>NC_089838.1:279932067-280622067 GCF_035609145.1 Eleutherodactylus coqui
CCATATCTAACCCAATTATAAAACATTCTCTTAGAGATGGGACTCTATCAAAAACTCAGGAAACTTGATCTCCCCTCACCTACCCCTCCTGCCACTCTTATGTAATCTGTTATTTCCATTGGGCATGACTCTCCTCTAATTTTTCAAAGTTGGACAAATAGAGGTATTACCAAGGTACATCACTTACTCTCACGGGAAGGTGTGACTATGTTTCCCATCCTACAGAAAAATAAGGACATACCATCCTCAGAAAAATTCCGCTATTTACAGTTAAAGAATTGTTCGTCCTCCCTATTCAAAAATACAAAACCTCCATACACGCCCACCCCCTTTGAATCCTTCAGCCTTAAACACCCACAGGCTAAAGATCTCATTTCTCAAGTATACTGGAACCTTGTTCACACCAAATTCCGCACACAATTATCATATGTAACTAGATGGGAGTGGGACTTGGGGAACGTTCTGAGTAAGGAGGAGTGGTCTCAGATTTGTAGACCCACCAACTGTGGTGTCCGTAACATATTAATGTTGGAAACATCATATAAAATTACACATGCGGTCCCTGGCTATTCTGAAGAATTAAGAATGTTTCCGAGGTTGTTCTTACCCTGCTTCACATATGGTGGTCCTGTCCTAGAGTCAAAAGACTTTGGATTAGGACATACTTCCTAATTTATTCAGTAACGTATCACAACCTGCACAAAAATCCATGGAAGGCTCTGTTGAACAAAAAGATTGAGAATATATCCCCAAATTCCAGAAAACTGATTTCTTTTCTCTTCTTAGCTGCAAAACAAACTATTGCTTATTCCTGGTGTAAAGCTTCTCTGGACTTTTCCATAGTTAAACGCCGAATAAATTGGTATCTCAACAGAAGAGAAAAATGATACATTTCTTAGTATAGGGCCTCCATTGATAAATTATGCCTTTCCTACAGCAGGGTTGAGCATACTAACCTAATTCTGATTTCCTGGTAGCTTTGCCCCTTGGGGCGGCAGCCCTGGGAGAGAGGGAATACTCCACCACCACCACGATCCACCATTATACCCTCCCCTGTACCCTTCCTTTCCTTTCTGAAATGTGATTTGGCTCTGGCCAGGCAATGAATGATGTGAATTATGCTAACATTTGATGGCTATTATCTTGTTATATATTTTATTCAGATGATACAAGGCTCGTAGCTACATTATTGTGTTATGACTGGAAATCTTTTCATACTGCTATGCCCTTGTATGTATAATTGAAAATTCAATCAAAATTATTGTTATATCTCTCACACAGCTCTTGGTCTCTCTTATCATGTCTCCGGGTCAACACTGGGTGCATCTTCAGTCCTCTTCCTCTGTCACCTGTTCTCTTGCTCCTCCCGGTCTGAGGCACTGGAAAGAGTGGAAGAGGACAGAAGATGCACCCAATGCCGGTCTGGTGGTGCGATAGGAGACATCTGTGTGAAAACATCATTAATGTGCAGCAGACAGTTATGGGGCAAGAAAGAAATGGAGGAGTGGGCACAGTGGCTGAAGTAAGAGAGTGTAGTAAAGTTCAGAGTGCATTTGATCGCATAGGAGATCTGGAAGCCATTGTGAAAACAGGTATGCTACAGGGGTTGTCCCTTTAGGTCAAAATCTTCCCATATGCCATTTAATGGATATCATAGATTGTGGGATTACTGCTCTGGTTCTTCCTTTATGCATCAGAGCAGAATGTCACTGCAGAGAGCAACTCTGCTTTGGAAGACTCAGATAAATGCCATGTATTAATATATACCCTCTGCAAGAAAATGTTTTGCAGACAACAACTCTCCTCACAATATCAGCCACAACCTATTTTAATACTCAGAAAAGGTAGATATTTTCATAAAATTCCATCAAAAGCTATTGATTCCATAAAATATGATCATTTTTAAGCTGGCTGTAGACTTTAGGAAATATTCATTAGACAGCTATCCCTCTTGATCTCCCTGTACACCTGCCTTCACAGCCGATGTCTCAAGTGGGGTACCGCAAGGCTCTGTCCTAGGCCCAGTATTGTTCAACTTTTTTTAGAAATGATCTAGAGGAAGGAATCGAGGGGAAACTGAACACATTTGCTGAAGATACAAATCTAGGAGGAATAGCTAACATTAGAAAAAAGAGAGAGAGAGAGAGAGAGAGTATTCAAAAAGATCTAGAAAAGATTGAACAGTGGGCAGTGACTAACAGAATGGTATTTAACAAGAAGAAATGCAAAGTCCTGCATCTGGGCAAGAAAAATGAGAAAAGCACATACAGAATAGGAGAAATTGGGCTAAGCAGCAGCAGCAGCACATGTGAAAAAGACTTGGGTATACTAATTGATCATAAACTGAACATGAGTCAGCAATGTGATGCAGCAGCCAAAAAGGTAAACACAATTCTGGGATGTATTAAGAGAAGCATAGAGTCTAGATCACATGAGGTAATTATCCCCCTCTACTCTTCCTTAGTCAGACCTCATCTGGAATACTGTGTCCAGTTCTGGGAATCCAAATGTAAAAAAGACACAGACAAATTGGAGCAAGTTTAGAGAAGACCAGGATGGTGAGCGGTCTGCAAATCATGTCCACATGTACCACATGATTTTATGATATGAAGCATGTTGATATAACCTGGGTATCTCCTCTATTTGATTACACACTTTACATACAAGTAAAAAAATACATGTATGTATTGTTTAAATTCACATGTGATTATTAATAGTGTATGCGGTTTCATAAAGGCTCATGTGGCTTTTGAATACTGCTTACAGTTTTTATTTTTTCTGTTTTTTAATTGCCATTCAAAAATGCAACAAAAAAACCATAGGAGCTATATGGGGTTGTCTTGTTACCCAGGATCAGGATGCCAGTTGAGGTAACATTGAAAGTGAGCAGTGTATATTTTGGCTATCCATCCATCCATCCTTACATATACATCTTTACATCACATGTACAACCAACAGTAAGCTATGAGCTACTAATAATACTGTGTCTTAGGGTGGGGTCACATGAGAGTTTTTTCGTGCGTACGTAGGTGCGCACCTAGGTACGAGCAAAAAGACGCGTGTATGCAGCTGCATACTTGTTTTCAATGAAGCCGCGGCTGCTGCCGGTGGCGCCATTGAAAACAATTCTCTGCCGGCTCCCTGTATTCTTTTTCAGGGAAGGGCTTTACATATAAGCCCTTGCCTGAAAAAGAAACATTTTAGTGTAAAGAAAGAAAAAAAACCTAACATCTCCACCGTTGCTGTCACCCCCGTGGGCATGAAGAACACATCTGCCGCATGTTTCCTTCACCCCCTGCAGCAGAGGAATTCTTCAATTCTCAACCGCAGCTGTCACACATGACAGCTGTGGTAGAGAATCCTGCTGCCGGCATCCCCGTCAATGGCTTTTCAGGGAAGGGCTTCATAAGCCCCTCCCTGAAAAGCCATTTAAAATAGTGTACACAAAGAAAAAAATACTCACTTGCCGGGGCTCAGCCGCGACTTTTGCCACTGTCCCCGGCTCTGTAGTTCTCAGCTATCAGCAGCTGGGGATTTAAAATCCTCGCCTGCTGGTAGCTCTGATTGTGATTGGCTGAGCGCTTAAGCCAATCACAATCAGGGCTACCAGCAGGCGGGGATTTTAAATTCCCGCCTGCTTATAGCTCAGCACAGCAGTGCAGAGTCGGGGACAGAGGCAGAAGTCGCCGCTGTGCCCCGGCAGCCGTCAATGGCTTTTCAGGGAAGGGCTACATAAGCCCTTCCCTGAAAAGCCATTTAAAATAGTGTACAAAAAAAAAATTCACCTGCCAGGGCTCAACCGCAACTTCTGCCGCTGTTCCCAGCTCAAAAGCCATTGATGGCTGCCAGGGCTAGGCAGCGACTTTTGTAGCTGTCCCTGGCTCAGTAGTGCTGCTGAGCTATCAGCAGCTGGGGATTTAAAATCTCCGCCTGCTGGTAGCTCTGATTGTGATTGGCTGAAACTAGAGATGAGTGAGCACCAAAATGCACGGGTGCTCGTTGCTCGAGTCGAACTTTTCGTGATGCTCGAGAGCTCGTTTCGAGTAACGAACCCCATTGAAGTCAATGGGCGACTCGAGCATTTTTGTATATGACCGATACTCCGGATAGGTCTTCACTTGTGAAAAACCAGAAAACATCCGAAATCCATGGAAACACCACAGAAACGGATAGGGCAGGGCAGGGGCAGCATGCAGGGCTGCATCTCAGGCTCCCAGGTCCCCCTTTTAAGCCACAATAGGGGCAAGAGTGGGCCCCCCCCCCCCAACAATTTTTACTTTGGACAAACCCTCATTACCAAGGCACATCTTAGCTAAGCACCACACTACCTGCAACCAAGCACAATCACTGCCTGGGGGTCACAACGCTGCCTCTTCTCCTGGGTTACATGCTACCCAACCCCCCCGCACGACCCTGCGTCCACAGCGCACACCAAAGTGTCCCTGCGCAGCCTTCAGCTGCCCTCATGCCACACGCTCGCTTCATAGCTACACCACCCTCATGTGTATTTCCAAGTGCGTCTGCGATGAGCAGGAACCGGAGGCACACACTGCAGAGGGTTGGCAGGGCCAGGCAGCAACCCTCTTCTAAAGGGGTGGGTGATAGCCCACAATGCTGTTGAGAATTGATGAGAAATTGACATTCGATCTTCATGTGAGCGGGCCCAGGGTCAAGCTCGTTCCCAGCCTCCATCTTGTGTGACCCAAGGTGCCGTGAGTTACATAGCAATGGGGAATCCATGTGCCCACACACAATTCATTCTGTGTTGGTGTCAGATACCTCAATCGACACCGCAAGGGAAAAGCCATCTGCACTCTTCCCCTACCCAAGTCAGTCAGTGTCTTTGTGCCAGACAGGTAAATCACCGCGATGGGAT
This sequence comes from Eleutherodactylus coqui, assembly GCF_035609145.1. Taxonomy (NCBI): domain Eukaryota; kingdom Metazoa; phylum Chordata; class Amphibia; order Anura; family Eleutherodactylidae; genus Eleutherodactylus; species Eleutherodactylus coqui. The sequence continues at coordinate 279,936,944 of NC_089838.1, forward strand.
GTCTGTGTGCACCAAAAGCATAGGTGGGTCCTAGACAACCCAAGACATGAACCATGAAGAAATCAGAGTGCTCCAACAAGGCAGACTTTCACTGCGCCGAGGACATAGGCCTCGGTCCACACCCTCAGCAATCACGGGCATGAAGCGGACTTCAATGCTAGTTCAGCTGCAAAGGTCTCAGTAAATCAGTTACGTTTTCTTTCACCGCTCCAACGCTTCCTGGATTAGCCAGGAAAAAGTTCCACAGGCCCAACCTGGCGCAGTTGCAGTTCCCCCGGAACACAGGCCTCAGCCAACACCATCCACAATCGCGGGCATGAAGTGAACTTCGATGCTAGTACAGCATTAAACGTCTCATTAACGCAGTAACGTTCCTCTTCTTTGGCCCAAACCAGTGTATCAGATAACTGAGGAAACACGAGAGCAAATACATGATGCCCAGTGCTGATTCCCTGACCCCAAGCAGGAGGAGGAGGTGGCCTTACAAGGCCAATAAACCATGACCAGGACCCACGGAAGCCTGTGTGGGAAGTATGTGAGCAGGCCCTTGGTCCAGCTCGGTCCCAGCAAACACACTGCGGTACCCAGGGTGCCGCGAGTTACATAGCAATGGACAATCCGGGTCCGCTCACACTATTCATTCTGTGTTGGTGTCGGATAGCTCAATCGACACCGCAAGGGGAAAGCCATCTGCACTCTCCACCCTACCCAAGTCAGTCAGTGACTTTGTGCCAGACAGGTAAACCACAGCTATGGGAAGTCTGTGTGCACCCACAGCATAGGTGGGTCCTAGGCGACCCAAGACATGAACCATAAAGAAATCAGAGTGCCCAAACATGGCAGACTTTCACTGCGCCGAGGACAATGGCCTCTGCACAAACCCTCAGCAATTGCAGGCATAGAGCGGACTCCGATGCTAGCGCAGCTGTGAACGTCTCATTAAGTAAGTAACGCTCCTCTTCTATGGCCCAAACGAGTTTCTCAGATAACTGTGGTAACAGGAGAGAAAATAAATATTGGCCTCGGCCCACAATTCATGCCCTAGTCAGTGAGTGTTTTTGGGCCAGATAGGTAAAACACCACGATGGGACGTCTGTGTGCACCCATAGTATAAACAGACCCCTGTAACATTTCAGTAGAAAAGGTATAAGCAGACCCCAGTAACATTTCGGTTGCAATAGTATAAGCAGATCTCAGTACCATTTCTGTAGTAGAAGTATGGGCAGACCCCTGTAACATTTTGGTAGCAGGAGTATAGGCAGACCCCTGTAACATTTCGGTAGCAGGAGTATAGGCAGACCCCAGTACCATTTCTGTAGTAGAAGTATAGGCAGACCCCTGTAACATTTAAGTGGCAGCAGTATAGGCAGACCCCTGTAACATTTATGCAGCAGCAGTATAGGCAGACCCCTGTAACATTTACGTGGCAGAAGTATAGGCAGACCCCAGTAACATTTATGTATCAGCAGTATAGGCAGACCCCTGTAACACTTATGTGGGAGAAGTATAGGCAGACCCCTGTAACATTTATGTGGGAGAAGTATAGGCAGACCCCTGTAACATTTATGGAGCAGCAGTATAGGCAGACCCCTGTAATATTTACGTGGCAGAAGTATAGGCAGACACCTGAAACATTCTTGTAGCAGAAGTATAGGCAGACCCCTGTAACATTCTTGTAGCAGAAGTATAGGCAGACCCCTGTAACATTTAAGTGGCAGCAGTATAGGCAGACCCCAGTACTATTTCTGTAGTAGAAGTATAGGCAGACCCCAGTAACATTTCTGTAGCAGCAGTATAGGCAGACCCCTGTAACATTTATGTGGCAGAAGTATAGGCAGACCCCAGTAACATTCTTGTAGCAGAAGTATAGGCAGACCCCTGTAACATTTAAGTGGCAGCAGTATAGGCAGACCCCAGCACCATTTCTGTAGTAGAAGTATCGGTAGACCCCTGTAACATTTCTGTAGTAGAAGTAGAGGTAGACCCCTGTAACATTTACGTGGCAGAAGTATAGGCAGACCCCAGTAACATTCTTGTAGCAGAAGTATAGGCAGACCCCTGTAATAATCTTGTAGCAGAAGTATAGGCAGGCAGACCCCAGTAAAATTTCTGTAGTACTAGTATAGGCCAACCTCTGAAACATTGGGGTACCATGAGTGTAAGCGAAGGCCAGAAAAATTAGTTGGATAAGAGTGTAGGTGTGGGCCCGAATAATTAGTGTACCAATAGTACAAGTCTACCTCTGAAAAATTTATCAACCGAGTGGGCAGGGGAAACCCATAAACATTTTTTGAAAGATACAGCTCGCTGTTGCTTAATTTGCAACAGAGCCTGGAGGCAGCCCTGTTTAAAAAAATTGGTTCATGTTAAAGTATCAGTACTTTTGAAACTTAAAAAAAAATTGTAAAAACATTGTTAGATGAGCCTTTTGGGCCGCAGAAAAATTGGCAGTTCAGCGCGATGACATGTTGTTTATGGAGGAGGAGGACTAATATCAGAGACAGATTGACAAAGCTAAATGCCCCGTTTTTCCGGTGATAGAGAAGAGTGCTTTAATCTGTGGTTGCAGCGAAAAGCATCTTTAGGTTCCGCTGCTCTCCGCTGGTGGAGAAGAGAAGTCTGGGGAAATCCAGGCTTTATTCATCTTTATAAGTGCAAGCATGTCGGCACTGGCAGTTGACAGGAGGGTACACTTACCCGTGATGATTCCCCCAGCTGCACCAAACACCCTCTTTGACAAGACGCTAGCGGCAGGGCAAGCCAGCACCTCCAGGGCATACAGCGCAAGTCCGTACCACGTGTCCAGCTTTGACACCCAATAGTTGTATGGAGCAGAGGCGTCACCGAGGACAGTGGTACGATCGGCTACGTACTCCCTCACCATCTTTTTACAGTGCTCCCTCCGACCCAGCCTTGACTGGGGATTGGTGACGAAGTCTTGCTGGGGAGCCATGAAGCTGGCAAAGTCCTTGGAGAGTGTTCCCCTGCCTGCGCTGAACATGCTGCCTGATCTACGCACCTCCCCTCCTACTTGCCCCTCGGAACTGCGCCTTCTGCCTCTAGCATTTTCAGATGGGAAGTTTAGCATCAGTCTGCCATCCAGGCCCACTCCTTGGTAAACAATTGGGGAGGCTAACTACCACTACGCCGCCCATGTTGGAGTTGGTATTCCACTATTGCTCTACGCTGCTCATAGAGCCTGGCCAACATGTACAGCGGCAAATTTCCCTGTGTGGGCACATCGCATAGCAGTCGGTGCACTGGCAGATTAAACCGAAGTTGCAGGGTCCTCATGGTGGCAGCGTCCGTGGTGGACTTGCGGAAATGTGCGCAGACGCGGCGCACCTTGCTGAGCAGGTCAGATAAGTGCGGGTATTTTTTCAGAAACCGCTGAACAACCAGATTGAAGACGTGGGCCAGGCATGGCACGTGTGTGAGGCTGCCGAGCTGCCACCAGATTACGGCCGTTATCACACAGGACCATGCCCGGTTGGAGGCTCAGCGGCGAAAGCCAGAGGTCGGTCTGCTCTGTCAGACTCTGCAACAGTTCAGGGGCCGTGTGCCTCTTGTCATCTAGGCTGAGTAGTTTCAGCATGGCCTGCTGACCCTTGCCCACCACTGTGCTTCCACACCACACCGACTGCTGGCGACGTGCTGCTCACACTTCTTAATTGAGAGGTAGAGGTTGCGTAGGAGGAGGAGGAGGGGGAGGGTTTAGAGGAGGTGACATAAAACGCTGCAGATACCAGAACTGAGGAAGGACCCGCTATTCTGGGTGTGGGTAGGACGTGTGCGGTCCCAGGCTCTGACTTGGTCCCAACCTTCACCAAATTCACTCAATGTGCCATCAGGGAGATATAGTGGCCTTGCCCGCCAGTACTTGTCCACGTGTCTGTGGTTAAGTAGACCTTCCCAGTAACCGCGTTGGTGAGGGCACGATTGATGTTGCGGGAGACGTGCTGGTGTAGGGCTGGGATGGCACACCGGGAAAAATAGTGGCGGCTGGGGACCGAGTAGCGTGGGACCGCCGCCGCCATCATGTTTATGAAAGCCTCCGTATCTCCAGGCTAATTAATTTGGCAATGTGCACGTTTAAAGCTTCAGTGTGCGGGTGCGTGGTGGCGTATTTGCGCTTTCGCTCCAACGCTTGCGCTAGCGACAGCTGAACGCTGCGCTGGGAGACATTGCTGGATGGCGTCAAGGACAGCGGAGGTGAGGGTGTGGATGCAGGCCGGGAGGCGCTCGTGCCTGTGTCCTGAGAGGGGGGTTGGATCTGAGTGGCAGGTTGTGACACAGGGGAAGAAGCAGTGGTGTGACCCGGAGGCGTTGAACGGCCTTCGTCGCACCTTGTGCGGTGCTTGGCCATCATATGCCTGCGCATGCTGGTGGTGGTGAGGCTGGTAGTGGTGAATCCCCGGCTTATCTTGGCGCGACACAGGTTGCACACCACTGTTCGTCGGTCGTCCGCGCTCTCACTGAAAAACACCCACACCTTTGAACACCTAGGCCTCTGCACGGTGGCTTCGTGCGAGGGGGTGCTTTGGGAAACAGTTGGGGGATTCTTCGCTCTGGCCGTGCCTCTAACCCTGGCCACCCTACTGCCTCTTCCAACCTGTCCTGCTGCTGCACTTGCCTCCCCGTCTGAATACCTGTCCTCAATTGGCTTAGCAAACCAGGTGGGGTCAGTCATCTCATCGTTCAGCTGCTCTTCCTCCGAATCCTCTGTGTGCTCCTCCTTCGACTTACTGCCGTTACTACTACCTCACTGATAGACACCTGTGTCTCATCATCATCGTCCTTCTCACCCACTGAAAGCTCTTGAGAAAGTTGCCGTAAGTCCCCAGCCTCATCACCCTGACCCCGGGAACTTTCCAAAGGTTGGGCATCGGTCACGACAAACTCCTCAGGTGAGAGAGGAACCATTTTTTCCCAATCAAGGCAGGGACCCGAGAACAGTTCCTGGGAGTCTGCCTGCTCAGAATATGTCATTTTCATGGAGTGAGGAGGCTGGAAGGAAGTGAGAGCAGCTAGAGGATTCAGAGTTGTAGTCCCTAGGCCAGGAGTAGAAGACTGCGTAAAAGACTGGGTGGTTGATACATTGCTGGACACATTTTCTGCCATCCACGACAGGACCTGCTCGCACTGCTTTGTTTGTAATAAAGGTCTACCACGCAGACCCGTAAATTGTGATTTGAAGCTGGGGAGCCCAGAAACTTGCCTCTCTCCTAATCTCTCAGCAGCCGAATATGAATATCAGAATATGTCATTTTCATGGAGTTAGGAGGCTGGGAGGAAGGAGGAGCAGCAGCCAGAGGATTCAAAGTTGCAGCAGTGGACTGCGTAGAAGACTTGGTGGACGATACATTGCTGGATGCATTTTCTGCCATCCACAACAGGACCTGTTCACACTGCTCTGTTTGTAATAAAGGTCTACCACATGGACCCATAAATTGTGATATAAATTGGTGGGGACCGCAGAAACTTGCCTCTCTCCGGCTGTGATTCACCTGGTCCAGGAACTCGGCCTGTGCCCACACCCTCACTTGGACCTATGCGTCCTCGCCCGTGTCCACGTCCTCGACCCCTACCCCTACCCCTCAGCATGGTGTATTACGAATAGAACAGACACAGAGTGGTGTAAATAATTATGGAATTATTTGGGTACACTTTCACGCTGACAGCAGTATTGTAACGCTAACTCCAGGCAGAAACAAAGAATATGGAAGGCTGCAAACAGCCTAGCTGTGCAATAGTAATGCACTACAACTCCCACCAGACACCCTGTAAAATTCAGAAGGTAGCCCAACGGAGGAGCTTTTTTTAAATTTTTTTTAAAAATAATATAGGCTATATAGTGTGTATATGACTTTCCCTCTATCAGTGCCTGTGGCTGTACGCTGTGCGTTAAGTTCACTGCAGACACAGACCGGTGTAAAAAATTATGGAATTATTGGTGTACAGTTTAACGCTGAGAGCGGTATTGTAACACAATCTGCAGCCAGAAAAAAATTATACGGAAGGCTGCAAAAAGGGCTAGCTGTGCAATAGTGATGCACTACAACTCCCACCAGACACCCTGCAAAATGAAGACGGTCAGAGGTAGCCCTAAGAAGGACTGTTGGGGCTCTTGTAGACAGGATCCTACACTACCACTTTCCCAGCAGCACTTTCCCTATACTCGGTATTACAGACTGCAGACTTAGAATGCTATAGCTGTAATAGCCTGCACAGCCCGAGATAAAAAAAAAAAAATTGTGCAAAACTGCTTCCAGCCAGCCGCACAGTTATGCACACGGTCAGATGTGGCCCTAAGAAGGACCGTTGAGGTTCTTGAGGACAGGATCCTACACTAACATTATTCCTAAATAAGCAGCAGCATTTTCCCTATGCTCTCCCAGTGTGTGTTTGAGGCGAGCCGCGGGCGGGACTGCTTTAAGTACTCGGTGGTCACTTGATCTCGCCAGCCACTCACTGCAGGGGGATGGGATAGGACTGGCACGTCACAGGAGGAAGTGATAATGCCTTCCCTGCATGCCTGTTGGCTAGAAAATGGCGCAAAACATGCAGGGAAGGAAATGGAACTGACTCGAGTACCGCGTGGTGCTCGTCTCAAGTAACGAGCAGTACGAGTGTGCTCGCTCATCTCTAGCTAAAACGCTTCGGCCAATCACAATCAGAGCTACCAGCAGGCGGGGATTTTGAATCCCCGGCTGCTGATAGCTCAGAACTACAGAGCGGAGAAAAAGGCAGAAGTCGCTGAGCCCTGGCAGGTGAATATTGATTTTATTTTTTTTTACACTATTTTAATGGCTTTTCAGGGAAGGGCTTATGAAGTTCAGTTGAATTGAATTATCTTGCTTGGACGACGAGGGTCTGTAGCGCCGATCTAGAATGACCACGACCAAGGGCATTGTTCTATTCTGTGTTGATGTTGGAGGAGGTACCGTTGCCTATTTGTTGCACCCACGAGTGCCGCGGACGACCAGGGGGCCTCCACCTTCCGGCAGAGAGTCTCTCGATTTTCCTTGCAATTGCAGCGGTTAGAGCACCATGGGCCGGAACAGCTTCTGACAAGCGAGCAACATGACCAAAAAGTGTGAGTCATCTCCTTGTTATTGTTTTTGTGATTGACTCAAGCACCGTGCAAGCCTGTATCTCGCTGTTTATGATGAAGTCAAACCAACGCACACGGAGAATCTGGCGTTGGCATCACATATGAAAGGAATCCAGACGCTCAGTGGTATGTGACAGCAAGGTCCAATCTCTGAGCCGTACAATAATATTGGCATAACGCAGGTCTGGTAGAATCGAATCTTATTCCTGAGTGTTATGTTCTGCCTCCGCCAGAGTTTATCCAGGGACCTCATCACTGAGGCTGCCAGCGCTATTCTCCACAGGATGTCTGAAAGCGCTTCCCAGCTGTGTGCTGAACACTGCCGAGGTACACAAACTCACTGACTCACAGCGTCGACTCTCTGTCCGTTTACGTTTAGCTCCGGAGGCATTGCACCGTCTTCTAGATTCTGCAGCTTGTTTTTTTTTGCCAGGAGATGTGAAGCCCAAGACATGATGCCTCAAAATCGAACTGTTCCAATGAGTGTCTAAGATTATTAGATGTGACATCCAAAAGTGCAACATCGTTGGCATAGTCCAGGTTGGTAAAGTGGTACTCCGGAAGAGTGACCCCACAATACGCTAAAGAATCCAGTCCATGGCCCTGCAGAAGAGTGCAGGAGCCAAGACGCAACCTTGTCGATCACCAGCCGAGGTCTGAAAACTAGCAAAGGTTGAACCATTGATACAGACTTTGGCGGATGTGCCATGATGCATGTCTTTTAGTAGGTTTAGAAGGGATGTTGGGACGCCAATGCCACGCTAGGCCTTCCAGTGGACTTCTCTGTTGACCGACTCGAACGCCGCCTTGAGATCGATATACGCGACGAGGAGTGGTTTGTTAAATTCTCTATATATCTCTGAGAGGAGCCTAAGAGCTGTGAAGCCTGACTGCTGGGGTCTCCGCTTGGAGGTCAGGAGTGGTTGTATCCTTGAGAGTAGAACATGCGCGAAGACCTTGCAGGGAACCGAGAGGAGCGTTATCGGCCTGTAGCTAGTTCAAGTTGTTTTTGGGCCTTTTCCCTTGTATAGGGCGAGGATGATGCCCTCCTTCCATTCCACGGGGACTTTCCCACAAGACCAGACATGCAGAAATAGTTGATGTAAAGCAGTGCTTATCAGCTCAATTGCACATTTCAGCAGTTCGGGTGGAATGCCATCTGAGCCGGCGGGGCATCCGTATTTAATTTTCTGAATAGCAGAATGAACCTCTTTCCATGTAGGAGCATCCGTAGGCACAGAATGGTCATCCACAGCAACGAATGCCAGGTCATGGCATGGGTTTGCTGGTGGATGGTTTAGGACGGATGAGAAATGTTCACACCAACGTTGAAGTGTCTCGTCATGGTTGGTACAAGGACTGCTATCAGATTTGTGAATTGGCATATGTCGGCTGGTCCCTAAGGACTCTCGGATTCTGGCGACTGCTTTGTATGCTGCTCTTAGATTGTTTGACTTTAGACCCTCCTCAGCTTCAACAGCCAGAGCATTATAGTACCGCTCTCTGTCTTTCTTGGCCTTTACCCGGAACACACCCTTCAGCCTCTTACATTCCGCTTGGTCGTTTTTAAGCTGGCTTCGCTTCAAGGACCTGCATAGTGTCATTCGCTAGCCAGGACTGCCTACGGGGACGCTGGTATCCAAGAACGGACTTTGCGGTTTCACGGATATCATCTCTTGTGATATTCCAAGCTGCCTCTGTTTTATTTGAGAGATTGCCCAGAAAGTGGAACCGGTTTTTGATTGCAATATTATATTGACATTTAAGTGCTGTATTTTCCCTCAGGGCGTCAATGTTTAATGAAGGTTGTGATCTGGTCCTATGGGGTGGACAGAGTGGAACTGCTATTTTGGCAACAAGCAAACGGTGGTCTGTGTTTGCTGGAGCTTCTGCCCTGCGGTATACTCGACACGATTTGACAGAATTGCGATGACGAATGAGTATATGGTCCAGTTCCTTTTTTGTACGTCCATCGTTGGATATCCAGGTAAACCTATGAATGCTACGTCTCTGGAACCAGGAGCCTGCAACTGTGAGGCCCACTGAAATGAAATGACAGCATCTGGTGTGAATTGTCATTGGTTGGGCCTTCGCCAGGAGTCTGGGGACCTGGGTTTGCATTCAGGTCGCCGAGCACTATGAGTACATCATGCGGAGGGACGGAATGCACGGTGGCGGCCAGCTGGTCATAAAAGGCATCTTTGTCTGCAGCTGTGTGTTTTTCATTTGGTGCATATACCACAATGATGGACATGTGACCATGACGATGAACAAACCTGGCATACAGCAGACGCAGAGAGATCTGATGCCACATTTCCATCGACTGATTTATGGGAGGGCGAAGGATCAGTGCCACTCCCTGGGTGTGGTCAGTGCCACCGGAGTGTAATATGGTGGCGCCATTAACCTCGCACTGGTCACGATGTCATGTGTGACAGCTGCAGTAGAGAATTAAAGAATTCCTCTGCTGCATCTGCCACAGATGGGGCAGATGTAGCAGCAGGGAATTATTTTAACTAGCGGGAGTGAAGGAAAGCATGCAGCAGATGTGTTCTTCATGCCCGCGGGGGTCACGGCAGTCTTTTTCCCTGAAAAAGAATGCAGGGGTGCCGGCAAAGCATTGTTTGCAATGGAGCCACCGGCAGCAGCTGCCGCTCGGTTGAAAACAATGCGTGCATTCCCAATGGTGCACGCATGTCCTATCTTTGCAGGCACGCACCTGCAAAGTATGGACATGTGCACACACTATAGGGAATGCAACGTTGCAAATACAAGCGTGTTTTTGTGCGTGCATACGCACGCACAAAAACACGCTTGTGCGAACGCACCCTTAGTATAATTAGTACTTCCATGTGGTGCATTGGTGAAAAATTGATGACAGGCATCCAACCTAATCAATCAATTCTTTCCTGTAGAGGTATGCAGCTTATTGAAGAGAGCCAGGGTTGAGCAGGGCAGCAGTATATACATATGTAAATATTCTGGAAACTATCATAGTGAACTCCAGGGATGAAGCATGGTGCGACCCAGGACTGGAACAAGGGGTAGGCCATGTCACCACAAGTGAGAAGGGGACACAATTTTGTAGGTAATTTTTTTGTGACTCTTAACATTCTGTACAATGAGCACTTTCATTAGTAATATAAGTGTTTGTTGTTATAGGAGTGTTAAGGAACCATGAGCATGGTTTGTATTGCGCACTTTTTTTTTGCTTCCATCTAGTCTTGGTTCATCATCGAGTTCTGATAGCATCTATGTCAAGACATAGTGTGTGTTGATGCCAGAACATGGCACAACTCCTACAGCAGCATTAGCAGCTGTGCTCAAAGTATGCACCGAGCTGTGGTTGTGGTGGCCAGAAAGAAGTAATAAGGAGAGATGAGTATTTTTATTTTCATTTTTATGGCCTGGTCAGAGGTCTAAAGGAAGACTGGGACTGTATTTATTATGAAGTATGATCTAGCCTACAGTGTCTATTAATTATGGTGTCAAATCTGGGGTCTGTTTTTAATTATGGGGTCAGAGTATGGTAGTTGTGAATATATTCTAGGATTTGGGAGTGGGCAATTTGCCTTACCTGCCTAGGGCATCAAATCACCTTGTCCCAGCCCTGGTGGGAGCCATTCTGAAACTCTTGCCTTCCGTACCAAGAAAGCTTGACCCATTCCTAGTAATGCTCATGCTTGCCACCAATTGCATTAATTGACTACAGACGCAACATCTTATTTACATGTCGTGGATTTGGCCATTCATCTTGGCAAATTCTTGAAGAGTTAATATTTTAGAAAGAACAAATTAAGGATGAAAGAAAACAGAGGCAGAGATCTCATTTTTTTCGCAGGGAAAGGAAGAAGGTAACAAAGCATTGTTATAGAGGGGAGATAATTGCAAACCACCCATAATTATTGCTGTTATGCCTTGCAATTATTACAGGAACGACTCACAATTATTGTAGAGAAGCTGTGTAATTAGTCCTGTTCTTTATTCTTTTTACAGTTTCTTCACAGTGAGTTTAGATTTTAGCCTTAGACATGAAGGAAGAAGTCCAGGAGAGAATAGATTGTCTAAATAGTCAAATCTGTGTTTCAAAAGCAAAATCCGGCAAGGTCTACACAATACCCACATATGACATCAATAAAAGAATAGCCACAGTCACTCTGCAGAGCAGACATAGCGATTAGTATTAAAAGCAGTCATTTAGTTCAAGGATGCTGATGAGAAGTGTAGGAGCAAAATATTCAGTAAGTGGTTGAAGGATTTTAGAACATCTGATGACTGAATTACTTAAAGCGTTCAGGGCTGACCTGCTTGTAACTAATAACACTATAATGTTAAAAATCACACCAAGGATTTTTGTTCGGCATTTGTAAACTTACATCAAGAGTGGAGAAAATACATTTAGAAGATATAAAAGCTTTTTGTGACTAGTGACTGATAACTGCACAGTAACAAAATACAAAACAATGCCTGGCTATGTTGGGTAGCAAGCGCATGCATGCCATAGTTGCAAACCATGCAGCTGGTATGGGGAATATAGAGAGGGGGAGCTCCGCCTTGGTGAGTCCCAATGCTTTGGCTACTGGGTAGCAAGAACCTGTTTAGACTTTTTCTCTCAAGAGGAACTACAAATAAGTGGTGGGGAATTTGCATAGTGGTCATTGAAAAGCCATGGAAAGGGCCTGTCACGGCTTGTCGGTCATAACAGAGTCGTGGCACGGTGGCTGCGAAGCAGGGTCAGACCTGTCGCCCTGTTGTTATGCAGGACAAGTGTTAATGCACGTCATACAGCGATTGCTTCTAGCTATCTCACTGTGTACTACATGGTGGAATGCAAGCAAGGTAATTTCAAAATGAGAAAAAGAACTGCTTGTGACAGAAAGTCTTCTCCCTTATTACATAAAAGTGCCTGTGTGCAGAGCCTAAATACCCTTAAATGTAAGGTAACAAAGGTCCATATTGGACTGAAACGCGTCCTTTTCAGGCTCTGTACACAGGCACTGCGCATGCGTCGCCATTTTTCTTTTCGCGGGCATGCGCAGAAGACAGCGGAAAGTCCTCTTTGGACGAGATCATCGCGGGTCATCGCAGAGGACAGGAGTGAGTACTTTTAGCCCCCCTCATGCATGCGATCCATGAGGGGACCTGAAACTGTAACTGTGTTATTTACTTTAATGCGATTTGGCGCTATCCATTGGATAGCGGGGGGGGGGGGGGAGTTCCTGCAGCCCCCCATGACAACTCCAGGGTGTCGACTTCCTCCGGGAACTATCATGTCCTCTGCCCAGGAAATGCATGCTTTTACATTCCTGAGAATTAAAGCCCACAAAGCTAAGATATAAAAAGGCAATGGGGCTGTCACTAAGGGGTTAAAGAACCAAAGCTGGACCTGCCAGTTTTTTACGTTTAAAAAATCCTGAAAATTTTACTTTAAACTGCACCCTTTGTCTTCAGGTGATGAGCCTCAGAAGGTAGGAATTGTGATTTCCAGGTTGCAGGGAGACCCTGAGGCTTGGGCCTTTTTATTACCTCCCACCTCTGAGGCTTTATTGTTGGTGGATACGTTTTTTGGCTTTGGGTCTGCTCTACGATGACCCCGATAGGGTTTCTCTGGCGTAAGGTAAAATTAGAGCTTTACATCAGGGAAGTCACCCATTGAAGATTTTTGTGCTGAGTGTCACCATTGGGCAAATGATCTACAGTGGAATGACCCCGCATTGGAGAATCAATTTTGCTTTGCACTAAGCGACAAGATCTCATGGTTTCACATCCCGCACCTAAAACTCTTGATGAGGCTATGTCTCTAGCCATACAGATTGGTAGGCAAGTTAGAGAGCAGGCAAGTGAGCTATCTTTGCCCTCGTCCCTAGAATCCGCGTAGCTTGATGAACCCATGCAAGTGGGCTTTTTATCTGGTGGAGCTGTGAGAAGAGAGATGCATGGGGCAGAGGCCACTGTTTTTTCTGCGGCTGAAAATAACACTTCATTGAGGTGTGTCCTTTTCAGGGGTCTCAGTCGGGAAACTGTCTGGCCTAGAAGTTAAGGGGAAGTTCCCTATGGGCCCGCAAATCACCTGGATATCATCCTTGAGAGATTCTTATTACTGGGCATAGTCAATTTAATGCATTATGAGGTGGCCAAACGTCTAAGACCTAATATCAGACCTTTGGACTGCCCGATACCTGTGTCAGCCATTGCTTCCGCCCCACTGTCCCAGAAGTATTCAAAATTCTTTGCTTCTGATGTTTGTTTAAAGATTGGGTTATTTCATACAGAGAAAATAGTGTTGTTTGTCATGGAGTCTCTCTCTACACAGGTGGTGTTCGCATTGCTATGGCTGAAGTTGGACAACCCAGTGGTGGACTGAGAAAAGAGAGACATTGTTCAGTGGAATCTTTCTTGCAGACGGAATTGCTTGTCAGTTAATGTCTCTGTGGTACAAACTGATGAATTACCTGAGGGCATCAAGGAATTTGCTTATGTCTTTTCTAAGGATGGAGCCGATTAGTTACCCCTTTAAAGGGAGGGGGATTGCACTATTGACCTCATTCCAGGTTGCAAACTAGCCAAGAGTCTCATGTATAATGTGTCAGGTCTGGAGAGGCATGTCCTCAAGGAGTATATTGCTGACAACGTGAGAAAGAGACATATACATCCATCCAATTCGCCAGTAGCTGCCGGTTTCTAATTTGTCAAGAAAAAAGATGGGGATCTGTGACCATGTCTGGGCTTTAGAGAATTTAATAAGATCACTAAGCTCAACCGTTATCCGTTACCGCTCATTCCTGACTTGTTTAGCCACATAATGGGTGCCCGGTGCTTTTGATTGGGTGATGAATGGAAGACAGCCTTCAACACTCCCAAAGGTCATTTTGAAAATCTTATTATGCCTTTCAGTGTTTCAAGCTTTCATAAATGAAGTACTTCAGAAATTCATTGGACGTTTTGTGTTGGTTTATTTAGATGACATTCTTATTTTTTCCCCTGATTATGATTGTCATATTTTGCACGTTCGAAAGGTGTTGCAAGTTCTCTGTGATCTATTTGCCAAGAGGGAGAAGTGTATTTTTGCCTTACAGGAGATTACCTTTCCAGGGCATGTTATAACCCCAGAGGGATTTAAGATGGACCCCGGGATGGCCCAAGCTGTTTTGGACTGGGTTCAGCCTGAAAATTTGAAGGCACATAAAAGATTCTTGGGCTTCACAAATTATTATCGTAAGTTGATATGCGGGTTTTTGGAGAAGGTCAAACCTTTGACCAATATGACAAAAAAAGGGTTCTTTTCCTCTGAATGGTCTGCGAAAGCAATTCACGCATTTGAGACTTTGAAGAGGTGTTTTGTGTCTATTCTGGTACAGCCAGAATTATCCACGCCATTTGTTGTTGAAGTGGATGCTTCAGAGGTCGGGGTAGGGGCTGTTCTGTCTCAAGGCAATGGCAAATTGAAGAATCTTCGCCCTTGTGCATTTTTCCTACGGAAGTTTACCTTTACTGAACAGAATGATGCCATTGGTGACAGAGAGTTGTTGGCCATTAAATGGGCTTTTCGAGGAGTGGCTGTACCTTCCAGTGGGGGCTCAACATAAGGTGACAGTTATCACCGATCACAAGAATCTGATATATGTAGAATCAGTGAAGAGACTTAACCCTAGACAGGTATGGTGGTCGTTGTTTTTCTCTTGTTTTGATTTTGTGGTCACATACCGGTGTGTGACTGCTGCCTCTGATTGGCTCAGCGAGACCAATCAGATGAGAGGCAGCAGTCACACACCCATTCATAAATTCATGGATGGGTGTGTGAGTGGAATCTGCCTCTGATTGGTCAGGCTGTGACCAATTAGAGGCAGCTCATTCAGCAGGCGGGGATTTTAAATCCCCGGCTGCTGAATACTACTCACAGCTGTTCAGAGCAGTTCAGGAGGACTGCCGCTGGCCGCGCTGAACTCCGTCTGCCGGGACCAGGTGAGTATATGTGTATTTTTTTTTTTTACACATTTCTGGATGAATTGCAGGGAAGGGCTTATATATTTAACCCCTTCCCGACAATTCATCCCGCGATCGCCGGCAGCCCATTGCTTTCAATGGAGCCAGCTGTATTGCCGGCTCCATTGAATTCAATGGGCTAACATTGTTCTTCTCTGCCACAGCTGTTACAGCTGTGGCAGAGGAGAACGATCTTTATGCTGACAGTGGGGGGGGGGGGGGGGTCTCACTCTTGTCACTATTGTGGCTTAATAGTGGGACCTGGGAACTTCAGATGCAGCCCAACATGTAGCCCCTCGCCTGCCCTATCTGTTTCTGTGTCGTTCCCATCACTTTCTTGAATTTCCCAGGTTTTCACAAATGAAAACCTTAGCGAGCATCGGCGATATACAAAAATGCTCGAGTCGCCCATTGACTTCAATGGGGTTCGTTACTCCAAATGAACTCTCGAGCATCACTGAAAGTTCGACTCGAGTAACGAGCACCCGAGCATTTTGGTGCTCGCTCATCTCTATTCATTTGCTAAATTCATATTGAATATCGGAATTCTCGTCCAGCCTTGAGGCAGTCTGGGAGGAAGTTCAGAGAAATCTTAAAAGATCCGTAAGAAGCTATAAGAGGGTGGCAGATAACAGTCGGTCAGAGAGGGTTAGTTTTCAGATGGGTGATTTGGTCTGGTTGTCTACAAGGAATATCAATCTTAAACAACCATCTTTTAAGCTGGGTCCATGTTTTATTGGCCCTTTTAAGATCACTGAGAACATTAACCTGGTGTCCTTTAGATTGGAGATCACTAGCTCATTAAAGATCACTGATGTGTTCTACAAGTCTTTACTTAAGAAGCAGAAAATTCCATGCAGGAAAAAGTGTCATCCACGCTTGCTTGCAGAATAAAATGTATAATCTTCCTTTATTTAAACATATTTAAAATTTGCCAGTGGTCCAGAGATGTGTATACCTGGCAAATTTTAAATATGTTTAAATAAAGGAAGATTATACATTTTATTCTGCAAGCAAGCGTGGATGACACTTTTCCTGCATGGAATTTTCTGCTGTTTAAGCCCAGGACCGGGGGCAGGTGAACCCGTTTGAGCAAGCAGTGGATCGTGAGACATATGAAGTGAGCAAGTTGACAGCACAGCACACTATTGTCAAGTGTCTTTTACTTAAGAAGGTGGTTAATCTGGTACTTGGGTCATCACCTTCTTGGCCAGTGTTGGTGGATGGGAATCTGCAATTCGAAGTCAGCAGCACCATTGACTCTTGTTGAGCGAGGAACTCGCTGCAGTATCTGGTGCATTGGACAAGGATACAATCCTGAGTAGAGGACATGGGTTCTAGCAGCTGAGGTCAACATGGTCCGCTTAATTAAAAACTTTCATAAAGAGGAGGTACTGTGGCAGCCTATTGGACACGACAACTTTGTGGCATAGTGGCTGTGATGCAGAGTCAGACCTGTCACCCTGTTGCTTTGCAGGAGAAGGGTTAATGCACATCATGCAAAGATTGCTTGTTGCTATCTCTCTGTATGCTGCATAGTTGCAGGCTGACTATTAGGGCGCCTACCCACTTGCATTGCCGATTTTCGCGCGTGAAAAACGCGGCGTTTTCGCACGGTTTTTTTCGCGTTTTTCACGGCGTTTTTTGCGCGGATTTTGCAGCCCACCATTGACAATCATGGGTGCATTAAGAGAAAAATAAGGAGACATATGCAACTGACAGTTCCTATGTGAAAAAAACCCACGAAACGGAAAAAAACCCCCAGATGGACAAGAACACATTCTATACTAATTGCTCTTGAGAAAAAACGCAAAACATCACAGGAAAAAAAATCGCAAGTGGGTAGGCACCCTTAATCATACCTGGGAGAGGGTTGGGGGTGTGATTCTCTAGTTGCTCTTCCTATCAGCAGGTGTGTAGAGCTTTATATTCATACCCCTCTCTTTCCTCCCTGCTGGTTATTCAGTTCTCTAGAGGAGAGGTTGGAGTTGATGAGTGCCTCTAACCTAAGTGAAAAGTTTCCAGTTCAGTTAAATGCTGCTGCTATTTTTTTGGTTACCTTTACTGTTTTGCATTGCTGTGTCAGTGCATCTCTCCAGGGGTTCCTATAGGGATAGTCAGGATCCAGAGAAAATAACGGGGCTGTCCTTATCAGGACAATAACTCTGCTTGCAGGTGGGGTCTCATCACTTCCCTGTTTGATAAGGGACAGTTTTTTCCATCTTTCTGAAGTGGTGCTCACTGTCCTGCATTGCTGGTTTATGACTCTTGCGTTTAGTGTGAACGTCATTGTGTGCCTGTGCTGAGTGTGGTGCTTTTGTGCTGCACGGACTTGACAAGGCCATTATGGATGGGGAAACAAGCATCAGGCTCTTCTGTTCTGGTGTAGCAATGCCAGCTGGACACACGACAATAGAACTGGACTTCACCTATAGCAGTCATCTTTCCTGGGTATTCGCATAGTCTCCTAGTACTCAGATGCCACCAGGACATACAGTAGGGCTGAATTATGTAACAACTGAACAGTTGAATAAGTAATAAGAATAGTATAAGACACATATTAATACTAGTAAGTAATAAAAATGCAAGAATAAGAACTCACCATTAGATAGATGTCAGGGACAAAATGGTGATAGTAATCAGATGATGACATCAAAGGATGATGGTGATAATAATAAGATACTAGAGCAGACAGATGAAGAAGAACACATTAAAAAATGACAATAACTGATCCTAACTCTAGCTTTCCCTAGATTTTTCCCTAATTTATCCTATGAAGCTGACCTTAACACCAAACACCACTATCCCTGAGTATCCCTAACAATATCCCTAAAAATATATAAAATTCTGACCCTGGCAAGAAATGGCATTAGGACCCAGAGACAAGAAAAACAAGCTAAACAGAGCTGCACAAAGCAAAGTCATAGACAAATGCAAACAAAGGAAAGAACAGGAACAAGCTAGCCTATAAGGCTAAGAAGTAATGACTGGATTAGAAATAACTACAGGAATACAACTACACTGAAAATAAAGCAAAGCTGACTAGAAACACTATACTAGAAGCATACAAGGAATACTGGATTTAAATGCACATAGCTTACGCTATAACTAGAAACACATTTCCGAGGCTAAGAAGATTTAAAAGAAGCTAGCTGATCAAGAACTGCTCTCCAAAAAAGCTTGAGCTCCAGCATTGTGGTCAGCTAACCCACATTAATGGATCAGCTTTAGGATTGCTCCATAGCAACTGCTACACAACAAACTAGTAGGCAAGAGACAATGAGCCAGCTTTTCTTTGTAGCACCTGGGTGGTAAAATCCAGCATTATAATAAGGGGTCAAATCTTGATCTATTCTAGATGGATTTTATGAGGTTTGAGGGGATTTCTCAAAATATACAGAATGCTTTCAGTACTGGAAAATGGGAACTGCAGGCTGCTGGAAAGTAAGCAGATTTCTCCTAATAAGATATATGGTGGGCTTTATTAGTGGGTAATTATGATTTGTTTTCTTTTTTAGTTCGAACACCAGTGCCCTTGTGCATGATTTGTAGTAGTGAGTAGTGAGGTGCTGAATAACACACGGAGCCAGATATTTTGCTTAACTTGTAGTAAACACGGTGTTATTATTCAATCAGACAGGGAGACGAGATAATTCTCTCCAACACACACACTGAATAATAAATGATATACAATTTTGAAACATTGAAGATACTTGTATCTGTCACATTTATATACTGGGAGCTTACTCTGAATTTATTTTCTCTATCCTCCTTCACATTTACATCTCTTTATTTCTTTATCCTCCTCTCTTCATCTCAGTTCTCTCTTATCTTTCCTCTACTCACTGTCAAGGCTGACTCTCCTTCTCTGTTACTCACAGTTTCTCTGCTTCTCCGCTTCTCCCTGTTTCTCTTTCTCTCTTTGTTTTTCTCCTGTCTCTCTCTTTCTCTTGCTCCTGCTTGTTCTGCTCTCTCTGCCACTTCTTCTGCTGCTCTCCACCACTTCTGCATTCCGCGACCGTTGTCTCAGGCTATTTATCACCTCTGTCACCTGACCAGTCTGACTGCATACAAAGCTTGTGAAAATTACTCGTAATGTTTTAAAGAAAGATGCTGGGAGGTGGATTGGGATCATGCGCAATTTATATAAGGCTATAGGTAGCACATATGATTTTAGGATATTTTTCCTCCCAAACCAGGAGAGGGATGGTAGGTCGTAGAACCTCAGTAGTTTTTTGATTGAGCTGGTCAATGGTTGGAAATTCTGAGAGTATAAGTCCTCAGTCCTTTTAGTTAATTTAACTCCTAGGTAGTCTACCACCGTCTCGGACCATGTGAAGAGTGAGCTGGATCTCAACAGGGGGCATTGCAATTCTGGAATTGAAATGTTGAGGATCGTGGATTTGGCAAAATTTACCTTAAAGTTCGAAAAAATACCAAAATCCCGTAGAAGCGAGGCAAGTCTGGGTAAGCTCCTCTCTGGTTTGGTGATTACAAACATTATGTCATCCGCGAATGCAGCTGGGGACAATGTGCGTGAGTTAACTCTTAGGCCCTCAATAATCGGGTCCTGTCTTACCCACTGGAGAAGGGGCTCCATAGTGAGGATAAAAAGCGTTGGGGAGAGAAGGGCAACCCTGACATGTCCCGTTTCAGATGTCAAATGGAGGGGATAGTGTGTCAATTATCTTTAATCTAGAATATGGTTTCGAATATAAAGAGAAAATGGCCATGATAAATGTCGTGGGAAAGTTGAAGCGGAGCAGAACTCTTTCCATAAAGATCCAGCTCACTCTATTGAAAGCCTTCTCGGCATCTGTGCTTACGAAGGCCATTGGTATTTTACTGGCTCGGGCATATTTAGTGGCGTGAAGGTGTCTGAGGCAGTTTTCTTTTCCCTCCCTACCTTTTACAAAACCTGTCTGTTCCGGGTCTATCAAGCCTGGGATAAGCTCTCCTATTCTCCTGGCTAGGAGTTTGGCCCAAATTTTCATGTCTAGATTGTTAAGCAAAATTGGTCTATAGCTGCTGCACTGTTCTGGGTCTTTTCCTTCTTTATGGATAAGGGTAATATGTGCCTCATGGGCCTGTTTGGTGAGTTTGGCTCCATTTAGTAGGGCATTAAACGTTTCAGCTAGTCGAGGTATTAGCTGTGTCTTGAAGGTTTTGTAATAAGTCAGAGAAAGGCCATTCGGCCCTGGACTTTTGCCTTGTGGGAAGGAGTTTATGACATCCTCTATTTCCCTGTCTATGATCGGGGCCAATAGCGCGGACGCCTTTACCCCGTCCAGACTGGGTAATTCTAGGGATTTCAAGAACGCGTCAATCTTCTCAGTGATGTTCTGTCTGGTGTTGGGGGTCCCTGTTTCCTCCAGGTTGTACAACTGAGAGTAAAATAGTTGGAACTCTTTAGCTATATCAGTTGGGGAGGACACTATGGTTCCCGACTGTGTTTTTATTGCGAGGATTGCATTTCTGGTCTTAGTCTTATTCAGCAATGCAGTCAGCAGTTTATTGCCTTGGTTTCCATGGGCATAGAATGCCTGTTTGAGGTACATTTGTTTTTTGTTAAATTTCTCTGTGAGGCAGGAACGGAGTTGATGTCTTAGAGAGACAAGCTCTTCTAAATTGTTTTTAGTCTGCGAGAGTTTTGTTACGAACTCTAGTTTTAGGCTAACAATTTATCAATTTCTCTCTGTTTCTGCCTCTTTACACTCGTGCCGAGTGCTATCAGCAGACCTCTTACAAAGGCCTTATGAGCCTCCCAGACCGTGGGTAGTCCTACACTTCCCTCCATGTTGTTTTTAAAATATTCTTCTAGTAAGTCTCCTATTTTAGATCTTTCTTCTATAGAGTCCAGTAGTGAATCATTCAGGCGCCATCTCCACTCACTGGAGGTAACATGAGGTATGTTAATGATGATATGCACAGGGGCATGGTCCGAGACCGTGATAGAGTCCATATTAGCTTTTTTCAGGCAGGTCAATAGGCTGGAGGAGGCAAAGAAGTAATCTAGCCTCTAGTAAGAGGAGTGCACTGAAGAAAAATAGGAGAAGTCTTTGGAGGAGGAGTGGAGGAATCGCCAAACGTCCAGGACCCCCAAGTCCGGTAGGGAGAGATGTAGTCTTTTTAGTTTTGTTTGGGGGGGCTGCGAACACTCCGTCGAGGAGTCCAGCAGTGGGTTTAAGGTGACATACAGATCTCCTCCTATCATTATGTGATCTTCCGCAAAGTGTTTCAGAGTCTCTTGCTGTTTAATCAGCCAGGGGTCCTGTTCAGAGTTAGGTGTGTACAGATTTGCAATTGTCAATTTGGTGTTATTAATTGAGCCTCTGAGAAATAGTACTCTTGCCTCCCCATCCATGTACTGCGTATCTAGCTTGAAGGGGATTGATTTATGGAATAGTATAGCTACTCCTTTAGAAGCTGAGTTCGATGGGTATTATGAAAGTGTTGTTGAAAGCCGAACCCCGGGAGCGGGAAGTGTTTGTCATTTTTGAAATGTGTCTCCTGTATCAGTAAAATTTTGGTTTTACATTTTTTAAGCAATTGAGCGACAATGTGTCTCTTTCCATGAGAGTTCAGACCTCGAACGTTGAACAACGTGAAGCGCACAGACGCCATGGTGTTGCTGGATCCTTCGACAGATGTCAAGCCTGTAATTCAAGCAAGGGAGAGAGAGAGTGAATACACCGACCTGTATGTAGCATAAGGAGGGGAGTCAGACAGAGGAAAGGAAAGGGGAGGAGAAGGGGGGAGAGAAGAGGAGCGAGGGGGAATCAGCAGGTCAGGAGAGGGCAACGAATGCACAGGGAGAGAGTCTGGGAAGCTCTCACAGTCCCGTTTCTAGGGGGGAGAGCAGTGAGCCTCCAGGCAAAGTTCCTTGTCAATGAGTGAGGTATTGAAAATTTTACAGAAAGTTGCTGTTTTGATTAGGCGGCGTTTGGCCAGTGTGGTCGGGGCAAGATCCTGGTATAGGTGTATGGATGCCCCTTTATACTGTAAGTCCTTGGTGTTTCTTGCCGCCTCTAATATGACATGTGTGTCTGGGAACGCCAAGAGCTTGCATATTATATCTCTGGGAGGGTCTGATCTGGAGGGTGGGGGTCTCAGAGACCTGTAAATACGTTCGATTGATATTTGTGAGGCTCTTTCTTGGCCTAAAGGGAGTGTGAACATCTCTGTGGCGATCTTTAGTAGGGCTTCTGTCACCCATGGTTCTAGAAGGCCTTTAATTCTTATATTATTTCACCTGTTGCGATTTTCAAGATCTTCTTGCATGATCAGGGCATGATTTAGCTGATGATGGTGTTCTTTAACCGCCTGTGCCAGCTCTGTTGAGTGTGCAGTTAAATTAGTTGAGGAGGTTTCCAGATCTTCAATCCTTCTTCCCATAGATTTAATTTCCTCTTTACTCTCTGAGAGGTCTGACATAACGGGTCTTAGTGCTCTTGTGATTAGGTCTCTCATGAAGCTCCGTGAGATTTGTTCACTTTCTTCACCATCTGAGGAGGCCTCCTCTTCTCTCTCTGTGCTCGAGGGGCCCGGAGCCATTAGGTTCAGTGCTTTCTTACTAGACGGGTGAGGCGATCTGGATACCCTTTCTTTCAGGAATCTTTGCATATCGGATTGGCCCATGGAAAGTCGAGGAGTGCTTAAGGTGTCGCTACTTCTGTCCCTATTGTTTTTTCCCATGTTGCGGTGAGATTGGCTTGCGTATTGTGATCTGGGATAGTGCGATGGAGCCCGCTTCCCCGGTGCGTCTCCCTCAGGCGGTCATTAGGTAACCGTGGTCTTGTGCCCCCACTTAAAGAAAGTCGTTGTCGGGGACTAGCTTTGTACGATGGTAGTGGCAGAAAACTCTGATGTAATATAGAGAGAGCTTTACTGAAATGGGGGTAGGCTCAATAGTTATGTTAGTTCTTTGGAGCTCTGTGGTCAGGGCGCCTAGAAGAAATTCAGGCTTGGCCTGTCAGAGCAGGATAGGCAGTCTATATAGTTCTCAAGGTAACTCTCTCCAAGAGACTAGAGGGGAAGCTTTATGCGTCTGTTGCACCCAAGTGCGCTATTAAGGGTACAAGAATTGCGCAGCTGATTTGCTAACAAGCTTAGAGATAGGAGCAGTTTGTTAGAGCACTGTATTCCGAGCTCTATAAAAAATTCAAGCTAGGCTTGTGGGAGCTGGGTCTACAGTTTGTAGAGTCTTCTGAATTGCTTTTTATAGAAGGCAGATGTAACAAGCCTAAGGCATGTGTTCTTCAGCCTATGGGACCGTTCGGATCCGATCCTCTCAGGTTAGGGAGGGGGGGGGGGGAAGCCCCCGGTCTGCTGTTTTGGTGGGGTGCGATAGTCTTATCAGGCAGGGATGCAGTTTTCCCAGTAGGTGGGGAGCTGCGAAAGCGTTTTATGCAGGCCAGTGGGGGTATTCTGTGAATTAGCCTGTTGTAGGTGGAGTACTTCTGGGCCTTTTCGTGGTCACACTGCGCGGGTCTCCCTCCCTCCTTTCCGGCCTCCTGTTTGCCCGGCGCTGTGCCGCACCTTCCCCACAGTCAAACCTTACTCGGAGAGGTCCTTCCTCCTATCGCCTCACCGCCGCCGCTTGGTCCCAATTTTCTGTGTTCCCGACCACCGCGCACCCCCTTCCGGCTTGAAAATCGAGGTCCCGGCTTCGCCAGTAGCACTAGACCTCACCGGGCTTCTGCCGCCAAGCGATTCCCAGAGCGTCTCTAAGTGAGCCTTAGCCTGCAGAGATGCCAGGGCAAGTATTGAGCTGGATGTTCCGTGGACAAAGGCGCTGGTAAGTCCGTTTCTTTGTCCCGGTTGCAGGAGCGAGGTCTCCGTGCGTCCACTTGCTCTGCCGGCTAGGCCACGCCTCCTCAGCAGCATTATTTTTTAACACAAAAATTGCCATGGTAAAAAAACTATGTTTCACGGATTATGCCCACATAGAGCAACATTTTATGGCAAGCTTTAGTATACAGTACTATAAATTCTTTTTTCACAGCTTGTACAAGTATATGAGAGAAGCTACAGTATATGCCTGGAAAGGTGTTGGCCTCCGGAGTCTAATAACCACCTAAGAAAGAAATTTCAAGGCTTTTCTTACAAAAAAAGAATTTTGGTCTTTTCAAATTTTTAACTAATGTACAAAGAGATTTAGAAGAACCTTGGGATTTGCTTCAGCTACACTGGATGAAAGAATATACTTGACACTGTGCTGTAAAATGTGTAGGATTCGCTAACAATATGCATACCACAATTAAACCGACATGTTTTCAATGGAAGGCTCAATGGCTTTTTCAACATTTTATAACACTTGCAATGTCATGCATTTCAAGTGTTTTTAATGTATTTTTTATGTTTTTAATAAGGATTTGTATTTTGTAATACTCTGTACATTGTTTTTTTTCAGGTGTTTTTGAATTCCTATATAGAAGATTAAAGCTATCTTCACAATGATGTGGGTGATATCAGGCTTTGAATCCCATCCCAATATCGCATATTCCTTTTCCCTCCGTGCTCTCGCATTACAGCGACCATTGTTTTCAATGGAGCTGGTAACAGCATCGCACCATGCACTAAGTGCACGCGATGCGATTTCTCCCATTGAAAACACTTTCTTTTAAAACTCGCACACAATAGCGCAGTTTCAGTATTCCAGAAAAAAAAAACAGTTAATGTGCTAATGCGCTCCGTAGTGGCGAGAATATTAGTGCATGTGCCCATGTGTTTTGCCACAGAGTGTATGAACTGGGGTTTTATTTTTTCTGACTATTCAAACTCTGCGCTATAGCGCACATGTTTAAAGAAAAAGCGGGAAGATCATTTCTGTCCTATCTTTTCCACACATAGTATTAACTATGTGCGAGAAAGATGAACTAAGTCAAAAATCTTGATAGTGAAGATGAACCATTGAAATCAAATTTTGTTTTATCCGTTATGCATAACGGGACTAAAACACTGTGTTTAAGCCCAAAGAGATAGTATATCTGAGCAGTAGTATCTCACTCTAGCATTAGGGTTCCTTCACACTTGGAGACCTGTCTTCTGATAATGAGGATGGTCTTTTACCTGAATATTTGTGGATGATCACAGGGGGTCGAGTCAATGATGACAGCATAATGTATTGCTTGCAAGCGTAAAAGCACAGCTCTTCTACACTAAAAAAGAAATATACGCCATTACATGTGGAGAAAAACCCGTTCACTGCTTAAATATGTTGTGCAAGAAGGACCATATTTGCAAGGAGCCCTGCAATGAATTCAAACTTGGCTTGCAATACCAAGCCTGGCCACTACAGTGGGAACGGAGCTGTATGCTTCATGCTGAAATTAGCTGCTTGTACAAGTGCATAGTGCCAGGGAACAGCTTATCATTGGGCGTCTCTAGTAACAGACCCCTTCCAATCCCTATTGATGACCTACCCTTAGGATAATCCATCAATAGTTTACAACTGGACAACCCCTTTTACAGCAAAAATACCAGACACACTCCATGGCCAAGAGAGCTTTTGTTTATTTGAAAAAAACCCCCCACAAACTCCTTTCTTTTCTAATCCTTTTAATCCTCTTGAAGGTGAAAACAATGCATATGCTTTTCACAATATAAACCGCTGTCATGAACAGGCCTAATTAATAAATTGCATACCAGCGTTTGACAAGATCATCAAAAGATAAAATTCTTTGATTGCAGCCTAATTTAAACCAAACTCTGATTTATTTTCTTAAGGTGTTGAAAAATAAAACATCCGCTGGTGAACTCCTGCTCCCTTACTCCGTAAAACACAAACCGAGCAACTAAAAGTTACAAAAATTAGCTCAGCATGTCTTGGGAGAAAAAAAAAGAAGAGAAAGAAAGGAAAAAGCTCTTTTCCTGGGTCAGCAAACGCTCCCGGTTTTTGATAGATCTCCTCTATTACATCTGAAGAAATGAATTACGAGTTGTGAGAGGCGCGGAATATGTATATACGGCCGATCTATCCCGTTGGGGATTGCCTCGTCTGGCCCTCTAGCAGTTTGGATGGTGAAAACAAGGTTACGCAGATCTAAAAATGCCTTTTTACTTGTAACACCGTTTCAGGGCACGGGGTGAAACTGCCGCGCTGAATTGTATTCTGTCAAATGTACGTCTATAATAGAAACTCTTCTGCAAGGAATTTTTGTTATGAATGTTGTAATCGTAATGGAAAATGTGAGGTCAGTATCCCTACTGTTCTCTTAACTACTCTCCGCAGTGTATTAGAAGTAAATTCTATGACTTCTTACATTGTTCCGTGCCATCAGTTAGATCGAGAGCAAGGTTCTGACACTCTTATTTTTCTTTACTAGTTTTCCGTGATGATAATGGGTGACATTATTTGCCTGTCAATCAAAGTCTGTTGAATTTACTATTTGGAATTCATTTTGTTTCCGAGAAGGCTCTCAATCCTGAGATAACTTGCCAAGAGGTTTTGCTTACCATGAAGTGGAAAGCAACCTGTTAACGTAATTTGTGTCTTCAAAATCCTAAAATAAAAAATTCATTGCTGCACCAATAGCCCCATTCTTCTATGCCTTAACCTACTTACCATACGGAAGTGTATTTGTAGATCGTCGAGGAGCAAAAATTACTTCCACCATCTAATACTTCTAATTATATTGAGCATTGTGCAAAGTGATCTTGTAATTATAGTGAAAGAGGGACCATAGACATGTAACAATAAATCTTGTTATTTGAATAGCGCCAACTTATTCTGCAGCACTTTCAGTAATTTTTATTACCACCAAGCTGGGTACTACTCGGAAGGATGGAAGGCTGAGTCAACCTTGAGTCGGCTACCTGAACTATGCAGGGATTGAATTTGTAACCTTCAGGTCGTGAGCGAGAGCTAAGGACTGTATTTCTGCTGCCCTAATACTCTGACCACACAAATGTCTGTAGCTATGGGGTTTGCAGGCCCGTAAAGCACCAGGCCACAGAGGTAGGCACTGGGAGCAGTACAGGAGGCCAATTCTTCCCTGAGGGATTCACTAAATCCAGGGATACTTGGTCCTAGTTGCTGGATTCCAAACCGGTAGTAGGCTTGATCGAAGGGTTGGCATCAGATAAATAGAGGCCTCCTGAGAAGCATCCACTGGGTGTAGACACTCATAGCTGATGCTCCCAACAAACTATTTTATTCATAAACAACTCGCAGGGATAAATGTCCAATGAAATGGCCTCCGGATATTCAAAGGAGGAGCAGCAGCTGGAAACATAGATGTGGCAGACACTGAGAGCCTAGTGGAGCACAGTTTTGGCTCTGGATTGGAACTCTGAAGAGGCTTCCATATCTGTGGACTATATAGTCCCTGCCAGGATCCTGGACCGTGATGTGATGCTGTGCCAGAGGGGCTGATAGAGCAACCCAGCTGGCACCAATGCTTTGTAGAGACAAACTCTCTTGTCTTACGTTGTAGTCACTGTCAGGGAATCAGGGTCCGGAATATTGGAAGTGCCTGAAACTGCCCGCCAACCCCTGTCCCTACCTACTTGCCCCCCTGGGCTAAGCCCCAGGGCGACAACTGGGCGATGGTCCCTGCACTCACTAGGGAAGCGGGACACAGGGACAGACAACACAGACACTGGAAACAAACAAACACTAAGGTAAGTCAGACTATCTGGGTCGGCAACAGGTGGGTACGCGGTACAAAGGGGTCAGGCAAAAGACAAGGTCAGGTCCAGAAAGCAGAGAGTCAAAACCGGGGGTCAATATGGGAGTCAATGCAAGACAACGCGAGTGCAGCTATAAGACCAAACTAACACTAGCAAAGGCAGGACCACCAGAGATGTTTAAATGCTGTCAGAGCTCCCGCCCCAGCAGCTGATTAGGGCAGGGAGTCTGACAGCAGCAGAGACTCACAGCAGTGATGGGGAACTCGCCCCCAGCTCTGCAAAACAGACAGAGACCAGAAGCATGCCTGGTTGCCATGGTGCCAAGGACATGGCGCGTCCCTAGCAACTCAGCGAGGAGGAGGAGTGTGGCGGCCGGGGAAGGTAACCAGGACCAGAGCTCCCCTGCGCCGCACAACAGCATTCTGGGTGACAGGACTGGCGATGTGGGCATGGCGGACCCGCGAGCCGCTGGTCCTGACATTCACGCCTTATAACAGACATACGTGGACCTGGCGTCAGCAATCAGCAACAACATTATA
This sequence comes from Eleutherodactylus coqui, assembly GCF_035609145.1. Classification (NCBI taxonomy): domain Eukaryota; kingdom Metazoa; phylum Chordata; class Amphibia; order Anura; family Eleutherodactylidae; genus Eleutherodactylus; species Eleutherodactylus coqui. The sequence goes on from NC_089838.1 coordinate 279,965,213, forward strand.
AACAGAACAAACTTCAGCATAGCAGTAACATTGTTTAGGCTGCAATGGTCAGGCCATATTTACAAATAAAATACCACACAATTTATCTTAAAAACCATTGAAACCATTGAAATATGGGGTGTGCAGAACTATGCCCCTTGTATCACAAAAAAAGTAAGTGTTTAATGGAAGAAGTGAAGGGGAGACCACTGTATAATTGTATTAGGTGAGGAAAGTACGACCCAAACATTGAAGAAAGTACAAGGACCTGTAGCCCTATTTTGGTGAAAAATCAACAATCACTTTGTGTTACATATATATTCAAACACTTGATGACATATAAGTGAGCCCCTTTTTATTAACCCTTTAAGGAGCAAGCTGTTTTGTACCTTAAGGTCCAGACACTTTTTATGGATTTTACCCATGTGGTGGTTTAATTGCCCTATTTCTTTTAAGCTACCAAAATTATTTTTGCTGCATTTTTTTTCCGTGACATATAGCACTATTTTTTAAATATCTTTTTCACGTATTTTCTTTCGTTTTTTTAGTTTTATTTCAGGTAAAAAGCTAAAAAAATGATTTTTTTTAAACATTTATAGTCATTTTTTTTTAAATTAGTATATTTATGCTAAAGTAAACTATGGGAACGGGTTCCCCTATTTGTCATATGCCATTGATGATACTAATGCTGTCTAAAGTGGCATAGGAACCGCTGGCCTGTTAAGGGTCTAGGTAAAACTGCTACTTCTGCACCCTCTAGCAGTGGTCCCCATCCAGTGGCTTGGGAGCCACATGTTTGGCTTGTGACCTTTTGCCCCATGGGAGTCCTGCGTTGTAACCATATGTACTGGCATTTAACATTATTGCAGATGTATGCTAACCACCATTTGGATGGTGTAATACTAGACATAATACTTTCTCCATATGTACACTAGATCTACATGGTAGCTTTCAGCACCAAAAATATCACATGGCCAAAGATTGCACAATAGCCCTGCTATGTTGCATCTGAATGCAAGTGATTGTAGATTTCTTGCGATTGTCAGGTTGTGGAGACTTTCTAGTCATGGTATGATCATATTCCCTTCATTAGATTGCAATACAGCAAAGTCATGGGGTAATCTTTTGCATAAAAAGTGCCGCGTAGATGCCATGTAGGTAAAGCCTAAAAAATTTCTCCCTATCTTTGAGTTGAATGAGGCTCACACGTTTTGTAAGGTTGGGGGCTTCTGCTCTATAGCTACGCCCCTGCTTTTAGAAAACTACTGTGTGGATGATATTTGGTTTCCTACCTTCTGGTTGAGTCTCCAGGTTTCTTCATGGTATTATTTTGATTTCTATATCTATCCATTCTTTTTGTTGATTGTTGACTTCCTATGGCATGATGGCTATAACAGAGTCTACTGTTATAGAACATTTAAAAAAATTACTCAGGCCTGAAAAATAAGGGAAATCCACATATTTATCACTTCATTGAAACACAACTGATGCTTAAAATACTCAGAAACAGAATGACAAATCTTTGGTATCAAGGTGGTAGAACATCTCATAGACAATCCTTCTGTCACCAGGTATCATTCATTTTTATTGTCCAAATAAACAGGTTTTCTTTGAATTATTTAAGAATTCTAGCTCACCCAGAGAGTCTTTGAATTTTGACATTTGCAATGGACTTCCATCTTCCCTGCTGTTCAGGTTATACACTATGTCAACATGAGCTTTTAGAACACTGGGTGACAAGAAATGACATGAGGTTAATTGGTAGCAGTCCTTCTGCAATATCAAATAAAGCTTCGGGCTGTTGTATTGTCAAAAGCACAGAAAGAGAACATGTTTGTGGACCTATAGATACATGCTGGGCCCACAGATATAGGTCTTCCTTATAAAACTATCATGCAGAGGCTGTCTATATATAGTATTAGACCATGCTTACAGCCATATGTTATTTGTCTGAAAATTAAGTACTAATTAGTTACTAATAGACGCATAACACATCATGTGACAGTACCACTTTTTATTAATTAGTGGCACCATATTAACACGAAGCCAAAAGATTCATTGCATAATATAATTTATGGCCATCTCCGATGTGGTTGCAACCAGCATGGAGACTTCTTAGGAAAAATGGACATGCAAGAAAGACTCAGGAGAAATTGTATGCTGTGTATAATATACCAGTCAAACAATAGTGATACGTTTTTGTAAGAGTTGTCAAGTATAGGATTATTGCAAATGATTTTCCAGATCTGAAACCCTCATAACTCAAATTTAATGACACTCAGATGCATACATTTGATATCAGTGGGAAAAGAAACTCAAAAAGTTTTGTTGCACAACATCAGAAATATTTTCCACATCAGAGGTGTTCATTGTGAGCCCCCTTGATCACTCGACACATATACTTCTCCAGAGGAAAAAAAATCACAAGGATAAAGTCCAGGGAACTTGGAGGCCAAGGAAGAAGTTCACTATTGTCATCACTTACACAGCCAATCCATCTATTTAGTAGTAGCCTTTAGAGCTCATTGAACTTTATTGGTAAAATTGATTGTTGGTAGGGTGACCCATCCTGTTGGAAGGCGAAATCCGGGGGAAAAAAGGGGCCAAAAACTTTCCTACAGGTTATAGAGCAACATACATTCACCTTGGAGGAGTTGCACATACACTTCATGTAGACAGGTGGGTTTTCCCTCCCCTCCTAGATTCTGACACTACGTTTGGTAACTATGCCTGAAAGGTGGCTTCTTCACTAGGCACTAGAGAATCCATGAAACCATCATTTTCCATTGCAATTTGCATGCTCTCACCTCACTTTGCCATCTAGTTCCAGGGCCGATAACAAATGCAGACCATATGGATAACATTGCAAACATTTGTACGGAATCTCCCACACACTTGGCTGTAGGATGTCCATTTCTCTGCTTGCTCTGGCGAGGTATTTATGAGGACTTGGTCTGAAACTTGTACGGGCATGCTCCATTGTTTTCACGCTTAGGCTAACTTCACAACATGGAATTTCCCAGTGAATGCATGGTGTTTTTATATCAAAACTGCCTTGTATCACTTCATGGAAGTATCGATCCTGCTGCCAGCCGCATTGACAGCAATGAACAATGGGACTTGAGGGCACGCCCAAAGATAGGATATGTCATGATTTTTTTCCTGCGATGTAATGCGGAAAAAAAATCACTCGTGTATGACCGCATTCAAGAGAATGGGGTTCATATTCATGCAAGATTTGTGTGTCTTGCAACACACAAATCTTGCACGAGAATCTTGTCCATGTGAAGCCAGCTTTACTGGTGGACACAGATGGATGATTTTTGCTTATAGATGCAACCTTTTTCCTTAAAATTGGGGTACCGCTTACAAACTGTGCGCCCGCTGGGTGAATTAAACTTTTTGGATCTCATTTATCAAAGACGGATTTGCTATATGAACATTTTTGAGTTTCTGTTTCCATTGATATGAAATTTATGTATCCGAGTGTCATTAAACGTGAGTTATGAGGGGTTCAACTCAGGAAGATCACTTGTAATAGCCCTGTATTATGTCAGAGCTTTCCAAAGTATTACTGTGTCTATTAAAGTGTAGCAATACATTGATAATAGTCAAGTTGGAGAGGGGAAGAACGGGAGGAACTTACAACTACAGGATGTCTTCTTCACCGCTGACTGGATCAGCCCATCCTGCTGTGTCCAACAGGGAAGGTGAATGTGTGTATGTGTTCATTTTTTTTGTTATTTCCTTCCCAGATTCATAGCCATAAAATTCTCATTTTTGCATTGCTATAGCTGTAGGAGTTCTGTTTTGCGAGACTATGTAGAATTCTAGGCTCCATTTTGCCCTATAGGTAAGTAATCATTTAATTTATAGTAACTTTTATTATGGACCAACTGATGAAAGCAGAGCTACTGCGAGAATTCTACTCCCCAATTTACTGATCACAGTAAATAATGTGCTCACTGTATTTCATGGGTTGTTATGGTTACAGGGATACTAAATATGTCTACATATGTTATTTACTGTTATGTATCTGTTATTTACTGTGTTGTGATACTTATTTAATAAAGTGTATTAAAACAAAGTGTTTATTGTAATTGTTTTTATGCTTTATGTTTATGCTATTATGGTTTATTTTTTAGCAGTGCCTAAACCTAGGAGTTTTAATTTGCATCTTTTTCTACCTATATTGTACTGGCGAGTGGAGATACATAGACAGACAGACAAATGGATGGATGGATAGATAGATAGATAGATAGATAGATAGATGTGCATATTTGTATATGGACTTTTTTGTGTATATAGTATGCAATGCCAGTGTATATATGTTTCTAGCCATCAATCCCCCACTCCATTGTGTGTATGCCCTTATCTATCAATATTGTGTCTGGAAATGTGGAAAACCACTTTTCAGGATGTGCGTGGTCTACTCAATATACTTTACTGACTTAATAGGGGTTGCATAAGGAGGGACATACTCACCCAGTTCAGCAGTGTTGTAAAGTGCACTTCTGGCCTGGATCCAGCACTGGGTAAAATGGTATGGCCCTTCCATTGCCCATGATGTCATTGTAAGGGCTGACTGTTTGAATTATTTCAACGACTAAGCTTTCCTCCTTCTCTGACTAGTCCAGTGCAAAGACAGAGATGGTGGTTGGATTAGTTATTGAAATGAGCAGAACAGACAGCCCCTGAAATACCGCCACTGGCAATGCAAAGGCCATACCATGTGACCCGGTGTTGGAACTGCTCTGAAAGTGTTGGCCTCTAGCACCGTTGGCTTAGGTAAGTATTCAACTTCCTTAGACAACATCTTTAATGCACCAAAGTAGTATTATAAATAGACAAAGGATTAGGGCTAAAAAGTGACTTTTGTCCATGACACAGGTTAGACAGCCAAAGATTGCAGTGAGTTAACCCTTCAATATCACAAAGTAATGGAAGTCAATGAGACTGTGTTGCAGATCACAAATTGCCATGACCGTGACCTGAAGGTGGCAAGAAATCCAAACTTGCCGGACTTCTTGCCATTGCCAGGTTGTGGAAACTTACAAACTGCAATGTGATCAAGTTACTTTCTGATGTCTTAGTGAAGGACTGGCTAGGCGGGCCAGAGGGACCAGGCACCCCTGTCGGATTAATTTATGAGAACTGGAGAATGCCGGGTTGTTAAGCAGCGGCAGGTAGGCCAGAAAATATATGCGTTATCAGTCATATTTCCTACCAGATAGAGAAAATAGAAAGAAAGGTGTTGTAATTAGCTACTACCAGGTGGTTCTTGCTCAAGGAAAGTCTAATAGTGAACTCTTAACACTAGCAAACAAAACAAAAGTCTATGTGCGCTCCACAGATGCAGTCAGCATTGTCTTTATAAGGATGTGCAGGACAACCAGCAGAAGGAAGTAGGTTGAATATTGGACTTGCATTAAAGTTGTTCACCAGTGGTGCCCCTTCAAAGAGTGTTTGTCTGGAAACAGTCCCATATGAAGTCCTAACAAGGATCTCGGAATCTGAAGTGCAATACCTCACAGCCTTCTGGCGGAATCGCCTTCCCTCTCAGAGTAAATCACTACTCACCTTAGGCCCACTTCCATGGATAGGTAATAAATGTACTTTATGGCAAAACTTTTTTAAGGTGAACAAAGAGTAGCTGTCAACACAATTATATAGATAGATCAGCATAGTAACAATTCTCTTAAAGGGGTTGTCCCGCGGCAGCAAGTGGGTCTATACACTTCTGTATGGCCATATTAATGCACTTTGTAATGTACATTGTGCATTAATTATGAGCCATACAGAAGTTATAAAAAGTTTTTTACTTACCTGCTCCGTTGCTAGCGTCCTCGTTCCCATGGAGCCGACTAATTTTCGCCCTCCGATGGCCAAATTAGCCGCGCTTGCGCAGTCCGGGTCTTCTGCTCTCTTCAATGGAGCCGCTCGTGCAGAATGCCGGCTCCGTGTAGCTCCGCCCCGTCACGTGCCGATTCCAGCCAATCAGGAGGCTGGAATCGGCAATGGACCGCACAGAAGAGCTGCGGTCCACGGAGGAAGAGGATCCCGGCGGCCATCTTCACCGGTAAGTATAGAAGTCACCGGAGCGCGGGGATTCAGGTAAGCGCTCCGGTAAGCTTTCTTTAGGTCCCTGCATCGGGGTTGTCTCGCGCCGACCGGGGGGGGGGGGGGGTTGAAAAAAAAAAAAAAACATTTCGGCGCGGGACAACCCCTTTAATGCTATTTCTACCCAATGCTTTTGCTTTCTGTGCAGCCAAGATTCAGAAACATATAGACGACCGACTAGTGCCGGGACTGTATAACTCCTAATGACATACAAATAATGTAGCTTTGATATACAAAGCAACCATTTGATGGTGCAAATCATTTGCTTGGTATAGTGGAGACAGTTAATCCTTAGGCAATAACCACTGGGCATTAGGGATTACCAAGACCTCTAGTCCACCAGGGATCAGACACATGAAATTTGCAGTGACCAGCCTGCCACTATAACAAACTTTGAATGTACCAGAGAAGTGTTGTGCTCCTTACAAATCATAAACTCTGATACTGATGAAAATACTCTCAAGACTTATCCTGCAGCTGTAACAGGAAAGTGATATGTTAATACTAATTATGTTGATCATGTTGACTAACTGAAAATATTGGTACACATTATGCTGAAAAGTCTCCTGGAGTAAGAAAGGTCAATGTCTAATGTAGGATGATTAAAAATATTCTTCATTAGAGATTTAAGACATTTGATCACCAGCTAAGAGGCCATGTATTTTTTGGCATTAATTAGCAACTCTGTCATCAATATCTGACATTATTCATTATACCCACACAAATAATCCAAACATCAAATGCTGCAAGTAATCTAAGATTATAGAGCATTAAGAAAACCCACATATCCATTCACTAAGGTCTTTATTGATTAGAGGGTGAGATCTTCTTTACTGTAAATTGGTCTAAAACACAAAATAACATCCATCTCATCACACGTAAAATGCAGACAGAGGGCAGGTCCCATTTTTCCTCGAACGCAAGAAATTGCGTGCGAGAAAGACGCTTATGAGAATGGACCCATTGAAATATATGGGTTCTATTCATCATGTTTTACAGTTGTGAGTTTCACATGCGCAATTACATTCATCTGTTTAAGCCCTTCATATGATTTTCCCTAGTAGACGATACGCCTAATAGTGTAGCATGGCTCTTCATGTATTTGCCGCAACTTAGCACCTCCATGCACTTTCTCAGAAATGTACATCAGCTAATTTACAGACGCTGAATAGGAAGCCAGTAATGCAACACCTGATAGACTGCAGGCCAGGCACAATCCCCGTAGACCCTAGTAGAGTGCAGTGGGCCATACGATAATTTGGAGGAGCTACTTGCAGACTACTTGACAATGCAAGCCACTCACTCAACCCAACCAAGATTGGAGAGGAGTGACTGCAAACAAACATAGTCTGCATATGTAAACGGATACCGAAGACACCAATCACAGATAGGTGCGCCACACTATACAGGAGTGCGACCCCTACTGGCAACGCAGTGGATCGCCCTGTATCTCCACAATGGGTCAAACTGGCTGACATCTTGGGCTCCCCCAAATGTATAGCAAACTGCATGCAAAATATACTGACAAATACTGATAAATGCGGGTGTTAGTTCTGCATTTTGGCCAAGACACATAAGTTGACGGGCCAACGTAGCTCCTCCAAATTATCGTATGGCCCATTGCATTCTACTGGGGTCTACGGCGATTGTGCCTGACCTGTGGTCTATCAGATGTTGCATTACTGGCTTCCTTTTTAGTGAATCCTTTTTGCTGATGAAACAAAGCTAGGAGGGATAGCTAACACTAGGGAAAAGAGAGAGAGTATTCAAAAAGATCTAGAAAAGCTTGCACAGTGGGCAGCAACTAACCGAATGGTGTTTAACAAGGAGAAATGCAAAGTCCTACATCTGGGCAAGAAAAATAAAAAAGCACATACAGAATGGGAGGAATTGGGCTAAGCAGCAGCACATGTGAAGAAGACTTGGGTATACTAATAGATCATAGACTGAACATGAGTCAGCAGTGTGATGCAGCAGCCAAAAAGGCAAACACAATTCTGAGATATATTAAGAGAAGCATAAAGTCTAGATCACGTGAGGTAATTATCCCCCTCTACTCTTCCTTAGTCAGACCTCATCTGGAATATCGTGTCCAGTTCTGGGCACCCCACTTAAAAATAAGACATAGACAAACTGGAGCAAGTTCAGAGAAGAGTTACCAAGATGGTAAGCGGTCTGCAAATCATGTCCTATGAAGAACGGTTAAAGGATCTGGGAATGTTTAGCTTGCAAAAAAGAAGGCTGAGAGGAGACTTAATAGTGGTCTACAAATATCTGAAGGGCTGTCACACTGCAGAGGGATCAGCCCTATTCTCATTTGCACAAAGAAAGTGTTACGATAGTGTGGGCAAACTAAGCACAGGGCCCACACGATCGCAACCAAAGAGGACAGGGTACGCACACGGGTTTCACCAGGGTCACACGGTTTTTAGTCAAACTGACCCTGTGCTACCGGGAGGTTGACCTTGCCCTACCTAAGCGGGGACATTGCCCCAATAAGGGCAGCCCAGCGGTCTTCGGATCTGGGCCCTAGCTGATCCTAGGAGCCACACACCAGAACAGGACGCATTCACATGCCACATGGCAGGGACTGAACAACAGGACACACAGAGCCAGAATACACAACATACAGCAGCCACAATGCAAACACTAATAGCAGATTGTAAGCTGAATATAAATGCAAGGTGTTAGTTCGTACATTGGCCAGTGAATTTAAGCTGCAGTGCCTACACAAACAAGACACATCTACTAGAGGGCCCTAGGGACCAACCTAGCGCAGACATAGCAAACAAACTCAGCAGACCAAACTGAAAGAAAACAAACGTACAAACGGACATGAACCGCAAGGCACAGATCCCACAGCAAGCTGCAACAGAACATGTAACAGGACACATCCAAACAGTACAAGTCCAGCTTCAGACTGACCAGGAGCTGGGTTTATACGTGAGCACCAACCCAGGTGATTGGCTAGCAGGAAGAACCACACCCAGCCAGCTCAATCATTAACCCTGAGAGTGCTGTGCTGCTGGAAGCACAGTAGTACAACATGTCTCAGCAGCACACGTAACAGAAATACTAGAAGCAATGGAATGAAACTGAAAAGGAGGAGACACAAATTAGATATTAGAAAAATCTTTCTGACAGTGAGGGTGATTAATGAGTGGAACAGGTTACCACGGGAGGTGGTGAGTTCTCCTTTAATGGAAATGTTCAAACAAAGACTGGACAAACATCTGTCTGGGATGATTTAGTAAATCCTGCACTGAGCAGGGGGTTGGATCCGATGACCCTGGAGGTCCCTTCCAACTCTACTATTGTATTCTATGATTCTATGAATAATGACCTTATTTTTTCTTTCACCTCTGGGATTTTATTATATTAAACAGTGATATAGCATAGGTTTTGACGGATGTGTGATGGCCTTGCCGTTGGCCCATCAACTTATGTGTCTTGGAACTAAAGGACCCCTTCAATGCTGAAATATCCAGGAATTTTGAACATAAAAATAGATACTTGTTTGAAGACCTCGTAAACTTTATTTGTACAGTATGAAGATCTGATCTCCGAAGTGAGGATTAATATTTTTCTTCATATTTTACAGAGAGTTAAGAGTGTTAGTTTTTTGTCTGAAGAGGATTTTTGTGCCCTAGTATATACTGTGAGACGTTCAATTAAGAGTGATAGAGTTGGAGGAACTTTGTCCTGACACACTGATCTACTCAATCTTTGGATGTCATGGAGATCAGTCTTCTGATGTGTCTGATCCCGAAAGTAGACAAAATAATAGGACTGTTTACATACTAGATGATTTGTTTTCTGCTTGAGATGCAAAACGTCTCTCGTCTATCTGTGCTTCCTAATTAAAATGAAACGGATCAGCCCCAGTGGCAGTCTATGGTTTCTTAACGAGGTTACAACTTGGCACTGTCTGACTTTCTCCAGCAGATGTTGACAAGCTCTGGCTCTTTCTTTTACAGCCTGTCTGCCCTGATAATTTATATTTGAAATGTTTATTTTTACCCTCCCGCCCCTTGCTTTTTCCCTTCCATCTCTAGACAATCTGTGGCAACATTATTTCCTTTTCACACATGGCGGAATATCATTCTTTTAGCTCCCAGGGACAGCTGGCTGATCCACTCTGATAGATCCCCTTCAGATTAAACCTAGGCTTGTAGACTCCTATCCAGCATAGGTTGGTCAATGGGGATGATAGGGTTATAATAACATATGTATCGGTGTATCCAAGTGGAAGACAGCATTGGCTTCTGTCGCTTAGTAGGCTGCTGTGTAGAATACAGGATATAGTATTTAATATTAATAATATTATTTATACATGTATGGAGTGAAGAGTACCAAGGTATATAATGTACTAGAAGCACGATACTATAGTATATGGGGAAGGATCAATTAACATAACAATACTGTCAATATTTCATGGTGTAATGCCTAAACCATACACAATGAATTTGGAAATTCCTGTTGTTTTTGTGGAAATCTCAAAAGTATTACACTTTTTAGAGAGATTTGAAAGTAAATTTTGAAACAGTAAATATTAGTAGATTTCAGATAGAGATTTTTATACAATGTCAGTAATCAAAGCCCTAGCATAGGAGGTTATTCTATAAACACATGTCTAACTATGGAGGGCGTTGATGTCAAAGATCTACAACATATGCATGATGTTTTTTCTACCATCATAATAAAAAAAAATCTGAAGAAGACCATATGGTAAGACTCAGCCAGCATCCACACCCACACAAATTAGATGATCAGCCAGTCTCATCAAAATTAGTAGGTTCAGCCAATCTATATCTGAGTTTATGGCCATCCTTAAGTTTTGCAAAGAAGTTAAGATCAGAAGCATTGAGTCAGACTGACAGGTGGTAAGATACCTAAACATATGCCTTGCAGAACTTCAATACACTGTAGAGCACTACAACACTCTACACTTGACAATATGCTCAAGCAATCATGCTCTGTACAAGTAACTTGCATCGTATTTATGGTGTAAGTACATACTGCAGTAATATATTCATCACATTTAACATACTAGACTTCATTTGTCAAAAATTGGCCTTATTGTTCATGAAAAAAGAAAGCTGTGCCCTCATTGGTGGACAAGGCCAATTATTGTATTCAACAGCTTTCTAAATAATCTTCATTGTGATGAAAGGGTGTGCCATGAGCATGTTAAGCTTATCATGTACTGTTTCTTTAAGTGAAGATATTTATGTGTACTGTTCCATTTAACACTATATTATAGTGATATAGTGTTTACATGTGGTGGTCCCCCCTTTATTAGAGATAGGGCTTGGACAGTGTCTAGCAGGTGGACCTCCAGATTCCTGGCACAGAACAGCAACGGGTATTGGCCTTAGAAGGGAGAGGACCTTTTTCTGTATAAAGTTGCCTAAGAGGAACCACAACCAGTTTGAGTGTTGGCCTGGAAAGAGATGTCCTTGAGCTAGTTTGTTATGTTGCCTCCAGATGAGCAGCGCCAGGGATTGAGAGACCACAGGATGATTCTGGTGTCTGGGCCACAGAATGAGTAAGGTGAACTGTCCGACTCAAGAGACAGACACTGTTGGGGTAGGAAGTTGCGACTTGCCAATTTCCTAAACAGCCATACTGTTGATACTGGCCTAGATCAGCCTAAGGCCTCTTTCCCACAGGTGATGTGTATTCACACCGAACACATCACGGCCGAAAAACGTGTGCAATAGAAGAAGCCGTGTTCAAGTCGCTGCTAACTGTGCATTTTCTTATCCACTCGCATAGCTGTAGTGTTTTAGCGAAAATATACGCCGCAGCCCGGAAATCCCTCGGTTGGTATAAATCTTATTTAGGCATTAGAAAGTTTTCTACTGCCTAAATAGAGGCACCTGTAATGTTTTCACAGTGCTGGACAGGGCTAAACTCCCTCCCCCTCTCTTTTTGTTCAGCTCCCATAGGAGTCTATGGGAGCTACCAGGGTATCTCAGCCAAAAGATAGGAGAAGACCTATCTTTTTTGTCCACATATAAAACTGGCCACTCTATTCAGTTGCTGATGTCCTATTATTCCAGATGTGACTTTTTACGTGGATAAAAATCGGTCATCTGTATGAATGCATTGGAAACCAATGCTTTAGATGCTCGTGATTAGTTTATGTGGCTAAGTTAGCCACTAGAGATGAGCGAGCACCAAAATGCTCGGGTGCTCGTTACTCGGGACGAAAGTAACGAACCCCATTGAAGTCAATGGGCGACCCGAGCATTTTTATATATTGCCGATGCTCGCTGAGGTTTTTCTGTTGTGAAAATCTGGGCAATTCTACAAAGTGATGGGAACGACACAGAAACGGATAGGGCAGGCAAGGGGCTACATGGTGGGCTGCATCTCAAGTTCCCAGGTCCCACTATTAAGCCACAATAGCGGCAAGAGTGCCCCCCCCCCCCCGCACTGTCAGCGTAAAGATCGTTCTCCTCTGCCATAGCTGTAACAGCTGTGGCAGAGAAGAACGATGTTTGCCCATTGAATTCAATGGAGCCAGCAATACAGCAGGTTCCACTGAAAGCAATGGGCTGCCAGCGATCGCAGGATGAATTGTTGGGAAGGGGTTAAATATATAACCCCTTCCCTGCAATTCATCCAGAAATGTGTTACAATAAAAATATATACTGGCGTATAAGGCGACGGGGCGTATAAGACGACCCCCCAACTGTCACCTTATACGCCGGCAATACAGTGGAGCAAAGAATAAAAATCATTACTTACTTCTTCTGACGTTCTGCGGCGCTCCTGCAGGCTGTTGCTCCCTCCTGGTCCACGGCAGAGTATTGCTTTCTGGATGCAGGGCTTGAAATCCCCGCCTCCAGAAACACAGCCAATCACAGCCATTCAATGACATCATTGTCATTGGCTGTGATTGGCTGAAGGCACATGTGTTTCTGGAGGCGGAGATTTAAAGCCCTTGCTCTGCCGGGAACCAGGAGGGAGCAACAGCCTGCAGGAGCACCGCAGAACACCAGGAGGGAGTGACAGCCTGCAGGAGCGCCGCAGAACGTCAGAAGAAGTAAGTAATGATTTTTATTCTTTGCTCCACTGTATTGCCGGCGTATAAGGTGACAGTTGGGGGGTTGTCTTATACGCCCCGTCGCCTTATACGCCGGTATATATTTTTATTGTAACACATTTCTGGATGAATTGCAGGGAAGGGGTTATATATTTAACCCCTTCCCGACAATTCATCCTGCGATCGCCGGCAGCCCATTGCTTTCAGTGGAACCTGCTGTATTGCTGGCTCCATTGAATTCAATGGGCAAACATCATTCTTCTCTGCCACAGCTGTTACAGCTGTGGCAGAGAAGAAGGATTTGTCTTCTATATGTTCTCAATGGGGTCGGCGCTGCTGCCGCCGGCCCCATTGAGCGCATATAGAGAAGATTTATGGCCTTAAGAAGGACCGTTGGGGTTCTTGAAACCTAAAATACTCCTAACACTCTCCCTATAGCAGCTCCAACACGATAGCACTTTCCCTGAACTAATGTCAGAATGCATCTGTAGCGAGCCGCGGGAGGGGCAGATTTCAATACTCGGGTGACACCTAATCTCGCCAGCCACTCACTGCAGGGGGGTGGTATAGGGCTTGAACGTTGCAGGGGGAAGTTGTAATGCCTTCCCTGTCTTTCTATTGGCCAGAAAAGCGCGCAAATTTCTCAGGGAAGAAAATGAAAGTAACCCGAACACCGCGTGGTACTCGTTACGAGTAACGAGCATCTCGAACACCCTAATACTCGAACGAGTATCAAGCTCGGACGAGTATGCTCGCTCATCTCTATTAGCCACGTAAAAACTCTCGTGTGAATAATGGCTAAGAATATGAGCTGTGCAGATCGCTTGGTGAGGTATGTTGCAGTAGATGCTGATGTGAGTGCAATTCCTGAGCCTCAAACACTATAAAGAGGCTGTAAGTTCGAGTGCTACTGTGATACAGCTATGCAAGTTCTCTGTGCCACTATGTTGTACGAAAAACTTGTACTGTACCTCTCTATGGGAACCATTACATTTTTTGTACTTATTGTGATTAGATGATCTCAACATGTTACAGTGGAACACAATTTTACCACCATGCCAACAGCCAACACTTAGTGGTTCATAGAGAGGGAGGGATGCTAACAGGAGCTCTCACTTTGGTGGACTAGGTCAATCCATGTGTTAATTGGATAACCATGTAGACTACCAGCAAGCTTCGTTTCCAGTACTATTTTTATTCAGATGAAGCCCAACAGATACATCATCTCAGGATATTTCTTTGCTCCTTCTGAAGACTCCAGTGAGCGTCTGTTGGCTGTCTCTACCATCATGTCCTCTCAACTGTATATCTTAGATATTACTAAAACAGAGCTTCTTCTGTTTCCTCTGCCAATTTCCTCATCTAAACCAAGAGTCCTTTTGTCTTAATGTTTATTCATTTGCTTTAATTGCCTGTCAGTTTGTTTGTTGCTCTCTCAATTGTAAAGGGTTTCAGAATTAGTTGCCATATTTTATGAAGATAATAATTATTATGGAATTCTATGTTTCTCTTGTAACAGCCAATGCAGAGAAAATGAAGAGCCGGCACCAACTTTCCCCAGCAAAATCAGCTGTCAACTAGTAGCATTTTACAGCATACATCGGTTCTATGGTCATTTAAGGGGAACGCCATTCGAGATTGATAAGTGCTGTATTTCTTTGACGTCTCATGAATATGAAGCTACAGAGTCTTGCTGGCCCTTTGGGCAATCTTTTAACTTGCCTGAAAACAAGATGCTTTCTTTGAGTACAATGAGTCCTTCTAATATCTTCCCTCATGCTAACTCTTTCATCTTTACAAACTTTCATCTTGCTGTACTATCAGAACAAGAGAAGTTGATTTGCATCAAGTTTGATGTTCCAAATTGTGGAACTTGCTTCTGGCCACAATAATCCTTTAGGTCCAAAGTTCTGATGACATCTCCTCAGAGAGCTTCATCTGCTAGAATGACTGCAGATGTAACAGAAACCACAGTCTGTGTTTTTAACATCCAATATCTCATCTATTATGAAACCTTTGTATTGTATGTACTTGATGCTTGATTAAATAATAAGGATTCAATAGGCAAAATAAAGCAATAACTGGAGACCTTTGTTTTTGCTGATTTTAATCTCTGTTGGTCTTGAGATGGCATTTTTATAGAACTTGGATAAATTAGTCTTGCTTGATGTGCTTAATCCTATACAGAATCCCTAAATGCATGCTAGTAAAATGAAAATATCACTCAATTATTAGAAAGAATGGCATTAAAATGAGGACATGCTACTATGGGACCCTTGGAAAAATGAGGTTCAGCCTTGGTTGGTCCACTTCCATTGCTACTTGGTAGCAAGAACTCTTAAGAGTAGTAACATTGCTCACAAGAAAAAGTGTGGGGAATTGCCCTAAGGCGAAGGGTCATAGAGTAGAAAACAAATAACAGACCCTAGTGTGTCCTAGGTGTCAAAGCTGGCATCATAATGGTAGAGTTCCTTGTTTTGAGATCCCCTCTCTTCTATTTAAACCACTGTCTCAGTTTGTATCATTGATATATAAATAAAATATACTGTCCAAACACATAATGTTAGTACTACATAGACAGCATATTTCAACCAATATTTGTGTGTTGGGGAGTAATCAAAATATCCATTTCCCTCCTGCCAAAGAATTTCACACGCTCTCACTGTTCAAGTACAGCCCATGTAAATGCTCCCAACTACTTGTCCAGCTATTGCAAAAATTGACAAACAAGTGAACTAAAATCACTCTGTGTAAAAGCACACAATCAGCCGGTAGTATGCTTTCGTGACTATTTTGAGTGAGTATTCAGATGACAGTTGCCCAATGAAAGTCACCCTTATAATAGTGGTGTTACCTTTCAGTAAAATCCTGTCTATGATAATAATGAGATGACGGCTGAGAAGTAAATTCTGCAAAACAGGAATTGTAGACCTATTGTGATGCTACATGGCCCATGTGAAAAACGCACTTAATGTAAAAACTTGATTTAAACAATATGTCATTTTATGATGACACATCAAGTTGGTGCCGCAGGCCAAGTAACATTCACTTCAATAGGACTCAACCTGCAGTACCAACCTGGGCCACTGCACAGTGTACGGAGCTGTCTGCTTCCTGCAGCAACGCAGCTAGAAGTGGGACAACCCCTTTAAGTAGAACTGCTTTACTCTTGCTACTTTTTTCCCCTCAGCATATAAATATTTGCTTTTTTTCTCAGTACAAAAGTAGAATGTGTGCTGAACGCCATTTGTGATCCCACATTTATTAATTCATTTTAAAATAATAAAAAAGAAAAAAGGCGTAATATAGCAGCAGAAATGGAACAAGACCCTTTCAGCATCATATATCAGTAACTGCTCTTGCCTTACACAAACCTGCTATCAGGCTACAAACTTTTACAGTTTGCAGTTAGTATTTGAGAATCCAGGATCAAACGCACAGCAGTATTGTCATAAAAAGAGAATGTTGACTTCAAAGCTAAAGCCACAACAGGCGTCAGCTGGGCATCATCTACGGAATATGAAGTGGTTTGTTCATTGTCTGGGTAATGAGCATACTTTGTGTGAAGTCATGTCACACACTGGTGGGCAATTTAGATGAGTTGTAATCAGCACCACATTTACTTCAACGAACCTTTATTCTGCAAAATTACCATTATTTCCTAAAATGAGGTTTTGTTCTGTTCTCTTGGCCCGTCAGGTATAAACAAAGGTCACTTCTATCTCATAGGTACACTTATCCTCACAGCCAAAATGGAAAACAACAGACAATACAATGGAGATACCTCATGTTTTTGGATTGCCCGAAATGGCCTTTTCTGGGGACGCTAACTCGGCATACTTTGAATTCTTTGAATGACTCCATAGTCAAAGAAATGTTATATTGGTTCCAAGGAATGTTGCAGAACAGTCTCTTAAAAATATGCCACATGGTTTTATTTTAAGGGGTGACCAGATTGGTTTAATTGTTTCCTTTAGTTAACTTTTCTTTTTTTTTTTTTGTAACGTTAAAGGACTATGTTTTACACTCTGAGCCTTAGTGGGGAGGAGTAGTTGCCACTGTGCCGGCTTGCATGATAGTATTGGCAAGTTATATATATAGGCAGTTTCCACCTCATGAGCTCAGTAGTGGTATCCAAGGAGGCAGCAGCATCAACGGTGTAGAGATTATAAAAAAAGGGTTTTATTGCTCCATAAAATGGCGACGTTTCGACTTAATCTAAGTCTTTTTCAAGCGAGCTCAGTAGTAAGACTCTGAAGATAGTGAAAAGTTGTGTTGCTGAAAAAGAAAGGTTATGCCTAAAAAAAAGGGCTTAACCCTCTATAAAGGAGAATAGTGACCACAGCTGTGGTGAATGCAAGCTGTTCTAGGTTTTGGTTCTGGGTGAATGTAGCTCTTCTGCATGTTACCAATAAAAAGCTATTATGTTGCAGCAAGAATAGAGTATGGGTCCCCTTCTGAAGGGAAGCAACCTGGCCAAGGCTGTCAGGGAAATTTCTGCGTACAGCACCAATCAGGCCCACCCCAATGCCCCGCTGCCGGCGGTAAAGAAGAGACACCACACACAGAGGTCTGGTATAGTTCCTCACACGGGGACATAACTGCGCACTTTATTACAGATTACAAAGGGTCTTATACCCTTTGGTCTCATCACTAGGAATGGGTAATGGTCTCATTGGCTCAAACTCACCGCATAACCATATATGTAAAGTCCGGATTTCCGCCTGAGACAGTGAAAATCATATACGTAGTTGAACAGTCGTTATCTAGATATGGCGCTTCTGGGAAAACAGCCAAGCACACGGCCTTCGTATCCGGTTCTTCCTTGCGGTGTTTAAGATACATTTTATCTTCGCCTTGCAAGGCCTTTGGAATATCTGATGTAAGGCGACAGATTAAGTTTTTCTCATTTTAGCATTGAATAGAACTTGCATACAGGTATAAAAGCATAAAAAAACATATGGCAATATATACATATACCCTCACAGGGCAAAGCTTGTGACTGGGAGTTTGCCTACCAGTTTCTGGTGGCGGTGTATGCCATACTGGTCCCACACAATGCTGTGGATTCTAAACCACCTCTGGTGAGTGATATGGCTGCTACCCAACATGAACCCTGTACCCAAACCAAAAAAGGCAATGCAAGACTCTCAACATCCCATCCTTGCTCAGGCTACAGTAGGCCCAGCCTCAATTCTTCATTATTGTAGTCTCTGGCCTGAACAAGTTGCATGTTAAAACATCACTTCATTCCATTATCACATAATATGACTTGAATGCCTTTTGTGTCACTAGCATTTCTATATCACTCTTTTCTTCTCTGAACTTTGGATTCAATGTGGATAAATAGAGGCCTCTTGAGGTTAATTATAGAGTTTTTAGACACTGTCAAATTTTCTAAATGTATCACATTTTCAATAGGAAGGGGAAAATCGCAGCAGCTGATGACTCACGTTCCCTTAGGAAAACCCAGGCCTGCATGACTCTAATGCTCACATTCATGCCATACATAAATATTAAACACCATGGTTGATAATTCGACTTGTGGCATAGCCCTGTAATTACGAGGTCATGATGTTATGCTCTTTGCTAGCGAAATGGTGTGTGGATGTTACTTTACTCTGTTACTCAGCTGAGATTTCACAAAATGTCCAAAAGATCTTGTTCAGCAAACATAATTTAGAGACCTACAGATATTATAGAGGATCCTGGAGGTGAATGATGCAGAAAACAATGGAGAGGGTAACGGCAGAGTTATCCTTCAGAGAATTCCTAGAATGAGACTGAGATTTAAAGGGGTTATCTGAGATTTACCAAAATTTAATAGACAGCAGTTACACTTATGAGAGAATCTAAGTACGCCTTCTCTAAATTCTATGGTTTTACGTATCAGGACATTATAGAACAAATATTTGGTCATTAAAAAGGTCTTATTTAGGTAAATGCAAGTTTACGGCATATGCATACGTCAAATTACATTGTGCCATTATTTATTTAACAAAAACTAGGTCAAAAGGCAGAAGAAGTGTGTGAAAAATTAAGTACACCCTAGGAATCAATAGGTTGTAGAACCATCTTTAGCAGCAATTACTTGAAACAATTTTTTTTTTTTAACCAATAATTTTTATTAGATTTTATAAAGAAGCAAGAGCATATACACATCATTACATATATAGGTAGCAGATATATAGATTGTTACAGAGTTTTCATAATATGACGATAAACATATCAAGCTTTACATTAGTGTAGCGATATATGTTTTAAATGTGATAGATTACTCTTTGAATTTAAGCAGTAGTAAAAAGAATTCAACAAAACAATTTTGAACATGTCAGAACTTATTTTCCAGTTCGAATTTCTGCCAATTGTTCCAAGTGCTATTAAACTTAGAAATACAGTTGTTGAATTTAGCATATATCTTTTCATAGCAATAGTGGTCTGAAACTGCACCCAAGAGGTCACCAATTGAGGGTGGGGGGACTCTCTTCCACTTTTTAGCTATAATACTTTTGGCGGTCAGTAGAAAGTGACATATCCACCCTCTTTTCTTTTTCGGAATTACTTGACAGTCAATGAGAAGGAGTGCCAGTTGAGGCGAACACTCCAAACGTATGCCAGTTATATATTGAATGGTATTGAATACCTCCTTCCAGTATTCATGGATTTGGGGGCATTCCCAAAACAAGTGATATAAAGTGCCTACTTGGCCGCAGTCTCTCCAGCATAAATTAGAATAAGCCAGGAAAAATTGTGCCATTTTTGAGGGAGTATAATACCAGTTGGTTACTACTTTGTAATGGGTTTGGAGAATGTTGGCTGACAGAGTAGCTTTATTGGCCCATTCAAAGCCTTTGAACCACATCGGAAGTGGTATGTTTTCTTTTAATGTGTGCTCCCAATTTAGTAGGTGGATCTTTTTTGATCTATTAGCGTTTTGAGTGATTGTGCTGTAAAAAACTTTGATTTGGGAAGCATGGGAGTTTTTGCATCTGAGAAATATGTCTTCCAATTCCTTCGGGAAGGAGAAATTGTGTATATCAGCCTGTTTGAGAAAGGAGAGAATTTTTATATACAAGAAAGCTTCTGAGTCAGGTATACTGAATTTGTTTTGGATTGTTTGAAAAGGAAGAGGTTTACCTTTATTTAGTATGTTGGAGATAAATTTTACTCCCCTAATAACCACCTGTTTAGGTTTAGGTCTCGAATAAAATAAGAGAGGACTTCGAATGGAAGCTCAGCTGGAGGACCTCTGTAGTCAGCCCTACATCCAAGTGCCAGTTGGTTCCAATATTGGAGGGTATTTGACATTAATAAAGAGATGTCTTGGGAATATATTAGTGGTGTGATCTTTGGAGTCAGGGCTCCAAGAATGGAGGCTTTGATTAGGGAGCCCAGGTGTTTGCCTCCATTCCTGTTTTTCTCTATATGGCACCAAGATGGGGATAGTTGGGATTTCAGCCAAACACCCGATTGGCTTAGTAGAGAAGCCTTGTAGTAGGTTTGTAGGTTGGGCACACCAAGGCCTCCCTGTTTCTTATTTTGGTATAATATTGATGCCGCTAATCTTGGTTTTTTTGTCACACCAAATAAAGTTAAGTAGTTGCTTCTGGAATTTTTGAATCGTGGGCAGGGGAATTGGATAGGACAATGTACGAAAGAGATACAAGATTTTCGGGAGTAATAACATTTTATAAAGTGCCATTCTGCCGAACCTAGATGGTTCCTTTTTACCCAATTCTTCCATCTCTGTTTGGAGGGAGGCATATAGGGGATCAAAGTTTGCGGAAATTGTTTTAGATTAGTTTTGGCATATTTTGGTACCTAAATACGGTATCTCCGTTTTCCATTGGAAAGGGAACTCCCTCTGAATATCCAGTTTTAAGTCAGAATCAATATTGATACCCAATATCTGGGATTTGTCGGAGTTTAGCTTGTACAGAGAGGCATTACTGTATTGAGTAATGCAATTTTTAGAGAGCTCAAAGGGTCTGTCATGGTAACGATGATATCATCGGCAAAAAGACCAATTTTATGTTGTCTTAAGCCCATAGATACACCCCTAATCTCTGGAGAGGTTCTGATCATTTCTGCGAGGGGTTCTATTGTCATGACAAATAGCAATGGGGATAGTGGACATCCCTGTCGGGTATCATTCGATATGAAGAAAGATGAGGACAACACCCCGTCAACCAAAACCTTGGCCGAGGGTTTTGTATAAAGAGCCTGGACTGCCCGCAAGAAGCCCTCACCCACCCCAAATCTCCAGAGCACTTCAAATGCGAAGCCCCAGTGCACTCTATCGAACACCTTCTCTGCATCCAGGGAAAGGAGGAGAGAAGGCGTCCGACTCGAGGTGATTTGATCCATCAAATTTTGTATCTTGCGTGTGTCATCGGTGGCACTTCTTCCTTTGGTAAAACCCACTTGGTCATTATGTCTGACCGTGGGCAGGAGCTCCAGAAGCCTATAGGCTAGTATTTTAGCATATATTTTTAAGTCAGAATTTAAGAGGGAAATAGGCCTGAAATTTGCTGGTGTTATAGGGGGTTTGCCTGGTTTGGGTATGGTGATGATAGTGGCCTGGAGTATTTCTTCATGCATGGAACCCTGGTCCACCTCATTAAATAACAAATTTAGATGTGGGGATAACAGTTGAGTGAAGTTTTTATAGTACTCGTTTGAAAGACCAACAGGCCCAGGGGATTTGTGGTTTTTTAAATCTTGAATGGCCTTAAGGACTTCTGCGTTGGAAATTGGTTTGTTTAATATATCTTTTTGGGTGTCTAACGTGGGGAGAGCTAATCCGTCTAGAAATTTATTTATTAACTCCGGAGTGGGTTGAAAGGTGCAGGGACTATCTTTATGATAGTACAGGTTATTGTAGTAGTCCTTAAATTGCTCAGCTATCTACTCGGGGTGGGAGATTTTTACCTGGGGGGCGTTGTTATTGATGATGAATGGGATTTTTGTTTTTATTTGTTTTTTTTTAACAAGATTGGCCATCAATTTTGAAGGCTTGTCTATATAAGAGTAAAAATTTGCCTTGGAATACATCAGACCCCTATTATGGTTGTCTAGTAGCGTTTTTTTAAATTCTCTCCTCAAGGAAGATAGCTCCGTTCGGAGTTTGTTTTGTGAAGATTCTTGATGGAGTGATTCCAGCTTCTTTATTTTTTCTAATAAGAGGTCTATCTTTTCTCATTTGTTTTTATTTTGCTGTATTTTGAGTTTTATTAGTATCCCTCTTATAACTGCCTTGTGGGCATTCCACAATGTGGCGTTGCTTATATCAGGGGTGGAGTTAAAAAAGAAGTATTCCTCTAAAGCTTTATTGATGATTTTTTGGTTCTCAGGGATATTATACAAATTAGTGTCGTTGCGCCAAATTTTTGATAAGGTGCAACGGGTGCCCATGTTCAATTCCATATATATCGGCGCATGGTCCGACCAAGTGGATACTCCAATCGTGGAATCAGTAATTGAAGTGAGAGTCTCTCTGTCTACTAAGAACATGTCTATCCTTGAATATGTTTTGTGCCTTGGAGAGAAAAAAGTGAATTCCTTTGAAGAGGAATTAAGACATCTAAATGTGTCATATAAACCCTCTCTGTGTAACCAAGGGTGGAGGACCGACATGCTCCTGGTGGATGCAGTGGAGTCTATTTCCCTGTCTACTATTATGTTGAAGTCGCCACATAAGATCAATTTTCCTGTGAGGACTTTTTTGATCTTCCTTATTACTTTGTTCAGGAAAGAGATTTGGGATTTATTAGGTGCATAAATGTTCACCAGGGTGATCGGCGAATTATTTATAGTGCCTTGCAATATCAGGTATCTGCCCTTGACATCTGAAATTTGTTTATTAAGAGAAAATTGAAGACCATCTCTCAGGGCGACCAGTAGTCCAGCATGTTTTTTGTGGGCATTTGAGAAGAAAACATGTGGGTATTGTTTATTTGAAACTTTAGAGCAAGACTGCTGGGCGAAGTGCATTTCTTGCAAACACAAAATGTCTATATTGGACGCTTTAGCATCCTTCCAGACCATTGAGCGTTTGAAAGGGGAGTTTAATCCCCTAACGTTCTGGGAGCAAACTTTTATATGCATTGTAAAAGTAAGTTGTGAGCATTTCTATTTGGAACACATTAGCAGCATAGCATACATATGACTTAAAACAAAAGTACAGGTGGAAATAGTAATATGCCTGTTAACATTGAATGATATATGAATTGCGTTATTCATGCTATTTAGGAGGGCAGATTTAAGATAATCAATCTTATTGCTTGGAAGCATCAAGATGAGCCCTCTAAAGAAAAGACAATGAACTTATAAAACTAAACAAATAAAACTTTGGATAAAAGCAGGTGTAAAAACCTGAATCCTGTTGTGGGGGGGAAAGTTCGGCTTACAGACCATCAGCCTGGTATTGAAGGTCAGCGTAGAGTGTGTCCAGCGTCATGTGAGGAAGAACACTTGGAATGCTTAAGCTGATTTCACGGAGGAGTAGAAGCGAGCGTGCGGCGATGGCAGGGTTTTTTTAGAGGTCTCTGAGGCTTACTAGATTGCGGTTCCTCTGGGAGTAGGATGTTCCATTTTGAGAGGACATTGGAGCCATCTTCCGGAGAGTTTAGGGCATGCACTGCATTATCCTTATGCACTATTATTTTAGCAGGGAAGCCCCATTTGTTGGGTATTTTTGCAGCTCTCAGGGGTGAGGTGATTAAAGAGAAAGCCTTTCTTGCTTGGATTGTATTTTGCGACAAATCGGTAAAAAGGCTTATGTTTGCAAATGGAGATGGTAGGGTGCCCTGCTTTCTTGAAGCTGTCATCAGGGCGTCTTTTATGTGGAAAAAATGAAATTTGGCGATTACATCCCTTGGAACCGAGTCTGGTAGAAAGTTCGGCTTTAGCAATCTGTGCGCTCTATCAATTGTGCAATCTAATTCTGAGGCATCTGGAAGGATGCTTTTGATTAGCTTGGTGAGGAAGCTTTTTAGATCGTTCTGTGGGATACTCTCTGGGATGCCTCTGAACTTGACGTTACATCTCCTACTCCTATCTTCCAGATCTGTGAGTTTTTTCCTCAAGTCTTCTACTTCCTCCTCCAGGGAGTAGTGTGCATCTATTAGCTTATTATGAGATGCAGTAACTTCTCCCATTTTAGTTTCAATATGGTCGGTCCTCTCTTCCAGATCTTGTATAGAGGTGTTTAGGGAATTTGAGACTTAATGTCCTTTTGCAAGGATCCCCTTAAGGCTAGGATCATTTGTTTTATAAAATCTTCCGTAGCAGGCATATTGGAAGATGGGACACTTATGATGGGATCAGGCTCAGATGTGGGGTCCCCTTGATGTAGGTTGGTATGTGGGGAGAGTCGGGGGCGCTGTTTTTCTGGGCTTGATAAGGGAGTGGAGAGGGCAGATGATGGCTGAGAGCCCGCCTGCACCATTTTGTGGCCATATGGAGCAGAATTAACACTTTCCCCATAGGTAACACTCACCCCGCGCCTGGACATGGTCTTCGGTGTCTCCTCTCCTTGCAGCTCTTGAGCAGCAACTTGGTTTCTCACACCAGGCGACCGAGGAGAGACCCCCGCATCCTCTTCGAGGCTTGTAGGCGAGGGGGAGCTCCCTTTGCTCAGCGGACCCTGTCTCCTCGGACCGCGGGTGGTGAAAAAGTCCGAAACTTTATTCAGCTGCGTTTTGGTGCTCCTTCTTTTAGGCATTCTCCTTTAGAAGACCACCGGTCTGCTTTTGGGTGTTGTTGAAGTGGCTAGGATCGCTTTTAGTCACTGTAGGCTGGAAGCAATCAGAGCTCCGTGTTATGTGACTGTCTTGGTTCCCTTTCAGTCCACACTCCCTCCAAAGTGGTTATTTGCTAACCTCAATCAAAGTGAAAGTAAAGCAGTGTGTGTCCCGGTATACAGCCGGTTTCAGCTCATACACTGTCAGGGGAGCTTAATCAGCAAGCTTTAGTGTAGGGAAATCACAGTTCTCAGGAGCCCTGCTGCTGGTACTCAGGTTCTACAGAGCTATTCTCTCTGTTTTCAGCCCGCGGCTTGATGTGGGCAGCAAGTTTTCTTGTTCCCAGCCTCTTAGAATGTGCAGACAGCTGTCTTGAGCTTACTTGTGTCGGGAGGCTCGGGGAGATAGTGTGCGGTCGGGAGCTGTCACATTCACTTCTCTCTGCACACAGCACTCAGCCACGGCCCTGGAGGCTAAAATGGCGCCCCGTTCCCGCGCTTCAAGAGGCTTCTAATTATAGCAACTCACGGGGAGACCCAGCGGAGGTTGCTCTGGAACTCCGATCCCTCTCCTCCGTTGCAGGGATTACCTCTGAAGACGGGTGAGTCCTCCGATGTGGCTCCAGCTGTTTTCACCTCTCCTGGTTGTGCTGGGTGATGGAGATCTCTATTCCTGCCAGTCCCCCTCTTCGGTATCCAAGTTTTGCTTTTTTTTTCCTGCTGTAGGGATCTTTAACAGTAGTTTTGGCAAGTTATCTGCGCTGGAAGTGCTTTTTAAAGTTGCTAAAATACCAGGTACGAGCAGAGGTCAAGGAGACACTTCTGCTCGGGTCTGCATCTAGGCCACTCCCCGAAACAATTATTTTTTGTATGACTTTTTCAGTGTCTCACATTGTTCTGGGGGAATTTTCAACCACTTTTCTTCACAACGCTGCTTTAGTTCATTGAGGTTCGCGGGCATTTGTTTATACAAAATCTTATGGTCCCGGTCTGGACTTTGACTGGGCCATTGGAACCATTCTGCTGTAGATTTTCTGGTGTGCATGGCATCCTTGTCCTGTTGTATGACCCAGTCTCAGCCAAGCATTATCTTTTGGCCCCACAATAGAATACTCTAGAATACTTTGGTTAAGAGAGGACCTATCGCTGCAAGACAAGCCAAAATCACCCCCCTTCCAACCACTGTGACTAACCGTTGGTATGAGGTGTTTGTGTTGATATGATGTGTTGGGTTTTCGACAAAGATGACGCAGGTCATTATGGTCAAGCAACTCCACTTTTGTCTTATCAGTCCAAATGACATTGTTCCAGATGTCTTGTGGTTTGTTCAGATGCTACTTTGCAAACTTTAGCCATGCTGCCATCAACTCTTCAAAAATAGTCATTCTAGTTCCGCCTTTTTCTAATTGCACTGTCATGAAACTGAACATTTAATATTTTTACTGAGGCCTTTATAGTCTGATATGTAGCTCTTGGGTTTTTTGAAATTCCTCTGAACATTGCATGGTCTATCTTGTGGAGAATTTTCTGGGTCGTCCACTCCTAGGAATATTAACTGTCTGGAATGTTTTCCACTAGTGAATAATCTATCTCACTGTAGAGTTATGATTGCTGAATTCTGTTGAATGCTCCAGACCAACAAACTTCCAAAACTTCTACTTTTATAGAGATGATCAAACCTTTGACCCACAAGATTTACTAAACATCAAATAGCAACTTTATTAGAGACAACTGTCCAGTAGTTTGTTGGAACTCCTTTGGCCTTCAGAACTGCATCAATTCAGTGGGGTATCTATCAACAGGTATCAGAGGATCCAGGGAACACCAAGAAAATATTCCACACATCATTACTCTTCTTCTACCAGCTTTAATAGTTGATACCTGGCAGGAGGGATTCATCGATTCACAGTGCTTGTGTCAAATTCTAACGTTTGCATTAGCACGGTGCAATAGAAATGTGGATTCATCTGACCTGTTGATGTGTTTGTACTGCTCAGTGATCCAATTTTTGTGTTATTTCGTCTAATGGACTCTTGCCTTTCTGTTAGAGAGCAATGTCACTGGAATTGGTCAACTGCTGTTATAGCCCATCCATGTAAAGGAACAATGAATTGTTTGTTCAGACACATTAGCGGGAGCACCAACACTACATTCGGCTGCAATTCCCTTGATTCTGTACTGTTTGTTTGTCAGAATGATCCTTGACATCCTCCCCTGACCCTTTTTGTTGACAAGTTATTCCCTTCACAGGATCCCATTTACTGCATGTTTTTCTTGATAACGCATCCTTGGTATACTCCTGACACCACTGAATGAAAAAAAACCAAGGTTGCCAGTTTTTGAAATACTGGCCCTAGCTAGTCTAGCAAACATAACCATGTCCCATTGGAAGTCACTGAAACCACTCCATAATTTCTTATTCTAATGTAGCTAGACAATGAAATTGGAAGTAGAGGTAAGAAAAAAGAAAAAGCAGAGCGACCAAGATGAAGGAGTGCTGGGAGAATTAGTATACATTCACACTAGGAAAGTGAGGTGTGTGAGGAGAACCTAACAGGTGCTGCCAGCTTAGTACACCAATCGGCCAAAGGCCAAAATAGCATATGTGAACGGTGAAGAGAAAAATTCAGAGCTCTGGTGCGCTCCTCGAACTCCAGCCCCCAGCCAGTGCAATTATTCAGCTGATCCCTGACTCTTTGCAATGCTCCCAATGAAACTGTTTTATTGATCACCACTTTTACTATTATCACCCACCTGTCTGATGAAGAGGTCTTTGTACCTCGAAACATGTTACAATTGCTGGTTTTATATAAAGTACAACAATTTATTTTACACATCATTGGCTTTACTGACATGCAAATCAATCTATGGAAGGTCACGCCAGGGCTCTAGTTTTTTTTCTCTTTTCCTCACCAAACATTCAAATTGGTCCAGTGAACACTTGCAGATTTAGGCTTTATTCATACAAGCGCATATACGCCGCATTTTTAAGCCCAACCGATATACG
This sequence comes from Eleutherodactylus coqui, assembly GCF_035609145.1. Classification (NCBI taxonomy): domain Eukaryota; kingdom Metazoa; phylum Chordata; class Amphibia; order Anura; family Eleutherodactylidae; genus Eleutherodactylus; species Eleutherodactylus coqui. Next base: position 279,993,116 of record NC_089838.1, read on the forward strand.
TGACCATCTGAGGCATTGGTTTCCAATGCAGTCATTCACAGGGGCGAATATACGGCACATAAAAATATTGCACCATAAAAAATGGAACATACGCGACAAACATACGCACCAACACTAATACGGTGGCTAAAAAGATAGTTCTTGTGTTATCTTTTGACCGATATACGGTGGCGGCTCTCATAGACTCCTATGGAAGTTGGAAAAAAAGGGAGGGGGAGGCATTTTAGCAGCATCCAACGCAGGTAAAAATCTTACAGGTGCCTCTTTATAGGCATTGGAAGGCATCCCGAGTAGAGATGAGCGAGCATGCTCGGATAAGTCAGTTACTCGAACGAGCCTCGCTTTTCTCGAGTAACTGCATTCTTGTCCGAGCGTGCTGGGGGGGGGGGGGGGGGGATAGCAGGGGGTAGCGAGGGAGAGAGTGAGAGAGAACGTAAAAATGCATTTGTTCATGTGGAACAGCCTTGAATGATCATGTGTCCAATTTCTATACAGAGAAGCTCCAAAAGTGAACGGGACCAGGTCTCTAATAATGTGGCAATTCAGTATAAATATAGTTGCACTATTATCATTGTAAATGTGCTCTGCAAAATAGTATGTTTACATCTCTGAATCAAAGTTCTCAATGTTCTTCCTCAAACTTCTAAGTCAATTTCTGGCAAATGAGGATATTGGGGAATAAATGGGAGGAAAACTGAAATAGCAATTAAATGTCCCATGATAGAAATGATACTTAGGAGAAGATTAAAGAAGACTTCTACATTCTCTTCCTGAATATTTTTAGTCTGCATATGTTTATGATTCCATTGTTCTTAATTGTACAAAGGGGAATTGAGAGATCTTATTTGGCTATTAATTATTTTGAAGATTGGCACATAATCTCTTGGGAATAAATGAAGAAACTGCGGAATAAAATTGGTTTGGTGGATTTTCTAAGGAATGAAGTTCTAACGTATTAAAGATTTGAGGAATGTATCTGACAGATAAAAAGCGATTTTGAAGATGAGGTATAATAGAAAAGAAAATTGCACATTTGATTAATATATTTCTTCTTCCACAAGTTGCTGGATGTTTATGATGTGCAAACTAAGACACAAAGAAAATTAATTAAGGTGAGCCATGGGCAAGCTCCAGCTAGATGCAATGCTGGGAAAGCATCTAGGCTAATTTATCAACGTTCAACCTCTGACAATGACAAGGTCAATAAACATAACTCAATTACTTCTTTATGTTAGTTAAGATGCGACGGGTATGTCCCAAAAAATGACTTTTTATATTAGGAATCAATCTATCGAAAGCACAATTACGAGCCATTAGGTTGTTAACATGATTAGTTCTCAACACTTGTTCCATGATGAGAGCATAGGCTTCCTTTTGATTGTGATATTTTTGTCATGTGATCATTAACTTAATTTGTGTCACATTCCTTAAAGTTATAATCAAATGTAATAAGCTGGTGAGGTTTTTTTTCTAACTTTAGAATACTTGATTAGATTGAGCCATGGACGAACATAAAAAAATCTGATTAGATCATGAGCATGTCAAGGTTTGCTTCTTATTAAGGATGTAATATTATTATGTGTCCATCGTAAGGGAAATAAAATAGGAAAGGTTATGTGAGACTAATGAATTAGAAGCCATGTAAAATAAAGAAATGAATTAGTCATTTCTACATGAAAAATGCTGGTTATACCTACATGTTATGTGTGCAGGTGGATGGTAATTGGCGTGAGAATAACGAAGGTGGAGGCAAGGATGTTTTTTAAGTAACTTAAAGGGCTACTCCAGCAAAAGCATATTTTTCCATCACTGCCGCCCTCACCTGATTGCCATTCTGGAGATGTCCTACGTATATTGCAGTCACTTCCATGCTGTATCTGATACTTATCAGGAACCATCTTGATGCTGACATTTCTTCATGTTCACTTTTTTATGCCCTGCTAGCACTTTCCAGATGCATCAGCACAACATCAAATGATCAGCTACAGACTGACTGTAGCATCTCCGCCTGCAGGGAGGACACTGTCATTACCATCTGTATATCTAAATAAGCTACAGACCATAATTATAGATTTAAGCTGTTATCTGCTCTATTATAACTGAGTGAAAAAAGTCGTGTAATAATCATCAGCAACTGTGGTAGGAGTGTCTATGTCCCCTTCTAAAGGTCTTCTGTGTTAGGGCCCATGTAATAGCATAACGCAGATATCATGCTGAATGAGAAACTGATTAATTTAAGAATGCATAAAGCCAAGTAAATCTGAGCTAGTCATAATGATATCACATGGCCATCTGAGGAGAAGGACTCCAGGCAGGGGCGTAGCTAAAGGCTTATGGGCCCGGTGCAAAAGTTTATCTTGGGGCCCCCCAACTTCTCTTAACCCCTTAATGCAGAGGCGTAACTTGAAGCTCCTGGGCCCCAATGCAAAACCTGTAACAAGGCCCCCAACTATAATGCTTTATTCATAGTACTAGGCTCCATATATGGAGAAGAGTGGCCTTATGGGCCCCCTAAGGATCCTGGGCCAGAGTGCAACCACATCCCCTGCATCCCCTATAGTTACGTGAGTGACTCCAGGAGTTTCAGATACAAATAACTAAAAAAGGTAATATAAACCAACTCATATATACTGGGGAAATAACTACATAATGAATGAACAAAAATCACTGGGTTGCACCTTTGTATATCCTTCTTGTTGGGATTTTAATATGTCTCAACAAAGCAATGATTTTATGAATGTTGAATCCTTTTCTTACTGTCTTCTGCAATTGATTCTGGTTAAATACGTGCATCCTGCTGGTGAGCTGGTTCCTTTTTTCTGTAGGGTCTCATTTCACTTACAGTGGTATCACTAATGCTAGGCATTATCCCTCCCGGAAGTTTTTGGCTGACACCTGGGACTGAACCAACTGCACTATCTCTATTGCTGTCCTCCTTTTGGACCCCAGTACTCTCTCATCAGCCTCAGCTTCTGGCTCCCACTCCTGGATCCCATGTCATCTTGCCAGCCATCATCAGGTCTAAATATTACAAAAGAAATTCCAGCTCATCAACTACCTTGATACTAAAGGGACAGAGCAAAAAAGTGTTCGACCAACCGTATGTAGAGCAGTAGCACAAGTGTTGATATGTTTGTTTGCGCTGGTACATGTCGATAGCACCGCAAGTTCCAAAGTCTATTTTATGTCACATAACACTATATTTATATGATCTACAATGCGGGGGTGAGTGAAGTTTACTATTATCTCCTAATATTTTGGATTGATTGTGTTTGTTCTCAATCATTCCATTATGTTATATGTGGCAGTTGCATAAGTGGCACTCATGGCATTTTTTAATTGCAGAGGCGGTGTCCAGCATGCTGATGATGCTATATTAACAATGTGCTGAATCTGTATTGTGAACCGTGATAGCGGTTATGGATACAACAGAGCTAAGTATATCACCTGAAGTACATTGAGCTTATGCTAATTACGGAATACCTAGAACACCTAGACGGTGAGTGAGGAGACTCAAAAGGCCATTTATGCTCCTCTGGGTAAAATACAAGTAAGGAAGATGGAACAATACCTCCACAGTGCCACCCAAAGGAAGGCAGCATTCCTTCAAGCCATAGTTAGACTCTTTATACAAGCCTTGTAACAATGACTGGGAATTAAAAGCAAAGCCAGACTCCATGCACAGACGGCTGTTTCAGGGTATTTGCCCTTCATCAGTGTCCAGTAGGAGTCTGGCTTTGCCAGTGAGAGGCCTGGGATGAGGGTCAGAAATGCTATATTTTCTCCTTAGGGAGAGCACCCAGTAAGTGAGTGAGGGGACTCAAAAAGCCATTCATGCTCCTCTGGGTAATATGCAAATAAGGGAGATAGAATAATACCTCCACAGTGCCACCCATTGGAAGGCAGCATTCCTTCAAGTCAAAGTCAGTACACATAACACATATATTGTATAAACATGGCCTATATGCACACACGTGTTGTCAAACGTCAAATGTTGATATTTGTTTAGGTGTTACCAATAAGGCATGACATTTTGTGATCTTGTGATCCCTAATTAGTCATATCAGGTATTATGCAAGTTTGGTTTAAAAAAAATTTCTGTTGTATTTACTTATTTGCTACGACTAAGGGTGCTGTTTGCACCGGAAACGCATCAGAAAAAAGGACATTTTTTATTCATTGGGGTCAGTGCCCTAATGTTCCATGTTTTTTTTTTGTAATGAAGGGCACTATTTAAATGTCTTGTTCTACCATTGGTTGAGCTGGATTTTACCCTTTGGTACTAGTGGTCATCAGGTCTACTTTGGTCAAGCAGTGGGAGAGACTTCCTCTCCCCCTATACAGATGCTTTCTCTCTGAGATGCACAGCCCTCTACGGCCATCTGCAACTCACCGAAGTAGTGATGTTGGCTCTACCTCAGGTCCTACATGCAAATCAGCAGTGAGAAGACATCCTCTCCCCGTGCTCATGCTGGCTTGGTCTTTGTGGCTACACCCATTGCTGTCTTCTGGGCCTCTGCTTCTACTGAGTCCTGCTAGCTCTCATTCGGGTCTCCCTGGGCCTTTTTTACCTTCATTGTTATAACATCCTGATGTTTCCTTGCCCTTTCTCTAGGCCTTCCTGGTTGACATGTGCGGGGGACCTGACCTGCATCAACTCATACTGCACAGAATGCCATCAGATGATGGTGCTTTAATACTGTCCCCTTCTCTCACAGTCCTAAGTGGGTGACACACCAGCCACATCACTGGTCTGTAATACAAGAGGGCTGGCACTTCTGCTGTGTTGCCTTCTGTCTGGTAATGTCCTACTCAAGTCACAGGAGTGGAAGGGCATTTCTTTTTTGGCGCCACAGCAACACCCATGACATTTGCAGGGGAACAGTGAGGACCTACTATCCCTTAAATGCTTAACACTATTTTTGCACTTCTCACTATTTAAAATGTCCAGTACTACTGATTAGCGTAAAACAACTAAGCAGAAAAGCCTGGTGCACAGTGCAATAAAAATTCTATTGCAAGCCAATGATATTTGATACTCTTTATTGAATAAAACCACCAGCAGTAAATCATGTTTTGAGGCACAGGGCCTCTTCATTAGTCAAGCTGGGATACAGGGGCAGCATTTAATGAATGAATCAATTATACAGGCACAAGTTTGTCATCACGGGTCTGTTTCTGTGGCGGTTAGTGGGGGGCAGATTTGGTATAGATGGTTTAAAGGTAGTTTGCTAGATGTAAAAGGGACTTATCTTGGTTAGATGGTAGCTTACACTCACTATGGTCAGATCATAGTGACAAAAAAGATAACTGAAGACACTAACAAACATCAAATTGCCAGATATGTTATGCATTTCTCTTTCCCTTACGCCACCTCTAGGCGCCTTTAATAAGTTTAGCGCAACACAGTTTCACTTAGCAATACTTCTTTGTCAAGACATTTTTGGAGACTGTCGAGTATGAAAAAAGGATTTAAAACTTATAATAAATTCTGCACACAGCATGTACACAACATTTTTTGAGCAATTTGAGCAAGAATTCTGGAGCATTTGCCTTAGACATCTCCCCCATTGGCATCAAACGGTAGGCATGAGAAGACATACAGAAAGACCATAGATGACCGTAAAACATAAAAGAAGATAATGAGAAAAAAAGCATTAAGACTGTCCCACGATAGACAAAAAGAGACAAAAGAAAGGTGAAGAATAGATAAATTGACTTATTTTGCTATAGACCAGCTGCTTTAGAGCTTTACGAATTCTATAAAACACTTGGAAATGTGCTTTTCCAGTCTGTGCTAGCTCTATAAACTTTTCTGCCCCACTGCAAATTGTACTTCAGAAATATAAATAAGCTTGCCTGTCCATTTTTACCTTACTTTGGTAGAGATCAAGAGTACTTTACTTCACTTCACCCCCATAGTAATAGAGGGACTCTCTTAGACGTTTGTAGAAGCTCATGTACTTACATACTTACATGTAGTAAAATTTAAAGGGGTTGCCCCCCTTAAAAAATAATTGAAGAAATAAATAAACAGCTGGCAATGACCTAAAGCAACAAAAAAAGTAATACCTCTCTTCTCCTCCAAGTAAGGAGCCCAATGGCTCTCATGGATCTCCTGGTCTGTGTTTACAGTAAAAGTCATGTGACTGCTGCAGCCAATCAGAGGCTGCAGAGTCACTATCCTGAACTCTTGGCATCATGGCGCCCAGGATGTGAGTGATATGATATAAGAGGATATGAGAATATTTATAATCACTTATCCTTTAGGGATACATGGCAACTTTCGGCAGCAACAAGGATTGCACAAAGATGGGTTATATAGCCCTGCAACCTTGCACTCACATAGAGGTCAATGAGATTGCAATGCAAGTTGCAGATTGCCATTACTGTTGGTCACAGGTTGCAAAATTTTCAACATTGGCAACCTGTGACTCACACTGCAATCCCGCTGACTTCAATGTGAGTGTGAGGTCACGGAGCTACACAGCAATGTTTTGTCACGCAATCCCTGCCATGACCAGAAGCTGTCCATATAGCCCTAGCTTAAAGGGGTTGTTCAGTTGCAACCCATCGATAGCCTATGTGCAGAATAGATCATAATTGAGAGAATATCAGTGGTCTGTCACCAGGAACCCCTGGTGATCAGCTGTTTGCCAGGTTGGTGTACTTAAGCATTGAGCAGAATGGAAAAAGAAACAGCTCCATTGTTACTGCAGCGGAGAGACTTCATATCGCAGACCAAGTTCCCTATGAAGTGAATAAGAACTTAGCCTGTAATACCAAGCTTGGCCACTGAAATGGGAACAAAGCTGTCTATTTGCTGCAGAAATCCACTTAGCACATGAATGTATTCACTCTGTAAACAGATAATTGGTGTGATAAAAATATCAGAAAGACCCTTTAAGTAAGGATTTCTCCAGCTCGGATAGGCTTGAATGAGCCTTGAATAACATGGTCTCACATTTGTTTCAATGGGCACTATTGTAATACTGAATTTAATAATAATAATCTTTATTTATATAACGCCAACATATTCCGCAGCGCTTACAAGACAGCGCTTACATGAAGCAATCAATCGATGGAGACAGTAGGGGTGAGAGTTCTGCTCCAACGAGCTTACATACTACAAATAATTGGATGATACAGAAGGTAAAGGGGCTGGAGATGTGCGCTGTATGGCGAGATGAAGAGTTAGGGGTGCTATACACATAGATAAATAGTCAAATTGGGCCGTAGAGGGGCTGAATCTTTATGACTGTAGGGGGTGGTTGATTTCTGCTAGCAAGAATCGCAGTCGGTAGGGCAGGGAGCATGTTATCAGGTGGAGTACAGAAGGGGTTTGGTTTAGAGCAGTGTTTCTCAACTCCAGTCCTCAGGACCCCCCAACAGGTCATGTTTTCAGGATCTCCTATAGTAAGAACACCTGTGGCAATGTCTGAGGCGCTGACAATAATTACATCACCTGTGCAATACTGAGGAAATCCTGAAAACCTGACCTGTTGGGGGGTCCCGAGGACTGGAGTTGAGAAACACTGGTTTAGAGGATGTGGTATGCCTCCCTGAAGAGGTGTGTTTTTAGAGCATGCCTGAAGTTTAGTGTATCAGTGATTGCCCGGATAGCTTTTGGTAGTGTGTTCCAGAGGACTGGTGCTGCTCTGCAGAAGACTTGGAGGTGGGAATGAGAGGTTTGAATTAAAGGGACACTTAGTCTGATTTCATTAGCAGAGCGGAGGGGGTGGGCTGAGTGGTGAATTGAGATGAGGAAAGTCCTGTATTGGCCACTGCAGGAGAACAGTGTGGTCAGCCGATTGCCCCGATTCCAGGAGTAGTTTATTTAGACATCATGAGATAATTTCTTTATATTTCAAAAAAGAGGCATATATTCTTTTCCACAGACTTTCTTTAGATATAAAAAAAACATTTACTTTTTATTTAGAGCTCCTGCAGGAATCACAATTGGAAGGGGAGGGAAGGGGGGCAGGGTCACATTGATCAAAACTAACATCTGTTTCATACAACGATGACAAGTTGTATCAGGGTACTGTGTTGTAGTGCCTTAGAGCAGCTAGGGGATGCACGGTGCAGCTGCTGCCTTTAAGCAACAGACTTTCTCCTCCTTTGTGATTACTGTCTGAGATCTCAATATGCACTTTCTAGCAAGTGTTGAGTGAAGTACTGCAACTTCAAACTGTCTCCTCATTGTAATATCTGTTCAGCAGAAGAATATACGGCATGCCTGCCAAGGCTCGGAAGACTTCTTGCAATATGTTTTTTTTGATAAAGAACAGATCATGGCAGATCCATCTGGAATATATTTTTCACTTCTATAGGAATAAACTGATGCCAAAGTGCATGAAATTCTATCATTCTTTATTAGTTATATTATGAACAGTTACTTCTTTAAAGGGATTCCGTCACCAGGTTCATGAAGGTTGACTCGGAGCTAGGCTCCGAGTCATGGAGGTGGGCCACACCAGGCTCTCCTCGCCCACAACATACACAAAGGGGGAGAGAGCTGTTAGTTTTTATGATGTGGACAGGGAGAAGCGGCACAACCCACCTCCGTGACTCAGAGATCAGCTCGGAGCCAAACTTCATGAACCTGATGACAGAATCCCCTTAAGACATTCCATCATGATGTGTTTTTTTGTAACTGATATCAGAGGAATATGGATTGAAAAACCTATGTAAGCTCATGTCATCAATTATTTCTGTATTTAGCTGTAGAACAAAATAATTACCAGCCTAGTCTAATCCTTATTAATATGGTGGTTAAGTAGCTGCCATACACTTCTAGCGTCTATGGGGAGGAGACTCAAAATGGCCGACTTGAAGCAAAAAATGTTTTTTGGGTGTAGATACATTGCTGTCAATCATACTTGTGCACACATAGCTGAATTAAGTCTAGTTTCCTTTAACACTGATACTATGCTTACGGTTACAAGAAAAAGTAAGTGAACTCTTTAGAATTTCCTCAATTTCTGCATTGATTGCTAATAAAATGTGGTGTGACTGTTATTTATCACAATTATAGACAAACATAACCTATTTAAAGTAATCACTCTTTTACACAGGCCGATAGTCGGGTAAAGGGCTGCACGAGCGCTGATGTCACCGCTAAGTGTTTATACTGAAAGACTTCAACGCTAGCTCAAAGGCTTTTAGCTAGCGAACGATTAGTGAGCAATTTCTGTGCATTTGCACTGCACGATTATCACTCAAATTTATTCATCTGAACAAATTTTGTCCTGTGTAAATGGCCCATAACACATAAACAGCTGTTCATGTTCTTTATAGAGCAAACCGAGTAAACATTGTACAGGGATTAAACACAGTGCAGGGAGAAGATGTAAATTAACTTCTTTATTACATACTTATTCAAGAGCTAATTATCAAAAAGTGTTTACATTAAAATGAGATTAGCAGCCTGAGTTTCACCAGTGCTTTTCTCATTAAATCAAGGCACACAAAGCCCAGTTACTGACAAATATGTTCTACTTAACAAAGATTGCATTGAGGCAGAGCTCATATTAGCCAAACTACTTTCAGAAGACCTCAGAAGACGTGTTACAGAGATGTATGAGGATGAAAATACTACAAAATAATTTCTAAAGCCCTGGATGTACATCAATCCATGGTTAGATAAATTATCTACTACACATATGGAGCAAATTCAAGATTGTAGCTATTCTCTCTAGGAGTGGGTGTCATGTTAAGATCACTTCAAAAGCACAATGAGAAACACTGAATGAGGTGAGGAAGAACCCAAAGTGAATAGGAAAAGATCTACTGAAGACTCTACAAACTGAAAAAGCCTCTTTTTATATGTTTTCTATTAGAAAAACACTGAAAACTAATGGTGTTCATTAAAGGACACTATGAAGGATACTGCTGCTGTCCAGAAAGGCATTGCAGCTTGTCTCAAATTTTCTGCAAGACTACCAGGATGGTCCACAATGCTTCTGGGAAAATGCCCTATGGACAGATAAGACAATGTGGAACTTTTCAGCACAAATGAACAAGCAAATTAATATTACACACCAAAATCCCATTCCTTCTGTGGAGCATAGTGGAGGGAGCATCATCATTTCAGAAGGCTTTTAGACATGAATGCCTTGTGATCACTGAGGAAATTCTAAGGTGTATCAAACATTTTACAGAAGATTGTAAGGGCAGCCATCCCTGACTTCAAGCTGAAGCTACATTAGGTGATGCAACAAGACAATGACCAAAAGTTCACACATAAAACAACGAAACCATAGCTGGAAAGAAGTAAATTTGTTTTTTTGCAATGGTCTAGTCAGAGTCCTGACCTTAACCTTATTGAGATATTGTGGCATGATCTGAAGATGACAAGTATCCTAGAAATATTGAGGAACTGGAACTCATTTGCAGGGAGAAGTGTTCCAAAATTCCTTCTTGGAGAAAAAAGATGAATAGCGCATTGCATCCTTTTATAAAGTACATGCAAATGTGTATGTTTAAGTGCGTTGGAAAAAGAAACGCACTTACCTGGTGCTTGGTGGGAAGTACCTCTATGGGTAAACCCACCAGCACCTAAGTGTTCCAGATTTCAGATTACACTTTCCCATCCTAATCCAGGTATCTGAAGGGGCGTCCTGGAGAAAATACCCACAGGTCTCCATGGGCATAAATAATAAGTCCAATATAGGAAAATATGCAAAAAACTTAGCCCTCCAAAGATCGGGGTGGAATGAAGTCAATGTTCCAATAGCTAAATGGTTCAGTTTACCCTATTAGGCCTTAGTCAGACGGGCGTTTTTTCGCGCGATTTGCGGATCGCATGACGGATGCGCATCCGCAAATCGCGTGACCGGTGCCCGAAAATTGCCCGAAAATCTGCTCCTAGCCGCGTTTCATTAGAAACGGGCCGGAGCTGTCCAGCGCATTGCATTCAATGGAGCCGGCAATACAGCCGGCTCCATTGAAAGCAATGCGCTGAGGGCGAGCACGGGATGAATTGTCGGGAAGGGCTTAAATATATAGGCCCTTCCCTGCAATTCATCCAGAAATGTGTTAAAATAAAAAAAAATACATATACTTACCTTGTCCCGGCAGCCGGAGTTCAGCGCGGCCCGGCCTGCAGTGGGTGTGAAGGGGGTGTGAGTCAGACCTGCCCCCTGATTGGCTCAGCCTGAGACAATCAGAGGCAGGTCTGACTCACACCCCCTTCACACCCACTGCAGGCCGGCCGCGCTGAACTCCGGCTGCCGGGACAAGGTAAGTATATATTTTTTTTTTATTTTAACACATTTCTGGATGAATTGCAGGGAAGGGCTTATATATTTAAGCCCTTCCCGACAATTCATCCAGCGCTGTCCGGCAGCCCATTGCTTTCAATGGAGCCGGCTGTATTGCCGGCTCCATTGCATTCAATGGGCAAACATCGTTCTTCTCTGCCACAGCTGTTACAGCTGTGGCAGAGAAGAATGATTTGTATTCTATATGTTCTCAATGGGGTCGGCGCTGCTGCCGCCGGCCCCATTGAGCGCATATAGAGAAGAGAACAGGAATCGCAGATCGCACATAGGTGCGATCTGCGATTTCTGTTCTATACTTTATCGGACGAGCGCATAAAAAGCGCTCATGTGTCCGATACCATTGCAAAGCAATGGTTTTAAAAAATCGCCGGACACATGTGCATGCGCAAATCGGGTGAAAAAACGCCCGTCTGACTAAGGCCTTAGCTATAAATCAATAAAATATAGGAAAGGTGCAAGCCAAACGCATTGCAACCTTTTGTATACTTTATTGATTTATAGTTAATAAATATGGTAAACTAAACCATTTAGCTATTGGAACATTAATTTCATCCCACCCCGATCCTTGGAGCCCTGAGTTTTTTGCATTTTTTCCTATAGTGGACTTAAAATCCCTTCTTAGGATATGTCCCACGTAGTGGAGGTGCGGTAGATTTTCTGCAGCAGAAAAGTCTTCTGCAAATTCTGCAGGATTTCTGCATCAAAAAGAACTGCAGATCCGCATTTGATTTCATCCTGTGCAGCGACCCTCCCACCTCAATACTGCCTGTACCAAGAGTACATTGCACACTGGGAGCCGCTACTGAGCGCCGCCGCCAGACATATGATGCTGTAGCAGCATCAAATGAACACCGGTGGCGGTGCTCACTAGCAGCTCCTTGTGTCCGCTGCACTGTAGATACTGGCAGTATTGGGAGGTGAGAGGGTCACTGCACAGGATGAAATCCGCAGCAGATCCGCAGTGGATTTTGACTCTGTTTTTGATGCAGAAATGCTGCAGATTTTGCTGCAGAATTTTCCGCTGCAGAAAATCTGCAGCATTTCCACTATGTGGAAATGTACCCTTTGGCCTCGTTCAGACGAACACTGTTTTAGTGCAGTATAGGCGCATGAAAAGATTAAAGCTATACTGCACTAAAAATCACATGAATTCCAGCTTTTTAAATTAGCTCATTCACACGATCGGAGTTGAGTGATGAGTGTCTTCCAGCTCCCATTGGAGTCTATGCAAAGCACACACCGAAGATAAGTCAGGTCCTATTTTTGCGCACACCTCGGAGCTTAGATGCAAACTTACAATCACATGTCCTATCTTTGTTGGGTGCGTGAATTTAGCGCGTCTAAAATTCTTTCATGCGACCTTTCTATAGGAAACCATTGGTTCTAATAGAAGCGCTTTCTGCGCGTGCCTATACTGCACGCCCATAGCACTCGCCTAAACGTTGTACAAATCCTGTTTGCAGCTACAGGTAGAGTTTATTGCTGCTAAAGGGGGTCTACAGGTTATTAAATTCAAGGCTTCACTTCCCTTTACTCCGTGCACTCAATGTCCTCAATAAGAGACAGGGCTCGTACAACAGTTTGTGCTTATTAGTTAAATTGCCATTGTCAATAATTGTGACTTAGATAACAATCAGACCACATTTTATTAGGAATCTATGGAGAAATGCACGTGGTTCCAAAGGGTTCATTTACTTTTCCTTGCAACTCTACCTGTATTCATTACCTTAGCTCTGCAGCAGTCATGAACATTGAAGCATAAAAGTGCTGGAGTGTGGAGTTCTGCTTCTTGCCTTTATGGGGTTGGGATAATCCTCCAGCACCCACACGATGCTGAGTGCCATCAATCTTGTCACAGCACTAACGCAATAAGATAAAAATCATTTTATTCGGTTAATATTAGTATTACTGCTGCCGCCACTACAGCTATCACTAATAATAATAATTTATACTCGCACCAGGCAAATGCTTATTAAAAAGAATAAAATAATAATATTGTTTTCGATTCTTGCCTGGAGAATAATGTCAAGTGAATTAATTATACATATGGTGACTTGTCAGATTCTGCTATTCGGTTCTGCACAGAAGAAGATTATTTTTATTGTGATTATTAAAGAAATATTCCCATCTGAGACTTTTAGGGCATCTCCATAAGGTATACCATAAAAGTCTGGTATGTGTGGATCCCACATCTGGTAGCCGGGGGGGTAGCTGGGAGGACAGAAATAGACAAGCACTCTGAACTATCCTGTATCCGTTACTCTAAGAGAAGTCAATATAAGTTATGCAAAGAGCTTGGCACAGCAAGCTACACTGCTAAATGTGTTGTTCAGTAGTAAATCATTGATGGCCTATATTTAGGATACCCCATGTAGTGTATTCTTAGGATAGGCCAATAGTAGATCATTTATGGTCCCCTGCCCAGGACTCCCACTTCTTGGCTTCGTATTATAAGCAAAGTTCTATTCACATCAATGGGAACTTTTGCCTGTAATACCAAGCCTGGCCACTGCAGTGAGAACGGAGCTGTCAGCTTTCTGCAGAAATCAGCTTAGTGCACAAGCATACTCACACAGCAAACACATGATTGGCAGTGGTCTCAGATGGTGGCCTATCTACTTGGCTATTTTTGTCATCCTGTAACCTTTTAAGCAGTGTTGCTCCCATCTCGTTCATGTTTAACTGAGACGGAAACACATCTTTACCCCTTCCTGCTACAGGATATTTTATTTTTATATATATCCTGGGTGGGAAAAAGTTCCCATGAAATTATGTATATTTATATCATATGGATGATGGAGGCTCAGGAGTTGAGCCAACACCATCTACAGGGAGAGGTGGCTGTGACTAACAGCCAGCCTCATGTGGCAATAGCTGGTTTCAGTGAGAACACCGATCTCCGCTGTAAAGCACTTACATGTAGGAATCAATATTAATCGCTGCATGTACTAGTTTAATAGACGAAGAGTGCTCCTTCTGTATCATCAGGCCTGGATGATAGTCAAGGGCATCTTGGTCTACTATGGCGTGTCATAGGCATGAATAGTGATAATAAATTGCAGTACAGAAGTATTGAGGTATTATCTGAGTGATCTTCAGGTCAAAGATTCAGGTCCCCTATAGGCACATAAAATAAGTAAAATAAATAAATAAAAATAGTCAAAACAAAAAATACATTTTTGCACACTTCCCGCCCCCTTAAAAAAAAAAAAATTAAAAAAACATGCTTGGTATTGTCACATCTGTATCGACGTATACAATGGAGTGAACACATTTTTTATCAATCACGGCAAACTCTATAAAAAAAAGAGAAAAACAATGAAAAGCTAAAATGTATTTTTTTTTTCATTTTGCCCGCGAAAAACACAATAACACTGTTTAAAAAAGTAAGTTGTGCCGGAAATTCTACTAATGAAAACTACAAATCATCACATAATGGAATGCAAAAACTGGATGGTTATATTGATGAATTGCCCGCCAGCTGGGCCATAGTGACGAGACTGTTAGGTGATGTTGTAACCAGTGGATGCATGAGGAAACAAAATGTGATCGGACCCAGGATGCCCTCAACAGACCAGTAGTAGAGAGGATTGTTTGATCAGCACAAGCAGCTCCAACTGTTTCGTTGTCAACCTTCCAGAGATAGGTGGGACCATTGTTACTGGCCCCTATGTCTGTCCCAACTATTTCCAAGTGCTTGACTGAAAGAGATTTGGTCTCACGGTGCCCATTAATCGTTAAAACCCACCCACCATCACCTCTGTTTGCAGTTTTGTTGTGTAGAACGAAAGTGGACCACTACAAAGGGGAACCAGATTGTCTTCAACAACTAAGTATTTGGACGCTAACGGCGGCCATGTTTGTGTCTGGGGAACTAGGGTGAGCGCCTCAGTCTTGCCTTTGCTGTGGAGCAGCACACTGCCCCCACTGCTGGTGTGATGGTCTGCGGGGCCATCACATACGACAGTCAGTCACCCCTAGTAGTGGTACATGGGACAATGACAGCTCAGCAATTACTGCCTTTGACACCCCCCTCACCTCCAATTGCAGTGTTGTCGTGAAGAATGAAACTAGACTGCTATGGGATGGAACCAGGTTGTCTTCCAAAACGAATCCAGGTTTAGTTTGGGGGCGGACGACACCTGTGTTTGTATGTGTAGACCTAGGGGTGAGCGCCTCAATTCTGCCTTTGCTGTGGAGCAGCACACTGCCCCCACTGCTGGTGTGATGGTCTGCGGGGCCATCACATACGACAGTCAGTCACCCCTAGTAGTGGTACGAGGGACAATGACAGCTCAGCAATTACTGCCTTTGACACCCCCCTCACCTCCAATTGCAGTGATGTCATGAAGAATGAAACTAGACTGCTATGGGATGGAACCAGGTTGTCTTCCAAAACGAATTCAGGTTTAGTTTGGGGGCGGACGACACCTGTGTTTGTATGTGTAGACCTAGGGGTGAGCGCCTCAATTCTGCCTTTGCTGTGGAGCGGCACACTGCCCCCACTGCTGGTCTAATGGTCTGGAGGCCATCGTATACAATAGTCGGTCATCCCTAGTAGTGGTACGAGGGACAATGACAGCTCAGCAATATGTTCAGGACATCCTGCAGCCACATGTGTTCCTCTCACAGCATTACATTTTCCAGCAGGATAATGCTTGGCCTCACATAGCAAGGGTATCACAAGAATACCACCACAACATTGCCAGACTTCCGTGGCTTGCCCAGTCACCAGATTTATCCCTAATAGAACATATATAAGACCATCTGGGACTTCAACACCCTATGAGTTTGCATGATCTAGAGGCTTAGTTACAGCAAATGTGGACTGATATGCCACAGGATACCATATGGAACCTGTATGCCTCCATGTTTGCCCGTAACACATCTTGCTTTAAAGCTAGAGGCATCCCAACAGGGTAGTGGAGCCACCATCCCCGCCCGTTTCGCATCTTGTATCCAAGCTATAGGGAGTAGAACGGGGTACTAGCGCCTCCATGCCTCTCCATATCACATCTTGTATCCAAGCTAAAGGGGGTACAACAGGGTACTAGAGCCTCCATTCCCACCCCTATCACATCTTGTATCCAAGCTAGAGGCAGTACAACAGGGTACAGGAGCCTCCATGCCCACCCGTATCACATCTTGTATCCAAACTAGAGGTGGTACAACAGGATACTAGAGTCTCTGTGCCACCCATTTCACATCTTGTTTTCAAGCTGTCAGGGGGTCCAACAGGGTACTAGAGCCTACATGCTGCCCGTTTTGCATCTTGTATCCAAGCTAGAGGCAGTACAACAGGGTTCTGAAGCTTCCATGCCTGCTCATATCACATCTTGTATCCAAGCTAGAGGCAGTACACCAGGGTACTAGAGCCTCCATTCACGCTTCTATCACATCCTGTATCCAAGCTAGAGGCAGTACAACAGGGTACTAGAGCCTCCATGCACGCTCCTATCACATCCTGTATCCAAGCTAGAGGCAGAACAACAGGGTACTAGAGCCTACATGCCCGCCTGTATCACATCTTGCAACCAAGCTAAGGGTTGTACAACAGGGTACTAGAGCCTCCATGCCCGCCCGTGTCACATTTTGTATCCAAGCTAGACGCGCTACAACAGGGTAGTAGAGCCTCCATACCCACCTGGATCACATTTTGTATCCAAGCTAGAGGTGGTACAACAGGGTACTGGAGTCTCCATGCCCACCAGTATCACATCTTGTATCCAAGCTAGAGGTGGTACAACAGGATACTAGAACCTCCATGCCCACCTGTATCACATCTTGTATCCAAGCTAGAGGTGGTACAACAGGGTACTGGAGTCTCCATGCCCACTTGTATCACATCTTGTAGCCAAGCTAGAGGTGGTACAACAGGATACTAGAACCTCCATGTCCACCTGTATCACATTTTGTATCCAAGCTAGAGGTGGTACAACAGGGTACTAGAGCCCCCATGCCCACCTGTATCACATCTTGTATCCAAGCTAGAGGCGGTACAACAGGGTAAT
Organism: Eleutherodactylus coqui; assembly: GCF_035609145.1. Taxonomy (NCBI): domain Eukaryota; kingdom Metazoa; phylum Chordata; class Amphibia; order Anura; family Eleutherodactylidae; genus Eleutherodactylus; species Eleutherodactylus coqui. Next base: position 280,010,412 of record NC_089838.1, read on the forward strand.
ACAGCCTCTCTTTAAGTGTTCGTTTTTCCGCAATAAATGATCCTTCTGCTCTGATATTGTAATCACTTATAACAACGTTACAATCACACGGAACTATTCATTCCATTCCGACAACGCCTTTTAGGGGAGGGATTTTTTTGACATTAAGTGTAATAAGAACAAGAATTACAACGATCATCATAGTAAAGTATTATATTGATTATATTTATCATCATTACAGTTATTTTTCATACTATTACTTTTCTTTTTACCCCAGCCTAATAAATTAACCATACTAAAGGCTGACTGCAGCTCGTCAATTTTTGCTTTTTCAGTACTGCACAGACAAACGTTGAGAGAATTAATATTTCTCTGGATTAATAAAATGTATTGATTGCTGGGAAGTGTACTTATTGGCCCCTCGCTTGCTTCTCAATCACTCCGGCCTCTCGTCTGTCCGCAGACAACGTTTGGATTACAACACCCTTCGTTTCCATGGCAACGGATCCTAAGTCTTTAATTGGCTTTATCTGCTCACTGTGGAATTAGAGCGGTGTGAGCAGCAGATGTGTAGGACGGTCCCTTATTTAAACACACATTCATTTTACAAAAAGCTAAGAGAAAAATAATGAAAATAGAGCAGAGGACAGACTCATTTCTTACTAATGTTAACCCCTTTAGCGCCCTACACTGAGAATGTAGGACAGATCCAATGTTTCTATTCAGATTGCATTAAGACACAGATCTGTTTACAAATAAAATATATTAAAGGGATTCTGTCACCAAGTTCATGCTGCCCGTACCACACTCAGCATCAACATGGGTCACGTGTGCTCGCTGCCCCCTTGAGTATTTTATTCTGAAAAGGTGGGCAGTTCAGAAACATACTTTGAAGTTTGACTCAAGAATAGAGCGCTGAGTCATGGGGGTGGGCTGCGCCTGCTTTTCCCCGCCTGCAGCATACAGAGTAACAGTTCTCTCCCTAAATACAAAAGGGGAGTGTGCTGTGCCTCTACATGATGTGGGAGGGGAGAAGCTGGCACGGGCCACCTCCGTGACTCAGAGCTCAACTCCGAATCAAATTTCAAAGTTTGTTTATTCTGAAACGCAGCAGCATTTCAGAATCAAACACGTATGGGGCAACCGATGAACCTGGGCTCACGCTGTCCATAGTTTGGGCAGCATGAACCTGGTGAGAGAATCCCTTTAACCCTTATCCTAAACAGTTTAAAATATTGTTAGCAAATTATGCAGAAACTGTAAAATATGCACACACTCCACATGCATCCGATCTTGGCAAAACGTATTGGTGCCCTCTTGACTACATGTAGGGGGCACAAATCTTGTCCTGTTTTTGAGCTAAGAAATTGTTGGACAACCTCAAAGGGTTACAAATAAGGAAATGTCCAAAACAGCTGAATGTTTTTGGTATAATCTACTGTTTTATAAAGGAAACATGTCATGTTGTGGTCATGGGTAATGTAGTTTATGAGTAAGTCCTCTTTGGTATAGATGATGAAGGCTTCCATCACAGATTATGGCAGATTTGACACCATAGATGTGAAAAAAGCCAAATTATGCCAAGATTATTCTAAGATTAGCAAATAATTTTAGTCTGTTGAATATATCTTAGAAAGTGATGGAGAATTATTAACACATTTGACTCTATATGATTATGTGTTGAGAAAGAGTAGGGCAATGTGAAGTGGGGAAAACATCTGATTGGCTTGTAGTGCTGCACGCAACATTATCATCACGCCAGGACGAGTCAGCCGGCTCAGCAGGTACGGAAAGAGACAGCGTGCATTTATGAAAGACGGGGAAATTAGCTCCCCTTCCAATAAGAGGCCAAACCTTCTTCTAGTGTCACTAGAGAGAGAGTTCTTAGTTATTCCTGCTAATTTGCATACATTGCTAATTTGCAATGCTCCCAGGGAGCATTGCATGGGTGGTAAGTTTCCTTACAGCAACCAGATACTGTCTAGAAGGAGAAACAGTACCCTCCTCAGACCCACATAAGGCAAAAAGAAAGCTTCAAAGGATAATAACTTTTAGTTCAACAGTAAGAACTGCAGTGTGCCTATGTCATGGAGTAAGGTATTGTGACGCAAGACTGAGAATAAGATGCAGTCAACAAAGCATAAGATATTTGATTAAAATGCAGAATAAAAGTGGGCAATTGGCTAAGAATTGGATTCTTCTTACCTTTAAGTATCTAGACGCTATCTACGGTCGACTATAACATCACAATATTAACCTGTGAGGAATATCAATATCTCTTTGTTAACAGTCATGCAGTCTTATGATAATACAAATTACAGAACACAATACCCAGTTACTCTTTGGGAATTAACATCCTTTAACAACCTTTCCCTTCAAAAGTCTTTTCCAATTTACCTGTGCAAAATATCTCATTCTGTGAACGAGTCACAGAAACTTATGAACAGTCTGATTTTGCCAGTGCCACCTCTGTTCCCCTCACTTACGGTTTGATGCATGAGAGTTGTCGTTTCCACTGCCCCAAGCGATCCTGTAGCATTGTCCAGGGTTTGGGGTGCTGCTTCCCATCTCTTTCTCAGTCTCCTCATCAACGCTAATCGACTCCCTCTAGCTCAAGGCTGTAGGATCCTTTTCTCTCCCTCCTCTGGTAGCTCAGTCAATCACTCTGCAGGCCTTCATTCTTGTCCAGCACTCACTCAACTTAGCTCAATCCAGTCTCTTCTTACAGTCTCTGAGTGCCTTTTCCTCAGCTAATTGTCTTTTATATCAGAGCATCCTCCAATCACACAGAGTCTAGTGAGCATGCTCTGTTCCATTGCGCCAGAATTTGGTACAATCTTTGGTGCATCACTCCAGTTCATCTCAATGGGCAACATTAACCCCTTGGGATGTTAAGAGGTGAGTCTCTTAACATCACAACTGCAAGAGGTGAGTCTCTTACACTTTCATATGGAGGCTCACCTCTTGTAGTTGTGTTTTAGGGTAGAAATAATAATATTACAGATGTGGTCAGGTGATGAAGGTGTTGCCAGTGTTCAGATACTCAACTATAGGTTCCATCCAGAATGAGTGTTTTGAATTAATGTGGTGTAGTCCAAAATGCCGAAGACAAATATTAAATGGGCACACATTTCCAAATAATAAAAACAGACATCACTGGTGGATACTGAATGTCAAATGAAATTTAATTTCAACAAGAAGCAAACAGTACTTGTCACTTGTGTATTAGTCAACGTATTATTTCATTTCCCTGACAAAGAGGTCTTACGTACCACAAAATATGTTTCTTTTAAAGACATTACTTATGATTTTTTTTTGTCCTTTTTGCATTAGAAGTAAATTTTATTTAGAAATCATGGAGAGGAATGGATAAAAGACCATGAAAGGTATATTGTACATGGTGATTAAAGGGATAACATCCCATATACAGAGTCCTATGTAGGTGTTCCTTAATCCTGGGCAATGACTCAGTTTGCTGCTATAACCTTTTATCTAATTCCTTGGGTTCAAGTACCCTAGCCAAGGCAGAGGACCTTGCTCTCCACCTGATAACCAGCATCCAGAGCACATGTCACGACCTTCCTAGCTATGCTTCTTAGATCAGCCATGAGTTCAGCGTACAAATTAAATTTTTCAAAACTTTTTAAAAAAAGAACAAGTTTTATTGACTTCAAATAACCTACAGAGAACCTGTATGATGCCATATTCAAAAGGAGTTTTGCCTCGGGCAAACTGCAGTATCCGCATGGTTTAGGTTTTTGATTACCTACTGCAACTCAGTAGCAGAGTCCAGTTTCTGTTATTCTTCGTGCCATAAATAATGAGAACCTGTACCCAGTCAATATGTCCCAGAAAATGTAAACTTGTTTATTATTTGCATTTTGAAGGGAACCCCTGAAAAGATTTTACTCCTATAAGGGCTAATGCCCCCAAACGGATTTTTAGCGCGGTTCGAGTGGCATAAATCCACGGTGGAATTCCGTAGCAATTATGTTTTATTGAACCTAAACTGCCAATGCCGACACATGGAAATTTACCACGGATTTCCGCCGCAGAAAACAAATCGTGGCATGTTCTATTTCCCGTGGATTTACACCACAGGAGGTCTCCATTAACCCCTTAGTGATGGAGCTTTTTTGCCTTTTTTGCAATTTAGTTTTTTCCTCCTCCCTTTTAAAAAAAACGTAGCTCCTTTATTCATCCATCGACATCGCTGTATGAGGGCTTGTTTTTTGCGGGACGAGTAGTATTTTTCAATAGAACTACTCATTGTACCTTATAATGTACTGAAAAACTTTATTTAAAAAGTGGAAAGAAATGGGAAAAAACGACATTCCCCCATTTATCATTGTGTCTTGTTTCCACAGCGCACAAACTGCAACAAAAATGACCTGATAACTTTATTCTATGGGTCAGTATGATTACTACGATACCAAACTTGTAGTTTTTTTTGCTGTAGTACTTGTATTTTTTTTCAAAGATATTTAATTTTTTTAAATGATTTTCTTTCTCCATTTTCTGTGCACAATAACTTTTTTATTTTTCCGTCAACATAGTTATGTGAGGGCTGATTTTGTGTGGTACATCATGTCGTTTCATGAATGGGTGAGTGAGACCCGCCTCTGATTGGCTCAGGCTGAGCCAATCAGGGGCAAGTCTGAGTCACACCCCCTTCACACCCACTGCAGGCCGGCCGGGCTGAACTCCGGCTGCCGGGAGCAGGTGAGTATATATATATTTTTTTATTTTAACACATTTCTGGATGAATTGCAGGGAAGGGCTTATATATTTAAGCCCTTCCCGACAATTGATCCAGCGCTGTCCGGCAGCCCATTGCTTTCAATGGGCAAACATCATTCTTCTCTGACACAGCTGTTACAGCTGTGGCAGAGAAGAGTGATTTGTCTACTATATGTTCTCAATGGGGTCGGCGCTGCTGCCGCCGGCCCCATTGAGCACATATAGAGAAGAGAACAGGAATCGCAGATCTGCGATTTCTGTTCTATAATTTATCGGACGAGTGCATAAAAAGCGCTCATGTGTCCGATACCATTGCAAAGCAATGGTTTTAAAAAATCGCGGGACGCATGTGCATGCGCAAATCGCGTGAAAAATCTCCCGTCTGACTGAGGCCTAAACCTGCTCAATACATCCTTCGAGTCTGCATGTTTTATATTTATGTGATGCAATCTAAAAGGGTTAATTTTCATTCATAGGGAAATGGCTTTGCTTGATCACCAGTTGCTGTGACCCTGAACACTGCCATTGAAACTAGCCTTTTAGTGCCTGAGGTCCTCTACAAGACGTCACAAGCCACACTTCGACCAGCAGTCATCGGTCTGTTTGGCATATATGGATTTAAATTTCCTCCCCTCATTACTAGAGATGAGCGAACGTGTTCGTCCGAACTTGATATCCGTGCGGATATTAGGGTGTTCGGGATGTTCGTTATTCGTAACGAACACCATGCGGTGTTCGGGTTACTTTCACTTCCTTCCCTGAGACGTTAGCGCGCTTTTCTGGCCAATTGAAAGACAGGGAAGGCATTACAACTTCCCCCTGTGACGTTCAAGCCCTATACCACCCCCCTGCAGTGAGTGGCTGGGGAGATCAGGTGTCCGCCTAATATAAAAGTCGGCCCCTCCCGCGGCTCGCCTCAGATGCCTTGTGAGTTAGATGAGGGACAGTGCTGTTTGTACCGGAGCTGCTGTAGGGAAAGAATTGGTAGTTAGTGTAGGCTTCAAGACCCCCAAAGGTCCTTATTAGGGCCACTGATAGCTGTGTGTTGGCTGCTGTTAGCAGTGGCAATTTTTTTTTTCTTCTCAAAATCGGCTCTGCAGAGCGTTGCACCCGGCATTAGGGACAGAAGTGTTGCATAGGCAGGGAGAGTGTTAGGAGTGAGTGTAGCCTTCAAGAACCTCAACGGTCCTTTCTAGGGCCATATTTAACCGTGTGCAGTACTGTGCTGCCTGCTGTTAGCAGTGCTGCATATTTTTTTTCTTCTCAAAATCGCCTCTGCAGAGCATTGCACCCTCCATTGATACTGCAGGGAAAGAATTGTGTAGGCAGGGCCACAACACAGTTATTATTCATTGAATATACGCAGTGCGGCCTTTTGCTTGTAAAACAAGTGAAAAAAATTCTATTTGACCTGCCTCTGTCCGTCCTAAGGGCGGTGGACACGTGTCGGCTGCGTGTGCAACATTTAAAAATCAGACGCACCCAGCTACGTTTTACTGCTGGCTTCGCCGTTTGCTTTCCTTAATTGGGAAAAAAATACCTGCTCTGCCAGAGTTATAATAACTCTGCTACCCTCACATTCTGTGCAACATTAGCAGGGCCACAGCACAGTTATTAAACTTCTCATGTTCATTGAATATACGCAGTGCTGCCTTTTGGTGGAAAAAAACTGAAAAAAACTCTATTTGTCCTGCCTCTGTCCGTCCTAAGGGCTGTGTGTACGTGTCGGCTGCGTGTTCAACGTTTAAAAATCAGACGCACCCAGCTACGTTTTACTGCTGGCTTCGCCATTTGCTTTCCTTAATTGGGAAAAAAATACCTGCTCTGCCAGAGTTATAATAACTCTGCTACCCTCACGTTCTGTGCCACATTAGCAGGGCCACAGCACAGTTATTAAACTTCTCATGTTCATTGAATATACGCAGTGCTGCCTTTTGGTGGAAAAAAACTGAAAAAAACTCTATTTGTCCTGCCTCTGTCCGTCCTAAGGGCTGTGTGTACGTGTCGGCTGCGTGTGCAACGTTTAAAAATCAGACGCACCCAGCTACGTTTTACTGCTGGCTTCGCCATTTGCTTTCCTTAATTGGGAAAAAAATACCTGCTCTGCCAGAGTTATAATAACTCTGCTACCCTCACGTTCTGTGCCACATTAGCAGGGCCACAGCACAGTTATTAAACTTCTCATGTTCATTGAATATACGCAGTGCTGCCTTTTGGTGGAAAAAAACTGAAAAAAAATCTATTTGTCCTGCCTCTGTCCGTCCTAAGGGCTGTGTGTACGTGTCGGCTGCGTGTGCAACGTTTAAAAATCAGACGCACCCAGCTACGTTTTACTGCTGGCTTCGCCATTTGCTTTCCTTAATTGGGAAAAAAATACCAGCTCTGCCAGAGTTATAACAACTCTGCTACCCTCACGTTCTGTGACACATTAGCAGGGCCACAGCACAGTTATTAAACTTAGATTATTCATTCACTAGAGGCAGTGGGGCCTTTCGTTTTCAAAAAAGGGAAAAAATTATATTTGGCCTGCAGTCTTGCGCCAATTTATTTCCTGCCTGTGAAATCAAATCACTGGTAATACAGCATGCTGAGGGATAGGGGTAGGCCTAGAGGACGTGGACGCGGCCGAGGACGCGGAGGGCCAAGTCAGGGTGTGGGCACAGGCCGAGCTCCTGATCCAGGTGTGTCGCAGCCGACTGCTGCGCGATTAGGAGAGAGGCACGTTTCTGGCGTCCCCACATTCATCGCCCAATTAATGGGTCCACGCGGGAGACGGTTATTAGAAAATGAGCAGTGTGAGCAGGTCCTGTCCTGGATGGCAGAAAGTGCTTCGAGCAACCTATCGTCAACCCGCAGTTCTGCGCCGTCCACTGCTGCAAATCCGAATCCTCTGTCTGCTGCTCCTCCTTCCTCCCAGCCTCCTCACTCCACTACAATGACACCTGCTCAGGAGCGGGAACACTCCCAGGAACTGTTCTCGGGCCCCTGCTTAGATTGGGCAGCAGCGGTTCCTCTCCCACCAGAGGAGTTTATCGTCACTGATGCCCAACCATTCGAAAGTTCCCGGGGTCCGGGGGAAGAGGCTGGGGACTTCCGCCAACTGTCTCAACAACTTTCTGTGGGTGAGGAGGACGATGACGATCAGACACAGTTGTCTTGCAGTGAGGTAGTAGTAAGGGCAGTAAGTCCAAGGGAGCAGCGCACAGAGGATTCGGAGGAAGAGCAGCAGGACGATGAGGTGACTGACCCCACCTGGTGTGCAACGCTTACTCAGGAGGACAGGTCTTCAGAGGGGGAGTCAAGGGCATCAGCAGGGCAGGTTGCAAGAGGCAGTGCGGTGGCCAGGGGTAGAGGCAGGGCCAGACCGAATAATCCACCAACTGTTTCCCAAAGCGCCCCCTCGCGCCATGCCACCCTGCAGAGGCCGAGGTGCTCTAAGGTCTGGCAGTTTTTCACAGAGACGCCTGACGACCGACGAACAGTGGTGTGCAACCTTTGTCGCGCAAAGCTCAGCCGGGGAGCCAACACCAACAGCCTCACCACCACCACCATGCGCAGACATATGATGGCCAAGCACCCCACAAGGTGGGACGAAGGCCGTTCAGCGCCTCCGGTTTGCACCCCTGCCTCTCCCCCTGTGCCCCAACCTGCCACTGAGATGCAACCCCCCTCTCAGGACACAGGCACTACCGCCTCATGGCCTGCACCCACACCCTCCTCTTCGCTGTCCTCGGCCCCATCCAGCAGTGTAGTTCAGCGCACCGTCCAGCCGTCGCTTGCGCAACTGTTGGAGCGCAAGCGCAAGTACGCCGCCACGCACCCGCACGCTCAAACGTTAACCGTCCGCATAGCAAAATTCATCAGCCTTGAGATGCTGCCGTATAGGGTTGTGGAAACGGAGTCCTTCAAAAGTATCATGGAGGCGGCGGCCCCGCGCTATTCAGTTCCCAGTCGCCACTACTTTTCCCGATGTGCCGTCCCAGCCCTGCACGACCACGTCTCCCGCAACATTGTACGCGCCCTCACCAACGCGGTTACTGCCACGGTCCACTTAACAACGGACACGTGGACAAGCACAGGCGGGCAGGGCCACTACATCTCCCTGACGGCACATTGGGTGAATTTAGTGGAGGCTGGGACAGAGTCAGAGCCTGGGACCGCTCACATCCTACCCACCCCCAGAATTGCGGGCCCCAGCTCGGTGCTGGTATCTGCGGAGGTGTATGCTTCCTCCACTAAAGCACCCTCCTCCTCCTCCTCCTCCTCCTCTGTCTCGCAATCAAGATGTGTTAGCAGCAGCATGTCACCAGCAGTCGGTGTCGCGCGGTGTGGCAGCACAGCGGTGGGCAAGCGTCAGCAGGCCGTGCTGAAACTACTCAGCTTAGGCGATAAGAGGCACACGGCCCACGAACTGCTGCAGGGTCTGACACAGCAGACCGACCGCTGGCTTGCGCCGCTGAGCCTCCAACCGGGCATGGTCGTGTGTGACAACGGCCGTAACCTGGTGGCGGCTCTGCAGCTCGGCAGCCTCACGCACGTGCCATGCCTGGCCCACGTCTTTAATTTGGTGGTTCAGCGCTTTCTGAAAAGCTACCCACGCTTGTCAGACCTGCTCGTAAAGGCGCGCCGGCTCTGCGCACATTTCCGCAAGTCCCACACGGACGCTGCCACCCTGCGCACCCTGCAACATCACTTTAAGCTGCCAGTGCACCGACTGCTGTGCGACGTGCCCACACGGTGGAACTCTACGCTCCACATGTTGGCCAGGCTCTATGAACAGCGTAGAGCTATAGTCGAATACCAACTCCAACATGGGCGGCGCAGTGGGAGTCAGCCTCCTCAATTCCTTTCAGAAGAGTGGGCCTGGTTGGCAGACATCTGCCATGTCCTTGGTAATTTTGAGGAGTCTACCCAGGTGGTGAGCGGCGATGCTACAATCATTAGCGTCACCATTCCTCTGCTATGCATCTTGAGAAATTCCCTGCAAACCATAAAGGCAGCTGCTTTGCGCTCGGAAACGGGGGCGGTGGAAGACAGTATGCCGCTGGATAGTCAGGGCACCCTCCTGTCTATTTCTCAGCGCGTACAGGAGGAGGAGGAGGAGCATGAGGAGGATGAGGAGGAGGGGGAAGAGACAGCTTGGCCCGCTGCTGACGGTACACCGGCTGATTGCCTGTCATCCTTTCAGCGTGTATGGCCTGAGGAGGAGGAGAAGGAGGATCCTGGCAGTGATCTTCGTAGTGAAGACAGCCATGTGTTGCGTACAGGTACCCTGGCACACATGGCTGACTTCATGTTAGGATGCCTTTCTCGTGACCCTCGCGTTGCACGCATTCTGGCCACGACGGATTACTGGGTGTACACACTGCTCGACCCATGCTATAAGGAGAACCTGCCCACTCTCATTCCCGAAGAGGAAAGGGATTCGAGAGTGTTGCTATACCACAGGACCCTTGCGGACAAGCTGATGGTAAAATTCCCAGCCGACAGCGCTAGTGGCAGAAGGCGCAGTACCGAGGGCAATGTAGCAGGGGAGGTGCGGAGATCGAGCAGCATGTACATCCCAGGCAGTGCAACAGTCTTTAAGGGCCTGGCCAGCTTTATGGCTCCCCACCAAGACTGTGTCACCGCTCCCCAGTCAAGGCTGAGTCGGCGGGAGCACTGTAAAAGGATGGTGAGGGAGTACGTAGCCGATCGCACGACCATCCTCAGTGACGCCTCTGCCCCCTACAACTACTGGGTGTCGAAGCTGGACACGTGGCCTGAACTAGCGCTGTATGCCCTGGAGGTGCTTGCTTGTCCTGCGGCTAGCGTCTTGTCGGAGAGGGTGTTTAGTGCGGCTGGGGGAATCATCACAGATAAGCGTAGCCGCTTGTCAACCGACAGTGCCGACAGGCTAACACTCATCAAGATGAACAAAGGCTGGATTTCCCCAGACTTCTGTTCTCCACCAGCGGACAGCAGCGATACGTAAGCAATACGTAGGCTGCACCCGCGGATGGAAGCTACGTTCTCTCTCACCATCCAAAACGGGGACATTTCTGCTTCATCAATCTGTGTCTAATATTCCTCCTCCTCCTCCTGCTCCTCCGCCTGAAACCTCACGTAATCACGCTGAACGGGCAATTTTTCTTAGGGCCACAAGGCTCACTCAAATAATTTTTCAGAACAATTTTTATAAGTTTCAATGCGCTTAAAAGCGTTGGAACTTTAACTTGAACCAATTTTTCGTTACACTGGGCTGCCTCCAGGCCTAGTTACCACTTAAGCCACATTAACCAAAGCGATTCACATGCCATCTTGGTTGGGCATGGCCAATTTTTACTGAGGTACATTAGTACTGTTGGTACACCAATTTTTTGGGGCCCTCACCTACAGTGTAATCATAGCAATTTGTATGTTCTTCGCCTGCACTCATGGTACAGAAAGGTGTGTGGGGTTGGGCCTTGGCTATACTAAGGCTACTGAAATGGAACTAAGACTGCGCTCCCACTATACTGCTGCTTCAGAATTGTTACTGGGGCCTGTCTTGAGTGCTACTATTGCTGACATGGAACGAAGACTGCGCTCCCGCTATACTGCTGCTTCCGAATTGTTACTGGGGCATGTCTTGAGTGCTACTATTGCTGACATGGAACGAAGACTGCGCTCCCGCTATACTGCTGCTTCGGAATTGTTACTGGGGCCTGTCTTGAGTGTTACTATTGCTGACATGGAACGAAGACTGCGCTCCCGCTATACTGCTGCTTCGGAATTGTTACTGGGGCCTGTCTTGAGTGCTACTATTGCTGACATGGAACGAAGACTGCGCTCCTCCTATAATGCTGCTACTGATATGTTAGTGGGGCCTGTCCTAATGCTACGGCTGAAATGTTACGAATTCTGGGCTCTGCCTATACCGCTGCTAATGGTATGTCTCTGGGGTGTGGAAACAGAGGCTTCCCAAAGACATGATGGCGGCGAGGCCATTTCCCACCAACGCGGTTACTGTTAAGGTGCATATAACCACGGACACGTGGAGAGGACACGTAGTGCCTCAAAAACATCCCCCTCCTCCTCCAACAGGGAAAACATTCTTGGCAAATGCCTTTGCATTGGTTCGTCTGGTGGCAGTCCAAGAATTTCACCTTTACCGACACAACAAGAGAGCCCCCACACCATCCCCCCGCCACGGCCCACTTAATCCTGGCCGCATTCCGAAAACCAACAAAATACAACCGTGCTACTAGGTCCGCAGTTACCACCACATTACCACCAACGCGGTTACTGTTAAGGTGCATATAACCACGGACACGTGGAGAGGACAGGTAGTGCCTCAAAAACATCCCCCTCCTCCTCCAACAGGGAAAACATTCTTGGCAAATGCCTTTGCATTGGTTCGTCTGGTGGCAGTCCAAGAATTTCACCTTTACCGACACAACAAGAGAGCCCCCACACCATCCCCCCGCCACGGCCCACTTAATCCTGGCCGCATTCCGAAAACCAACAAAATACAACCCTGCTACTAGGTCCGCAGTCACCACCACATTACCACCAACGCGGTTACTGTTAAGGTACATATTACCAGTCTGACTGGGGCATGCAGACACCTTGACAGAATGAATAGTGTGTGGCACATAGGTTCCCCATTGCTATGCCCACGTGTGCAGCTCCTGATGGCGGTGGCACAGGATTCTATTTCTCATTGCTTCTGTACAGCATTGTGGGCTATCGCCCCGCCCCTTTTAAAGAGGGTCGCTGCCTAGCCGTGCCAACCCTCTGCAGTGTGTGCCTGCGGTTCCTCCTCATGGCAGACGCACTTCTAAATAGACATGAGGGTGGTGTGGCATGAGGGCAGCTGAAGGCTGCGCAGGGACACTTTGGTGTGCGCTGTGGGGGGGAGGGGGGCGGTTGGTCAGCATGTAACCCAGGAGAAGTGGCAGCGGAGTGTCATCCAGGCAGTGATTGTGCTTTGTTGTAGCTAGTGTGGTGCTTAGCAAAGGTATGCCATGCTAATGAGGGCTTTTCAGAAGTAAAAGTTGTTGGGAGGGGGGGGGGGCCCACTCTTGCCGGTATTGTGGCTTAATAGTGGGACCTGTGAACTTGAGATGCAGCCCAACATGTAGCCCCTCGCCTGCCCTATCCGTTTCTGTGTCATTCCCATTACTTTCTTGAATTGCCCAGATTTTCACACATGAAAACCTTAGCGAGCATCGGCGAAATACAAAAATGCTCTGGTCGCCCATTGACTTCAATGGGGTTCGTTATTCGAAACGAACCCTCGAACATCGCGGGAAGTTCGTTTCGAATAACGAACACCCGAACATTTTGGTGTTCGCTCATCTCTACTCATTACCTATTCAACTCTGCTAGATCATCTGTGTTACCATGCCCAGGGTTTCGGATCAGTAGTTTGTTGCACTTTACTAATGCCCCTGGCTATATAACTTTCTTGTTCCAAGCCTCTGGTGCCAGTTAATGTTGTAGTAGTCTTTGTGCATCTGATTTTGGATTTCTGTCTTCTGTGCCTTGTTTTCTGTCCACTTCTGATCTTTGTGCCTGATTTTGTCCCCCGTATATCCTTGGCTTTGGTGTTTTTCTCTGACGACTCAGTACTGGCCTCTGGCTTGTTCTCTGGAATCCTTATAACCTACACTCTTAAAAGGACACTGTCTTCACCTTTGAGCCCATAAACTAAACTATGGGGCTCAAAGGTGAGGGAATGGGCAGTCCGGTGCACTGTGTTTCATACTCACCAGGTCACTTTGTTCCTGTTCTGTGTCCCCATGAAGTTAATGTAAGCCACCAGCTTGACTCTGTGTGTGTCCACATCTCCTGTTCATCTGTTTATGGTATTTAAGTGTGATGACAGGTTGCCTCTAATGTCCACTTGGTGGTCGCTCTGTGGAAATAAGCAGATGCTCCTTTTAGCCAACTCCAAACCCCCAAAATGTGGGTGAGGGGGAAGGAGACCAGAAGCCCCAAAGACTCTACTAAGCAGAGTGACTCATCAGACCATTGTGGCCTCTATAGGCGGATAGGCTGAACCAATATTGGCAAAATACATGCTGATAGAACTATTTGCACTGAAAAGTTTCATATCTCTAAAAATTAACCTTTATTAAGTATATACTAAAATGGTTGGAACCAGGCTTCCACTGCCAAACGCACAAACACTTCACCTGAGGCAAAGTATATTAGAATAAAGTGCAATGTATGACCTATTCCAGATAGATGAATCGCTAGATTGTGATCCAATAACAATGAGTATCTACTGGAGTCATAACAATCCCCAAAAAGGGTATATAGATTTGAAGACACTATTTTCCTGTAGACAGAGTGCCCCCAAATGTCGCACTTCAAGAGAATTAGATATCTTCTCATAGGTGAATTTAAATTAGTTAGGATTGACTAAAGCTTTTTGTGGTTCAATGCGTTTCAACTGCAATAACGCAGCATCATTAGGAACCGGAAGCGATATTTTAAAATAGATGTTCACATTTCTTTATCTCACAAAGCTAGAGATCACCTTGAGACTTATTCTAAGATAGAGTTTTGGTAAAGAGTCAGGGTTCAATAACCCTAGTTTAATGTAGGTCTGTGTCCCTAGTACATCGCTAGACCTAAGCAAAGTTGACTCCTACCCCTACCTTAGAGTACAAAATAATAAAGTTGCAGCGTCACCAGCCTTAATGGTAGGCTAGAGACGAATACAACAGTTTAAAAAAGTAAAGAAAGAATCCAAGGTGCGTGGAAGCCAAAAAAAATACCAGGACAGCACCCTGGCTCCACTACACCCTTGAGCCTACGTCTACTGAAAGATTACATGGTATTCTGATGGAACATTCTGACAATGGTGGTGAGTGTAGCATCCCATACTCCATTACCAAAGACTTTGGTCAACAGTACAGTGTTTAAAGATCAAAAAGTAGAAAGTTCAAAACAGGAAGATATCATACATATTACCAGATAACCCTGCAGACTTTTATCATGGGTGTAACAACTAAGCTAAGGTGGGGAGCCTGAAGTTCTCAGCTGTGGGTTCAGCAGATGTTATGAAGATTAAAACAGACCTTTTAGCCAAGAGAAAGTTCAATCAACAACATTTTAATATGTTAATCAAATTACATTATATTATGAGACCATTGCATCATGGTTTATAGGTCTCTTTATCATTTCTGTGTTTTTCATAGTTTTCATCTCCGCCTTATCCCTCTTCTATAAAATCTTCATTTTTATTACAAACATAGACAATCTGTTATCTGTATCTCAGAGCAAAGACAAATTAGAACAGAATCGGATTGATGAAATAGTCACAGGACATTGTCCTTCTCCATTCCAGGTGTAGCAGTGTCTTACGTAACGGAAAAAGAAGCTCTATTTGTCATCTCGGATCACAGGTCAAACCGTTAACAAATGTTCTGTTCCTTTTAATTCCTTATTCCCAGGAGTCACAGCCTCTTCAACAGAAATGGCAATTTTACGATCCCAGATAAAATTTCATTGTGTTCTAAATTGTTTCAGCTAAAATCGAACTTCCCGTAAGCAGTTTCTAAAGAGACAAACAGCGATATTTTCCTTCTGTAAGTGAGCAAGCAAGTGAGGCTTGTAAAGTGTGGGGAAATAATAGTGCTGCACACAATGACCCATCTAATATACAGACATAAAATGCACCACTCTGGGATGTGACACACACAGTGTTCTTATTCTTCATTCTACTTAGTTTGCTCCTCGGAATCACAAGTGCGGCGGGTAACTTTCATGGCAACTATGTATACATTGTAGCAAGTATTACGTATACGTCAGCTTATGTAGTGCAGATTTGATATTGTGTTTATATGCATTGTTCACATTGATCATAAAATGTTTTAAGGCTTAAACAGACGGGCACATGTGCCACTACGGAGCGTATTATTACATGAACCAGTATTACTACTATGTGCCAGACCAGATGGGACTTGTCCTATCTTTCTCGCACATAGTGAAGACGAAACCATTGTAATCTATAGTCTAGTTTCGTCCCGTTTTTAGCCCGTGATTTTCACTGCCGCAAAATGGGCCAAAAACATGCAGACTAGAGATGAGCGAACGTACTCGGTAAGGGCGATTTCGCAATCGAGCACCGCGATTTTCGAGTACTTCACTACTCGGGTGAAAAGTACTCGGGTGCGCTGTGGGTGAGCGGGGGGTTGCAGAGGGGAGTGGGGGGTAGCAGCGGGGAACAGGGGGGAGCCCTCTCTCTCTCCCTCTCCCCCCCCCCACTCTCCGCTGCAACCCCTCGCTCACCCACAGCGCACCCGAGTACTTTTCACCCGAGTAGTGAAGTACTCGAAAATCGCGGTGCTCGATCGCGAAATCACCCTTACCGAGTATGTTCGCTCATCTCTAATGCAGACCCATGTACAACAGCCTATTTATTGCCCTCTCCAAACCATGTTCATGTGCAAATACACTCCATTGTGGCGAGCGTATTTTTGCGTACATTTCTCTGTCATAGTCCCTAAACACTATATAGTTGACCAGAGTCTGTGGCTAACGCGTGTGTGTTTGGGAAAAAAAAGCGGAGAGATAGGTCCTGCCCTATCATTCTCGCACGTGGAAAAACTAGGTGCAAGAAAGATAGGGCAAGTTCTGTCTTTTATCACGTGTTGTATTAACGTGCAAGAATCCCGCTAGTAAAAACGGAACCATTGAAATCAATGGTTTTGTTTCATCCCCTTTTGCGATCGTAATTTTCATGGTCGCGAGATGGGACAAAATCACGGCCGTCTGAAAAAGCACTTAGCGAAACCTAGTACTTTGTAGTTATCCATTAACCCAGTGATTGCCAACAGACTGCATCCTAAAAGAGAGTGGGCCATCATAAAATGACAGTACGTAAATTAATTTTTTTATATTACGCATACTTTAAGATTTTTTTTTTATTTTTGATTTGCAATTTATGTTAAAAATAGGCTAAAAGTCATTGCGCCAGCACCTGTTCAGTTTGCGAATGGTGCATGCCTGTCTCTCGTATCTTGTTATGGCGCCTTTGACCTGCACATGTCAGCTATCACTCTTCTGAGACTACTCCTGGGATAATAGCTTGGGAGCCTCTGCAGGGAAGCTCAATTTCCCCAAAAAGGGGTTAAACAGTGATGTCCTTAGGAACAGCCCAAAATCAAATTGGTCAGTGGCACAGTAGGCCTATTCCCACTGCATGACACTTGGTCAGATTTTAAACCCAGAACCCCAGCACTGCAAGGCAACACTGCTAACCTCTGAGCTATCGTGCTGCCCATGTGCATAAAGTCTGTTATTGTGGTGCGCTGATGGCCAGCTGCAATCAGGAAGTAGAGCTGGGGTGACTGCACCTTCGGCGCATGCACCGTGTCATTTAGCACTGCGCGTCGATGAGTATCTTCATTTCAGACATATTGCAGGTGTTGGAGTAACCCTTTAAAATTAGACTTGGCAATAAGGTTACCAGGGGTCTGAATTCTCTCATGTTTTCAAATTAATTAACAATGGTCATCAGAGGAAAAACAAGGGACATCAACTGTGTGAAGTCACCACTATGATCTTTCTAAAGAGACCAGCCCAGTTAAACTATATTTATTTATAGTGCAAACAGACGAAGAGAGTATATTGGCCTATCATGGTGGACCACCATCCTCAAGACAAAGTTTAATGAATAATTATGTGACTCATTGTCCACACCATCCTAATAAGGGAATGTGGACACAATGACCAAACATGGTCTACAAGAAACTCTGCTTCTACTAGCTTCAAGTACAGCTCAGTGAGACTAAATACCAACCCCTAAATAATAAGAGTAACTCAGAGATCATCTTAAGGACTTTTACCCACTAGTGTTTTTTTATCGCTGCATTTTTTAACTGCAAATGTCAATAGGACTTTCTAATGTTAAAATAGTATCGAACAAAAATTGCAAGTTTGCCCTTCTGCAATTTTTGTGCAATACGATTTTAACATAAGAAAGTCCCATTGACATTTGCAGTAAAAAAAAAAAAAACACAGCAATATCGCAGCGTTAAAAAAATGCTAGTGGTTAAAAGCCCTGATACTTTTACAAAGGTTTTTATCCACTGTTACAACTGATTATTTGTACTGCACTTCCCTGTGTGGAAGACATGAACTTACAAATGACAGACATTTGTACTACCTTCTTCCTACTTCCTACTATAAAAGGCTCCTGAGGTCTGTTGGAAATCCCTGTGAGCTCAGTGTATAATGTGCCCTGCTGCACAATCGTGCTACATTATTTCCTGTAGTACCTGGACAGATTGTTAGAGAAGTGCTTCCCCCAGCCAGCCAATCAGCCATAATGGAAGTGTATTAATTCCAGGTCCGCCTTAATATTGATGCTGGTTATTGTCCAATGGCTATTTACAGTGTTCTGTGTGGAGCTTATTCCCTTCTACCTTACACTGTGTTGTATACATTGTTCTTTCCATCTGCATTATGCATCTACCCTATCCTCCATCTAGAGACAGACTAAGCTCTCTAGGTTTCTGATGTGAGGCTGTGGGGCCATCACCCTGCTTTTTAGGCAGGGTCAGCCACACCAAAGTTGGTTAGGGATAACGTTAATCCCCATATTGTACCTGTTACTGGCATGTGCCCTGTTTTGTCCTTTCTGTTTTTTGATGATGTAATATATGAGGACATTTATTACATCTGGGTCTGACACATTGGTAACATCCATGAGAGGCGTTGTGCTTAAATCCTGCCTGAACAACTGTGTTACAGTGTAGGAAGGCTATGAGACTCCTTAAAGGGAATCTGTCAGCTCAAACTTGCTATCCAGGCAGTATATTATTGAGCAGGAGTTGCTGAGCAGATTGATATATCGTTTTATAGGGAAAGATTCAGTATAACTTGTATTTTATTCATTTATATCACTGCTCATTGTAAGCAGAACAGTCCAGTGGGTGGAGCTATCAGTGATTGACAGCTGTCTGTGTATGACTGTACATACAAGGGGAGCTGTCAATCACTGATAGGACCGCCCACTGGACTGTTCCGCTTACAATGAGCAGTGATATAAATGAATAAAATACAAGTTATACTGAATCTTTCCCTATAAAACGATATATCAATCTGCTCAGCAACTCCTGCTCAATAATATACTGCCTGGATAGCAAGTTTGAGCTGACAGTTATTCTAACTTTTGCCCCATAAATCTATATATCAATTTGCCTTTAAGACAAAGCTGCTCAGCTTCCATACATTGCACTGCTGTTCATATTCCAACATGGTCTGGGCATACAGCAATAGTCTCCCCTAGAGATATAATGCTTCCATATAAGACTACCTCTATATATACTGTATACAGAGTCTGATGGTACACACCTCAATTCTTTTCCCATTGAAATCCTACAGTAAAGTCCCTATTTTCCTTTTTTTTAATATCTGTCTTATGATTTCCTAAAAAACAGAACGGTTATACGGCCCTAATTGTTGGAGTCTAAGAAATCTGTATTTTTAATGGTTGTGAACCCTACAGTACATTAGAATAAATAGATGATTATTTGGTGTACATTCTGCACAAGGAGCAGAGCATTAGCTGGAAATAAACCAATTTTCTTTGTCTACCTTTAACTCCAGTCAAAATCATTCCTAATTGATATTGAATCGGATACACTGATGTAGAACCTTTGCCATCAATTAATATAAGCAAAGTTTTCAGTGCTGTGAATTTTCTTAAGGATGTATGATACTTTCCTCCCAGGCAGCTGCTCCCTGACAATTAGAAGGAACAGATGCAACAGATGCTTCTACAAATTGAAGTAATGCCTTAATTAGGAGACCTGATACAAGTCATTCGGCATGTTTAGGAGATATCACAATTCTACACACTTATCTCTTGCACATCTTTCTCAGATCATGGAAAGAATAAGCAGAGCATTAATTTTTATTTCATTTTTGTGGCTAAGATCTCGTGTATCGTAGATCATGGCTGCATCTGTTCCCACTTTGCCTGATTGCTTCAGATCTACCATTTATAAGTATTACCTCTTTAAATTGACTCATAAATAATACATTTGTTTCAAAATTGATGTGATGATAGGAATTGTAACTAATTTCACATTTTATTTCATGCATCAATGCATCAGATTTACGTTTATGGTCATGAGTACATAGATACTTGAATGGCTTATAAGGAAAGTCTTCCTTTCCAACCATTTTTCAATTAAAGGGGTTTTCCAAGACTATAAAATAGGCTAAAATAAAAAAAAAAGAGCAAAATATCCCTGTTAAATAGCCCCCCCCCCCCCTCCCCGGTCAGGGACACACCACTCCTAAAAGTTTCTGCAGCAGTCATGTAAAGTTCATGGTCAGGGACAGATTGAGGTGTACTTACATGGCCAAAAGCGAATGGTGCCCAAAATTCTCGGGGCCAGCTTGCATCGCATAGCACATAGACATCTCTTCCGTGTGGTATGCGATGTGTGGAAGACCACTCATTGCAAATCTTATTCTTACATGGGACTCACATGAAAATAGGATATGAATTTGGGGATTTCCTACACTGGGTTCAGGCAAAAAATCACTCATGTACTCTAACCCATTGAAAATAATGGGTTATTATAACTTGGGACTTCTGTGTTCTCGCAATTGGACAGTGCTTGCATGCTATGCTCGGCCTTGTAAATATGGCCTTAAGAGTACATAAGATATGGAGTAGATTATTGGGGCCCACGGTTAACTCAAGGGCCCTCCACCACATCAACAAGAGACAATGATATAGATTTCTCTTACAGAGCTTAAACTACATGATTAATCCCTTCTCATCCCCATAACCACTGGCGTACCAATAGGGGTTGCAATTGTGACCTGGTCTTTAGCAAACCGGGGACGGGAGGGCGTTACTGTGGGAAGCCTGCAGTCAATTCCACGCTGCAGACTTCCCCAACGTGTGGTCTTCCCTACCACTGAGAGACTGCAGTTGTCATTCGTCACAGCTGTAGTTGATCAGTGCACTGCCAGGTGCTTTATTGGTCTGGACGGTGGTGTTTGATAGTGGAGGAGGGGAGTGTACCATGCTGGTATATACTGAGTATAATCATATATGTATAGCTGGTTATTAAGTGAGGGCTCAGTCACACGGGCGTCGATGCGCCCGTGTTACTGCACGAAAAAGACGGTCGCACTGCAGGTGCGGACAACTCTTCACACCGCCGGAAGAAAGAACACATGACCGGCAGTGGAGCCTGTCATGCGTTCTTTTTCCGGCAGTGCGAAGAGTCGTCCGCACCTGCAGTGCAGCCGTCTTATCGTGCAGTATCGGCGCCCGTGTGACTGAGCCCTTAAGCTGTATCACTTATACCAGCTGTACATATATAATTATATACAGAAGATACCCAAGTTACATATACCCTATATAGTGATCTGGAATATGCTGGTGTAACCTGGATTTCTCCTGTATATAATTAAGTCTGAAAAGTCTGCATATAAAAAAGTCTGAAAGCTCGCTATAACAGCATGTATTTTTGTTAGCCATTAGAAGGCATCATATCTACAGGATTACTTGGTTTTTCTTGCTGGGAACAGGTACATTAAATGGTACACTAAAAAATATAACTTACACCACAAAAAAAGTTCTCAGGTGGCTATGTCAGAGGAAAAATAAAAAAGTTATGGCTCTTGGAAGGTAGGGGCGAAAAACAATAACAAAATGAAGAATCTCTGGTCCTAAAAGGATTAACAATATGCAGTATAGTTTGAAATGCACAAGAGACTTATAGTTACTGATCATATAACTATGTGAATGCAGCCTAAAGCCCGAGTTAAGAAAAAGGCATCTAGAGCTTTGTTTGATGCAATCATAATGCAGACGTTTTATAGGGTCCGTATTGCACTGCAACACTTAGGTCCATCAGTTCTAGGTAATCTACATTCTGTTGTGATCTATGTTTAATTTAGTAGAACCGCGTGCTATAATGACACATCTGTATTGTGGCCTGTTTGGCTTTGTTCACATCTCATTCTTGTACATGTCGTTGGTATGCTGGAGTGTTTGCCAACATACACAGTACCTTTGATGTGTCCATAGGCTCCCATGCACACAGCATATGCCAAAACAGTGTCCCATTTGCATACACTGGGCCTATATGTGGCAAATGTTTTTCACTATTTGGGAAAGCTTAGTCTTCTACTACTATGTATTGACATGCAGCTGGACTATACTTTTTAATACAATGGAAGCCTGTGGTTGAGGTATTCCACTGCATGCCTATACAGTGGGATACCTTGTGGTCTTTTATCAGAGGTAAAATATACTCACCTCTTCCTCCCAAAAAGTGGTCAAATTAGTGTTGAATGGTGTAAGGATCAATGGTAGCACAGGGGTGTCACTGAAAATAATAGAAGGCCCACACAGGGTCTCCTAGATCAAAATTTGCACCAAGGAAAACAGCAGATGTGCTACTTGCTTTAAAAACAATGCTATACATTTTGCAAGGAGAGATTCTACTGGTGAAGACAACACTAATAATTTTACTACTCAAGACAGCAGAAGTGCTACTTGTTTTAAAAGCAATGTCATAAAGTTTGCAAATACAAATTCTACCAGGGGAACAGAACAGCCAAACACGGACCTTCTCCAAGGAAAGGGCTATAGCTGTTCTTGTGCTTTAGAAAATGTTTCTTTTGGAAGAAGGAGCAGGAAGCAGTAGGATAGCAGTTCCACCACCAACACCTTGAGGGCAGAGTGTGCTCCTTGCGGACACATGAGGGTTTTGGCTCCGTATTTCCACATTGACATATTTTTTATTTGGAGGGAAGTAGGAGAGCAGTAGCACTACCACTGCGAACACCACCTTGAAGGCATAGTGTCGTCTTTGATATAAATCTATGCTATGTGAGTAGAAATTGCCAGTATGCTAACTAATGAGTGGAATCTGCCATGGGATACAGGCAAGCAAGTCTAAAGCATGTTGTGCAAGCCCTGGCCACTCATCCAGTTTAGACACCAAGAAGTCAGTGGGGCCAACGCCCTGTCTGAGTACATCCACGTAGGTGCTGACATACTTTTGGACCATCATGGATAAGTGATGGCTGTGATTTACTGTCCTACCCTGTGCTTTTTCTCAAGGCTGCAGCAGGCTGAAAAAGCTATGCCACACCTTTGTAGATGTCCCCTGCCACAGGGGGCTGGTGTTGCTGCAACAGCTTCCTACTCATCGACCATGAGCCACAGAGCTTCAATCCATTGTGCATGCATCCCCACGAACATGTGGGAATTCAGTGTTCAAGCTGCTTATCAGTCTATCCTACAACATTTTGAGCTCTCTCTACTGCCAGAATAAGATTTGTCATTCTGGCTTTGTAGCAGCAATCAAGTGGGGTGGGCACTAGAGATGAGCGAACTTACTCGTTTCGAGTAATTACTCGATCGAGCACCGCGATTTTCGAGTACTTCAGTACTCGGGTGAAAAGATTCGGGGGGCGCCGGGGGCGGGGGGAGGCGTGGCGGCGCGGGGGTAGCAGCGGGGAACAGGGGGAAGCCCTCTCTCTCTCCCCCCACTCCCCGCTGCAACCCCCCACTCACCCACGGTGCCCCCCGAATCTTTTCACCCGAGTACAGAAGTACTCGAAAATCGCGGTACTCGGGTGAAAAAGGGGCGTGGCCGAGTACGCTCGCTCATCTCTAGTGGGCACCCAATATTGATATGATGTTTTGATATGGACTATGCGAAAAAATGGTTTTCTAAAGGTGGACTTTCACTTTAAATCTACTGTCCCATCATCTTCTTGAGGCATTGTAAGTATGAAAAGATGGGTTTTGGAAAGATCTATTATAGTTCAACAGTGTTCAGCAGTGACTTGGCTCTGTCCAATGCTGACTTGCATTAGCTGTTTTATGAAAGGGAAAGTTTAAGTTCCCTGGGAAATGTGAATGGATTATTGGTATACCTTGGGATTTCAGCTTCTGTGTGACTTGTCAGATTCGCTGCAGATGGCGCAGATGATTTGCATGTTTTCAACTGTAGCTAATTGGAATGTTATTTACTACAAATCCAAGTATTTAGTGAGCTATTCCCCTGGAAAATTGCAAATGAAAGTGATAGGGCAAGTAAGATAAAGCAAAAATATCCAAGATATGTGAGTGCATGTGCGTCCTTGACTCCAAAAGAAGAAGTGTAACCTCTTCCTGTCGCTGCCATTTTTAGTTTTCCATTGTCATTTTTTCATCCCCACCTTCCATGACCCATACATTTTATTTTTTTCATTGACATGGCCTTATGAGGACTTGCTTTTCACAGAAGTTGTAATTTTAATGGCAACAGTTAGGGTGCCAACCCACTAGCGATATTTTCTTCTTGCGATGCGATAGCGATGATTATGAAACCAATTATTTTCAATGGTTTCATACTCATTTCCGATTTTTATTCTTAAGTCTCACAGCGCAGAGAAAAAATGGGCGATATCGTTCAGTGTTTTCAATGGGGCCGGCGGCAGCAGCGTTGGCCCGACTGAAAACACAGGGAGTACATTGCGGACTTCTGCCACAGCTGTGATAGCTATGGCAGAGAATTCCTTCATCCCCGCGGATCGTATCTTGATTGCTTGTAAAATACACTGCAATACTTCTGCAATTGGAATCAGAATTCTCTCCGATCCCGGCCACAGCAGGCAGTTGTCAGCTGTATAATACGGCCATCACTTGCCATGTATGAAGCTGATTTAGCTTCTGAACACACTTCATACATTCCTTTCAATTTTATGATATACAGGGACTTTAAATGTCAAGAAGGGGTCAAGTTATTTTACCACCATATTATGTGATGACATATTGCTATGAAATGCCAGCAGGGCTCTGATTCCTGGTTCCCTCAACAATCTCTAGAATGAGGAAACTTCTTCATAGTATTCCTTTACATGGCAATTGTCCCAGCCAACCGATGTGCACAAGTGCAACACAGTCCTATTTAATTGAATGGGGTTGTGTTGCAGGTCCTTGCATATCAGTTGCCAAGAGTAACCTGCTAGAAACATGAGTTTATGTTGAGAATTGTTTAAAAGTGTGATTTATTCAGAAATGTAACTTCTTGAATCTTTAATTCTTTATGTCTTCTTTTCCTCGCGAGAAGAAATATAAGAAACATTTTCTACAAAAAATCAGTTGCTTTGTTATCGATCCATTTCCTGCATTAATACATCATTTGCATTAATGTGTTATCTATGTTACTAAATATGGGAAAAAGTACTGTGTTAGCATTGGCATCGTAGAAAGGGAAAAAGGACATTTTTTTTTTTAGCCAAACTATCCAACAGGTTTCCTCTACATGCTTTTTTCTACCATTCTTGAGCACTAAGTTGACTTGTTTTGCTGTTTTCAGTACATTTAGTTCAAAGTTATAGATTTAAGGCCTTACATTAACAAATAACTCAAAATTATTTAAATGTACCATATAGAGATGAGCGAGCACCAAAATGCTTGAGTGCTCGCTACTCGAGTCGAACTTTCAGTGATGCTCGAGAGTTCGTTTCAAGTAACGAACCCCATTGAAGTCAATGGGCGACTCGAGCATTTTTGTATATGACTGGTGCTTGCTAAGGTTTTCATTTGTGAAAATCTTAGCAAATCACCAAAGTCATGTAAAAAACACAGAAATGGATAGGGCAGGCGAGGAGCAACATGCAGGGCTGCATTTCGGGCTCCGAGGTCTCACTGTTAAGCCACAATAGTGGCAAGAGTGAGACCCTCCCCCCCCCCCCCCACTGTCAGCATAAAGATCGTTCTCCTCTGCCACAGCTGTAACAGCTGTGGCAGAGAAGAACGATGTTAGCCCATTGAATTCCATGGAGCCGGCAATACATGGAGCCGGCAAAAAAAAAAAAGTATACTTACCTTTCCGCTGCAGCCGGAGTTCAGTCGCGTCTGGCCGGCAGTTCTCCTGAACTGCTTTCTGTAGTATTCATCAGGTGGGGATTTAAAATCCCTGCCTGCTGAATGAGCTGCCTCTGATTGGTCACAGCCTCACCAATCAGAGGCAGCTCTCACTCACCCATTCAGACGCGACTGAACTCCGGCTGCAGGGACAAGGTGAGTATACATTTTTTTTTATTTTTACACATTTTAGGATGATTTTCAGGGAGGGGCTTATATTTTTAAGCCCTTCCCGAAAATTCATCCAGCGCTCGCCGGCAGCCCATTGCTTTCAATGGAGCCAGCTGTATTGCCGGCTCCATTGAATTCAATGGGCGAACATCGTTCTCCTCTGCCACAGCTGTGCCACAGCTGTGGCAGAGGATAGCGGGCAGTGTGGGGCGGTTTCACTGAAAACACTGCTAGGTGCAGCTTTTTCAGTGAAATCGTCGGCCCCGGTCACGCGATTTGCGGAAAAAACGCCCGTGTGACCGAGGCCTTAAACTAGATATGGGCTAAGTGAAAACTGAAGGCTGTAAGAAGGTCAGCTCATCCCAAGGGCAAAAATGTAAAAGCAAAAAACTTTATTCAAAATGTTAAAAAAACGAAAAAACAAAACAAAACACCTTAGCCATACGAGGTTGTTCCTTATCACTTTCTAACATTGAACATGAATAAAGTTTATTGATTTTACATTTTTCCAAGCTTTGGGTGAGCTGGCCTTTCTACAGTATTCAATTTTCACATTTGCTCAAATTGTTGATAAGCTAGATTTTTCAATACTTTTTGTATCTGATCAGTGGCAATCCAGCCGATGGGATGCAATCTGATCACAAAAAACAGGATTCCTATGTCTCCTTATATGATTGGAGTGGTAGTGGAGTGTGAGTGTTACTGCTCCATTCATGTCTATGGAACTGGTAGAGATAGCCTAGAACTGTAATCAGCTTCTCTTTTGCAATCCCATAGATATGTATAGAGTAGCAGCCTACTAGACCAGTGTTCCCCAACTTCAGTCCTCCGTGACCCCAACAGGTCATGTTTTCAGGATTTCCTCAGTATTGCACAGGTGATGTAATTATTGTTGGTGCCTCAGACATTGCCACAGGCGTTCTTACTATAGGATATCCTGAAAACATGACCTGTTGGTGGTCCCTGAGGACTGGAGTTGGGGACCCCTGTTCTAGACCACTTCTCTATTCATACATGGAGGCATGGGAATCCTTTTTTTTTATAATCAGTGGGTATCTGAGTAGTTGGACTTGGGAAGGAGTCTGTGCAAATTTTGTCAGTTTTGATGCATTGCCTTATAATTACTCGTTGGTTTCTGGATATGTGTAACCTTTTGGTAGACTACATATGCTTCTGTAATGATTTTATTCTAATTAAGCTGATCTGCTAATTAAAAAGTTTTAATACATTTACAAAACCATACGTTTGATTTCAGGGATCAGTGATTAGTTACAAGTAGAAAAGTTCAGGGAATTTGTATTCCTACAAGAAACTCTTTTTTTTCATAGTTGAGCTTATAGTGGTTTGGCAAATATGTTATAATTCAATACATGGCATTGATTTCAGCCGCCTCTTATGAAACGCTTCTATATATAACCAAGATCCCTTCTGTTTCAAACTTGGATGTCCCTTTTATAATTGAGCTGACATTATGTGCT
This sequence comes from Eleutherodactylus coqui, assembly GCF_035609145.1. Lineage (NCBI taxonomy): Eukaryota > Metazoa > Chordata > Amphibia > Anura > Eleutherodactylidae > Eleutherodactylus > Eleutherodactylus coqui. The sequence goes on from NC_089838.1 coordinate 280,037,658, forward strand.
TCTGTTTAAAAGCTGACATCTCCTCTAAAGCTTAAGCCTTCTTATATTTTTGTCAATGTTTTCCTGTACCTCTCCCTCGACCTGAATTATCTTTCAAGAAGTGAACCGAAAATGCATAAACAGAAAATCAATCCTGTAGTTTGACATCTGCATCAGCCCAGGACGATTCTAGGCTGCGGGAAATTGTGCACAATGAATGGCTAATACACATCAAGTCTCTTAGCTGCCGAACATTTTAATAACGTAGCAAAGGTGTAGTGATGGCGAATATATTATGAACTGCTGGCTTAATCCCACAGCTTCATTGTTCGAAACATTGGAGTTACAACAGTACACTGTCTTTAATCAAGTTATTTTTAGCTGCTTTCAACTTGTCTAGACCGAGCTCAATAGTTGGGGCAGACATATTATCTAGAATGAGCTCACTATATACGGATAGGTAGTGCAACGTACGCTCACTGATATTGCAGTGTAGTACAATAAAATGAACATACTGTACTTGTAGCAAAAGGGTGTTTTCATTTGGGACAACTTATTTCAGTACTTCATTGAGATAGATAGATAGATAGATAGATAGATAGATAGATAGATAGATAGATAGATAGATAGATAGATAGATAGATAGATAGATAGATAGATAGATAGATAGATAGATAGATATGAGATAGATAGATATGAGATAAATATGAGATAGATAGATATGAGATAGATAGATAGATAGATAGATAGATGTGAGAGAGGGACATAGATATGACATATATAAGATAGATAGATAGATAGATAGATAGATAGATAGATAGATAGATAGATAGATAGATATGAGATAGATAAATATTAGATAGATAGATCAATAGATATGTGAGAGAGAGACATAGATATGATAGATAGATAGATAGATAGATAGATAGATAGGGAGATAGATAGATAGGAAGATAGATAGATATGGAGATAGATAGATATGAGATAACAGATAGATAGATATGGAATAGATAGATATATATGAGATAGATAGATAGATAGATATGAGATAGATAGATAGATAGATATGAGATAGATAGATATGAGATAGATAGATAGATATGAGATAGATAGCTAGATAGATATTAGATAGATAGATAGATAGATAGATAGATAGATAGATAGATAGATAGATAGATAGATAGATAGATAGATAGATAGATGAGACAAACTCCCTTGGAGACAAAATCAAGGGTTTCGGAATAGTCTTCACTTGATACCCAGCAGTTCAGTATGGTAGGTGTTGGATATGCATCATACAAGGTATGGCGTGGCCAACTAAGTCTCACATGGTTTCGCAACACTGCTTTGTAGTTTGGAAGGGTTAAATGCTTTTCAGCATCTAGGAAAGCTGAGTGGTGAAGAGAGTTGTAAAGCAGCTGGACAAGCAGGCTTCAAAAAGACTGTCACAACTCCACAGGGTGCCTGTAATGTACAACAGTCTGGCTAAACTAGAGCAAGAAATATTTACAATACAAGATAAGGACAGGAACAGCCTTTACAAACCAGTGACTTCTCCCCCCTCTCCGTCTTGGAACTAGCCAAAGCCAGACCTACTATCTTTTAGAGCCAATTTTAACAATGAAATTACTTTGAAACAAATGGGAAAATGTAATTTGGAAATTATGACTGATCTGTACGCCGCAGGCCGTCGACAAGGATATTTTACGAAACATCACATCACCAGCAACCAGACACAGGTACTCCCATCATGGTGAGACTCTCAGAGACCCCGGAATCACATATCTATAAAAAAATATGTATCCAAACACATATGTAAAATCATGAGAGGAATCTTAGCCGTCATATTTTCATTGTGGACCATGTACAAACTAGAAAAATCCGCCCCGTGCTCGTAAGGACAGACTTAGGGATAGCCTCTTTTCCAAGTATATTCCTTTAATCCAGTGCAACGCATTTCGTCGCTAGCATGCGACTTTATTAAGCACCATTTGGGTTCCACCCACACGAAGTTATGAAGGAAATATGGATTTCAGTGCCCATGCCCATGTAAGCCAAACTCCTATGGGGGCTGGAAGGAGCTAAATAGGAGTTACCTCGTCAAGAGTTTAAAAATTGACTCATGTTCAGGGTCAGCCCCTTTTAGTGCACTATGCATGCGGACTGCCTTGTAATTTCATGTGACTCCACACAAGGAATGATAACACTCTTTACTTTAATGTTTACTCTTATGTATGCCTCTTGCCTATTACTTTGTAATATCATTTTTTGTATTTTTCTGTAAATAAGCACTGCTATCTTTTTAGAATAAAAATTTCAATTAATTAGTATACCTCGTTCGTGTTATCATGAAACCAAATCTCTAAAGACATAATTGTTACTAATTAGCACTTAGGTCAAACGCCCATGATCGTTGGTGGTGACAGCGATATTGAGCATAGGGCTAGGTGAATTGCTGTAGAATTGTGACCAAAGGTGATGGCCACTTGTCCAGGGGACATAGACACTCATCAAAATTATGGTGACGATTAGAGGCATCTGTCACACAGTTATAATGGAGGAGATGATAGTTCATCCTACTCACTCCATAATTATAGTCTGTAGCTTATTTAAGTGAATATGCAGAGTAGTGCTAATCATACTGTCCTTCCAGCAGACAAAGATAGTACAGTCTATAAAGCTCATGGAATATGCTGATTCATCATGCGATTGATGGCAAAGAAAGAGGAAGCCTCGTGAATAGTGAGGAATAGTGAAAAGGAGAAATCTCAGCATCAAGTATCAGACAGGAGGCTGCACTATATGGAAGTGACTGCAATATACACCGGATATGTCCAGAGTGAAAAAGGCAATCAGGTGAGGGGGGCAGGGATGGGAAAATGTGTTTTTGCCAAAGTGGTTCTTTAAGATAATGTTCTGTGAGTAACAGAGAAATCTTGTAGGGAAAAAAGGGAAAATAATGGGGCCTGACTAGAGATGAGCGAGCATACTCGTCCGAGCTTGATGCTCGTTCGAGTATTAGGGTGCTCGAGATGCTCGTTACTCGAGACAAGCACCACGCGGTACTCATCTCGATTAAACGAGCACTGACCATTGAATTCAATGGAGCCGGCAATACAGCCGGCTCCATTGAAAGCAACGGGCTGCCGGTGATCGCGGGATGAATTGTCGGGAAGGGCTTAAATACATAAGCCCTTCCCTGCAATTCATCCAGAAATGTGTAAAAATAAAAAATATATATATACTCACCTGGTCCCGGCAGACGGAGTTCAGCGCGGCCGGCCTGCAGTGGGTGTGAAGGGGGTGTGAGTCAGACATGCCCCTGATTGGCTCAGCGCTGAGCCAATCAGAGGCAGATCTCACTCACACCCATTCATGAATTCATGAATGGGTGAGTGAGTGTTGCCTCTGATTGGCTCAGCGCAGCTCTCAGCTGAACGACAGCAGTTCAGCACCACAGTACAGGGAACAGCAGGAGAAGACGCGGCTGTGCGTCGGCAGCTGAAGGGAGGTGAGTATCTATTTGTTTTGTTTTTTAAATCACTTTCAATTCATTTCCAGGGAATGGCTTATATGTAAAGCCCTTCCATGAAAAAGAATTCAGGTGTGCCAGCGGACCATTGTCTTCAATGGAGTCGCCGGTAGCAGCAGCGGCTCCATTGAAGAGAATGCCTGCATTTTTATTCTTTTTTACACTAAAATCTTTCTTTTTCAGGTAAGGGCTTATATTTTTAAGCCCTTCCCGAAAATTCATCCCGCGCTCGCCGGCAGCCCATTGCTTTCAGCTGTGGCAGAGGAGAACGATCTTTATGCTGACAGTGGTGGGGGGGTCTCACTCTTGCCACTATTGTGGCTTAATAGTGAGACCTCGGAGCCCGAAATGCAGCCCTGCATGTTGCTCCTCGCCTGCCCTATCCATTTCTGTGTTTTTTACATGACTTTGGTGATTTGCTAAGATTTTCACAAATGAAAACCTTAGCGGAGCACCAGTCATATACAAAAATGCTCGAGTCGCCCATTGACTTCAATGGGGTTCGTTACTCGAAACGAACTCTCGAGCATCACTGAAAGTTCGACTCGAGTAGCGAGCACCCGAGCATTTTGGTGCTCGCTCATCTCTAGGCCTGACCTGGTGTAGTATTTCATTATTATTCATTGAAATGTCACAAAAAAATTAATGATCTCACCAGAAATGGTTGTGCTGAGAAGGAGTGTAATGATGTGAAATCACTCTGGAACTGAAGCTGTTAATCTGCTAATAATCCTGAGAACTACAAGCCTGAGGCTGCATGAATCCGGCCATGGCAGCAGTGGCATCCACATGTACCTGCTTTCACTTTCTTCTTTCTGTACAACAGATGGTTTGCACATCTCGCTGTCGGACATGCACAGTGCAGATTTTTTTTCACATTTTTTCCCCTGCGGAATCTGCAGCCTGTCCACAATATGAATTGCAGACAGGCCGTGGGTGAGACAGCTTACATTGACCTCAATAGAAGCCGTACGTGCGGAATCCACAGAATGCTGCGATTCTTCATCCGTGAGCGGAAACCGCAATTGGTTTCCAAGCGTGTGCATGAAGAATAATTTTGCATTGTATGCTATGAGCGGTATTTGTTGCAGAATCCACAGACAGTTGTCCCCTACGCGTTCCACAATTCAAATCAGCCTTGCCTCCTCTCTTGGTCAGAGATTGAATCCCTTTGGCCCTGCCCCCTCACCCCTGCTTTCGGGGTAATCCTGGGAAAGCCCTTTAGTCACGCCCCCTATCTCTTCAAATATTGGTGAGATATGTTAGAGATACCCTGTAACTCTGCCCTATATCTCTCCTCGCTATGGGTGATTCCAAGGCTGATGAGCGATCTTCTCCCATTGATTTCAATGGGGCCCTGGCCACATTGAAAACAATAGGTGATATTGCAGCTTTTTTGTATCGCAGCGAGGCTTGAGTAAAGACATTGCAAATGGGAAGGAAACCATTAAAAATCATTGGTTTCATAATGATGCATTTTCGCTCACTCTCACATCACTAGAAAACCTTTCGCCAGTGAATAAAAGCCCTTAGGCTCACAGCATCTATGGAAAATGAGTATTGACTTAGCTTATGCTGGGTCCTCCCTTTGGCCTTATTCACGTGAACATTTTATTGCGGCTATTTTGCCTAAAAAAAACCTCAGCCATAAATGGTGGCCATTTGAAGCATTGGATTCTAATGCATTTGTTCGGTGATTTTCCAAAGTGTACGTGGCTGGAAAAGATAGCACATATATACTGCGGATTCCGGACGGCCACTATTACGCGTGGCCAGAAAGGATAGATCTTGTCCTATCTTGGCCGCGGTCAGCCTGCAGCTCCCATCAAAGCTTATGGGAGCTGTCGGCAAGGGGAGGGGGAGGCAGTTTAGTACAATTTGCGCTGCCAAACCTCCTCCCCCTTAGCCCCCTCCCCTTGCCGACTGCTCTTATAAGCTTCTATTGAAGCTCCTATTGCCGCGATCAGCCGGAGAGAGTTTAGTAGATAGATAGATAGATAAATATTAGATCGATAGATAGATAGATATTAGATCAATAGATAGATAGATATGAGATAGATAGATATGATATATATATATATATTAGATATAGATATGAGGATAGATAGATAGATAGATAGATAGATAGATAGATAGATAGATAGATAGATAGATAGATATGAGATAGATGTGAGATAGATAATAGATAGATAGATAGATATGAGATATATATTAGATATAGATATGAGGATAGATAGATAGATAGATAGATAGATAGATAGATAGATAGATAGATAGATAGATAGATATGAGATAGATAGATAGATAGATATGAGATAGATATTAGATATAGATAGATAGATAGATAGATAGATAGATAGATAGATAGATAGATAGATAGATAGATAGATAGATAGATATGAGATAGATATTAGATATAGATAGATAGATATGAGAGAGATAGATATGAGATAGATGTGAGATAGATAATAGATAGATAGATAGATATGAGAGATATTAGATATAGATAGATAGATGTGAGATAGATGTGAGATATATATTAGATAGATAGATAGATAGATAGATATTGGGTGGGGTAATAAAACAATTTACAGTATAAAGAAATGCAAGCAGAAGTAAAGCTTTGCTGCAAAAAAAAACTACAGTACTGTTAAAATTCTCTCTTAATTACATGGTGTTAATTATATAACCACTTAGCCGTTTCTCCTTTTTTAATGAGCACAGCTGTTTTCTGTCCAGCTACAACAAGGAGAATTTCCCCTTGCTAATTTAAAAGTAATACACTGGCAGAAAACTCTGGGGGATCTGGAGGCCATGCTGGGTACAATGTGTTAATGCTTAGTGATACCTAAATGGACCAGACTTAACCCATTTCATTCTATAGACTAAGACAATTATAAGTTACCAACAGGGGCCTCCAGGTCCAAAGGGGTTAAAACAATTAGCGGCACTGAGCGTGCAAGGCTAATGATCTTTTAATATAGCAAACAGCTATAAAACTTAATGTATGTTTTGATTAAAAGGACCCTGGGGAACAAAACTCAGATTTCCGTGAGAAGCACATAACTCTGATAAAATCCTTTATTTTTCTCATTATCCTCCTGCCACATCACCAACACAAAGGACAAAAACACTCAATACTGTTGGATAGCAATGACTAGGAAAATCATTTCTCTGCTAAGTACTGGTATATTAACTTCTTGTTTGTCCTTCAAAGCAGTGTATTTAGAGTTCGGTTTTGGGAGAAAAATGATAGAAAGTCCACCAATGGGTCGGTCATGGCCAATAAAAAGTTAAAAGGGTTTTGCAACTTCCCATGCCCAAAACTATGTAAAAGAAATATACTCATGGCAGTGCCAGACCGCCATTTTGGAAGTGTGGGGTTGCGACATCTGACAGGTGACGTCACCTGGCCAGCAGGACTGATGACATCCCATAAACCTATTATGTAGGCTTCTAATGTAAAAGCTCAAAGGCAGGTTTACGAGACACCACTGATGACGTCCCTGCTGACCTCCTATTGGCTGCAATGGTCATGTGGGTAAACAACCCACATGACCGCTGCCAATGTAAACAGAGGACCAGAGCAAAGATCAGCAGTGCTGGGGGAACCTCAGTTGGTGGGAGGCGAGTATGTGTGTTTTTTGTTTTACACACACCTTGTACCCTGCACTGCCACCATTATTAAAAATGTCAGAAACCCCTTTAAGCTTTGGGTTTATCAGCTTAAATTCTGATCTTTAAAGGGATTTTCTGGGACTGGACAATAGTCGATCGGCATGGGTCCAACACTCAGAATCCGTGATGATCGGCTGACTGAAGTGACAGTCCATACTAGGCACAGCGTAATACATTGCATAGCGGTTGTGCCTAGTATTGTAGCTCAGTCTAATTTACTTAAAGGAGACTGAGCCACTCTCAGGCTATGTGGCCAAGGAACATAATGTCATGTGCCTTAGAAGAGGCCACAGCACTCATTAGAGCACCATGACAGCCTCTTCAATCAGCTGATCAGCAGGAATGCTGAGCAGTAAACTTTGCCAATCAATGGATAGGTCATCAATAGTGTAGTCTTGGGAAACTCCTCTAAACTGTGTGTTCTTACTTTCTTAAAGAAGTTATCCCACCTTAATTATTTATCACCTATCCATACAATTATTCATTGGGGGTCCGATTGCTGGGATCCCCAGGAATCACAAGATCAGTGTATCCTGAGTCCCCCTTAGTGAATGAAGAGGCAGTGAGCACATATTTCCACTACATTCACTTCTATGGACAGATAGAGATAGTCAAGCACTGAGCTCAGTTATCTCCACAGACAGTGTGTGGAGCAGTGGTCACACATGCACACCACCGCTCCAGTCACACGGGGGACTTGAGGTGCACTGTTCTTGTGATATCTGGGGGTCCCAGTGATTGGGCTACCACAATAGAACATTTATCACCTATTCTGTGCAATGTATAGGTGATACATTATTTTGGTGGAATAACCCCTTTAACAAACAATGTGCAATGCCGCTTCATCCTAATACTTGCAGAGATCAGCCTTACTGAACTTCCATCAGTCTAAAAAAAAGTTATAGAGTTATGTAACCTAGCACAAACACATGGGCGGACATATATATGCAACTGTACAGAGGACACAAGCAAGGGGGCCCACTACTATATTAGATCACATGTAAGGGGTTATGCTGCGCCTCATAATTCCCAGTCATGTCTTGGGGCCTCATCTGCTGCCCCTCATGCCAGGGCTTCCAACAAGCATATTTCAGCAGGATAATGCTGGCCCACACACAGCAAAGGTTTACCAGGAATTCCTCTGCCATGTTGCTACACTTCCTTGGTCTGCCTGGTCGGCAGATTTATCACTTTGGCAGCCTACGATAGTCCAAGATATAGAGGCCCACTTTCAACATCTGTGGGCGCTGATGTGCCTCCATTCCCGACCCTATCTCAGTATGTATCCAGGCTAGAGGTGGCCCAACAGAATACTAGAGCCTACTTTGAATTGTACTGTTTTCCCCAATAAATTCATATTTTTTCCTAAATACTGTAATCGCTAAATTATCATTACATTCACATATAAAAAGTTTTATTTGATTCCAACAATTGCTTCTTGGTGCATGATTTTTTGTCAATGATTATGTGCCATGGAGGAATTTGATGAATTAATTCACCAGAAGACAGACAAGTGGTTTAGAGATTTTTATGTGGCTGGTAATGAGGTAATGAGCTCTATATATTCTGTAACCCCAAGGCTTCAGAGTGAGCCTGATGAGGTAGTTAAATGAGTAATGAGGCATAGTAGAAGCCCGGGCAGTGCATGGACTTTGAAGGCTCCGCTCAGGCCTCTCCCTAATGTATGCCAACAATGTCACTATACATACACAATTAGTGATACAGGGTCTACGGGGGATCAGCAAGTCCCTCGTGAGGTGCAGAAGTGTGGACGTATGTCATGCAATGACCCAAACTAATATGTTGTAATTAGTACACAATGGCATAATCCCTGTGGCCTTATTAACCCAAATAAGTAGATTTTGCTAGGAAGCTAATTTGGACTTGATGACAATCAGGCAGCATAAGACGTCTTGGTGGCTGCACAAGTCAGGCTGGATTTTCATAAGGGAGCCAGAAGCTCATGTATTATTTATTAAGTCAAGGCTTTATTCACATTAGAATAAAATACAGGGAATTGAACTGGTAAATAAGCATGGGCGCGTTATCTGTCTTCTCGGTTTTGTCATGGACGGTACAATACTATACACAGTGTGGCTCATTTAGTAAAATTTGCCTTGCTGGCAATTATTAGTCAGCAGAAAGCTAGCAAAACTAATAGTATATGCACCATATTCACAGAAATGGTGAGAGGACATACTTAAATTAATGGACATATACTGTAGCTGCAAGAGCCATAGCAGGTACTATAGGACCCAGAGGTGGTGGTGGTGGGTGGGGGGTGGGGGATAGAACTGAGGGGCAGAATTCCTCATTCTTTTTTAAGGATAAAACAAAAAGTGATGGTTTTCGGGTTATCTCGCTCCATTATGTGCAGAAAATCTGTTACTGTATATCACTACTATCCGTCCTTTGATTGCTGCACATCTAAAAGTAATCATGTTACTGTCTTCATTACTATAGTTTAGATTATTGTCATCAAGGTGGTGGTGAACGGGCACCTTCATGACATTGCTATTCCTATGAATTTTAATTACAACTCTCCATGAATCTGATGAAAAGAGGATGTGCAAAAAAATGCTAGAAAAAAATCTCAGCGCTCAGTAGACTTAGGAAAAAAGGGAGTGCCGCTAGAGCTATATAGCAATGTAAGTATATTTTATCAGACGGGGTAAAAATAGTATATTGCAGCGTAGTTCAGCGCAAAAAATATTGCACCTTTTTCAAGCAATAGGTACAGTCAGGGCATACATAGATTTATAGATGGTATTAGAGACTTACTCGTTAAGCTGATGACTTCTGTGTGTGGGATGTTGGGTGTTGTTGTGATGTCATCTTCCAGAGTCCCCTAGGGAAGGGGTGTAAGCCATAAATGTATGCATGCACTGACTGTACTTATTGCTTGAAAAAGGTGCAATATTTGGCGCCGAAAGACGCTGCAATATACTATTTTTACCCTGTCTGATAAAATAAACTTAGATTGCTACATAGGGGGGAGACACAGAGACAGATAGGTTCTCACACTTCTAAACATAAATCACCGTGGAGAATAGAGATGAGCGAGCACCAAAATGCTCGGGTGCTCGTTACTCGGGACAAAATTTTCGCAATGCTCGAGGGTTCGTTTCGAGTAACGAACCCCATTGAAGTCAATGGGCGACCCAAGTATTTTTGTATATCGCCGATGCTCGCTAAGGTTTTCGTTTGTGAAAATCTGGGCAATTCAAGAAAGTGATGGGAACGACACAGCAACGGATAGGGCAGGCGAGGGGCTACATGTTGGGCTGCATCTCAAGTTCCCAGGTCCCACTATTAAGCCACAATAGCGGCAAGAGTGCCCCCCCCCCCGCACTGTCAGCGTAAAGATCGTTCTCCTCTGCTATAGCTGTAACAGCTGTGGCAGAGAAGAACGATGTTTGCCCATTGAATTCAATGGAGCCGGCAATACAGCAGGTTCCACTGAAAGCAATGGGCTGCCGGCGATCGCAGGATGAATTGTCGGGAAGGGCTTAAATATATAAGCCCTTCCCTGCAATTCATCCAGAAATGTGTTACAATAAAAATATATACCGGCGTATAAGGCGACGGGGCGTATAAGACGACCCCCCAACTGTCACCTTATACGCCGGCAATACAGTGGAGCAAAGAATAAAAATCATTACTCACTTCTTCTGATGTTCTGCGTCGCTCCTGCAGGCTGTCGCTCCCTCCTGGTCCACGGCAGAGCAGTGCTTTCTGGACGCAGGGCTTGAAATCCCCGCCTCCAGAAACACAGCCAATCACAGCCATTCAATGACATCATTGTCATTGGCTGTGATTGGCTGAAGGCACGTGTGTTTCTGGTGGCGGGGATTTAAAGCCCTTCGTAGAGAAATCAATGCTCTGCCGGGAACCAGGAGGGAGCGACAGCCTGCAGGAGCACCGCAGAACACCAGGAAGGAGTGACAGTCTACAGGAGCGGCGCAGATCGTCTGAAGAAGTGAGTAATGATTTTTATTCTTATTTAACACATTTCTGGATGAATTGCAGGGAAGGGCTTATATATTTAAGCCCTTCCCGACAATTCATCCCTGCGCACGCCGGCAGCCCATTGCTTTCAGTGGAACCTGCTGTATTGCTGGCTCCATTGAATTCAATGGGCAAACATCGTTCTTCTCTACCACAGCTGTTACAGCTGTGGCAGAGAAGAATGATTTGTCTTCTATATGTTCTCAATGGGGTCAGCGCTGCTGCCGCCGGCCCCATTGAGCGCATATAGAGAAGAGAACAGAAATTTCTATGGCCTTAAGAAGGACCGTTGGGGTTCTTGAAACCTAAAATAACTCCTAACGCTCTCCCTATAGCAGCTCCGGTATCAGCAGCACTGTCCCTGAACTAATGTCAGAATGCATCTGTGGCAATCCGCGGGAGGGGCAGATTTTGAGTCTCGGGTGACACCTGATCTCGCCAGCCACTCACTGCAGGGGGGTGGTATAGGGCTTGAACGTTGCAGGGGGAAGTTGTAATGCCTTCCCTGTCTTTCTATTGGCCAGAAAAGCGCGCAAATTTCTCAGGGAAGAAAATGAAAGTAACCTGAACATCGCGTGGTGCTCGTTACGAGTAATGAGCATCTCGAACACCCTAATACTCGAACGAGTATCAAGCTCGGACGAGTATGCTCGCTCATCTCTAGTAGAGAACCTTTTACACGTGCTATATAGATCAATCTAAAATATAACTTTTAATAATATTTATCTAAAATAAATGAAGGACCACAATACAAATAAACTATACAGACAAACTACACATAACATGCAAGGGCTAGGGATATCTAGTATGTGACTATACCTTTCAAGTGTGTTATTGTACTTTCCTCAGGGTGTACACGTTAGATTCTATGTTGGGCCTCAATCACTTTGTGCCCCCGAGCCTAACTAGTGTCTTTTCATATAGACAATCACATATTAACGCCCCAGGCATCGGGTGGGCAAACTGTCCTCACGTGCCAAGGAGGGTTTGTCAAAGTACGTTTTATGATCTACTTGGTCAAAATAGACAAGTTCTCCAAGGTAATTTTTCTTTGGAGTCTATAGGACACTAGAATATTTGGACAGAAAATTTCATCATGTCCTATCAAAGCAGATTTGAAACAACCTGAGGTTTTGATTTTGATAAGATTGAGTCACATTACATTTAACGACTGGACCATGTAGTCATTCTATTGACAAGATATATGTCCTAATGCCGTTCTTGTACTTTAGAATGAGAGTGTGTTGCATAGACTTCTAAAGGACTTTGAATGCTTTGTCCTTTACCAAGTAATATATATTATGCAGACTCGTTCGGGGATCTTGATATCTAGATCTCAGATTTCTCTCAAATTTCTCAACGCGTTTCCTCAGCAACCCGCACTCGGGTGCTGATTCATCAGGAGTTTGATTGTTCCAGATGATATTAATGCTGTCCTGATTTTCAATATAGCTGTCAGTAGGCTCTTGGAGCCAGGAGTGTGAGCACCATCAGTGCACTCTTAGTAATAAAAAAGCTATGTCAGCCACTATCAGAGCTGTTTGGCTAGCAAAAAAAGGGGAAACAAATCAGTTTAGGTCCATGCTGCCTCTGAGAGTAAGAGCTATCTCTAAACTTGTATTAGAGGTGCTATATTGAAAATCAGGACAGCATTAATATCATCTGGAACAATCAAACTCCTGATGAATCAGCACCCAAGCATATCCCTAACCCGTGCATGTTACGTATAATGTGTCTGTATAGTTTATTTGTATTGTGGTCCTTCATTTATTTTAGATCAATATTATTAAAAGTTATATTTTAGATTGATGTATATAGCATGTGTAAAAGGTTCTCCACAGTGATTTAGATTGCTATATAGCTCTAGTGGCACCCCCTTTTTACCTTAGTCTACTGAGCGCAGAGATGTTTTTCTAGCATTTTTTGCACATATTCTTTTTATGCACATGTGCCCATTAGAACTGTGTGGGCATATTCTCCTCGGTTGCTCTCCTAACCTTTGGATATGGACGGGAATAAGGAAGCACCACAATAATACCAGGCAAACTCAGAGGTGCCAGCGGGTTATTTTCTAGCCAGGAACCCCATTGAGCACCGGGTAAGTCTGATCCTTTTCTACTCTTCTCTTATGCACATGAATTATGTGCACTAATATACAACAAGGAGCTGTCCAACTCTTCTATAATTTATGAATTTGATGAAAGTACTGAATATTTTTGACAAAATAACAAAGTATTCTAAAATGACGAGTAGTTAAAGGGGCCTTTAGAGGTTTTGAAAAAAAAGGCCAGAGCCAAAATATCTGTCTACAATACAAAAAAAGCATTGATTAACGTCTATGGACACCTTTGGGGGTGTTTTCTATTTCACTTAAATGCATGTACTGTATTTTGGGCTGACAATCATTTTTTTGCAATAGAGTTTTTGGGAAAAAGAATTTGCACTATTTGTTTTCTGCAGCTTCTATATATCACTAAATATAGACACTGCAATCTAAGTCTGGGTAGGAGATATAGCAGTGTGGTTGGACTGACGGCTTAGTTTTCTCCAGTCTCCCGGTCCCGTGTGTGCTGTATACAGGGAGTCCCATGAGTCTTCTCCATTATATCACAAAGACCTAGGAGTTCCCCCCATGCATAGGAATGCAGTGCACAGGAATCGGTACGGCAGGCATTTTTTCAGTACAATTTTATTTATTTGTTTATCATTTTTAACAGTAGACTGTTGTGGGCATCCTGTCCCTTTAGCCGCTCATCCATTTTGTATTACAGTGGCTGGCTATGGCATGTGTTGGGGTGGGTATTACCATTACAGGATTGGATAGTGCACATAGGATATCTTCACACATAGAGCAGAAGTGAATTCCGAAGGCCAAGAAAGCAAGACTCAAAAGAGAGCTCCTGTCTATGACACAGTTCTAAACTAAGCCACAACCCATCAAGAAAGCCAAAAAACCTCTGTAATGCTCATTTCTGTACAAACTGTTTCTATTATTATTACTGGTTGGCAGATAAAAGTTGTTAAGAAAGCAGGATGTGGCCTCAACAATCATATTTGATGCCTCACCACTTGGTCACCTGAAACCCCTGTGATCATCATTTCCTTCACAGGTACGCAATCAGACACCTTCCCCCCCTAATGGACAACCCCTATAATGAAGCAAGGTAGGTCTTTTCACACTGCACAGTCTATTTGTGGATGCATAAAGTGAGAGTGCAAGTGACTAATTTTAATTTTAGAGATCACAAGGACATTTATCCTTCCAGACGACCCAGTATATCTATATGGATAGCCCAGTGATTTTGATGGGCACTGTGTAATGCTTAATTTCTCCTGCAGGGGCACTGCAGAAAAATTAAACACTTACTGCCAGATTTCCCCACAGATTATACCCGAATCTCTCGAGATTAAAACCCTTGGGGAGAATTTATTAAGACTGGCATATCAAAAACCTGTCTTAAATGCAATTCCCACAGACACAAAATTTGCCCAATATATGTAGAGTGTTTAGCTTATAAATCTGTATTTAAATTGCTCCCTTCAATAGTAGCCACAAGATCAGGGTACTTACATTTTACCCAAGAAGAAACAGAGGATTTGTACAGCCAAATATGTGAAATGAAAAATCAAACAATAAAATAGTATTTTGCCAATTTAGAAATAAAAGAAAACAATAAAAAGTTAAACTTATAGTAAGTTTCCTTTAAGATGGAAACCCCCTTTAAGTGATGTAGTTCAACACTCTATGCCTCTTATCCTACTAATGTCGAAAATTCCCCATGGAGTCCTAAAGGCAATCACAGTACAGACAAAGCATTTGGCCGTGTTCTTTATCAGATAGAGTGTTTTCTATTTGTCTTGCTTGTTTAGCGAGGATCAAGCTAATGCTCTTTAAAGTAGAATTATAAGCCGTAATAGCCAAGGCAAAATTAATTTAAGTTAACTTTAGCCTCCAATGGATTTTGGAAGAACCTCCTAACCAGTGTTTCATTATTATCCTTATTTATTTATTTTACAACACAGCATCGACATACAGGGTCCGAAAATAATGCCGTTCCTCGCAAGTCTTAATCATTTTAAGGGATTACATCTTAAAGGTTACATATTTCAATCAGAACGTAATCTGAGGAGCGCTTCCTTTTATAGAAATCTTCTTCGGCACTCATGAAAATGGACTTTTCTATTATTTATGTCCAACACTGCTTATCTATATTTAATGCAACTTTCCAATGTATTTTACAATACAATATTTATTCATTCACTGACATGCTTCCCAATTTATCAATGTAATCTGGAATATTTTATTAGCTGGTGGATTTTATAACAGTGGGGCGTCTGAACCTTTGCCGGATAGCGAAAGTAAAAAAAAGAAGCTAAGGCTCCTGCTGCTAGTAAATGGCGAAAATGCAATATTTATAGCTGGCACTATAGGTAATTGTCATAGTTAAAAACAATGCCTGGAGTAGTAGTGTATTAAATCTGATGACATACAGGACACAGTAGCAAGTCTGTGCCGTGCATGCTTTTTGGCCCAAGCTTGTTATATCATCTATACTTATGACATGTTACCTGGTCATAGTGGCCAGCTATAGCTTACAGATTATCACTGTGGACAACCCAACCATCATGGTTTAGCAATATCCTGGCATATGGTCTATGTTAGTGTGTTAGAGTTCTGCAAGGGGTTTGGGGCTCCAAGGGTGGGGCAGTTTCAGAACCTGGGCAGGTCCTAATGAGCTAGGGGAAGGGGGGTAGGGATCAATCCAGTACTCGTTCTTTGAAATTACTTGTAGGTTAAGGTAAAATCCTCTTGTGCAAGCACCGTTCATAACTGACTCCTAAGGTGACGTCACATTGTGACATTTTCTTGGGAAACTGTTTTTGCGGGTTGGTTTACCATTACCTTCCCCAGTCATCTTTTACCTCCCGCAGAAGCTTGGTACTCAAGGCTGAGTCAACCTTGAGCCGGCTACCTAAGCCATGTGGGGATTGAACCCACAACCTTCAGGTTGTGAGTGAGAGCTAAGAACTGCATTTTGGTTGCCTTAACACTCTGCCCCAGGTCTTAAAGATGCAGATACAATTGACTTTAACAGCGGCAGTGTAGAAAGCTGAGTGCTTCCTGATTCGCCGTCTAGAACCTTCTCTGTCCTGCGGGTGGTGCAATAACGTCACTACACGTCTGTGATCTGCACAATCCTGAGCAGAAGAGGTTGAGGCAAAGGATGGAGGATGCCCTGGGAGTGTAATGTAGATGAACTTACTGTTTTATGGACTATGCAGGAGATAATTATTTATAATGACTATAATCATTGTTTTGAAAGAATAGACTTTTATGAATGCGGCGATACAAAATATTTTTTCTCATTATAAATATGAGATAAGGGGGTCTTTTAATATCTTTTATTTTTACAATGACAAAAATGACTTTTTTCACTTGTTTTTACCTTTTTTTAGTCCCAATAAAGGACTCAAACTGGCAATTGTTTGCTCTCTTTTACCATATACAGCAATTTTTCAGTATTGCACTATATGGTATGTCTGCCAACATACTGTTGAGACCTTATTCACACAACGGTACATATACGTGGCTAATGTAGCCACGTTAAAAAATCACAACCATCTAAAGCATTAGTTTCCAATGTATTCATTCAGATGAGCGATTTTAAGCCATGTAAAAACATCACGTCGGGAATGATAGGACATGGGCGACTAAAAACGGCAACCGATTTAATATTGTGCATTTTGCCACGATACGCTGGAGGCTCCTATGGGCTTCTATGGGAGCTAAAAAAAAGGGAGGATGAGGGAGTCTAGCTGCATCTGACATTGGGAAATGATTACAGATGCCTCTATTTAACCATTACAAGTCATTCTGAGGACTTCTGCCAACCAAGGGTTTTATTTGCTGCAGCATATTTTTCCGCTGATATGCCGTAGCCGCCCATGTGAATGGACGAGAAAATGCAGCTAAAGCTTGGGACATGATTGTGGCTATTCTTCATTCATGCAATCTTTTGCCACGATCGGGCCTGTGGGCCTTTAGAAGGCATACAGCTGCCATAACACCCGGACACTACCTTGCAATCTCAATGTGGGAAGCCGTTCAAGACCCCTGAACATCAATCGAGGCATTCGAAGGGTTAAAGGGGTTGTCTCGCAGCAGCAAGTGGGGTTATACACTTCTGTATGGCCATATTAATGCACTTTGTAATATACATCGTGCATTAAATATGAGCCATACAGAAGTTATTCACTTACCTTCCCTGCGCTGGCGTCCCCATCTCCATGGCTCCGTCTAATTTCAGCGTCTAATCTCCCGATTAGACGCGCTTGCGCAGAAGGGTCTTCTCCCATCTGTTCGGTCCGGCACGAGCGGCATTCTGGCTCCGCCTCCTTCTACGCGTCATCGTGTAGCTCCGCCCCGTCATGTGTGCCGATTCCAGCCTCCTGATTGGCTGGAATCGGCACACATGACGGGGCGGAGCTACGCGATGACGCGTAGAAGGGGGCGGAGCCAGAATGCCGCTCGTGCCGGACCGAACAGATGGGAGAAGACCCTTCTGCGCAAGCGCGTCTAATCGGGAGATTAGACGCTGAAATTAGACGGAGCCATGGAGACGGGGACGCCAGCGCAAGGAAGGTAAGTGAATAACTTCTGTATGGCTCATATTTAATGCACGATGTATATTACAAAGTGCATTAATATGGCCATACAGAAGTACTTAACCCCACTTGCTTTCGCGAGACAACCCCTTTAAAGTCGCTCATCTGAATGAATACATTGGAAACCAATGCTTCAGATGGTTGTGATTTTTTAACGTGGCTACATTAGCCATGTATATGTACCGTTGTGTGAATAAGGTCTCAATAGAATGTTGGCAGACATACGATATAGTGCAATACTGAAAAATTGCAGTACATGGTATAAGAAAGCAAACAATTGCAAGTTTGAGTCCCTTATTGGGAGTAAGAAATGTAAAAACAAGTGAAAAAATGTTGTTATTGTAAAAATAAAAGATATTAAAAGACCCCCTTTTCTCATGTTTATAATGAGAAAAGGGGGTCGTGGTTGGCACGGGGCAGTGAGGGGCAGCGGGGAGGAGAGTGAGAGAGATTCCTCTCTCTCTCCCTCCCGATCCCCTCCGCTACCCCCCCCCCCCCCCCCTCCCGCTCACCCCCGCAACCCCCGAATCTTCAGGGGCGAGCCAGCAGGTACTCAAAAAAGGCGATGCTCTCTCGAGTATATTGCCTTACCGAGTATGCTCGCTCGTCTCTACCCAGGATATATATATATATATATATATATATATATATATATATATATATATATCCGGTTGCACTAATTAATAAATCTACTCATTTAACTGCAATGTGCATGTCAGTTTGGTATATCTTAACTATTGATCTATGTCATTAAAGGTTGTTATTTTGCCTTATTTATATGACTGCACATATAGAGATAGCTGTCAATCATTGATAGGACCGCCCATTGGACTCCTAACCCCAGAATTAGCAGAGATATGAATAAATAAAGCACAAATGACACAGAAGCTATTTTTCATGAAACTATATATCAATCTGTTCAGTTACTTCTGCTCTTAACATGCTGCCTACAAATCAGACTGCATAAACAACATGGCAGCTTCCTTTTAACTATGTAGGAATGACAAACCTTTTATAAAGCACCAAAGCTTGAATTATGTCATCTCTATAGTCTGCTTCTAATAACACTGAGATTATTAGTGACACGTAAGACTTTATCTATTGTACGATGTAGTTCTGGAAGGAACGCACACAGTGGTATTAGTTCAAGAAACGAAGGCTTCTGCTACATGTTTACCGATTGATTTTGCTTTGATGCTTCATTTTATATCCTGCAACTGAGCAAGAAAAAAAAACTTCAGCAAAAAAAAGCCGTTTTAGGTTACTCACGTGCAAAATTTTGCTGCTCTACTTTCCGACATCTAAGTGAAATCCTTCAGTACGCTGAACACAGGTCCATTTTATCAATAGAAGTAATTGCATCGCATTGACTTCAAGGCTTGTCGGCTAAGGGGTTAACACAAGGTATACTCAGATTGCTTATTGCTATTTGCCTAATCTGATCTCAACTGTGAAACAAGTGCAGATTGTCTGAAGTGGATTCAACACCGCTAATTGCATAAAGATTTCCTGTATGCCAGTGGGTAAAATCATGGAGCATTACCTTGCACGGGTACAGTAGTTTATACTTGTACATTATAGCAATCTTGCTTCTCAATACATCATTAATTGAAGCTGGAACAGTGGAGAATTGAAGTTGAAATGTGATCTAATTTGATTTGTCGGGAAGTTAAAGAGCCAATTAATTTAAAGAACTTTTGACAGGCCCAGCCTTTTAAAAATTGTTCCTGTTAAATTCTCCACCGAAGTAAATCAGTTAAGTTAAATTATTTACAAGGAGATTTCAGTGGGAGAACTTCAGAAGCCCTTCGGGCAATTATAAAATGTTCTAGTATGTTCAGGTCACAATTTGTCCTGGATAATTGCCTCTTTTCCCATAGGTCTGTGGTTAGCTTTGAGATGTACTGTATTCCACTCTAGGGTGGCACTAACGTTTCATCCTGTCTATGTATTGTATTTCTAGCCATTTGCGGAAAACATTTCCCTTGTCATTGTTTCCCATTGGTAAAATTGAGTCAGGAAAAAAAAAGCCCTTCAAGAAACTTATTTCATCAACTCCCTGCTGGTTTGCTAATCTGTGCAATAAATACTTGTGTTCACTGATGGCATTCTGATATGCGTTGATGTGGCAATTTCTTTCAAGCCATTGCTTAATATATCGTGAATGGAATTGCTTTTGGATCACATACAGATGTGTTTACCCTTACCTTATTACCTAATTAGGTTCAAATGTAATGTTGAGTCAAACCCTGATTTTGGGCAAACATTGTTAAAAGATTGATTTGGAGAACATCCAAACCTTGGGTGATTCAATCCAGACAAACCCACTAGAGGGCATTGGTCCAGCAGTTAGCACTGGGTTCAAATCTGACCATTGATAACATTTGCATGGAGTTTGTATGTTCTCTCTGTGTTTGGTTCTTCTTCATAATTATCACCTTATAGAGTACACACATTTATTGAGAAGAAGGAGAACCACAAACACAGGGAGAACATACAAACTGCATATAGATGTTGTCTTTGCTCAGATTTGAACTTAGGACCCCAGCGCTGTAAGGCAACAGTGGTAACCACTGAGCCACTGTGTTTCTTCTTACTCAACAGGAGAAAAAGAATATCTTCTTATTTTCTTCTGTTTCTTGTTCTTTGCCTTCTCATCCTCTGGAGGCAGAAGAGGAAGGAGGAGGAAAGAGAAGAATGGTGGCATAGTGGTTAGCACTGTTGCTTTGCCAAGGGGCCCAAGAAACAGGTAGATTCCCAGTAGTATAGCAACAGAGGAGGGCACCAGGTGATTTAATCCCCCTCCTTCAGTTTCTGGAAACAATTTGTTCCCAGAATCAGAGGATTGCTTTAAGGATTGTAATTTCTCATGAAACCAATTCCACATAATATTGCAACAGGCTAAAAAAAACCTTGACAGGGTTCATTGACTCATACTGCTGTTATCGGACCACATCGGTACCAATCTGATGACCTCGTTGCCAGGTGCCAAATTGGTAGATATGGAAGCCCGTGATGAGAAGATTTGCTAGCAACTATCTATCAAAAGCATGAAATCACTCCATGTTATGTCAAGACACTTCTCCATGAGAACTCAATGAATTCTACTTTATTATCAACATTACCAACTCTTATACAGAAAGATGAGGGCGTATTCAAGAGTTACTTGGTACAAAGATTAGTGTTACATAGGTTAGTGTTACATAGGTGACAGCTTATTGATCATATGGCTGATTGACATCTACCAAATAGTCTCAAAGCTCTTAAGGCCCGTCTCAGACATAGAAAGTACTTAAGTCAGGATATTGCTGTTTCATTAGACAATAGTTCTGCCATAGTTGTGTGTCATCTCTGTTAACATAGCTCAGCCTTATTTAATTTGTCTGTTGACTTCTTATCTTAAAATCCTAGTTCCTGGCACTATGAAGCATAGGTTTTGGTCTTCTATTTAAGGGTCAATAGTCCAATACAAGGTAAGAAACATACACTTATTTCATTCTTAACACTTTATATGCCATGACACTGCTTCAAATTGTAACCCTCCTGTCAGCACAGTGCCCATTTTCCACAACTTTAGTCTTAAATTTGGTTCTATTGACTATGAATGATATAAATAATATGCCTTTTTCTGTCTCTAAAATCTTAATCTGTTGCTGAATTCCTTAGTCCCTATTTGCTTTCCTTCATAAATACCCCCACAATGGCCTTTTGCCACCATAAGAGCTCATTCACATTTGTGTTCAATCCCTTTTTTTCCCTTTTTACCACCATTCATTTCAATTGGTTTTTAAAAAATGGAAAATACTCCATTTGCTTCCATGTTTTAAACAGAACAATTAGCGCAGTCTGCAATGCTATTTATTCCATTTTAAAATGGAAACCTAATGAAATGGAAGCAAATGGAAAGCTGTTTGCTTTCCATTTTTATTCCATTTAATTCTGTTTTAATTCAATTTCTCTGTTCAAAAAGAAAACAGAAAGACATGAAAGCCAAAATAGATATTAAATCCTAGTGTGAATGAGTTCTAACTCTACTCCTGAGCTAGTTATAATGTGTCAAGACAGCAAATTTGGATCCTCTGTGCCACAAAACTAATTTGGCTTAGGGCTAAATCCGTGGGCAGCACCTGAAGTCCCCTGGTTTTCACCATTTAACCACACCAAGCAGGATCTGGTCTTCTTTGCAAGGAACCCTAAACTTCTAACCCAGAAGTAGGTTCAGTTTTGAGGTAGCTGATGTAAACTGGTTGGGATTACCATAACGTAGTACCCGATAAATAAATAGAGATATGATTGTAGAACAAAGCCAAGGTCAACCTGCATAATAGTGAATGAGGCCACAGGTGAGGTCAAACAGAGTAAGTGTGGTAAATATACAAGCCATGGTCAGGAGTGGAGAAGATGGAAAAGCTGAGTGGAGGCATGGATTAAAGCCAAGAGAATTGTCCGAACAATGCACACCTTTCCACTCTAGAGAAACTAATTGCTCAAGTACCCTCCAGTGGAAGGTTAGTCTCAAATAAACCAAGAACTGTCAAGATTGGCTAGGAATAAGAAAGCTGTGTGTGAGCTGGTCCTTTAAGAAGCAGCCATGTGCATGCACTCTGTGGGTGGCAGCATCATATGGCCTGGGAAAGAAGAGTATGTGAAATCTGCTGTAGATGACGGGAGCAGTTGCCAGGAGCCGTTACCACCAGAGGGAGGAGATGAAGAACGCCAACAGCCGTGACTCCAAAATATAATGTGTTTTCCATGCAAAATCGATCCTCGAATGGATGCAACCAATGAAGCAATTATTCCATATACTGGCATATACTTTATAGCTGTATGAAAATTTTCTCTCCCTTGAGATCTTATTTTGTTGCCTAACTCAAAGATAGAGAGACCCACACCGTAGTCCACTGCATGACAATAATACAAAGAACATATTTTTAATGATTTCTCACTTCTATATTGTACAATGAAGAAGGCATATAAAGCCTAAATAAAGCATCTCTGTGGCAATGTGAATCTATGAATTCTTTCTTTCTGTCACATTGACAACAATGTCTTGTGTTGTGAATCACTGTTGTCATTAGAGTAGATGAGGTTGTCAGGTGTCTTGCTATCTTAATGTGTGGAGTAAAACACTCGTAAACTACTGGATGGCACGTTTGACTCTAGTAACTGATGGGAGGTTACAGGATGGACTGCTGCCCTCGTACAACACATCACTGTACAGTATGACAGCCCTCACATCCCTGCCCTGGAAACAGCCTAATTTTTCTGCTGTGTGATAGTAATGGATCTGGTACTAGCTGGAAAGTGATATACAGTCCGGGACACACACAGTATTAGTGACTTTCCAATGATTGATTGCATTTCCTCCGTATTGAAGACTTTAAGCGTCTTGACTATTTTCTTACCATTACAGTCATAGAGAAATATGTTTTATGGTATTTATACTGCAAATTGTTTTTAATACTTTATTCTTGTTCCATACATTTTTGCTAGATCCTCCAAAATGGACTATAAATGTCCATTCATTCACAATGTATTCTCATTTTGTAATTTGTCCTTAGTTATCCCTTTTACATTACAAACTAGCATTACTTGCATTAATCCTTTAAGAATCAAGAATTTTTGGCCCTCAAGACCACTCAAACTCTTTTATTTTTAGCTCAACATTCCTGAACTAAAAATGTTTTTCTACTGTATTCTTACGTATACCCAACTTGTCATTACTGAACAACCAACTTTGGGATATGTATATTGTAGTATTTATAGGTGGTTGTTTGACCATGATTATTTTTTTCCCTATAGGCTGGCAAAAAAACCTTAAAGCCCACACAAACACAGGGAGAACATGCAAACTCCATGCATTTGTTGTCCTTGGTCAGATTTGAACTTAGGATCCCAGCGCTGCAAAGCAACAATGCTAAGCATTGAGCAACTGAGCTCAAAGCAAGAATGTCTGAAGAAAATTACGATATAGCGGGAATAGTGGAAACATGGTTTGATGATAAGTCTGATTGGGTGGTGTACTTACAGGGTTACAATCTCTGCAGAAGAGACCGTGAGAACCAGAAAGAGGTTGTGGTGTGTCTGTATGTTAAATCCTACTTAATTCCGAGACTACGAGAAGATATAGGTGTAGGAGAGGAACACGTGGAATCTCTGTGGGTAGAAATACAAGAAGCAAAGAATAACAAAATCCTGATAGGGGTTTTCTATAGGACACCAAAAACAACAGAAGAGACAGAAAACTTAGTATTAAGACAAATAGAAGAGGAGTCAAACCGTAATGAAGTAATTATTATAGGGGACTTTAATTATCCGAATATAATATGGGAAGACGAAACCTGCAAATCTCATAGGGGTGATACGTTTTTGAGAATAATTAAAGATAACTACCCTTCCCAACTTGTGCGGAAGCTAACTAGAGGGAGGGTCACTCTGGACTTAGTATTAACTAACAAACCAGACCAAATAATGGGGGTGCAGGTTGAGGAACACTTGGGAAATAGTGACCACAAAAAAAAAATTCCAGTTTTCATTCAATAGGAAGCCTTCTCAGGGAGCGACAAAAATAGTAAACTTCATTAAAAAAAAAATTGATCAGCTCAGAATTACTCTCGGGGACATTAATTGGGACAACATCTTCAAAAATAACAGTACAGACGACAAATGGGAGAAGTTTAAAAACATCCTAATTACCTCATGTGAGCAGTTCATACCCTTTAAAAAGTAGAAGGAAACCAATGTGGCTCGACAAGACTGTAAGGGGGGCAATAAGCAAAAAAAAAGAAAGCGTTTAAATTACTAAAACAAGAGGGCAGCGAAGAGATTGATTTCTAAAGAGAGCAAAAATAACCCTAAACAATTTTTTAATTATATAAACAGTAAAATGATTTGCACTGAACGCAATGGCCCTTTAACAAACAATGCAGGAGAAACCATAGAAGATGATGGGGGGAAGGTGAATCGATTAAATAGCTTTTTCACGAATGAAAAAGAAATGTCACACAAGATACAGGGGAATAAAACAAACCCCCTGCTAAGTATTGCATCCCTAACATGGGAAGAAGTGCAGAGCAGGTTAAGAAGGATTAAAAATCGACAGACCCAGATTAAATACTGGTTCTAAGGTAACTAAGTAACATGATAGATAGACCACTATTTCTTATATTTAGGGACACCATTGAGACCGGGGTTGTACTAATAGATTGGCACATTGCCAGCATGGTCTCAATATACAAAAAGGGGTCTAAGAGAGAGTCTGGTAACTACAGGCCGGTAAGTCTCACTTCAATAATTGAAAAAATATTCGAGGGGTTTCTGAAAGACGTCATCCTAGAATACCTCAAGAAGAACAACAACAGTATAACTCCTCATCAGCATGGGTTCATGAGGGGTCGATCATGTCAGACCAATCTGATCAGCTTTTACGATGAAGTAAGTTCTAGCCTTGATCTGGGAGAGTCTATTGATCTTGTATATCTGGATTTCTTTAAAGCATTTGACATTGTGCCGCATAATAGGCTGATATATAAAATGAAGCAGCTTGGACTGGGTGAAAACATGTGTATCTGGGCAAAGAACTGGTTTGGAGATAGAAAGCAGAAGGTGGTAATAAATGGATCATCCTTTGATTGGACCACTATCGCTAGCGGGGTGCAACAGGGCTCAGTATTAGGCCCCATTCTGTTCAATATATTTATCAATGACCTGATAGAGGGATTACACATCAAAATATCAATATTTGCATATGAAACAAAACTATGCAAGATAATTAATATAAAGGAGGACAATGTGCGTCTACAAATGGACCTAGATAAATTGGGGGCTTGGGTAGAAAAATGGCAAATAAAGTTCAATATTGATAAATGTAAGGTTATGCACATGGACAGGAGAAACGGATGTCACCAATATACCCTATGGGGTACTGCTAGGGAAAAATGATATGAAAAATGACCAGGGGGTACTAGTGGATTGTAGACTTAAAGGGGTTGTCTCGCGAAAGCAAGTGGGGTTATACACTTCTGTATGGCCATATTAATGCACTTTGTAATGTACATCGTGCATTAAATATGAGCCATACAGAAGTTATTCACTTACCTGCTCCGTTGCTAGCGTCCACGTCTCCATGGCTCCGTCTAATTTCGCTGGCTTCTTGCTTTTTTAGACGCACTTGCGCTGTGCGGTCTTCTGCCTGGTGAATGGGGCCGCTCGTGCCGGAGAGCTGGTCACCGCGTCGTCATCGTAGCTCCGCCCCGTCACGTGTGCCGATTCCAGCCAATCAGGAGGCTGGAATTGGCAATGGAACGCACAGAGCCCATGGTGCACCATGGGAGAAGACCCGCGGTGCACCATGGGAGAAAACCGCAGTGCATCCCTGGGAAAGGACCGGCAGCCATCTTAGGGAGAAGATTTTTTAAACTCCTTATTTCGTTGGATCGGTGAGTAGCAAGCGGTTTAAAAACCGCTTTAATTTGCTATTTTATGCCAGGGGGGTGACAGGGGTAATGGGGTAATGTAAAATTTTGATGCTTGCCGCGAGACAACCCCTTTAATTGGAGCAATCAATGCCAGTCAGCTGCTACAAAAGCAAATAAAGTCTTGGGGTACATTAAAAGAGGTATAGGGGAGAGGGAAGAGAACATTATTCTTCCTCTATATAAGGCACTTTTCTGGCCCCACATGGAATACTGTATACAGTTCTGGACACCACTGCTCAGGAAAGATGCTGCAGTGCTCGAGGGAGTTCTAAGAAGGGCGACTAAATTAATAAATGGTATGGGAGGACTAGAATACCCGGAGAGGCCATCAAAATTGGGATTTTTCACCCTGGAAAAAAAGACGGCTAAGGGGTGATCAAATTACTATGTATAAATACATTATGGGACAAAACAAGGATCTTTCCCGTGATCTGTTTTTACGCAGGATTGCGTCGGTAACAAGAGGGCATCTGCAACGTCTAGAAGAAAGCAGGTTTCATCACCAACACAGAAAGGGTTTCTTTACAGCAAGAGCAGTGAGACCATGGAACTTTCTGCCTGAGGATGTGGTGATAGAAAAATTGGTGGAGGAGTTTAAAAAGGGAACTAGACATCTTTTTAGAGTGCTATGATATTACAGGATATAGACATTGTTGATCCGGGTCTTGGAGTCAAGTAGGAACTCAAATTTTGATCCAGGGATTATTCTGATTGCCATTATGGAGTCGGGAAGGAATTGTTTCCTCCAAGTGAGCTAAATTAGCATCTGCCTCATTGTTTTGTTTTTTTGCCTTCCTCTGGATCAACAAGGGGGGGTCGAAACAGGCTGAACTGGATGGACATTACCATGAAGAAGATGTTACCATGCTTCCTCTTCTTTCACCTACTCCTCCAGGGAAGACGGAGAAAGAAGCAAGGTGGCTTAGTGGCTAGCACTGTTGCCTTACATTTCTTGTAGGAACAGAGTTCGTATGTTTTTCCTGTATGTGTGTATGTGTTTTGTCTTCATATTAATAATTTTAAACCTTCTGAACCTGAAGAATCACAAGAATGACATACCCTAAGACGCCTTTAGTAAATGGAGCAGCTGGGCAAAGGCTTAACTACTGCTCCATTCACTGTCTACTAGATTACTAAATAATATGCTCTGCTATCTCTGTCAGCACCATGGAAGTGAATGGAGCAGTGCTGCTCCCACTTGCGCACTGCAGCTCCATTCACTATGGTGGACTCAGAGATATGGAGGGCTTTTCATGATCATTGAGGGTCCCAGCAATTGGAATCCCAATGATCAAACATTTCTCAACTATTATGGTGGGAAAAAGACATCTGGATAGGAATAGAGTCAGTGGAGCCGCAGCTGCAGAGCATTGCAGCCGCTTCCCCCTGATTCTACCCAGTGACAGGTTGTCTTTAAATAAACTTCTTTAGACTTGAAAAGCGACGTCTATTAAAAATCAAACATTCGTATAAGTATAGAAATAGCCTATACAAAAAAATATTGCGTAAAGCTGTGTTATGTAAAATTCCCTCAAAAGACAAAGTGTAACCCTTCCATCTGGAGAAAAGAGGCTTCTTTACTGTACGAGCTGTGAAACTGCGGAATAGTCACCTAAGCAGCTGGTTTTTGCAGAAGGCTTCTTATGATTTCTTAGAAAAGATAACAGCAATTCTACAATGTGGGTTTTATATATATAATACTATATTTTAGTCTCAAGAGATTCAGGGATTCATTTAAAAGTACAAAATAACATTAGTAGTCCATTGCTGTATGAAAGTCGTCACACAAGTTTGCAACTTGCAGCAGCAGAACACGAGTTTTAAAGGAATTTTCCAGAACTTTACTACTGGCTTGAAAAAGGCTGCGATAGGCCGAAGCTTTTTTTAATCAACATGGAAGAATAAAATCAAGTTTTTATTTATACTTAATCATTTATGCTGCTACTTCTATATATTTTTTAGATTACTACAGGGACCCTGGTTTCAGGTCTTTATAGCGGCTGTGCATCGGTCCACCTCGCCTTATTAGGTTTGGTTTGAGTGTTGCTGGTCCCCACTTGTTTACATTACTATACTTAGAATAGGTCATCAATCACCCCAAGGGCATAGCTTGATAGGCACTCTGCCATGACAGCCCTGCGGCCTTTCAGAAGGTCCCCGGCTGCTATGACACCTGCACGGCTCCCTACAATCTCATCGCAGGGGGCTGTATGGGACCCCGAACATCATTCGGGGGACTTAAATTCTGCTGTCAGAATTGACAGCAGCATTTAAAGAGTTAACAGCTCTGATGAGTCATGTGGCTCATCGGAGCTGTTGCTGGCAGGTGTCGGCTGTAAGAAACAGTTGGCGCCCGCGATGTATGGAGGGAGATCGCCTTGTGATTTCTCTTCATAAATAGACAGCCTATTCAGGCCTTCAAAAGGCGCATCGGCAGCCGTTAAGGGCTTAAATTGTATTACAATTATGGAAATATTTAACCTGAAAAGAGGGTTGGATTGACCCTGAAATAAGCATCCAATAAAGCCTATATATGCAAGCAGTCCCTTGAGGCACACAGCCATACCGTTCTTGCCAAGACTCTGGCTAGTGATAAATTCTTTCAGTCAGTGCAGCATATCCTAATAGGAAAGATGAAAGAGAGAAAAACTCCTAAACCATAAAATTGCAAAGGAAAAATACGCTTCTCAGCATTACTTTTTTAGGGATCTTTCACACGACAAGGTTGCGTCTTGACGTCCGCATTCTTCTGCAGGGTCATGGACTGGATTCTTCAGCGTATTGTTCAATGTAATGGGGTCACTCTTCCGGAGTACCACTTCACCGACTGTGACTACGCGGACGATATTGCACTCTTGGATGTCGCATCTAATAATCTGAGACACTCATTGGAACAGTTCCATTTTGAGGCGTCCTGTCTTGGGCTTCACATCTCCTGGCAAAAAACCAAGATGCAGAATCTAGGAGCCAGCGCAATCCCTTCGGACCTAGACGTAAACGGCCAGACAGTCGATGCAGTCAGTGAGTTTGTGTACCTCGGAACCGTTCAGCACACAGATGGGAGGGCGCTTCCAAACATCCTGTGGAGAATAGCGCTGGCACCCTCAGCGATAAGGTCCCTGGATAAACTCTGGTAGAGAAAGGTTCGATTTTACTAGACCTGTGTAATGCCAATATTATTGTACGGCTCGGAGACCTGGACCTTGCTGTCAAAAATCACTGAGCGTCTGGAGTCCTTTCACATCCCATGCCAACAAACGCCAGATTCTCTGTCTCCATTGGTTTGACTTCATCAGAAACAGCAAGATACAGGCTTCCATGGGGCTTGAGTCAATCACAAAAACAATAACAAGGAGACGACTTGCACTTTTTGGTCATGTTACATGCTTGTCAGAAGCTGTCCCGGCCCACGGTGCTCTAACTGCAACTATTACTAGGAAAATCGACAGACCACCCCCTGCCGGATGGCAGAGGCCTCCTGGTCATCTGTGGTGCTCATGGGTGCAACAAATAGGCAATGGTACCTCCTCCGACATCATCACTGAATGGAACAAAGCTCTCGGTCATGGTCATTCTAGATTGGCGCTACGTACCCTCGTCATCCAAGCGAGATAACTAACTAACGAACTAACTTTCACACAGGACTGAAAAGGACGCACAACACAGTAAATCCCACTCCCAAGTCCGCAGGCTACCTACAGATTTTGATGTGGAATTGAAACTGGCTTAAAACCTGCCTGCAATTTCGCATCTAAATCCGCAATTAGACCTGAGAATTTCGGTGTGGAATTCCGCAGCTGCGGATTTGGCTGCGTCCTATGGCGTAATTCCGTCTCGTATGGAAGGTTCCTTTTTACTACTCCAGAGGAGATATTAGAGCCTTTTAGTTCCTCATTCTGCAACATATTTGCACAAAATGTTTAAGCAACTAAATGCAAACTCTTCTGATCATTCTGCCAACTAGATTTTCCAATAACAGATGAAGATTTTCACCCTGTGACCTACCCAAAGAGCGCCGTATCCTGTCCCCATACACCAGAACAGATGCAGGTCATTCATAATTCACACAGAAGATACAGCAAACACAATTAAGCCATCGTTTACTAATTAAGCAGCCCACCAGCATGTCTCAGTCACAAACATTCATAAACGGATGCATGTCATTGTCACAGCCGGTGAGCTTTGCATTTTGACCTCAAAGCACATTTTTAGGAAGGAGAATGGAGTACCGTACATACCATATTTGGACTATCTAAGGATACCATAGAAGAGCCCAAGAGAATTTGCCTGCTTCACTATACCTTGTATATACCCTGAGGTGCCAGTACATTCAGAAGTGTGTAAATCATCATGCAAACTCAGGCCCAATGCACACGGGCGTCAGGTCGCGGATTCCGCAGCAATGTAAAATGATTCTGCCACGCACACGAGTGGAAATCACTAGTGATTTCTGCTCATGGAGGAAGAATCCTAGCATACTCAATTTTCATGCGGGACAGTCAATAGAAGCCGTCCAACCCGCTGTGCACCAGCCGGCACATCCGCTGCACAGAGAGGAAGAATTCAGAGAGCTATGCACTGGGTCACCGGCCGGCACAGGGTCAGATTCCGCTGCGGGATCCCGCATGCGGAACCCGACCCAGCCATGCGCATTCGGCCTTAACTGTATAATCGTAATATGTTGTGTTTTCTATGATTTATTTTGGATGGGAACATTATTGCGGTTTATTTACTAATATTGTCTAAATGTTAATGCATACTTAGGCAACTCTCACACAGTATCGCTGGAAAGCACTGCAATCGAGCAAGTGTCTGCTAGACTCCATTGAAAACAATGGGAGCGTTATACCGCAATTAGCACAGCGCTCAGAATGCCGCACTAATCTCGGTAAAAAGCGCTTGTGTGAGAGCACTATAAGGGCTCACACCCACTTGCGTTTTTTTAACGCTGCAATATCACTGCGTTTTTTCACGCGATTGTCAATGGGACTTTCTAATGTTAAAAACGCATTGCAAGTTGGTGCTTTACAATTTTTGTGCGGTGCGTTTTTAACATTAGAAAGTCCCATTGACAACTGCGTGAAAAAACACCCAAGAAAAATGCTAGTGTGCAGGAGCTCTTAGACTGGACAGACTTAAAATGTGCTAGATTTATCACTTAATGATAAATCTGTTACTTTTTAAGACGGTCTAGTCTAAATTTAGACCACCTATTAGTTGATTTAGTTTATGTCAAACATTTTGGTGCGGTTTGCTGCAATTTGGCACTTTTTTATGTACAATTTTGGCCATGACATTTTTTGGCGGGAAAAGTTAGAAAAATCGCCCAAAACTGTCTAAAAACACATGATAAATGTGGCACAAATATGTCAGACAGCTTTCTGGCATAATTTGCAACAAAAAACTGTCATAAATTAAATAGTAAATAAGCCCCACTATTTGTAATATACTTATTCTCCCCATCACACTTATGGTAATGCAGATCTGTTCTCAGTAATTAAATGCAGAGGTTTTTTGCTCTAAACAATATACTGTAAAGAGTTAACCTCATCTAATATACAGTAGCTGTCTTTATATAACTGAATTGGTATGTGGGTTTAAGGACCTTCAAACAGGTTACATGACTTAGCTTTGCTGCTGTGGACTAACATTACTTGACTTGCCTGCTGAATGGCTAATGGATTAGGTATAAAGGGCAGGCTCTAGTGTAACTCAGCAGTTTTCAGAGAGTTCAGATAAGAGAGACTCTGTTAGTGAGAGCTGCAGCAGAGCTGACCTGCAGCTGCAGCCAAAGTGCAAAAGTTTTTTCTAGAGAGCAGAGGACCTTGTGAGGAGTTAGCTGCTTCAGCAAGAGCAGATAGACTGACAGCCGGTTATTCAGATATTCAAGTTTTGTTTCGGTGATGTGTAAATTACTGTCCCTCAGGCTCTTCAGCAGTAAAATGGATTATTTTGACTTCATCACCGTTCAGTCTCCCCAAAGGTACATTGCTAATACTTTGTTCAGGTGACAATGACTGCATATTTCAGTTAGCAGATGTAGTAGTTTGGTTAACTGAAGTTCTTGCAAGACTAAGTTACGTCAGAAGATATTCCTATTATCAACCAGTATCTGTGGAACTATTTACTTTTGGTAAACTATTCACCGTACATACTCGAGTATAAGCCGACTTTTTCAGTACATTTTTATGCAGAAAAAGCCCCCCTTGGCTTATACTCGAGTAAGGGCCCCTTCCACCATTGCTTTCAATCGGGCCGCTGCTGTTGCCGGCGACCCCATTAAAAGCAATGCTTTGTCGGCAACCCCTGCAGTGACTTTCAGGAAAGGGCTTTAAATATAAGCCCTTTCCTGAAAATTCTCCGTAGCTGTAGTAAAAAATAAAAAAATTTATATACACACCTGTCCGCTGCTGCCGGGGGTTCGACTCATCTAGCTGCTTGTCATCCCAGCACTGTAATGAAATTCTTTTAGCAGGCATTGATTTGAAATCCCCGCCTGCTGAAAGGGTTACACCTGATTTTCTGAGCGCTGTGACAAATTACAGGCAGCACTCAGCTGTTATTCAATGAATGGCTAAGCGCTGCCTGTCATTGGCTGAGCGCTCAGCCAATCAGACGCAGCCCTTACAGCAGGCGGGGATTTTAAATCCCTGCCTACTGAAAGAACTTCATTACAGTGCCGGGATGACAAGCAGCTAGACACGCTGAGCCCCCGGCAGCAGTGAACAGGTAAGTATATATATTTTTATACTCGTCACTAAGTTTTCCCAGTTTTTTGTGTTAAACTTAAGTGCCTCAGCTTATATTCGGGTCGGCTGATACTCGAGTATATACAGTATTAATATGATAATTATACATTGCATGTACAATATTGAAGGCACGCAATTCATAGAATGCCTACCAAATCTTTGTGTTAAAGGGGTTGTCTGCCCATGCCTCCACTGATATCTTATGAATAGGTCATCAGTAGTTGATAGATATGAGTCTGCCACTTGGGACCCTCATCCATCAGTTGATTGTACAGCCCACTGTCCAGTGCAGTGAGCTGGACATTGTCATAAGCAGACAAGAAGAAAGTGCGAGCATTGGCACTTGAAATTAATGGGAGAGTCACGGCTCTGACATTGATTTCAATCGGAGTGAAGTCGGCACCTACACTTTATATGGATAGTTGATCAGTTAAAAAATGGGCAGACAATTACTTTAATTTAACATTAGTAAACTGTATTGTATCAAAATAATATAGTTGTATGTTGTTGGCATATTATTCTTAATTATACATTTCATATTGTTTGGCCAACGTAACTGGTATGGCATCTCCATAACCAGCATCATACTCTGCACCTGTAACACCAGTCCCAGACATTATATTGGTTGGGAACTTGACACTGTGGTGTAGGCTACCTGAGAACACAAAGGTGTATCTACTCTACGTGCACTTATACACGCACTGACATGCTATTAGAAGGAGTGATCCCCTCCTCCTGAAGTGGTCAGGTAGTGGTGAATATTAAATATAGAGGTGCAGTATCTGAAGCTAGTACAGAAGTGAAGCATTGTAATGGAAATGGATAGTAATTACTAAAGTCATTTTGGATATATGCCCTTGCTACTGTGCATTAATGTTCTGCACATTCCTGGTGTTGGAGTGAGAGAGTCAGAGTAATGTTGTGTCCATTAGTGGGTCTAACACAATGGGAGAGACTGAAGGATGTCCAGACTGTGACCAAGCTATGAGGTGTGGTTCTGGATCAGCAGGGACAAGTAAGTGACTGACCAATACCAGGCTGTGTACTGGAGAAGTGAGTTAACTGTGTATTTATGTGAACAGGTGCCTCTATGCATATAGCTACCTGTTCAGTATGCAAATGATAGGTAGATCATCCAATGGCTAGTTAACCTCCAGCTTTAGCCCAGGCTCTCTCACTTCTAAACATCCTTTACCACTGGTCTGCTGCATATAAATATCAGCCCTGCTTACCAGAGGGTGCTAGTCATTTATTCATCCTATTTCATTCCCACTCAGAGCTTGGTGGTATGCATGGTGCTAGTTTGAAATGTTTCTCCCACTTTCCCTGATGATGGTCTGGACACCTGTATTCCCCATCTGCATGTTTTACAGACCCTGTCTCCCTTCCCCTTTTACAGCTGTGGCCTCTAGACATCCGGTGTCAGGTGTGTTGTCAGGTGGGTGATGCCTGACATGGGTCTCTTTATTTCAGTTCAGTGTATGATGCTCTTTCCCCTTGGTGTGTGGATATTTGCTCTAGCTTCTGTTTAATATCTGTATCCATGAGAGTTCTGGGTGAGGTTTCTGTTTGTTGGTGTGAACAGTAACATGTTCAGTGTCTGTGTAGGTGACCAGACATGATATGTGAACAGTCCTGTTCAGTGTGTATGTAATTCCCTCTGTCAGGTGTTGGTGTAAACAGCAACGTGTTCAGTGTCTGTTGTAGATGACCAGAAATGAGATGTGAACAGTTACCGGGACCCTGTCTGTTGGTGCATGTGAATGGTGTGCTGTCTCTTGCCATCTTGGGTGACCCAGGCCTCTAGGTTTCAGAGTGGATGATTGCCCTGCTTGTAGACAGAACTCATAGGGTTATATTGTCTAGTTAGAGTAGAATACTCTATACTCGAGAATACTCTTGAGGACCCTTGTCGTGGGCTCGTGAGCTTAAGTTCTTTGGCTAAATTGCTGACTAATACCTCATATTTTTTAGGTATTTCACATGCTTATGTGTGTTATTATTGGTAAGTTTTTTGGCGTTTGTCAGTTGTTGTTGGTGGTTTGCACGCACGTCTTGTGTATCTGTTACAGTACGGATTGTGGTTGATGACTGTTGCCTGTGTTGTTGTGTATGCATGTATTCTCCCTATGTGAACACAACCTTGCGATCATGGTCATAGTGGTGGGCGTAGTGTTTCCTTGGTTTAAGGTGAATGCAATGGAGTGACCAGCCCTTGTTTGGGTTGTGTCCATGTAGGTAGTTGTTCTCACAACCTGCATGGATGTGATACTACACATGTGTCAGACTCCTCAGTGTGGCGCAGATTACTTGAAGAGTAAAATGTCGCCAGCTGCCAGAGCTGGAAATATCAATCAAGACTGCAGGGAGTGTGCTTCAAGGCAAAAGGTGAAATCAAGTCTAGACAAGCACTGTAGGTGAATCACCCATAGAAATGGTCCACTTGTCTTTTGCATACTGCATGGGAGGCACATTAACACTCATATTTCTGGATTGCAACATCTGTTCAAAATAATAAAGGTACTGTTCTCATCATCTACAAGTCCCACAGCCTACACTGCTGAAATGAAGTGACAAATTTCCTTTAAGTAGTGTATGTTAGTTTTTAAGTAAAATACCTGTCAGGGATTGAACCCAGGACCTTATGTACTACAGTCAGCAGCTCTCCCTGCTGAACCATCCAGCGTTCTGGACAGCTGCCTTGCTGGACCTTAGTCTGGGCAACCTGCTGAATTATCATGGCGTCATTAACAGGTTGCTGGTCTGCATGATGAACTACATATATCAGAATGGTCTTGCACCCTGTATCCACTATGTGTGGGAGTGTATGCCAAGCGGCCACCCCCTCATTATCAAGAGGCAGTGTGAGTGGTTGTCTTATCGGTGTCCTGCACAGGTGTTATTTGCTCCTCCATTTGGTAGTCAGCTACCTGCATGGTGAGAGGATGCATCTATATGCACTCCTCACTCAGTAAGTAACGGCCATTTTCTGTGATTGTTCCTATATAAGTCTGGCCCTTCCACTGCACCATTAAAAGATTATTGTGGCTCACAGGCATACCAAAACCAAGATCCACTACCTTATTGCTCCTCTGCAACCAAACTGAGACATACTGTTACTGACCTCTGGCATTCCTCCTGACAATGTTACCTGCTTGCTCCCTTGTAATGTGAACTCTGATCATTTGTTACCAACTCCTGGCTCTCCTCTGACTATGCTCTCGGTTAGCATGGGCTAAAACATTGGAGGCTCCAACAAAGAACCAGATTGGTTACATACCTGCAAGACAGACTATTATACACCAATATGCCAAAAGTCATGAGACAGAAACTAATATCATGTAGGACCCCCTGTAGCACAGTGGAGAGCAGCAACTCAACGTAGCAACAATTCCTCAAGTGGAAGAAAGACATCTGGAGGAATATTGAGCTATGAAATCTGGATAGCCACCCACAGCTTTGTGGTATTTGTAGGTGCAGAATCTCAGGTGTGAATGGACCTCTCCACCACATCCCATAAATGTTTGATTGGTCTCATGTCGGGAGAGCATGCAATCCACACCATCAGTAGGAACTCTTAAGAATGCTCTTCCAACCAGTTCTGGACAACTTGGGCCCAATAGCACAGTGCATTGTCATTCTGGGGGTACAGGAAGGGCTGTGAATGGTGACCGAGCAGTGAAACATAGCAGACACTAGTTGATGACATGTTTAGGTGAACCAATAGACCCAACCTGTGCTATGAGAATACTCCCCACACCAGTATGAAACCACAACCAGCTTGCACAGAAAATTGTTGACAGCTGGGGTCTATGGCTTCTTGGGGACTATACAACACAACAAACCCTACCATCAACCCAAAAAAATTGGTAACATGACTCATTGGACCATGCCACATTGTCAATCATCTTGGGTCCAGTTAGCAACCTCATGAGCCCAGGTGAGGCACTGTATACGATATTTTGGTATTAACAGAAGCACTCTGGTGGATGTTCTGCTCCAATATCTCACTGACCTGCGGGATATGCATGTGAGGCATCCTGCATTGAATGTGGATGTTATATCTACCAGAGTTGCTTGTCTGTTTACACGGGCAATTCTAGCCAGACGACACTGGTTGCTATTATTAGGCACCTCTGGGTGGCCACTGCGCTGTCCATTATAAGTGGTAATGCCTTCTATGACATATTCCCAGTACACTCATAACACTGTGAATTGAGGAAAGATGCCCGCACAACTTTGGAAGTGAGATGTCCCATTCATCTGGCACCCACTACCATTTCTCATTCTAACTCAATTCACATTGCCTTGCCATAAGCACACTGGCCAGTGTTTTTAACCTCACTCACGAGATAACACTTCACAACTTAGGTAGGTGAGGGCGTTCCAAGCTATCACTTCAAAATCAATTGACATACTGCTATCCCATGACTTTTGACATGTCAGTACAAAACACGTCTAAACATACTAATAAATTGCCATGCACTGCACCAGCAGCAACATCTAACCTTCAGTAGTTTTTTTTCTATTTAAGTAGACTAGGTGCAGCAGACAAATTGTAGCAGATTGATTTGACATCAGGTCCAATAAGGTAAGATTAATATGCAAAAGTAAAGGGAAATGGATGAGAAGAAGAATCTGACTTTCAGACAAAGTCACTCAAGAAACTCTGCAGCAGCATGGAACCCCATCCTTGTCACAGCTGAAGGGGTTAATGACTTTTTGACTGCATGAAGCTGGCAATGAAATTTCACATTACGCCCGAGATATGCAAATCCCTCATTTCTATCACTGCTACTTTGATGTTTCTTTGAATTCCCGCTAGATTCATTGATGTCAAACTGATGTTAAAGCCTTTTGAAATTGACAAGGCCCATGAAACTGATAGATTGCTGCAGATGCGAAATTATTTAAGGTGCCTGATGTTGTAATTGATTCTACGCTAACACACATTTTTTAATCTTTCATTACACATACTGGCATTTTCCCCAGTGCTTTTTAAAAATTGCCAAGAGGATCCTGAGCAATGCACAGGTCTCGTAAGGACTGCATAGTAGAATTATACATTAATCACGTGCAATTATTGTATGTAATTACAGCAGGCACTTGACCAAACACTGCATGTATTGCTTGACTTTCCCTGCCGCAGTTGTTAAAATGCTTCCTAATCGCTATATATTGTACTAATCTGTCCATACAGATAACAATAGACACTTCAAAACCCATTAAAGAGAACCGGACCTTTATATACTGAATTGGTTTTCCTACTAATGACATTTATCTCTTGGAACCAGGCCCGAACTGATAATTATAATTTGCCCAGCCGGGCAGATTCCCGGTGGGCCATACTAGAATGGCCCAAAGAATACACAATAGCCCAGGAATTGGGGTTTGAGTTAGAATAATGCTGCTCTGCCCACTCACCGGTGTAGTGGAGAGTGGCGCCGAATGTATGGCGTGATGTGGGCGGTACCAAGTGGGCGAAGGGAGCAGGAGGCTGAAAATGCTGAAATTTGCATGAAATGTATCAAAAAGTGTGCATGGTAAGATATATTTTGACACAACACATAAAGTCCAGTATTTTAGATATTTTTCTTTTTCTTTCACCACCTCATACATCAATATGTTGCACCACAAAGTATCACTCAACTTGAATACATTTGACATTCCCTACAACTAGACGCTTTTCAAAACTGTTGAGGAAGGCATAAAAGTGTTAATGGACAAACAAAAGAACGGTGAACTCGATTAAGAGGGGATTGGCAACATGAATGGCCAACAATCCCAAAAAATAAGCAATCCTTAAAGTATCGAACTTCAAACTCACTCCAATGTGCACTGCACTCAGCAATGTAACAGAGAGCGGCTCCCGCTGCACTAACCTGTCCATTTGGCTCACTTACCTCTGCTTAACCAGCCCGTGGCAGGCCATTCCTACTGCATTCACGCATCAAAGCGCTGTAAAGGGAAATACAGTGGAAGGCTAGTGAGGCAATATGCAAAGGGCTCTCCACGTTGGTTTGTACTCAGTATTTTGTGTATTCCAAATAGCCGATGCCTTTGCATTACAACGATTATTCCTAATTTCCCTAAATGATTTTTGTGAGCCTGGAGATTTATATACATATATAGATTTCAGTTGTTGTTTTGGGATAAGAACTCTGCCCTTAATTGGATGCATTTTCTATTACAGTCACCTTCCTGATGCAGGCTATTTACTAGTATAATATAAATCTAATATAATAGACATCTGGGTCAGATGTATAAGTGGCATCCATGGGGGTTGGGGGGGCACTATATTTTCACTCTGCATAGACACAACACCACTATTCCATTGTGCTGTCATAGAATGGTAGAGATGGAAGGGACCTCCAGGGTCATCGAGTCCAACCCCCTGCTCAGTGCAGGATCACTAAATCATTCCAGACAGATGTCTGTCCAGCCTTTATTTGAAGACTTTCATTGAAGGAGAACTCACCACCTCCCATGGTAACCTGTTCTACTCATTGATCACCCTCACTGTCTAATATCTAATTTGTGTCTCCTCCCTTTCAGTTTCATCCCATTGCTTCTAGTCTTTCCTCGTAGAAATGAGAATAGGGCTGATCCCTCTCCACTGTGACAGCCCTTCAGATATTTGTAGACAGCTATTAAGTCTCCTCTCAGCCTTCTTTTTTGCAAGCTAAACATTCCCAGATCCTTTAACCGTTCCTCATAGGACATGATTTGCAGACCGCTCACCATCTTGGTAACTCTTATTTGAACTTGCTCCAGTTTGCTGAGTTGTAACAAAAGTGGATCGAGAATATTCTGGCTACCTGAAATAATGTTCATGGGGTGTTTACCAACCATCACGGTTTAGAAAAAAGTGAGTTGGGTGAATACAGTGCATTTGAGCAAAATGTTTAATTTTTTTTGTTTGTTTTATTTTAAGCTTTAATATAGCTGACCCATGGGCCAAGGGCTCCTTATGGTCATGCCAATGCAATCTTCAGCCTACCTAATCACCCACAGTGCATCGGTAGTGTTAGACTATTAATGTACTATATCTGCTCTCTGATTGGTCAGAGCTGCCCACGTGAACAGCACTGGCCAATCAGAGAGCGGTGCACAGTGTGCATTAGGTACTTAAAAAGTTGTTGCAGCCAATCAGAGAGTGGTGCACAGTTGAAAAAGGGGACCTGGAACCAGAGGATTGGAGCGGCGGCAGAGAAGAAAAACTGCAGGTCATATAGGAGGGTCGTTTTAAGATATGGTCTTACAAGTGATTATTACCAGTATATACTGCAATTTCTTCAAACCAACAGGAGATTTAGGAATGCAGGAGTCTGAGGATGGCAATGTACAAACCATAACAGCTGGTGATATTTAACCATTTGTGCCAACATCTGTTTTGTTAGGCGCCAGTCTTCGTATACACAGATGACGACAGAAAATCATCTTGTGTAGGTTTGCTTTAAATACCCAGGTTAATTGCACACCCGGTAATTTTCTATGTTCTGCAATGTTACTAAGAAAAGGATAATTAGTTCAAACAGAGAAAGCAGCAATTAGCACACATTTGTAACCGGTTGCGGTTGGTGGTGCAATACAGCTTCAGGATGGCGTGGCGATGACAGGCGGAGGCAATATTTTTTTAAAAGAAAACTATATTTTACTGAATGAAAGGGTTAATTAGTTGCTTACACTCCATAGGAAAGCATGAGTACTTTTAATGTTTCATAATTTACCCTGAAGTCACACACTAAGCACATCTCTCCACATTCATTCCACAGCAAGCGGAGTTAGTGCACCATAGATGCCGGGGTACATCTCTTCTCCTCTCTCGGCACGACAGGGTACTTTGCTACTATTATCAGCCACTATACTTATATTGCTTCATAACTATGATTGTACTCCATATGACCGAAGATCTGTAGCATGTCATCTTCACGGCCTAACGCATCGTAGGTGCTAGAATACGCCACTTAATTTTGGAGCGCCGCGTCACTGCGAACTCGAAAGCAGCTTGGGTGTGAATCAATGTCCCATTTACATTGGCATCTACATTACAGCATTACTATCTCTTGTACACTTCATTCTCACTTGAATCTCACTTTTAGCGCATAGCATTGCTATAGCCGAAGTGTCCTATTCCCTTCACCGTGTCTTCCACATCACGTCAATGAACCTCATAACTATCATCATATGAACCTTATATAATTGTGTGATCCTAATATAACTCTCGGCGGATCAGTCCCAACATGATTATAAGCCCAAGTCTGTAAGTGTCCATCATAGTCTCTGTAGTGTGTGAACACTAAAGTCGTTGGAACTGTCTTACACCATTCCTGCAATGTTCGCTGTTCTTGGGTCCACGGTACGGTCATGTTTTTCGGGGATCAAATGTCCTATGGGAAATGCGACTTCCTCTCCTTCCACGTGGTCTGTAGACTCTGGCTTGTAGAATGTTGGACTTTCTCCATGTTATCTCATACACAGCTCCCCCTTGGTGAGAAAAAGCACTCCAGCCATTCCTACATAATGGCTGCTGCCATATCCTCTAAGGCGTCTCCTGCTGTGCCCAGCACTGGGTCTGCTTCTGGAACTGCATTTTACTACTGATGCAGCTCCTTTCCCCCATATGGTGGGCACCTATGGCACCAAAACATTCCCTGGGGGTAGGCTGGGGGCCACACTATTCCCTCTAACAGTGGGTTGGATTTTCATAGTGGAGACACACTGGCCGCATCACAGCTACCTTTCTAAAGCACAGAGGCTCTTCCTGCAGCCTTATAAAGGCTTCAACAGTATGGCGCTGTACAGCACCCTTTAACATGGCGCCAGGTGCCTCTTCCACTATCTTCCTTTCCTCAGTCCTGTCTCTGGCTGGTGGAGGATAAGAAAAAGCACTTGTCAGCACTCTTCAGATGGGCGCTAGCAGGCACTGGTCACCTGTGTTCCCGCTCCTTCATGGCCAGGTAGCGGATTGGAGAGGTGGGGCCTATCGCTACGGCCATAGGCCACTTCTGTCAGTGGCTGCATGGTGCTTCAAACAGTAAAGGAGAGAGCAGGCAGTGCCTTCTCTTTGGACATTCACTTTGAAAATTAACTTTTTTCTATCAAGCAATCATTGTTTATCAAACAGCACATTCTTAAAAAATTAGGGTGATGCATCGATTTGAGTATACGGATGTTCAATGCTCAGTAGCCTTATAACAAATACCAAAATAGGCCCTTATTTAGCATACAAGACAATTGTACCAATAATGATTGCTCCTTCCCGCTGGGAATTTCATTCCCGAATAGCATGACAGAAGGGACTGCTAGCTGTTCACACCTGCATCCTATTTTCATGACTCTTAGGGCCCTTTTAACATGGGACAAACGTCTGGCACTTTTTGTATGGCGCTAGACAATTGTACCAATGATGATTGCTCCTGTGCTTTGAGCAGAGGACCACCCTAAAGGTGCAAGACATTGCAGATGGCTGCAGGCAGCCCAGCTATACTCATTTGCTGCAGTCAAAGGCGCCACAAGATACCAACAAAATTCTGAAGCCATAGGCTGCTGCATGTGGGTGTAGATTTATAGTGTACAGCCAGCCAGTGTGTCTCTACCTGTACATACATATGCACCAAAACCAAGGTCAAAACAAAAATGCAATAGCAGAACAAAGCTCCCTACACAATTACGAAAATCAGGTTCATAACCTAAATATAGAAACAGAACCAAGCTCATAACATAAATACAGCAACAGAGCCAAGCTCAGTAAGTATATACAAGAATCAAGCTCATTACATGAATATAGACACAGAACCAAGCTTGGTACACAAATACAGTACCAGAACCAAGCTAAGTGGATAAATACAGCACCATTACTAAGCTCAGTACATACATACAGCACCGTTTATATAATAATGTCCAGTGTTCTGCCCCTTAATAGAAATAGTGCCCTATGATAGTAATAGTGTCCCAGGTTCCTCCTTAATAGTAATAGTGACCTCAAGTGTCCCCTTAGTAATAATTATGCCCTCATGTGCCCCCTTAGTATTAATAGTGGCCCTAAATGCTCCTTAGTAGTAACTATGACCCCTGAATACTAATAGTGCCCTCCTGGTAGTATTTGTGTTCCTCAGTATTTTCAGCTGTACCATATGCAAAAGAAACAAGATAAATGACACCATACTTACCTGTCCATGACAATTGCAGAGTCTTCTTCTAGCCTGCACAGTGGGCACAACAACGTGATATCATTGTGTTGCAACACTGAAGGTCCTGTCGCACTACACCCTGCGATCATTTTTATCTGCCGACATCCTCAGTTCCTATGCCACCGATCTTCTCTGCCGGCTTACTGACTTCAGCCCCAGCTGCTTTCCTTTGAAAGGAAAGCAGCTTGCAGCTCAAGTCAGTGTGCCGTGCAGAGAAAGTGACCACAGTAAAGCTCAGGATTATGATTGGCCAAAAACATCTGCTTGGTGCCCGGCCCTGGTAGCAACTGCCTTCTTATTCCCTGGCCCAGCCCACCCCTGCTGTTCCCTGGACCAGCCCACCCCTGCTGTTCCCTGGACCAGCCCGCCCCTGCTGTTCCCTGGACCAGCCCGCCCCTGCTGTTCCCTGGTCCAGCCCGCCCCTGCTGTTCCCTGGACCAGCCCGCCCCTGCTGTTCCCTGGACTAGCCCGCCCCTGCTGTTCCCTGGACCAGCCCGCCCCTGCTGTTTATAAGGAGAGATTTTCATTGATATTTTTACGCCTGCAAGGTCAGAACAATGTGTGAATCATCGTTCAGCGTCCAGATCATGCAGGCATCTACACAAAACAATTATTGCTCAAGTTCCCGTGGTCTAGGACAATCTGAAGGATAATTGTTCAGTTTTAAAGGTCCCTTAGGTCAGTAAGGAAGGAAGTCTAGCTGCAAACAAAGGGATGGTCTCTTCCTTACTATAACTACGGGCGGATGCAGACAATCATACTTGGCGGATGCAGACAATCATACTTGCGTGTGTTTTTGCTTGCATAAAATATACACGCACAATACGCAGAGAATAGAACCCATTGATGTCAATGAGTTCGTTCCCAGGAGTGAGATTTGGACCTGCTCTATTTTTTTGCATATTTGTGCACCAAGAACCCCATAGAAGTCTATGGGAGCTGTGCAAGTGTGCATTCAATATGTGCACAAATGCACAATATGTCGCACATTTCTGCAGGATGAAGAAGACATTTGGACCCCTTTTAAATCACGAAAGGCGTGTGTTGCGTGTGGATGTGAACTGCCCTGCGTTCGCAAAAAGTACAGTAGTATGTGCCATCACATGTGCAAATCTACCTAATCAAACCTCCTTCACGGTGCAAATACATTGTACTGAAAATATGAACAATTGCTCATAAGGTCGTCTGTTGGCGCCCTAAGTGGAGATTTATTTTTCTGCTATGGGTCAAAGGCAAAAACCACCATTAGTTATAATTTAGTGATTAGAGGTAACACTAAGTGTATCCTCACCTCTTTCACTTAACAGCAGCCTCTCATTTCCTCCGCCCGTAACGCCTTTTCTCCCGTAAGAGTTCACTGTATTACATTGTTATTCTGTAGTTCACAACCTTCATTTATTTGATGTCTGCATGCTAGGATCAACAGCATTTTCAGCCCTTTAATAAATGAGTCTAGAAGATAGATGTGCAGTATTACTGCTGCCTC
Organism: Eleutherodactylus coqui; assembly: GCF_035609145.1. Classification (NCBI taxonomy): domain Eukaryota; kingdom Metazoa; phylum Chordata; class Amphibia; order Anura; family Eleutherodactylidae; genus Eleutherodactylus; species Eleutherodactylus coqui. Next base: position 280,082,426 of record NC_089838.1, read on the forward strand.
TGGCACTTTCCCACTCTGTAACTTTAGTGCCTTTCTCTATAACAGCGCAGGAATGAGCAGTGCTGTGTCTAGGGCTCCGTCATGCTCTAAACCTTGTGATCTTTCTCCGCACTGGCGGACTGTGTGATTTCTCCTTGTCACATTTGCAGTTTCAGACAATATGGTGCTCAGTGAGCTGGGCAGCGGCCAAGACTTTTCTGTTGACTAGGAAAAGCAGAAAGCTGGGATTTTGTAAAAAAAAGCAGCAATTAAAGTATACAAGTTCTGTAAGCGGGACCTCTTCACCATCACAGTGATATTTTACATGTTACCATAAACAATGTATATCACTGATAAGCAGCCTGTCTGTATTCTACTTACACAGAAAGCAGCAAGACAGCAGCATTCCCAGAACCAGAATAGCTCAGTAAATAAATACTGTACCAGAATCAGGCTTATAACATAAATATAGTACCAGAGCCAAGCACATAACATTGATAAAAAACCAGAACCAAGCACAGTACATAAACTGAGCGCAAGAACCACCCTTAGTACATACATACTGTACTACACTAGAAGCAAGCTCATAACATAAATACAGTACCAGAACCAAACTCATAATATAAATACAATACCGGAAGCAAGTTCATAACATAAATACAGCACCAGAAGCAAGTTCATAACATAAATACAGCACCAGAAGCAAGCTCATAACATAAAGAAAGTACAAGAACCAAACTCATAATAAAAATACAGCATGAACCAACCTCGGTACATACATACAATACTAGAACTGAGCTTATAGCATAAATACAGCACCAGAACTGAGCAATTGTGTTGTGTGGGCACCGATGGGTGGACATCAGTGCCCTGACACTTTAGAGGGAAGGAAACAGAGCCAAGTGGAGGATGACTCATGTAGCTCCACAAGATGCTGTTGCATGCAGGAAGAACATCATCTGACCAGGCGGACGTAAGGCTATCTCCTGGCACTCTTGATTTGATGGCCCGAGTCCTGTTTACACATAGCTAAGACCAGTCATGTGTATAACGTATTATTTATTTTATTTATATGAAGGGCTTGGGGAAAAAAATCATCAAAGTCTACTTTTAGTGAAAATTGATTATTTTAATATGAATATTTCACAACTAGTCAGGCATAAGGTATACAATGAAATAGGATAATGAACACTGTAGTACATGCATGGAGCATTTCTGAAGGTGAAAACATGGCTAAAAGTTATATAATAGAAAGAAAACATTTCCTTATTTTCCCTAACCATCATCTGAAATATTATCTGATTGTGGCAAATTGCAATAGCAATCCCGTATTCTGTTGACACCAACTATTTCAGAGTCTGCACTGTATGTGTCCTTATGTAATAGGAGAAGAGTAGACTGCAGATTATTCAGTGGTTCCAATACCTTTGGAATTATGTTTTGTGAGTATTGACAAAGTCCAAGGTCTACTGTATGCATTTGGAGGCTGCACAGTATGGGGCATCATTTTCCATTCACTTTCTTTTTAAATGCAAAAGGACATTGAAACAGCTACAATGGACGTAAAAATGCATTGTCATTTTTGAAAATCTCCTGTTTTCACTTAGCCATGTGAAATGGTGTTGGTTTTACTCTTACTTCGGAAAACACTTCCACCTGTTTTAGCTGTAGGTCCAATAGACTCCAGTTATTCTTTCAGCAACTGTGTTTTCTTTGCATGGCTCTGGAATGGACTATGATAATTTCTTTGTCCTTCTGCCTTCACCAACACATTCTACAACATTAATATATAAAATGGCAGGCTCTGTTTAAAAATTCAAATAAATGTACTTTGATCGTTCTTTCCCCGAGCCCTTTAAATGATTGTTTAAAAGGATTGTTAATAAAAGCAATATGATTTAAAAAAAAAAAAAGGATTATCTGCAATTGAATTATATTTAAATGGCCATAAATGTTCATACTGTGGGATATTACCACGATTCCAAAAAAGTTGGGACGCTGTGCAATATGTACATAAATGTAAAGAAAAAAAGAATGCACTGATTTGGAAATCTCGACCAACCATATTTTATTCAGAATTGAGCACAGAACATATACCAGAAGCTGAACATAATAACTCATCTAGAAATTGATGGCAACAACACATATCAAAGAAGTTTGGAAGGCGTTAGCAAAAGGTTGTAAAAGTAAGTGGTACTAATGAAAAACAGCTGGAGGGTCAATTTTTTAATTCACAACTGTGTATAAAAATAGTGTGTTAGAGAAGCAGAGTATCTCAGAAGCAAAGATGGTTGGAATCTGTAAAAAACTGTGTCTAGAAATTGTGGAACAGAATGGGGCACCCCCTATTTTCACAATGAAGTCAGAAGTGAGATCAATAGGTGATGACCAAACAAATGGAGTGACCGAGCAGTTTGTGACAATAGTGAACGTCTTCCTTGGCCTTAACATTCCGTGGACCTTACTCCCTGTGACTGTTTTCTCTGGGGAAAATCTTATAAAACTTTGTAATTTACTCTATGTTTCAATTTGATATACTGTAATGTAAAGACTCTAAAAAGACTGCAACTGTACCCTACAGAGCTTCAGTTTACTGCCCTATCCCAATATAAAATAACATGACCAAAGCAAAGTGGCTGGTTAGCACCCCCAACACAGAAATTCTGAGGTAAATGCCCAGGTCACTTCCCAGTGACATACTGGTACAGTGGTATGTATATTTTTCCTTGTTCCTTATATAGCTCCAATACATAGAAGGGGGTTCTTTACTGTAAGAGCAGTTCTTTGCCAGAGAACAAGGTAATAGCCTGGGCACTTTTCTTGAGTATAAATATATTTCATATTATAGTCACAAGATTACTAGTAGAGATGAGCGAGCATACTCGTCCGAGCTTGATGCTCGTTCGAGTATTAGGGTGCTCGAGATACTCGTTACTCGAGACGAGCACCACGCGGAGCTCGTCTCGATTAAACGAGCACTGACCATTGAATTCAATGGAGCCGGCAATACAGCCGGCTCCATTGAAAGCAATGGGCTGCCGGCTAGCACGGGATGAATTTTCGGGAAAGGCTTAAAAATATAAGCCCTTACCTGAAAATCATCCTAAAATGTGTAAAAAGTAAAAAAAAATATATACTCACCTTGTCCCGGCAGAACGATGTTAGCCCATTGAATTCAATGGAGCCGGCAATACAGCCGGTTCCATTGAAAGCAATAGGCTGCCGGCGATCGCACAATGAATTTTCGGGAAGGGCTTAAATATAAAAGCCCTTCCCTGCAATTCATCCAGAAATGTGTAAAAATAAAAAAAAAATATATATATACTCCCGGTCCCGGCAGACAGAGTTCAGCTGCGGCCAGCTGGCAGTTCTCCTGAACTGCTCTGAACAGCTGTGAGTAGTATTCAGCAGCTGGGGATTTAAAATCCCATCCTGCTGAATGAGCAGCCTCTAATTGGTCACAGCCTGACCAATCAGAGGCAGATCTCACTCACACCCATTCATGAATTCATGAATGGGTGAGTGAATTCTGCCTCTGATTGGCTCAGCGCAGCTCTCAGCTGAATGACAGCAGTTCAGCACCACAGTGCAGGTGGCAAGCAGGAGAAGATGCGGCTGTGCCCTGGCAGCTGAAGGGAGGTGAGTATCTATTTTTTTTTGTTTTTTAAATCACTTTTAATTCATTTCCAGGAAATGGCTTATATGTAAAGCCCTTCCCTGAAAAAGAATTCAGGTGTGCCAGCAGACCATTGTCTTCAATGGAGTCGCCGGCAGCAGCAGCGGCTCCATTGAAGAGAATGCCTGCATTTTTATTCTTTTTTACACTAAAATCTTTCTTTTTCAAGTAAGGGCTTATATTTTTAAGCCCTACCCGAAAATTCATCCCGCGCTCGCCGGCAGCCCATTGCTTTCAATGGAGCTGGCTGTATTGCCGGCTCCATTGAATTCAATGGGCTAACATCGTTCTTCTCTGCCACAGCTGTTACAGCTGTGGCAGAGGAGAACGATCTTAATACTGACATAATTTTTTATTTTTTTTTTACACATTTTAGGATGATTTTCAGGTAAGGGCTTATATTTTTAAGCCCTTCCTGAAAATTCATCCCACGCTTGCTGGCAGCCCATTGCTTTCAATGGAGCCGGCTGTATTGCCGGCTGTATTCAATGGGCTAACATCGTTCTTCTCTGCCACAGCTGTTACAGCTGTGGCAGAGGAAAACGATCGTTATGCTGACAGGGGGGGGGGTGTCTCACTCTTGCCACTATTGTGGCTTAATAGTGAGACCTCGGAGCCCGAAATGCAGCCCTGCATGTTGCTCCTCGCCTGCCCTATCCATTTCTGTGTTTTTTACATGACTTTGGTGATCTGCTAAGATTTTCACAAATGAAAACCTTAGCGGAACACCAGTCATATACAGAAATGCTCGAGTCGCCCATTGACTTCAATGGGGTTCGTTACTCGAAACGAACTCTCGAGCATCATTGAAAGTTCGACTCGAGTAACGAGCACCCGAGTATTTTGGTGCTCGCTCATCTCTAATTACTAGAGATGGGATGTTGATTCAGAGAGTTATTCTGATTACCAGATGTGAGGTTGGGAAATAACTTTTTCCCTGAGAGGAGGAAAATTGTCTTCTACTGTACATCACAGAGTTTCTTTTTGCCTTCCTCTCGATCCACTTTGCAGGACAATAGGCTGAACAGAATGGGCGTATGTCTTTTTTCAGCCTTACGTTCTATAATACCTTCTATGGAGCTGTAAAGAGATTGTCACCACTCACATCATTCCCTAATGTCCTAGTGGCATAACCCAATTTCTATCTCGGAAGCACACATACTAGGGTTAATTTCATAGGAAGAAAATTAAACCATCACCGAAAAGTACCCATGAAAGACCAATGCAAAGACAAGTAGAACATATAAACTCTATGCAAATGTTCAAGGTTGAGTTTGAGTCCAGTAGACCAGTTCTGACCGCTGAGCCATTGAGCTGTCCAAATAGACTGAATTAATCTCATCTCAGCATTGAAGTTTCATGATATATTGGGATCACTTGGATTTGTACAATCACTCCAAATGCTGAATTCCACTTATGTAGATTGTTCCTGCTGTAATTGACAATATTGTTCTCGGACAGTGGAATATTTTGATCATAATCCATATTTAGGAGATTTTCAATGCACATTCTTGAAGTGTACTATTCTGTGACTGACAATAGATTATAGTTAACTTTCACAGAAGCAAAGAGTGGCATGACAACGGCTTTCAGCACCTCAGTGAGGGTGGCAATAGCCGAGAGATAATTGTGCTGCGTAGTCGTCTGAGTGATAATCTTCATGTCTTTGATGGGAAGCAAATTAATTTAGAGTGATGAAAATTGCTTGAATGATTCTAAAACTGTACTGGACCTGCTTGAAAACTACTCTCAGTTGCTAATTGAGATAATTGTTATAATCAAGAATCACACAAGTGAGACAAGGCAGGTGTTAAACCTTTGTATGTCCATTCTTATCAGATGGGATGTTGGAATGCCTATCAAGGAGGATGTCTTTAGGATTGTGTTTAGCATATATGAAATCTCACAGGCGTATATTTTGCTGCATATTCTATGTGGATCTGCATACCAAAGAGGCAGCCAAGACAGTTACTAAGGAAGAGGCACTGGCGTAACTACTATAGAAGATGCAGGGGATGCCTCAGGGGGCCCATAAGGCCTCTCTTCTCCATATAGGGGGCCCAGTACTATGAATAAAGCATTATAGTTGGGGGCCCTGATACAGTTTTTGCCATGGGGCCCAGAAGCTTCAAGTTACGCCTCTGGGAAGAGGAATCCGTATCAGATTGCCCCAACTATTTTCTCTAAGGGTACTGTAAACCTCCACATTTGCAGTCCGAAGACCCCAATGTTATTAGATGGGTCAACAAGTACTAGGATATAATGGTATAAGAAAGAATTGGTGGTACAGTTCTGTAATGAGGTATACAAATGTTTCCAGTATACGTTTAACCCTGTTTGTGTGTTAACATTTTTTGTGGTGTCAGGCCCCACTGCCCACTTGTAGAGCCTTTAAGCGGCCAAAACGATAGAGAACCCCAACAAATGACCCCATTTTAAAAACTAGACCCCTTAACGAATTGATCTAGGGGTGTACTGCATATTTTTATGCTAAAGTTTTTGAATGAATCTAAGCAAAGCAGAAGGAAAAAAATTATGATTTTTGTTTTTTTTTAGCATTGTGTCATTTTTGTACAGCACACATATGAATGAAGGCTTTCACCCCAAAATGGATACCCCTGTTTGTCTGTGTTAGGAAACATACGCATTGTGGCCCTAATCTTAAGTCCATATGCACAACGGGGCCCAAATCAAAAGGAGCATTACAGTTCAACTGTTTTTTAACTTTTACGTGATCGCCATTATCCATTGGATAATGATGATCACCTGACAGGGGAGCGGTCACCGCAGCCCTCGGGCTCTGCTCCAGGCTCTCGCCTACCTTTAGTAGCCAGGAGCAAGGAAATTTTAAATCTGGCGATAGGCGCATGCGCTAGAGCTGGGGAAAGGTCCACAAATAAGGATGCCATCGGGGGACATCACCAGAGGCCTTATGTAAGTAATTTCTCCTCTCCTCATTGTTCAGATCTGTGACAGGAGGTGATAATTTAGCTTTTTTTTTTAAATTTACATGATCGCTGTTATCCACTGGATAATGGGAATCACATGACCAAAAACCATGTACCACAGCTCTCCGCTACATTTAGTAGTCAGGGGCAGGGAGATTTTAAATTACCCCTGAAATCCGCGGCTTTTGCACATGTGTCCACCATTTTAGCTAGGGGGGCGTGCGCAGAAGCCAGGGTAAGGTCCACGGATATCCAGAGGCCTTAGGTAGGCAATTTCATCTCCCCTCACAGAAATGATCCATGTGGAGTGATGAAACTTAAACTTTTCAAACTTTTTTTTACACTCTTTTTTTTTTACTTTAAATGATTGCTGTTATCCATTGAATAACAGCGATCATGTGACCGGGAATCCGGCGATCGCGTACTTGTGGGGTGCTTCCTGCAGTCCCCCCATGACAGCTCCAAGTTGTCGGCTACCTCCAGTAACTGACAGCATGGAGCTATCACGTTCTCAGCCCACATGGCTTTAAACCCCAGAGGAAGCGTGTTTTTACGATCCTGGGGATTAAAACCCACTAAACCAGGATGTAAAAAGTCTATGGGATGGTCACTAAGGGGTTAATATATATCAAAATAAAAAAAAACACTTATACTCAACTCTGTCGCTCCTCCTGCTTCCAGCTTCTGCAGTCCATGCCCTGTTTACTCCCTGATTTCCAGGTAGAATGATCATGTGATCGATGTTCTGGGCACATGATCGCTCTATCTGGACCTAAGCAAGTGAAGAAGGCGGGAGTTAGAGGAGCGACAGGGGTGAATATAAATTTTTTTAATTTTATTATTCAGAATTCAAGGAAATACATTTTTTTTTTTAAATGTGCCCTTTTACTGGCCCCAGGACCCAACCATCCATTGGGAAATTTCCTGATGGGTTTCACGGTCAATCCACCCCTGATTACATCTACGGTCACCTTTAGATAAACATAAAAGCAAAGTAGTTCATTTTGTTCTGTTGTAAGCAACATAACGTGAGGCTTTTTTATTTTTTAGTGTGTTTTTTTAGGACTTTTTGAAGGAGAAACCCGAGTATGTTCAGAAAGACCCCAGTGATACAGTGAAAGCAAAGAAGTTCAAAGCAGATGCTGCGATGGTCAAAGTTGAGCTAAGGTTCATAATACTGGAAGACAACAGGGATGAATACTGTATCATCGTGCCACTCGGAACAGTGGTTACTCGTAAGCCTTCTTGCTAAATTCAGTATAGATCACAGAGTTTAACCCAACTCAGATGCTGTAACCTGTTGCAACAAGTTATCTTATCAAGCACAGCAAAAGCCTTTGAAAAGTTATTGGAAAGGCAAGAAAAAGTTCTGTGCTGCAGTTTATATAAAGCAGTAAAAGCTATTGACACTTGAGGGTAATTTTTTTTTTCCACTTCAATGCATGTATTTGTGGGTGATAATCATTATTGTAATAGGATGTATTTAAAAATGTTGCATCATTTGTCTTCTGCAGCTTCCACATATCACTGTATATAGAGACTGCAGTCTAAGTCTTAATAGGAGATCTGTCAGTGTGCTGGAGTGATATATTAGTTAGCCTCTGCTCTCTCCTCTCCTGCATGTTCTTATCAGCTAATCTATGACCACAACAAAGTTTATCCTTCTTGTGATCGTAAATTAGCTGATAGAAACGTGCAGGAGGGAAGAGACAAGAGCTGAAAACCAAGTGTCATTACGGCCTCACTCACTGATATCCTTCTGACACTTATGGCCCATCTATAGGGGACGATTATCATCCCCCGGGAATTTGAACGATAGTCGTCTTGTTTAAATGCATGCAGGGACTGAACAAAAATTGTTCAGTCATTCAGCTTCAGCATGCAGAAAACTGAAAGACGCGCCATTCAGTGTAAACAGCAGTCATTCTTTTTTGAACGACTGTCTGCTTATAGTAAATTGAGGCGGGTGGGGGGGGGAGCGCTCCTTGACCACCCCACCTCCATGCCGGCAGAGCTGTGAGTTAAGCCAGTGATACTCGCTCCTGTGTAATAGAGCAGGAGCAAGCATCGCTGGAATGAGCTGCCGGGCATTGTTTGCGGAATAGCTTGTCCCATGTAAATGGGCCATAAGAGCGGATTCAGACGAGCATATGCACAAATACGCTTGCCTCAGCACAATGTATATGCGCAATGAACTGGCCTTGTGCGTGCAATAAAGTACATTCCAATACGTCAATATGCGTGCAAATTAACCTTGTTCACTATACAAATACATTGTGCTGAGGCAAGCATATTAGCGCAGTAAGCAAGGTTGATTTGCATGCATATCGATGCATTGGATAAAAATGAGATCCAGAATTGCGTATTTGCGTGTGCATTAAGCACCTCTCATAGACTTTTATCATCACCCTTGGTGTACAAACACACGGGGAAACAGAGTAGGTCCTATTTTTTCATGCATGAGAAAGAAGGGAAATGATATAGAACCCATTGAAACCAATGTTCTCTATCCTGTGTTTTGCGCACGCAAATACGTTCATTTAGATTGCAGTATCTGTATACAGTGATAGATAAAAGCTGTGGAAGACGAACGGTTTAACCTTTTTAAGTAAACACTATTTCAAAAATTATTGTCAGCCCAAATTACATACATTTAAGGGGAAAAAAAGGGATTTGCCCTCCTGAAGGTCTCCATAGCCTTTTCATGTCAAGTTAAACACTGCTAGATCTGTACATGAACTTTTGTTACTGTGTATTTCTCCCTGCTCTGTATGTGTTTCTCCAGTTATAATTGGATTACAGTCTGACGAAGGCGCCTTAAGTCCTTAAGCAGCCTTGAAAGCTTATATATATATATATATATATATATATATATATATATATATATATTTTTTTTTTTATTTATTTTTTTTTTTATTTAATTTTTTTTATTCTGTTAGCCAATAAAGGCATCCCCTCCCTAATACTTTTGTGTTTTCTATTCCCATTTGAAGACAATTTTTATTTTTTAATGCATGCATATAGTCTACATAGAAGTTTGTAATTGCATCACATAAGCTATAGAGTGCTGAGTAACAGTCCAGAACTACACTGAATAGTCTCTTCATTATTGGCACCGGCCCTTTCATGATAGGAGCTTACCTGTATGAAAATTAGATCTGTGATTTTAAAGTTCAGCATGAAATCAAGTGAACAAGTTTTCCATTGATGATTTTCAGTGGGGTATTCATGTTCAGTAATGGTGAGAGTATAGTCAGGAATACTCTCAGGTGCGGTGGAGGAAAATATCCAGCAAAAGGGGATTGCATGTGCAGCGTCCCGTAGGGTAACTCAGGACATGGGGCATACGCTGAGGAGCTGGGAAGGTAAAGCTTTCACCTGTCACGGTGCCACTTACCAGACTCCTCCCCAGAGGGACACACGCAGCCTAGGGCAGAGCAGCGCTGGGCCTCTTCCGGACATCCCTAGGAGAGGGATGGCCAATATACATATAACAGGAATACATGTTGTCGTGTGATGCCACCGTTCCTTTACCCACCGGAATGAACCTCAGCGATAATAAAGAGCGTCCACAGACTATAACATACCACATGACAGGGCATAAATTGATACATTTGCAGACATCTCCCAGTCTCATGCAGACATTAACCCTTCATCTGCTGCAGCTGTGCAATACACATAACAAGAGACTAGACAGTTTGCACAGTGCATTTACACAAAAGACATGACCTGTATGACATTTTTGGAGGGGCCAGGAATAGGTGTCCTGGGCCACTACACAAGGATGTACACATCGCGTCAATGAAAGGAGTCCCTGGAGGATGTCTAGAGTCAGTCTGATGAAGAGGCAGTGGACAGTTAGGCAAATTGCAACTGAATACAATGCTGGTGCTCCAACTCACTTGTCCAAATGCATAACTCGTTGTTCCTTTCACAGATCAGCTATAACAGCAGACAACCAATTCTAGAGCCATTGCCATGAGAAATATATGACATTCCAGTGGCCAAAAAACACATAAACTGAATCACCTAGCAGTGGAAAATTATTGCCTGTTCAGATTAATCAAGATTACTTTGCACCATGCTGATGGGAGGTCAGAATTTGGCACAAGCAGCATGAATTGATGAACCCTTCCTGTCAGCTGGTAAGAACATGTCAGGACCTCCATCTAATTTGTGGCCACTGCAATAAACTTCCTGTCCGCATAGGCCAATATTCCTGCAGAACAATTTAACCACCTAGTGGAATCTATGCCATGAGGAATTATTACCGTTCTAAAGGCTAAACAGGAACAACGTGCTACTAGATATGGGTCTCTAATAAAGTGGCTGTTCCCTGTATATTCGCAATTCTGCTGTTTGCTACTTGAAAGAGAACAATTTACACTGAATATGCAATTACGCATCAAAATCCACAGCTAGACCTGTGGATTTGGGTATGGAATTCTGCAGCTGCGGACATGGGTGTGTCCTGCAGGCTAAATTCAGCCTGTGTAAAAAAAAAAACACCTTTAGGGTACTTTCACACGAGCGTATATCGGCCACTGTTTTCACAGCTGGCCAATATACGCTACGATCTGAGGAGTGAAAACTCATGAACGGGCGCACAAATCTAACATTTGTGCACCTGTTCAGATGGCATGGGCCTTATCGCATATACGCCGAGGCTACCATGCCGTTGTACCTTCCCTTTCCCTCCCCCTCACCGGCTTACCTCCTCTCTCCTCCCCTCTCACTGTTTGCAATGGGATGGGGTGGGGTGGGGGTGGAGCTAAGTTCCCACCCCTCCCAGCCCATTGTCTGCAGCCAGAAATGTGAGAAGGTGGGATGGGCCTGTGCTTAGCTCCGCCCCCTCCAATTTCAATCAGCCAGAGTGGAGGAGAGAAGGGGGAGAGAGTTTAGCAGTCATGCTGTTAAACTCCCTCCCACCTCCCTTCTTTGGCTGCTTTCATTGGCTCCCATAGGAGCCCAAGCAGTGGCCAACATATTCCGGCCTGAAAGATAGTTCCAGGACTATAGCGCTATATTGGTCTGGCCGAGCGCTTTTACACCGTGGGAATACAGCCATGTGATCTGATGCATTGGAATCTAATGCATCAGATCGTAGTGTATATCGGCCGACCGTGAAAACGGCGGGCCGATATACACTCGTGGGAAAGAGCCCTTATCCTAAGGATCAGTGTATTATAAGTAATGCAGTGTATTTATAAAATAGCTCAATGTTTCTATCTAAATGATTCTAGTATGTTATGTATTTCTATCAGTGAATGTGTGCTTTAAGCATAACAGATAATATTATTAGCAAAGAAAGTAAAATAAAAGTATTTTTCATACAAATTCTCTATCTGCAGCTTTTCATAAGACTTGGACACCAGTGTCATGAGAACGCCGTTACCTGCCATGTAGTTTCTCTATGTAAAAATTAAAAGCAATGTAAAGAAGTATTTGAAAAGCAGCAATGCCGACTTCTCAAAAGAAAACTATTACATTTAACAATGGAAGCAAAAAAGAGAAATTCCTGAGAAAGACTGGACTATTACACTTAAAAATCGAAGGAGCCACAGCACAACAGAAGTGTTCAAGGGTAAAAACATGGATTTATGGCCGTAAATGTGACTTTTTGGTGGTGCAAAAATATTTAGCCGAGGCAATCAAAGATGGACGTCTTACTTATGGACAGAATCATGGAAATGCTGTACTGAGGACACGGTCTAGTAAGGGGCGCATTTATTTACTTCTCTCTAAAATTGCATCCTAAATCCACCATCAACTGGATGATAACAACACTTCAAAGGCGAAAAATTGACACTTAATAAAGAAAAGAATAACACAAAGAATACGATCAAAGAAAATGTGAAGATTTCAATGAAGATGTGCTTCTAACGTTCCATGATGACGGACTTTGATGTGATGCATTTAGTGCTACCATCCTGTTCTGTTTCAGTATTATCTGCCAACGCACAAAAGTATGTAGAGTTTGTAGAATATCTGAAGGTGTACACAATCAAGGCAGAGTTTGAATTGCTTTAGTGATCATTCAGTTATCAGCATTGTCCATTATGACACTAATTAACACCTGCCTGGTGATGAGCTGATTTCTCAATTGAATGATGTGGGAGTTGGCTCCGGCAACCTGTTTATATAGACAGACACATCTTTGGCTTGTTGGAACGAGAAATTCTCCAGTCGTTCACATTCACTGTATAAGTGGATGAGAATGGCTGAAGAAGTGCTATTTAAACTGAAAGATAACTGAACGAGCCAACGATGATTTTAGTGCTGCATGAAACAACTATGTTTTGTCGTTTGATCAATGGCTACGTTTAGACGGAACAATTATCCTTCACTTTTACTCATTTGAACTAATCATTCCGTGTAGTCCAGGTAAAGAAAATTCTGGTGGTCAAGTGAGTTTCTAAGAGTGACGCCAACCATTTTGCGTAGAGAAGATGGCGATCCGAGTCGTGACTAGACATGAGCGAGCACCAAAATGCTCGAGTGCTCGTTACTCGAGTCGAACTTCCCGCGATGCTCGACGGTTCGTTTCGAGTAACGAACCCCATTAAAGTCAATGGGCGACTCAAGCATTTTTGTATATCGCCGATGCTCGCTAAGGTTTTCATTTGGGAAATTCACAAAAGTGATGGGAACGACACAGAAATGGATAGGGCAGGCGAGGGGCTACATGTTGGGCTGCATCTCAAGTTCCCAGGTCCCACTATTAAGCCACAATAGCGGCAAGAGCGCCAATCAGATTGGTCCCTGCGCTGAGCCAATGAGAGGCAGCTGTCACTCACCCATTCATGAATTCATGAATGGGTGTGTGAGTGAGACCTGTCTCTGATTGGTCAGGCTGTGACCAATTAGAGGCAGCTCATTCAGCAGGCGGGGATTTTAAAGTCCCGGCTGCTGAATAGTATAGAGAAGCAGTTCAGGAGAACTGCCGGCGGCCGCAGCTGAACTCCGGCTGCAGCGGAAAGGTGAGTATATATATATTTTTTATTTTTACAGGATGAATTGCAGGGAAGGGCTTATATGTTTAACCCCTTCCGACAATTCATCCCGCGATCGCTTGCAGCGCATTGCTTTCAATGGAGCTGGCTGTATTGCTGGCTCCATTGAATTCAATGGGCAGTGCTCGTTTAATCGAGACGAGTACCGCGTGGTGCTCGTCTCGAGTAACGAGCATCTCGAGCACCCTTATACTCGAACGAGCATCAAGCTCGGACGAGTATGCTCGCTCATCTCTAGTTGGGACTAATCCCCTAATGTCACATGAAGAACTAATACTATAAATGAAGTTTTACAGTTGGGGGTGCTGTTACAGAAGCCCTGAAGCTTCTAATTATGACTTTGATACTATGTCAACAAAATGAAAGACATACTAAACTACTAAAGATCAAGTATCACCCACTCATAAAAGGGATTTTCATGGAGTTAAAAAAAAAAAATTGCTAAGTGCAGGCAATGGGATATAATGATAATCAATAATGATATAATGATATTCAATACTCACTCGTTAAACGTCTGTTGGCTCCAGTGCCATCTCTGCAATCGCTGCCACTCTGGTAACACGTCTGCAGTCCTGGAAGCTCCTTCAGTGGCGTGCTTTTCATCATTCATGTGAACACTGCAGCTAATTACTGGCTTCAGCGTTGATGCTACCATGTATGGCATCTGACCGCTAAGGCCTGAAATTAACTGCAATGGTCACATGAATAATGAACAGCACATGACCATTGCAGGAGCTTCTTGGACTGGAGCAGTGGAGACTGGAGTGCTAGTACTGGAGCAGTGGGAAATTTAAAGGGTGAGTACTGAATAGTTTATTTTATCCCATTCTCTGCCCACAGCCATTTTTTCAAACTGCCAAGAAAAACCCTTTAAGGAAAAAGGTTACAGTTTTCATTGTCTTACTTTGTTTAAGGTGGGTGTAAGGTTAGCAGATGGAGTCCCTGCACTCCACAGTATAAAGCTGCAGTACAGTAACTCAATGGTGCTCTGTGTGGTGCCGTTTTTCCATATAGCATTAGTCCCTTCATATTGTGCCATTAGATGATTAGTCACGGCTTGGATCGACATCTTATCCACTCAAGATAGTTGGCATCACTCTCAGAAACTCACTTGACAACCGGAGTTTAGCACATGTAGTCCCTACGGCTCCACAGTATGAAGCCACAGTACAGTAACTCAATAGTACTCTGTGTGGTGCTGTATTACCATATTTTTAATATGAAAATTTAACAAGGTTCCACCAGCTTCTGTCATATATATTCTGTTAAGATAATTGATTGAGATTTTATTTTGTCTCACTGTTAATTATAGGAATTGTCACTTTAATTGACGCTGCGTGGCAGCATGTAGTAGCATGTGACTGGTACTCACACTCTCAAGTCAAATTAGAGAGCCTTTAAAACTCCGGTTGGAGACACATGTAGTGTAGCAAGAAATTGTGGTGTGCAGCTAGTCCGCTTAGGGGCTACTCCAATGAGAAGAAATGGCCCTTCTTGGACACTACGCTTTGTTCCTGAAAAATCCAGGTTTTAGAGCTACAGAATCTCTGCCGTGCCTGCCTAAGCTGGTTGAGAGAGCGCCGATCTTGCGTCCACATGACAATACAAGCAAATCCAGCCCTGTACCATAGAAATCTGTGGCATTGTTTGATCTGTTACCATCTAAGAGACTTTGTTCTGGAACATTGCATTGGAATAACAATTAATTTTAGTTGAAGCAGAAAGTCGGAGTGATGTGGTTGTGGCCAATTACATTTCCTTAGCCTCCCAGCTTGAAGAACTTTCTTCAGGAACACCCTATGATATATCATTGCCCAAAGGTAAGGCCCCAAGTCGCAGTCCCTCCTGAGTCCAGCCTATCTCCTGACTTGATTTCTATTCCAAGAAAAACTCTATAGCATTGGATTTTGATTAGATGTTGCACTTGGAGACCTTCAGAGATACAGTAAGAACTCACAGAAGTCTTTGGGTACCCTAATAGAGCTCCGTACATGTTGGACGTTGTGTACCGAGCTGTAATTTGCATGAGACCTTACACTGTATAGCATTGGCCATCCTCCATTTCTCATCATTATAACAATAACACAGATATAAATAATACATTAGCATTTGAATGGCGTTCAGGAAATCTGCTAGGATTTTTTTTTTCTCTGTGGAGAGACCCGAATGCATTCCTCAAGCTGTTTATAGAGAATGTTTCAAGATTAACACACTTCCCGGCCTTATCTTCCCTCTGCATTTTTATAGATGCAAAAAAATATATAGCTGGTGACTTTGGCGTGCTCTCCTAAAAACGTTACTTTTTTATTAGGTAATTCAGCAATTGTGGAAACTGCTGGATTTAAACTACTGTGCCATATGTGGCCGGACAATATTTTGCAAAGGGAATAAAATGTCCTTTTTTAAGTTACTTGCATAAAAGCTTTGTGCTCACGGTTCCAAAGCTCAGTTATACTTAGATTAATTTCCTGAAATTGCACAGTAATAGAACATTGTGAGCTTCCTGCTATTAACTACGAGTACTGACAATCTAAATTGGCCTTTCTATGGATATTATATTTGAAAAGAATGCATATTTTTCACAGGCCGTGAAGTTCCCATTCAACCTTCTGATTGACATATAGCAGCATGAATTTAGGGTTGGTAATGAATTTACCATAGAATTGCGGCACCCATTGATTGGAAGAAATAAACATTTTTTCCCAGACTCTAATATTGATGACCTATTAGCTATCATTATCAGATTGGAAGGGGCTTGACTCCCAGCACCCCCACTGATCAGCTGATTGAAAATACCGCAGGAGTTGGGCAAGCATTATAACCTTTTCAATGCTTAGCAGAGACAGCTCTGCATATTTTGGTGTGACCGTACCTGGTACTATTGCTCAGTCCCAGAGCTCCAGTACTAGGCATAACGTCTGCAAAATAGGCAGTCTTGCGCCAATAAAAGAATGAAGGGGCACAATGCTTGCCTAAGTGCTGTAGTCTCTTCAATCAGCTGATAAGTGGAGGTGCTGGAAGTCATAGAATCATAGAAAGGTAGAGTTGGAAGGGACCTTCAGGGTCATCTGGTCCAACCCACTGCTCAGTGCAGGATCACTAAATCATCCCAGACAGATATTTTTTCTGCCTTTGTTTGAACACTTCCATTGAAGGAGAACTCATCACCTCCCGTGGCAACCTGTTCCACTCATTGGTCACCTACACTGTCAGAAAGAGCATGTGCTGGTTGTCTTTGACAACTGACACCCACTTACAAAGAGCCCAAATTGGTACTCCAGGGTCCCAAATAGCCCCCCAGCACTGAGATCACTAGGTGCCGTTAGGTTGCCATGGCAGCCTTGGGCCTTCTGAAAGCCCCCAGGGCTGCCGTGGCTGATTGGCTATCAAACCATGTTAGAAAGCAGTATAATGCAGTAGTATGGTATTGCATTATACTCTGTGAGTGATCAAGTAATCCTGTTACGGTATACTACTCATGATACGCCAAAATAAAAAGGTATTAAAAGTTTAAAAAAAAAACATTTTGTCATATTAATAGTAAAGAAAACAAAAAAGCAACATATCTGGTAAATCTGCATCTCTAAAAGTAACACATATTATTTCACCTGCATGGTGAGCGTCATATTCAAAGATACTTCATTTTTTAAAAGTAGTACCGCAAAAAAAACTATAAGTTTGGTTATGTCATTTTTTCCAGAGTGTCTACTATAAAAACAAGACCCACCCCACCAACCCCCTTTGGCGGAATTTCATTTTTTTTACATTTCACTTCAATGTTTTAGAGTTTTTCTGTACATTGTATGGTACACTAAATAGCACAATTGAAAAATACAGCTCATCCCCCAAAACAAGCTCTCAGACAGCTTCATTGATTGATAAATAAGAGAGTTATTATTTTTTTAACATGGGAAAGAAAAAACAAAAATGAAAAAAAGGGTTACACCATTAAGAGGTTAAGTGGGTGGTCTACACCGCTCACTGTCGAATCTGATGTCATCCATTAAAACTGAGCAGCCCACTTAACACATTCACAGTTCTGAGTTCCGAATCTAAAAAGAGTCCATACGATGGAATGTAGTAGAGTATGGGCAAAAGAAAAACAAAGTCAACAGGGCCGTGTTTACAAAGTTATATAGCTGATATCAAGACTTGACAGGTCTTCATTACAGGAAATTAACCCAGTAGTATGCCATCGGATGGAAAATGCCACATTACCTGGTCAGATGAATCCAGATTTCCGTTGCACCATGCTGATGATGTGTGTGTGTGTGTGTGTGGGAAGGAGGGGGGAGGCACCGGTAACAATCCCAGAGGCCCCTCCGGACGATGACGACTTTTACAGCGTGCACAGACAGAGCATCCCTTAACAAAGTTGTATATCTCTCAAGACATGCCTGGCCACCAGTAGTGTCTAATACAAAGATCCAGAGTTCCCTGAACCCCCGGATGGCCTGCGAGAACAGATGAATGAGACTTTGTAACAATTGCAAGAAGCTTCCTATCTAGCTAGGCCAATATTCTAACACCTACTATACTCTATTCTGCTATGAATTGGTGCAGTTCTGGATGCCAGAGGAGGTCCAACGTGTTACTAAATGGAGGTCTCTAATAAAGTGGCTATTCATTATAAACAATCCTTTGAAGCTAGGAGATTGGGAATTTCATTTTTGCATTGTAGGGCAGGTTTGACATCACTTTTGTGATGGAATTTGTGATCCAAATGGTCCCGTTGATTGTTAACAATTAGAGATGAGCGAACGTACTCGTTACGAGTACTTACGCACCCGAGTACCACCATTTTCGAGTACTGCAGTACTCGCGCGTAAAGATTCGGGGGGCGCCGGGGGGCGGGGAGAGGCGCGGCGGTGCGGGGGGTAGCAGCGGGGAACAGGGGGGAGCCCTCTCTCTCTCCCTCTCCCCCCCACTCCCCACTGCTACCCCCCGTGCCGCCACGGTGCCCCCCGAATTTTTTCGCCCGAGTACGGAAGTACTCGGAAATCGCGGTATTCGGGCGAAAAAGGGGCGTGGCCGAGCACGTTCGCTCATCTCTATTAACAATGAATGGAATAAATTCAGTCTGGGCCACCTATGCTGCTCTACGGATGGCATTGGTCTTTAGAAAAATATCCTATTCTTAAAATATTATGAATGGAGAAGTTGCGCCTAAACAAAGCATGCAGTTATGGTTCCTAGATATTTGCACAATGTTTTTGAAGTAAAAACCCGTATTACTTGCTTATTCTCAAGAGGTTACGATCCAAGAAACTCTAATCCAAGCTGCCTACTTCAGCCTAACTCTATCTGCTTAGCAAATCTTGCACAATTTGTAGTGATTATCCTTTTACCGCAAACGCTGTGACTTGTTAATCTAGAGGCTAAGGAGTCATAATGCTGTTTACAAAGCCCCCTCCACTTGTAAAGATGCAATCAACGCGACTCTTGTCGGATTCTCATGAACGTCAGCAGGTGAATTCCATGGCTGAGAACAGTTAAAGCCATCATAAATATTCACAGCTAAATCTTTGATTGGAAATTCACAGTCTACCAGCCTCTGCTGCTATTATCTGCTAAACATCCAGAGCTGCAGATAGAAAATGAAAGATTTCCAGGGAGCCTCAGGTGAAGGTTACTTAATTTACTACAGGAGATGCTTTCAGTCTGCAGGAACGTCGCTTTCACACCCGGTGTGGAGAGAAAGCATTCTCTGTGATTTGCCGGATGCAAGATGTGATTCATAGGAAGGTGGAAATGGGCTTCTGTTTGCTGTTTTATTGGGGTCACCATGAAAAATACAGTGCAAACTCTGCACCACTGATAACAATATGACATGTTTTACCAGGAGACACCTTGCTGGTATTCTATTCCATGGACAGTACTTCTACGTTATTACCTGTTAGCTATTTCCCAGAAACAGCTGCTATGCCGAACCCTCCCGCATGTTCCCTTAATATGTGCTGTACATAGATGTTGCACGAACCAAAGCGGATTACAAGATAGCTGAAGTGTAAGGAAATTTTCAGCTACAGCAAATATTTCCATAATATCATCTATGAAATCTCTTTGTTTGTAGTACATTTGGTTTTCTCCTTTCTGTCTAGTGGCGGTGCTGTTGTTGTGTTAGTTTTCTTTAGAACTTTTTCCTTATGCAGTCGTAATTTATTTTTTGATAAATTTTCTTCAAATGTAAGCCTTCCAAAAGTAGTATTTATTTACGCATGTTAAATCTCAATGGGGCCTCCTAAGGCCCCCGTGAATCATGGAATGGTAGAGTTGGAAGGGACCTCCAGGGTCATCGGGTCCAACCCCTGCTTAGTGCAAGATTCACCAAATCATCCCAGACAGATATTTGTCCAGCCTTTGTTTGAAGATTTCCATTAAAGGAGAACTCACCACCTCCCGTATTACCCTGTTCTACTCATTGATCACCCCCAGTGTTAAAAAGTTTTTTCTACTATCTAACCTGTGTCTTCTCCCTTTCAGTTTTATCTCATTGCTTCTAGTATTTCCTGGTGCAAATGAGAATAGGACTCTCTGTAATAGACTTTGTACTAAAGTCCAGTCACCGGGGCAGTAATTCTTCAAATATTCTAAAGAAGATTCACCGACGAAGAATCTGTTAAAATATACTAACTTTAATAATAACTATTTTTAAAAAAACTAGACAGAACAAACCATATATAATGGATCATGAGGGCCCTCGGGAATATATCCTCTTGATGAAACAGAGATATTTGATTCATTGGCGTCTCAAGTTGTGTAAACCATCCCTTAGATTATCCCTGCTATTCAATGGGTGATGGCCAGTTTAAACCACTTTAGAGGTATTTATGGTATGTGTGGGATGATTGCCACCATTGACTCAGTCAGGCAGCGCCTTTTTTTATATCACAATTCTTTAACAGATAGTAAGGTATTTTACAGTGTTTTATACTGAGGCTTTGCCCTCAGTGGTGTAGTCAAAATCCCCTGCCCCCTTGAGCATAAGATGAGGTCACGTATATTGTGTTTTTAGTTATTTGACTCATCAGGACAAAGGGATACAGTAAAGGAGATATTGAGAAGGGTGTCATATATCTTCTATGATATTCAGTATCTAAGGGGTTAAATGGTCCCTTTAAAAAATTCTAACAAACTGAACCGTAGCAATGTAGATTAATATTGTTGATTTCCAGCGTTTGGAATGCAAATCAGACTTGTTTTAACCCCAAAATGAGCCTTGCTCTCAAGTGGAGAGGAAAGGTTTAATTTTGAATAGGTGGGCTCCTGGGTAATATATATCCCCAGCCCAATTGCCCAGTTATGATAAGCTGCTGGCAAATATCCAAAATTATGCCTTTTTCATTTTTATGCAAGTCAGCGCATAAAGGGTTAACTCCCGTTAAATAGGAGAATTCCTGTCCGCTGCTGATTCCTCTCCCTTATTCAGATATATCACCCATTAGAGAAAATACCCTAATATTGTATGAGAAAGTCCCTATCTCCTCTCACAGCATAAGACACTGTGATGTGAAAGTAGCTACCTCGGCATCGATGTAGCCGCCCGACAGATGAAACTACACTGTACTGGCAATCTTAATTTGAGAATCTAAACTCACTACTCTGCGTCATCGACGCGTTTCTGCAGTCTTTTAAGAGGGAGACTGCTTCATCGGGATGTTTTTAGAGAGAGAAGCAGGGAGCAGCCGTGATGACTGGCGGCATCCCTGAAGTGAGTGCCGTGCATCCAGCAAGGGAAGCGCTTATATGTGTCAAGCTCCACCTTCCCTCATTTCCTCTCAGCCAATCCCAAATCCAGGTTGGGATTCTGTCATCCTCCCTCTGCTCTCGCGATATGCACTGCCCATCTGCAGAGCAGGATGGTTCAGCACTGGACAGCTCCTGCTGTCGTGATCCCGAGCTATGCTGTTTCAGTGCTGAGTTCAGCACTGGACAGCTCCCAGCACACAGAGGAGATCCTATACTACGAACAGGAGTTTGGAGGCAGGGAATGACAGTTTATTCTTATGAGAAATTAGTCCTAGCATGGTTTGGCTGTGGCCATGTTCTGAGGGGGCTCCTTATTGCTATTGAGGGATCATATTCTGGTTAGTAATGTTAGAAGCAGTGGTAATGTGTGTGTCTCTCCATGTTTGGTCAAAAAAGAGGGATATACTATCCCTACCATAGAGTCCACTCTAGGAAGACATTATTGTAGTCATACAATAATCCATGGAGGAGGAGGGGAATTCTAATACAGGTGTTTTTAAATGTCTTCATGCATGTTCCGTAGATGTTTTGAACCTCATGCATGTACATTTTAATGTGGTCGATATGTATTCTGCTAATTGGCAATCGGGCTAACCAGATGAATGATGTATAAGATAACTGTTCATTCAGGCCCGTAGGGGAGCAGGTTTTGAGCCTATGGATCCACATACATTCTTTTTGTAGTAGTTTTTATCTATGTTGCCCCTCCTTCCATTCTGTCTGATTGCTTCAATACCCTGAAATTTGAGGACACTGAGGTCATTATTATGGTGATCTCTTATGTGGGTAGCAAGGCTGGTATGTTCGCCCCTCCGTACGGTTTCCACGTATATTCTCTGTTTCATCAAGAGGATATATTCCCGAGGGCCCTCAGGATCCATTATATATATATATTTTGTTCTATCTAGTTTTTTTTAAATAGTTATTATTAAAGTTAGTATATTTTAACAAATTCTTTGTCTGTGAATGGTGTACTAAAGTCTGATCCACTTTAGCTGGTATTTTCCTCCTTTCATCATGGAAATGTCTGACAAGTTCTCTCAAAGAAAATGGAAGCTGTTAATATTTCCTAACCAGAGTTTGCAGTTCATTCCAAAGATGTTCAGTAGGGTTCAGGCGGGACTCTGTGTAGCCATTCCACTTATGGAACATCCATATCCTCAGATGTTCAACAGCGTTGGATTTGTGACAAGGTGTGTTTGTGTTGTTGGAAGTATTTCTGACCATTCCCAGAGTATTGCCACATTGTCGGCAGTACATTATTGTTTAGAACATCAAGGCACATGGTTTATACCACCACAACCAACGGACCAAGACCATGCCATGTAAAACATCCCGAGACCATAAGAGAACCTCCACCGTACTTAACTGTTGGCACAACACACTCAGGCAAAAGGTGTTCCCCAGACATCCTCCACACCTAGGTACTGCTATCTGATCTAAAGATGGAGAAGCGTGATTCATCACTCCACAGATTATTCTTCTATTGCCTAGCTGTCTAATAACAGCTCTCTTTGTATCACTGTAGACGGGCTACTAATCACAGAGGCAGACCAGTCTATAAGTCCACCATCAGGGCTATAGGCTTTGGTGCACCTCTTATTATTTTGAATTTATTCATC
Organism: Eleutherodactylus coqui; assembly: GCF_035609145.1. Lineage (NCBI taxonomy): Eukaryota > Metazoa > Chordata > Amphibia > Anura > Eleutherodactylidae > Eleutherodactylus > Eleutherodactylus coqui. The sequence continues at coordinate 280,105,413 of NC_089838.1, forward strand.
TTTTAGCAGAAAGGCAGGGTGATGGGAATAAATCCAAGCATCATAGGATCAGCAGCTACTCTATACTATTATGCTCTCAGGTAGTCCCTATCTCAGCTGTAGTTAGGAGTGGGTGTTTCTGGTTGAACACATGAGTTTTACTCTACCATCTCTAACCCCACTGTGACCTGTACTCACTACCATGCTCCCAATAAGTCAGGGAAATACTTATCATTTTCCCAACAATTAAGGGATGTTTTACATAGTTTCTGATGAACTGCACAACTGTCAGGGAAATGCGTCAAACCAAGCCAGGAACCAGAATTACGAAGTAATTCATTTCTATAGTAGTATTTCCATCAACATCAGTACCACGAATCAGTGTGTTTTTTTACTGACATAATACACACAAGTTAAGTATGGATATACTCACCTATTTGACATCCCAGAAAATATGCCATGACTGAAGGGAGATATTCATATTTTTTAATGAATTAAACCCAACGAGGTAAATACAGCCCGTCTAAGATTTTTTGATTAGACCTCTACCCCTTGTAATATTGATTCAAGTGCAGCGTCTGAGCAGGGTCACACCAATGTGGGGGAGACCACAGGTAAACAAGCTGGATGTCACAGGTGGCTCTGAGATGTCTCCCTGCAATGGTGGCAAAGTTGCCTGGCTCGGTCGCGCACAGTAGCAAAAGGGTTATTACAGTCAACAATTATTAGTGGTGGTTTGTCACGTGACACCAGCACCTCTTTCCAGGGACTTCAAAAGTTAATGACGAAATAACTGACATGAGTCTTGGTAGGTTTGATTAGCAAACTGGAGGTACGCAGTTTACATCAGCTTTTAGTAATAGTGTAAACAACAATTTCAGTCTTGCAGTAATGGCAGAGGCATTGCTTTGCATACAACAAATAACGTTGCTCCACAGTTCAGTTCAGTACAACAGCAATTAATCTTCAATGCTCTCTCTCTATTTGCATTTAGAGGTTACTCAGTAGAATCCTTACAGTCCTAGTTATCTGATGGGGCTTTGCTAGAAGATTACATGGCAGATGAATGAAGTTGATTTAAGATGGGCCTCTTACACATTCCCTGGCTATACTTTTAACCGGATTTTGTGTAACTTACTGTTAAGTTACAGGTCCCAAATGTTCTTCTCCATCCTGCTTTTGATTTAGAAGCTTGTTAATCCTCGTTTTCCACTCCAGGCAATGCTATTTCTCTGCACACACTGCAGCACACCTTCTCCATGTCCTCCTCCAATGACTATACCTCCTCTAACTCCTCCTTCACTTAATATTTTCTCTACTGCACTTTCTCTCTTCACCTCCCCATAACAGCCTGCCTCACCCTGCTATTTTCCAGCTCTAGACTCTCACACCATCCCACACTACCAATCAGGGTTTGCATGACAAGCAGCCTATCAGCAGCCATCTATTGCCAAGCAGTTAGCTTTAGCTTATGAAGAAAGGGGAAAACAGGGGTTTTCCGAAGTACGGCACCTTCTATGTCTCCTAGGAGCAAATAGCAAGGTGTTACAGAACTGATGATTGTGTGGCTATCCTGGAGGACCTTCTGGGCCACTGCATAAGGTATTGAGGATACTGGATCTGAGTAATTTCTGGGGCACCTATGATCAGGGCACCCCAGCCTTACTTGTTTGTGCTCCAGCTATATGTTCATTTACCCACGTGTCTGCACTCCCTGATAGTGAGTAGTACATGGGATTTATGTGTGTCCTCTAGCCCTGATTTTAATCAAATTGTATAAAGGTTGTTATTTTAAGATGTCTATACTGTGAAGGACTGTAGGCGGGCTGTGGGCAGTGACATGTGACATGCTAATAAAACACAGTATTTTCTACTGATAGGGGTATCCAAATACTTTTGGTATGATAGTGTATAAGGGTATTGCTCACAAGGCAGGTTATTCCTTTACTAAAATCTGCAGCAGAAATCCAAGACTAATCCTCAGATGTCTGTAGCTGGTTTGCATTTTGAAATGCTGCGGATCTACACATGGGCTTAGGCATATTCAATATGGCAAATCCGTGTGTGACCAGCAGATGTGGTTTCCACACAGATACCACAATTAAAATTTAAAAAAGAGCACTGAATAGTGGATAACCTCACAAATAAGGAACAATGACACCCACAACAATCGTGTGGGTTTCCTCCAGGTATTTTGGGTTTCCTCCCAAACTCCAAAAACATGCTAATAGGTAAATTTAAAAATTATAATAGGGCTCTTGTTAGTAATGCTGTAAAAATACAAAAAAATGATTAAATGCAAAAGTAGTGATCATTGAACTTTGTGAGTAGATGGGAAGAAAATAGATTATTGTTCAGCTCTTAAAATATAGTTCTGACACTTTGTGCTGTAAAATATTTACAGTTCAACCACCACAGAATTAGACAGGTTCACACCACAACTCCACAATCCTGCTGGTGTACATTAGAATACACCGTGCCACCAGAAATATGTCATAATATATATTATGCCCCTGAAATTAATTATCTTCTTTTCTTCTCCTTTTGGGTCCAGACTGCCATGGAGACTTCTTCTAGCCATGATTCATTGCTGGACATACTGCCAGTGCCCATTCTGCCTCTACCTCCAATGCTTCACACAGTGCCCCCTACACTGTGCCCACCCCAAAATAATATTTTTTTTCTTTGTGGCCCCAACAGTAATGACACCCACTCTGTGGCTCCCTACATTAATCAGTCCACCCTCTGTGGCCTCCACAGTACTTTTGTCCTCTTCTTTGTCCCCACACTACTTGGCTTTCTATTTGCTGGCGAGTTTTGAGTAAAGCTATTCCTTGCCAGTGGCTAGAAGGTAGATTTAAAGAAGCTTCAGTACAATGAGACCCCGGGCTGGAGACACTGCAGCTACAGGACAGGTCTTTTTATACTCCTGCACCAGGAAGGCTCATAGCAACTGTCAGGTTGCCTCTTGTATATAGTTATATGGGCTGTATATATTGCTAAGATAACTAAGGACTGTACTATTGTGAGTAACCACAAAGCTTATGGACTGTGTAAATACATGTTTATGGAACCGCCATGCTTTGTTGATCTGCCATTATTTCTGCACCATCTCATTACCTGCTTTATAGGTTACTTATCTGAATCTCTGGCATGTAATACTACATCTCCCTGCAACAGCATAACAAATGCAGAACAGGACTGTCCAATACTATTATCAAGCAAAAGCCATAACTGGTCCCCTGAGGGTCACGAAAAGTTTCTTTGTAGCTCTTGCTTTACTCCATACTCATACTTTTGACATGTTGTGATGAATTTATATTTCTCATCCAAGTTTAAGAACAGCTTGTAGGTCAAACCATTAAAGAGATTGCATGCTTTAGAAGATTTCTTTTCATTGGAAAGGTCCCTTGATAATAAGCTAATCACAAGGTGTTACTCTGTTGAGACCCCTAGCAATCAGCTGCAATCTGTGGGACAACCTGACAGCAAGTGGTCAGTTCTCCTACAGCGGCACTGCAAGGGCAACAAAAACATTATACAGTTCCACCCCAATCAATGATTAGTCTGTGTAATATGTGGACATACTGCACTGTATTGCATCCCCCAGAGTGAGATATCCTCTATGTAGCGCCCCAGCTAGCTAATACATGAGGGCCCTGAATAGGAGTCAACTCTCAATTAATGCAGAAAAGACTAGTGGAAGCTTGACATGACAGGTTTAGGGCTTATTCACAGGAGCGTATATCAGCTGCTGTTTTCACGGCCGGCCGATTTACGCTACAATCTGAGCTGTCTTTCCCCTTTCCTCCCCCTTGCCGGCTCTTTGCCTCTCTCCTCCCCTCAATCTGTTTGCAATGGGAGAGGGTGGGATGGGGGTGGAGCTAAGCTCCCAAACCTCCCCACTTCTTCTCTGCAGCCAGCAATGGGAGAGGGTAGGAAGGAGCAGGGAAACTGGTGGCACTCCCCACACCCCTTAACATCACAATGTTGATCCAGAGAAAAGCAAAAAAAAAACAATAATGTAGAAGCCAATTTTCCTTATTTGGGGTTCAGTCAGACAAGCGTTGTTTTTTGTGCACCTGTATGCATAAAAAAGTGCTCCACGGATTAGCAAAATGCTCATGCCCAAGGCTCCATGCTCCACGAAAGTCCCCTCATCACTGAACACTGTGATAGCACTGTCATAGTGTTCAGTGATGATGGGACTTCCTATGGGCACAAAAGAATCTGCTGCCACAGCTCTGGCAGAGGATCATGATGCCATCCCATTGCTTTCAATGGGGCTGGCACTGCTGCTGTCCCATTGACAGCAGTGATGAATTTCGGGGAAGGGTCTGAAATATAAGCCCCTCCCTGAAAATCATCCCTAGCTGTAGAAAAAAACAAAACAAAAAAACATTAACTCATTTAGAAGCGCTGTGCGTCTCTTCTCCCCATCCTGGCAGCTGTATCTGTCTTCTGTTGGCCAGGCATAGAAAAATCTCCGCTTCCAGAAAGCGCTGCCTCTGATTGGCTGAGCGCTGTGACCAATCAAAGGCAGCGCTCAGCCATTGAATAATAGCTGAGCGCTGCCTCTGATTGGTCACAGCGCTCAGCCAATCAGAGGCAGTGCTCAGCCATTCATTGAATTCCTGGGTATAAATAGATGATAGGAGATCTCTGCATTGTCCCCTGATATATTTATACATAGTTATTAGGTCGCCCCTCAACCGTCTTTTCTCTAAACTAAATAACCGCAATGTTGATAACCTCTCTGGGTATTGTAGTCTGCCCATTCCATTTATTATTTTAGTTGCCCACCTTTGTACCCACTGAAGCTCTGAAATGTCCTTCTTGAGTAACAATGCCCCAAACTGTGGTGCCACCAATGGGATTGTGTCACCTTGTGCTCCTGGGACCTGTAGTCCTATAAGTTTCCCGGAGCACACAGCTGAAGGTGTGGTTGATTTGGCTGGCTGATGGTGTGGAGTTCTCCAGCCGGCCAATCACAATGCATCTCTATATATAAATAACAGAGGGTGCTGGTTATTATCCATTCCTTATTCTTCCCTCTCAGAACTCTGGTGGTTGGAGTCATGCATGCTGTATGGCTTGTATGAGTAGTTCTCCCATATTCTCGCTGAAGATGGTCTGGACACCTGATTCCCCTGTTTGCATGTTCTGCGCACCCCTTCTCTCTTACCCTTCTATCAGGTGTGGTTGTAGACATCAAATGTCCTTTATTCTGTCAGATGGGTGATGTCTAACGCTCTGTCCCTTACGTGTGTGGATGTTTAAACTATGCCTGTCTCTATGTATGTATGCATGGATGAGGTTCTGGGTGGGATTCCCCTGTGTCTGTGTTTCTCTTTTTTTACGTGCTTGTTCAGTTTATCCCCTTCTCGTTTCTTGCTAACCTTAAATATATTACTTCAATGCAGGCAGGATGAATAAGACCTGCACGTAAACATAACAGTTAGGTCTCAGGGAACAGGGAGTACTATTAACATAGCTTCTACCTCCCAGGTAGGTGCATTGCAACTTGGAGATCGCTTATTAGTATTGCCAGTAAGGGTCCTACCAGACCTCCCTGGAGTTTTGTTTCTATTAATATTATGCATAAGTATGTTATAAATGGGGCTCTCGACCTCACAAGGGCAAACCCATGTCAAGAACCTGGGGCAACCCTCACTTTCCCTAGATGGTGACAGGGAATAGTGGCAAAAGTAAGATGACCCTCAATTTATATAAAACCATTGCAGAAACAGAAAACAGATGCATAAACATCCCAGATAAATTAGCAGATTCAAAGTAGACTTATCTTAACTGCGAAGCAGTTCCAGCTCCGGAGCCATGAACAAGACCAGAAAGACCTGACAGAGTATAACCAGCACCTTCCGTTCAGAGGAACAGGTTTAAATAACCAAACAATTGCTGACTAACTGGATGAGCAGATAACAATCTCAGCAAGTCAATTAACCACTTAACAGCAAGAAGTAATTATCTCCTTGCTCACCAGCGCTAACAGAAAATGAACACACAACAATTTTCCACATCATGTGGGCTGGGGCCAACATCACAACGCCATAACCATCTGAGAGTTGCATCGTGACATTGGGGCTTCACAGCCAGAATATACTGAACAATAACTTACCTAATTGGGTATTTGAAAACATGGTTTCTAACCCAGAGAACTAAGAAACAAGCAAAAAAAAATAATGTATCTTCCCAAGTATGTTTCAGCGGTGGAGAGATACAAGCGTTAAATGGAAAAATCTTCTCGCTAATTCTGAGTATTGTGTATGAAAACAGGACTTGTTCTGCTCGATTAATACATTCCATGTTTATTATTTGTCTTACCCTTTTCATACTTCACAAAGTACAGAATTGCTTCGCGTAGGTTATTTATCAGTAAAAAATATCTGCTGCAATAAAGGTATTGTTATTTAATATCTTCACTGCCTCAAATAATATTACTGCAGGGAGACAGCTCCTCTGCCCGCCGTGAACATCATCACTCTGCAATACTGCATCTCTTTCCAGACCAATAAAAACACAGATAATTAGGTGTCATATCCAGATATAACTAGCTGAGCAACACTGTGCCGAGACGTCTCACAGCTTTCAAACAGCAGTTCTCTCTGCAAGACATTATGTCTGATCGTCCCTACCCAGGTCTACTTCTGAGCACTGGTCAGATTTCGACATAAAGTGCACTTTCAGTCTTTTTCGCTTTAGGATACAAGCCGCTAAACATTTTTGTTGTTGTTGTTATTTAGTTGTTTCCACTGGAATACATTTGTGACATATCAGATATGTTATAAGAGTGGCAATGTGGGGATTTGGCAGCTGAAAACACTGTATACATTTTTGAAAACCACTTTACTACTTGCTTGGTAGGAAAAAAAAATATCTTTCAAATATACTTACAGTCTTGAAAATGAGTAATTCTACCATCTGTCTACACATCCAGGTAATGATGACCTGACACTAATTATGATGACACATAGCTGCCAATCATAGCACGGTGTTGTGACTTTGCATCCATAGGGCCATGCCAAGATTGACATTCGCCAAGTCATGACTGGCTGCAGCGGTCATGTAGTTGGGCAACTGGCTGGATACAAGTTGGTTGCACGAAAGTAAGCAGAGACCTTCTAACTTGTAAAAGGAGGTTCTTTAATGGGTGTAGGAGCTGGAACATACAGCCACACAGTAACATTGCAAATACCATGTGGCCATGATATGGCAGCAGAGGTAGCAGGACTTAGAAAACAATAGCTGTGCAATGGTCTTCTGTTGGACTCTGGAAATTTGGATTGATGTAGACATCTTTGTTGCTACCTCTCTCTGCTTGTACAATCAGACCATTGGTACTCTTCGCACCACAAACTATGCATTATCTGTATCAGAACTGATGCGGGAGGCACAGCCCAAAGACAGTATCCTTCCATCGGACTGTCTCATCAAGCTTCACAATGTATCTCTCTATCATACCTTAACAGTGAGGGTTGAGTGAAGGGAATACGACCCTCAATATATTGGACTGCCCCAGTGACACATGGGCCACACAATGCTCGTGTGTCACTTGCATCCTCATGCTGCCCCATCATCTTGGTGATCTCTGCATTTCTTAACTAAGACTTATTTGCTGTTCCTTCTCATGTGCTCTACAGGATAGCATCTGAACTGATACCATTGCGCCTTACATGTGGGCGCATTGACATGGGTAAGCAATATTGGTCCAAGAAATTTAAACCAATATTGTGCTTGTAAAATTGCAATTCTGGATGCCAGCATGATGCATTTTTGCTTAAAAAAACTCATTTCATCTATGTACTTGCGATTTTCACATGTGTGGAAAAATCGCAGGTGCTTCCAATAGTTTCAATGGGAAAGATTGTGTCACACTCTCATGCAAACTGCATAGCATGTGAGTGTGATGTGATTTTTTTTAAGATCCCATAAGAAATAATGGGCGGTTTCTTGCGAGGAATCACCCAAAAGTAAAATATGTAGCGATTTTTATCTGGCAGCATAAAAATCATTCATGTTAATTAACACATTGAAATCAATGTATTATTAACACACACGAGTTCCATATTGCTATAGGACAGAACTCGCCCATGTGAATACATCCTGACTCAATGGCATTTTGCAGCATAATTAAGTTTAATGCACATGTTATATAGCAATATCAATATTTCACCAGGAGATGCTCCTCAACTATTTTATAATATTACCAGTTGACCATGAGAGTACAAGCAGTTTTTTACAAGACCCATTACCCTTTTTGTTAATGCTTATGATTAAAGTAATTAAATCCTCTGCTTTGAACATCAAATCTAAGGCTTTTCCTACAGACTTTTCCTTGCCCCACACTTTGACCCCTTTGCATGACCTTTGGTGGATGATTTTGGTGTGCTTTAATTAGTTACATCCTCATCACTGTTGTAAAATCTTAAAATTTGAGTTTGATACATTGAGTGACTTGTCAGGTCAGATCAAAGTTCCTATGTTATGTCTACAGGCACGTGCCGTTAGGGAAAGTTAAGCATTGCTAAGCAAGCTGGGGAGCAGCCCGAGTGGTGAGTGGTGCGAGCAGTATGTGGTGAGCAGCACGAGCAGTGAGGAGTGAGAGAAAGAAGAAGCAAGAGAGAAGCGGCAAGAGAGAGAGACAACCAACACGCGAGAAAAGTGTCAAGAGAAAGAGAAGCGGCGAGAGAGAGAGAAGTGGCAAGTGAGAGAAAAAAACAGTGAGACAGTGAAGTGGCAAGAGAAAGAGAAGTGGCAAGAGAAAAACAGCAAGAGAGAGAGAGAAGTGGAGAAAGAAGCAGAGAGAGTGAGAGAAGCAAAGAGAGAGAGAGAAGTGGGGAGAGAGAAAAGCGGCGATAGAGAGAAAGATGCGTCGAGAGAGAAAAGGAAGCATCGAGAAAGAAGCGTCAAGAGAGAGAGAAACACGTAGTGATGATCAGGTCAATCAAGTTACCTAAATTCTTGTAGGCAACCACTATAAGGGCGCCCACCCACTGGCGATTTTTTTTTCTTTGCGTTTTGCGTTTTTTCTGCAGAGCAATTAGAATTGAATGTACTCCTGTCCACTGGCGTTTTGCGTTGCGTTGCGTTTTTTAACATAGGAACTGTCAGTTGCATATGTGTCCTTATTTTTCTCCTAATGCACCCATGAAAGTCAATGGAAATTAATGGAAAAGCCGCGAAAACGCCGCGAAAACGCGGCAAAAAACGCCGCGAAAAACGCGGCGTTTTTCACGCACGAAAATCGCAAACGCCAGTGGGTGGGCGCCCTAAATAGTCAAAATCCTGATCCCAGTTGTTTAAGTAGGATACATTTTTTTGTAGGTCACAATATCCATACTTGGCTTATAGGTACATGTTATCGCTCAATTAAACCATCCATCTCCATTTTGTTGCCCTGAGTTTGAACCATATAATTTTGACTACAATTTAACCACCCCTGCCGTGTTGTTGACAACAACTGCACACCGGTCCCAAGCACAGATAAAAGGGGTGAGGTGGGGAAAGCAATGGCAAACTACTCTACTACCACTGCCCAAATACTTCATCAGGATGACAAAGAACAAGATGGCTAGATACAATCAAGGCTACCACAAATATGTCAATCACGGAACTGAAAGAAGCGGTGAAAGACAGAACGTTGATCCATGAAGTGACTGAAGGTCAGTTGTGACTGAATGGATAATCATCATCACAATGTAATTACTGTATATACTCAAGTATAAGCCACGTTTTAAAGAACATTTTTTGTGCTAAAAAGCCCCCCTCAGCTTATACTCAAGTGAGGTAAAAAAAAAAAACCTAGCAATACTCACCTCCCAGCCTGCGTCTGTGTCCCCAATGCGTCTGTGTCCCTGGCGGTGCAGCAAGCTGCTTGAGACTTCTCCCGCTGTCATCTCCCTGCTTGACTTTGAAGTCCCCCACCATCAGCGCTGTGTAAGTAAGTGTTGTGATAGGATCACAGCCCGCGCTTGATCATTCACAGCTATTCAGTGAATGACATCTCTGAATGGCTGTGATTGGTTTATCTAAGGCCGGCTGTGATTGCCTGGCGCTAGGTCCAATCACAGCACTTACCTACACAGCGCTGACGGTGGGGGAATTCAAAGCCGATCAGGGAGATGACAGCGGGGAGAAGTCTCAAGCAGCTTGCAGCACCACCAGGGAGACCATTGCGCCAGAGACACAGATGCTGGCTTGGAGGTGAGTATTGTTTTTTTTTTACCTAGTATATACTTGAGTATAACCGGGCTTATACTCGAGTCAATAAAGTCTTACCAGTTTTTTGTGGTAAAACTTATTGACTTACCTTATACTCGGGTTCACTAATACTCGAGTATATACGGTACAATACTGGGAAATTGCTACATATAAAAGACATATTCTTAATTTGTTTCCAAGCCCAGAAGCAAATAGCAAGATATCGCCAATTCATATGCCATATCAAAATGCGTAAAGACACTCAAAGAATACTTGGACAAATTATACTTGTCTATAGAGGGCACAGGAAATGGGTTTTCCTAATTTTACCAGAATCCTGGAAACCCCTTTTACAGATTTATCTGTATTGCTGAAAAAGCAAAACAAGAGACAGTTAAAAGGAAAAAAAAAACTGACTCAAATTCGTCTAAACACTTTTATTTCACAAAATAATCTATGTCTGATTGGAAAACCTGCCTATTGCTTGAGTACTGTAAATGGTTTACAGAAGTCTTTGCAATTGCACCACATTCTGGGCTTGGCATGATTACTGTAGTCAAAGGTCAGACAACAAGTGATAGAGCTAAAAAGAAGAATATATAATTGTCACTTGTGCATTAGGCTTCAGTCATTTATTGAAGAGTGAGGAGCTTCCCGTGTTATTACTATGTACAAAGACGAAGACCAACAGAGCTCTTCTAGCATCAGCACTTTAGAAACTGCTTCTCATAAATTGGGATAACAGTTACTTCTCAGCAGAGGTTTCCGGACATATTGAATACAGAAGAAATTCCAAGAAAATCCCAATTTCAGCTGATCAGTAGACATTTGATTGAATACCTAATGATTATTTTTGTGTATAATCAGAAGCCCAACAAAGTTCCTCTGGAGATCTGGTGGAGATTACTACCTTTCAGCTACTTGTACAAAGACACATTTTAAGTTGAACCCTATATTTTGGGTCGCAACTTGCATCAGACCGCACATGGACATCCTGTCTGCATGCTATTCTATGTACCACACCCTGCACATAAACATTTGCTGTTTTTGTCCGAGAATCAAAAAAAAATTAGAAAATGCTGCAATTTTTTTTATTTGGACTTCCGATTCGAGTAAAAAAAAAAGTCCATGTGCATACACCCATTCAAATGAATGGGTGCTATATCTGTCCGATTTTCAGACCGATTTTTGGTCCAAAATGTAGGTACAGTCCCATAGAGGCAACTTATGTGACTGCTATAGACCCCCTGTAAAATGGGGACTAGTTGAGGTAGAATATCCCTTACCTCATTCTAACAAATGATAAGGCATATTCACAGGCCCTATAATGTTAGCAGACAAAAGTAAAAGAAGTTAACCCAAGGATCATGGAACAGGAGACATAGGGCAACCCAGTTAGCAGGGCTGTAGTATTAATAGATACATTCCTATTTTGGACCTTTTTTCTTAGGGACATTTTACATGGGACGGAATAGTCTGCAGAATGCATCGAAGATTTGGCTTGTTAATTAGTGTGGATTTTGTTGTGTATTTAACTGTGGAATGCTTTCTACAGAAGGTCTTGTGGAATTTATTGTGCTTTTTTTAGGGCTCGGTCAGACGCTGCTGAAAATGAGTGAACGGGCAAACTTTCATATGTGCAACGCATGAAACTTTGCCCGTTCACTTGAGCAGCTGCTTTACGAAGGTCCCCTCATCACTGAACACTGTGACAGCACTGTCACATTGTTCAGTAATGAGGGGACTACCCGCAGGCATGAAAGAATCCCCTGCCACAGCTGCCATAGCTGTGACAGAGGAGCGCGATGCTATCCCATTGCTTTCAATGGGGCCGACGCTGCAGGTGCCCCATTGAAAGCAATGGGTTGAAGGCAACACCTGCATTCATTGAATGTCAGCTGAGCGCTGCCTCTGATTGTTCACAGTGCTCAGCCAATTAGAGGCAGCGCTTTCAGGGGGCAGGGATTTTTCAATCCCTGGCCAGAAGAGAAGGATATAGAACCGTGCTGGGGTGCCAGGGACAACACGTGCTGGACCTGGACAGCACAAGAGAGGTGATGCATTATTTTTTTTTTATTTGGCAAGCAGCTAAGGCTTATTTTCAGGGAAGGGCTTGTATTTCAAGCCCTTCCCCAAAAATCCCTATGGGGGTTTGCTTCAACCCATTGCTTTTAATGACACGGCAACAGTGCCGGCCCCATTGAAAGCAATGGGAGAAGATCACTGCTGTGTAGAAGTCACCGCTGCTTACAGCAGGACATTTAAAAGGTGCTACCCAGAAGCACCGTTTAAATGTCCTGTTGTAAAATCCTGTTAGTTCCCGCGGAGTTTCTATTAACTCCTACTCCCATAGTAGTCAATGGAAACTCCTGCGCAAAATGGCATCTTTTTGACCAGGCACCCAGCAACAGTTAGTGAGCACATTGCCGCATGTCAGGTGATGCAGAAGTGCCCAGTGGTGGTGCACTCACGACAGGCCATCAAGTGCCCAGAATATCGAGGTACAATCATACATTGTAAACTACATCCCTAGCCATGTGCCCTGACTGCACACCTTTTTTGGTAGGGGTGCCCCATTGTAAAAACTTTTTCCCAGGAGTGCCCCAAGGCTGAAAAGGTTGGAAAGCACTGGCCTAGGTACTTGAAGGTCAATGTTCAACTACTTAATCCTTTGCATTCGTTTGTTTTTTTTTTTTTTAATTTCTAATTATGTGCTCCTAAATTAATATTGTAAACTTTGGTTACTCCATCTGCTGCCTTGTATCCAGAATCCTGTGTGGCTACACATCCACCCGTGACACCTGCATGGCTGAATGAAGCAATTTCCTACCGTTGGCTATTTTGGTTTATTGAATAAAAAGTTTTGAACAACTTTCCTTTTAAAAATACATTCCTAATGAATAATCAGCATTTTCATTCCCATCTCTCACATTGTGGCAGATGTTACTTTTTTACAGTCCAATTTTTAACATTCTTGCAACAAAGAATCCAGTCGATTTCCTCTCCTGTGAAATTTTCTGTAAATTGAAAGCTGTTATTTCATCTCTGTTATGTGCTATGCCTGCTTTGCTGTGACCGTACCCTAGAAGGGTTAAATCATGCTTTTATTTTTACAAATAGACGATATGTATAAAAGTTCCATTGCCCCATGATGCAGCTGAGTGCACCCGCTCTGGAATCCAGCACGCTAAGCAAAAGCGGAAAGAATAAAACATGAATCAGACAAGCAGGGAGCATAGACAATGAAAGAAGTAGGGCACGCACAGAGCTAAGGAGAAAATCTCAATTAATTTGGATAATACTTTAGTATTAGCAGTTTGTACAGGGAGAAGGGGTTTAGGAATAAATGTTTTAAAGTGAGATCCGTTTGAAGCCTAAGAGGATTTAAAGTGGTTCTGAAAAGAGCCAAGAATGGTCCTCACTGTGTGAAGCAGGTGTCGCTTCTGTAGCACTCCTAAATTCCATTAACCCCTAACACAAAGCAAGTGGATCCACAGCGCAGCATCACACAATTATTTATGCAAATATTACATTAGTTCTGCATTGACCCTTCAGTCATCTGAATTTCGTACAAATTAAACTGCATACAATAATCAGACAAACTTTAACCATGACCATCTGAGGAACAGGATTAAAATGCACTTCCAGTGGATAATAAAACTTCACAGTGCTCTTAGTTCCTCTTGTGCAGCCTTTCCTTTCAAAATGCAGCCATTTGTCCCAAAGCCCTTGCTACATCTCCTATTGACTAGCATGATGAAAATATACTCTAAGGCCTTAGTCACACGGGCGTTTTTTCCTGCGATTTGCGGATCGCATGACAGATGCGCATCCGCAAATCGCGTGATCGGGGCCGAAAAATCGCCCGAAAAAACTGCTCCTAGCCACGTTTCATTAGAAACGGGCCGGAGCTGTCCAGCGCATTGAATTCAATGGAGCCGGCAATACAGCCGGTTCCATTGAAAGCAATGGGCTGCGGGCGATCTCACGATAAATTTTCGGGAAGGGCTTAAAAATATAAGCCCTTCCCGGAAACTCATCCAGAAATGTGTAAAAATAAAAAAATATATATATATACTCTCCCGGCAGACGAAGTTCAGCCACGGCAGCCGGCAGTTCTCCTGAACTGCTCTGAGTAGTATTCAGCAGCCGGGGCTTTAAAATCCCCGCCTGCTGAATGAGCTGTCTCTGATTGGTCACAGCCTCACTAATCAGAGGCAGCTCTCACTCACACCCATTCATGAATTCATGAATGGGTGAGTGAGTGCTGCCTCTGATTGGCTCAGCGCATGTCAGTCAGCTGAGAGCTGCCCCTGATTGGTCCCTGCGCTGAGCCAATCAGAGGCAGCACTCACTCACCCATTCATGAATTCATGAATGGGTGAGTGAGAGCTGCCTCTGATTGGTGAGGGCTGTGACCAATCAGAGGCAGCTCATTCAGCAGGCAGGGATTTTAAATCCCCGGCTGCTGAATACTACTCAGAGCAGTTCAGGAGAACTGCCGACCGCCCCAGCTGAACTCCGTCTGCCGGGACCAGGTGAGTATATATATTTTTTTTATTTTTACACATTCTTGGATACATTTCCGTGAAGGGCTTATATTTTCAAGCCCTTCCTGAAAATTCATCGTGCGATCGCCGGCAGCCCATTGCTTTCAAAGGAGCCGGCTGTATTGCCGGCTCCATTGAATTCAATGGACAAACATCATTCTTCTCTGCCATAGCTGTTACAGCTGTGGCAGAGGAGAATGATTTGTCTAGTATATGTTCTCAATGGGGTCGGCGCTGCTGCCGCCGGCCCCATTGAGCGCATATAGAGAAGAGAACAGTAATCGCAGATCGCAGATAGGTGCGATCTGCGATTTCTGTTCTATAATTTATTGGACGAGCGCATAAAAAGCGCTCATGTGTCCGATACCACTGCAAAGCAATGGTTTTAGAAAATCGTCGGATGCATGCGCATGCGCAAATCGTGCGAAAAAACGCCCGTCTGACTGAGTCCTAACAGTCAAAAGTTTTAGAACACCTCAATTTTTCTAGTTATTTTTAACATTAACACAAGTCCTGCAAATTATGTGCGATGGTTCAAAGATTTAAAAGTAAAGTTCAAAACATAAAAATATTATGAAGTTTTAACCTGAAATGCAACAATAGTCTAAATTTATGAATGACACCGAAGGGCTATTTTCAGGGAACACATAAAGGACAGGTGCTCTGCAGCAAAAAAAAAAAAAAGTACTTAAGGTTTTAAAGTGGATACAAACTATTCCTACAGATGTCTCAACTTTTGTAGATTACTTTCAAACCCTCTGATTCTATATAACCAGTGTTGGAACAGATTGCATTACAACATCTATTAAGGCTCTTGCACATGGCCATTGGCATTTTTACGCGCACCGGCCGGCAGCGTAAAAATGCGTGAATGGGCGCACAAATCTAATGTTTGTGCACCCCTTCAGATGGCACAGGCCTGGCACATATACGCCGAGCACGCAATGCCATTGAATGGGGGAGACAGTTCAGATCTGCTAAGCTGTTCTCCCCCTTCCCTCCCCCTCGCTGGCTCTCAGCAAAGAGAGGAGGAGGGACAGAGTGGGCTAGTGTGCTAAGCTCCTACCCCCCTTCTCACCTTGTCGGCAGCCAGCAATGAGAGGGGTGTGGGATGGGGCAGAGCTAAGCTCCGCCTCAGCCTGCCCCCATCCCTCACAAACAGCTGGCAAGGGGCAGAGAGGAGGAGAGAATGGCGAGGGAGTTTAGCAGTCACACTGCTAAACTCCCTCCCACCTCCTCTCTCTGGCAGCTGTCATTGGCTCCCTTAGGAGTGTATGGCAGTGGCCGTATTCCGTCCAGGAAATACAGTTCCAGGACTATCTTTCCTGCCCGGCACAAAAGCTCCCGGGGTGCTTTTATACCGATGGAATACGCCCATGTGATCTGATGCATTGGAATCCAATGCAGCAGATGGTAGCATATATTATCCGGCCGTGAAAACGGCGGCCGATATATGATTGTATGAATAAGCCCTTAGGGCAAGATTTGGATAGTTTTGCTCTCCAGGACAGAGCATATTGAAGTCATAACAGCAAGAAAAGGGCAATTAACTAAAAAAAAACAGACAATTATAATACTTTGAAGTGTAGATCTGTTCTACAGAAAAATTGCCAAGAAAGCCAAGTTGGCAGTCAGTACAGTTTCCTAAACCATTAAAAGGTACTTGGAAACAAGCAGTTTATAATACCCCTCACAAAGAATTATGCTCAGAAAATGTATTGTAAAAGCATACATTAATATAAGCATACAATTTAGACAAATGAGGTTTCTTCCCACTCTTTTACATTTTTACAAGCCTGTTAATTTACAAAAACTTGCCACCTCTCCTCTCATGAGACAAAGACTGTCTATTTGAGTCAGTGCCAGTGCATCACAGGAATAAATAAGTTAGCAAGTTCCATCTACAGATACACAAACTTGAAATTCCAAGTTTAGGTGAGTTATTCAAGTTATTTTAGTTATTTCTTTAGCTCTCACTCTTTCTTTTTAGCAGGGAGGAAATAAAATGCTGCAGTAAGGGCCCTTTTACAAAAAAGAATTGTTGGGTGTACAATAGAGATGAGCGAGCATACTCGTCCGAGCTTGATGCTTGAGATGCTCGTTACTCGAGACGAGCACCACGCGGTACTCTTCTCGATTAAACGAGCACTGACCATTGAATTCAATGAAGCCGGCAATACAGCCGGCTCCATTGAAAGCAATGGGCTGCCGGCGATCGCGGGATGAATTGTCGGGAAGGGGTTAAATATATAAGCCCTTTCCTGCAATTCATCCAGAAATGTGTAAAAATAAAAATATATATATACTCACCTTGTCCTGGCAGAACGCTGTTAGCCCATTGAATCCAATCTGATTGGTCCCGCTGAGCCAATGAGAGGCAGCAGTCACTCACTCATTCATAAATTCATGAATGAGTGTGTGAGTGAGATCTGCCTCTGATTGGTCAGGCTGTGACCAATCAGAGGCAGCTCATTCAGCAGGTGGGGATTTTAAATCCCCGGCTGCTGAATACTACTCACAGCTGTTCAGAGCAGTTCAGGAGGACTGCCGCCGGCCGCGCTGAACTCTGTCTGCCGGGACCAGGTGAGTATATATATATTTTTTTATTTTTACACATTTCTGGATGAATTGCAGGGAAGGGCTTATATATTTAACCCCTTCCCGACAATTCATCCCGCGATCGCCAGCAGCCCATTGCTTTCAATAGAGCCGGCTGTATTGCTGGCTCCATTGAATTCAATGGGCTAACATCGTTCTGCCGGGACCAGGTGAGTATATTTTTTTTTTATTTTTACACATTTCTGGATGAATTGCAGGGAAGGGCTTATATATTTAACCCCTTCCTGACAATTCATCCCGCAATCGCCGGCAGCCCATTGCTTTCAATGGAGCCGGCTGTATTGACGGCTCCGTTGAATTCAATGGGCTAACATCGTTCTGCTAGGACAAGGTGAGTATATATATTTTTTTATTTTTACACATTTCTGGATGAATTGCAGGGAAGGGCTTATATATTTAAGCCCTTCCCGACAATTCATCCCGCGATCGCCGGCAGCCCATTGCTTTCAATGGAGCCGGCTGTATTGCCGGCTCCATTGAATTCAATGAGCTAACATCATTCTTCTCTACCACAGCTGTTACAGCTGTGGCAGAGGAGAATGATCTTTATGCTGACAGTGCGGTGGGGGGGGTCTCACTCTTGCCACTATTGTGGCTTAATAGTGGGTCCTGGGAACTTGAGATGCAGCCCAACATGTAGCCCCTCGCCTGCCCTATCCGTTTCTGTGTCATTCCCATCACTTTCTTGAATTTCCCAGATTTTCACACATGAAAACCTTAGCGAGCATCGGCGATATACAAAAATGCTCGAGTCGCCCATTGACTTCAATGGGGTTCGTTACTCGAAACGAACTCTCGAGTATCACTGAAAGTTCGACTCGAGTAACGAGCACCCGAGCATTTTGGTGCTCGCTCATCTCTAGTGTACAAGCATCTTGTGCTTTTATAGCTCAGTGAATGGAGTCAGAGCATGCCAGAGAAAGTTCCAGCTGCCCGCCTCCATTCACAGTAAACAGGCAGTCATTCATAGATAAATAACTGCCTATTCACACAGGTCGTATTATCAAAATATAAATAAAGAGGCTGTCCGATTAAAAACTAATTTTTAAAAATAGATCCAAATGACTGAAAAAAATACAAGAGAGTGCACTTACCCGTTCTCAGCCTCACTGATCCAACCTGAAATGGTGCGATTCTGCTAGTGTCTGTTGACAGTGGAAGCCAGGTGACCTCTGCCTGACAATCAAAGGCCATAGTGTCACCATTCTGAACTCCTAGTATCATGACAACCAGCATGTGAGTGCTGATACCAGTAGAACAGTTGGTGATGATGCAGCCTTTGATTGGCAGGTAGGGGTCACCTGATTTACATTGACAACAGAAACTGGCAGAATTGTGGGGCTGCAGCGCTGGGTTTCTGGGGCTGAGGAGAGTGTCCTTTGGCTTATTGTTTTCAGTCATTTGGATCTAGTCTAAAAAATAGTGATTAACCGAACAATCTCTTTAAACTTTTTCTTATTGATGAAAGTTTGCAGTTTGTGCTTCCTATATTTTAGTTATAACCTTTCCTTTACGCCAGGCTATAACACCAGTGAGATCTTCCATCATATTGCTTCGTCAGTAGTTTATGGCTAACTCTAAATCTAATATATGATCGTAAGACAAAAAGTGACTGAGACAATAAAATTCTGGGTACTGTACTGTGTTCACTGCCAGCGCCACACCAAAAGAAAATAATAATATAATGCTATCCCCCATACCTTAATCCTGCTCATATCTACTTCACGGCTGACATGATGATCCCTTATATAGAGAGTATCATCCAATTTCAGCCATTAAGCTCAACATTTAATGATTCCAGACAGTGTTGTTGATATCTATGTTTAAGCAAAAAATTTGCTGAGACAGCATATATATATATATATATATATATATATATATATTACAAATGCTGGCAGAGGGCCCCCAACACATGTTTACAACTGCAAAGGCACATCCTAATTGTATTGGTTATACAAACACCAATATTACCCTTAAACGGTGATCATACACAATGGTATATACCAGTTCCACACAGGTGCTTTGCAGACCCTATTAGTGATTACAGTATGTCAAAATCCGATGATTTACAGGTGGCATTCTCTCTGACTGGAGCTGTTCATGTTTCCAGTCTTTTCTATCCAGGCCAGATAACACAGTAATAGTGCCCCCAATAGTGCTCCTCTTAGTGCCCCACACAGTCATAGTGTCTCTTTTATGTTCCAAAACAGTAATAATACCTCTTTTGTCACCCTACATTGTAATAATGTGCACAGTTGTGCCCTTTACAAATTAATAATGCTCCTTTTTTACCCCCTAGAAGCTAATAATTTTGCATTGTAAGTGATGACACCTCCTACTTTCCTTGTTGGAGGGTAATACTGCCCCCAAGGGCAATGGAAGGATAATGTGTATATAGGAAAGTGATAGTAATGTTGTGATTAGTTAGGAAACACTGTAAGGATTGCTGTTTATTATGCAAATGCTAGTGCTCATCGGCATAAATATTAAGGTTTAGCATAAGAAATGCCATGATGTATACTGCAGAAATGTTGATGTATATGGGCACTATAATGTGTAGGATTTAACTGATTTATGTACTTGTAGAAGTCTAGGTTTATTAGGAAAATGTGAAAATGACTGATGGTTACTGTGTAACTGGTGAGGATTGTGAGTAACCTTACGACATAGAGAGTGTAATAGTATCTGTTGTGATCCCTGCGGGCATATGTAGCCATGTTTTGGGTGTTTAACACCATGTAACATGCTAGCCAGGGAATGTGCTTTTCATGGCTAATAGTAGGGTACATCTCACCCAGCAGGGTGGTGCCTGTTCAGGTATAGAAGGCGGGTTGCGGCATGCAAGTTGTTGTTGTGTTTGCCATGTTGAAAAAGTACAGAAGAGGTGTGCAAAGTTTGATCGAATGTTGGGTTTGGTGCATAGACGGAGCCCTGTGGTTACTACTGTGAAAGAGATTGGGTGCAGCCTAAACATGTGAGCTGCAAGAGAATCCCTGGAGCCTCCTGTCCAGAGGAAGAGTGCCCGGACAGTTGGACAA
The DNA here is from genome assembly GCF_035609145.1 of Eleutherodactylus coqui. Lineage (NCBI taxonomy): Eukaryota > Metazoa > Chordata > Amphibia > Anura > Eleutherodactylidae > Eleutherodactylus > Eleutherodactylus coqui. The sequence goes on from NC_089838.1 coordinate 280,125,817, forward strand.
TTGTAGCTACGGTACCTCCAGTTGGTGACTCGCTGAAGTCCTGGGTCAGGAAGAGAAACTTACACCATAGACTATGAGTGCAAATCAATGTAAAGTGTTGAGTATGTCCATGAAGTATGCAAGGCCCGGTGAGTAACAAAAGAGACTGAATACATTGCAACTGTGAATAACAACTGACTGTGTTGTATCCCATATGGACACTGAAGCATATAGTGTGTCGTAAGTACCGAAGATAGTATTGACATACAAAGAGACCACAGTGGTGTAAGACAATTACTGTGTAGTAGAAAGACTGTATACATTTTTTGCATAGGCAAACAAGCTGATATAGTGTTGCAGAGAGTCCAGAGTCTGTATTGCTGAGTGTTATGGATTGCATTGCCAAAATATGTGAAACTCTATTGCAATGTTCTGAAACCATGGGCCAAGTTAAAGTGACTATACCACTGACTGAGCTGCCAAGTAAAGACTGTATTTGCCGCAATGTGTTTCATCACTCAATTAATCATGCAACATGGTATACAACCCAACTAGCACACAGCTCTCCTCTGGCTCTGAGCAGGTGATGCAATTCATTGATGCCATTGTGACACCTACGTTGGGATGCTAATATTTTGTCCATGGCTTACCCCCCTATAGGCTACAGACAATGTGTAGGGTGAAATCCATGACAAGCCTGTAATTTATCCACATGTAATACCTCTGGATTTTGCTGTAAATCCATGGCAAAAGATCTGCAACAAGCCTGTCTGCTATATAGGTAACCAAAAGTGGAAACTGAAGAGGAAACCAAAAGGAAACATTAATTTTGCCCAGCTAAGTATCTAGGACTCACAAGAGGAAGTTATCCTGAGGGCCCTTGCTCCAGCTATATAGAAGTAATGCATGTCCATTTTGAAGGACTGTCTTGGGGGCTTTCGTAAGGTCTGTCCATGGATTCAGCACCCTTGCTTAGTATATGTTTATTGCGTGATGCAGTTGACATTCATAGTTTTTCCTGTGTTAACTCCCAGGTGGCCCAGTACAGCTTTGGTCATGGCCAGCTTCTGCTATGACCCCCTTAAAGAAAGGAGTGAATCTCTGGAATAGGTAATTTCATTTAAATGAAAAACAAGGGTCCAACAAAACTCTGAATTTGATCAGAAGTTATTTTTTGAGTTATTTGCTTGGAGTTATCCTTTAAGCAGTGTGATGTTTTTATATACATGCCATTTCTTTCTGTGATCGAAGACATTTTTTTCTAATAAGGAGTTTGATAGCCTCCTGTTTCTTCTGCACAGAATGTTGAACAGCAATCAATGCCTCAGAAGGCCTGTTCCAAATTATGTAATGGCTGTATAGAGCTTTTAGTGAATACATTAATACCATTTTAAGAATCTCATAGCGAGAAGGAAAACATACGGTTATTGAAGGCGGCCATAAATTGCCTTGTGTTTTACAGTTGCCTTGCAAGTAACACTACGTTTCTCTGAACACAAGACTCCACAGCTCTTGTTAAGTATATGTGTCCCATACTACCTCAATTGAATTTGACTAGAATTCATACTTAGAAATATTTTTATGGCATTACACACCAAACGATCACTGCATTAGGAACAGATGGCGCGTGACATCTTGTGATCAGTAAAGTGGTACCACGTGATGGCCGGGTCACAATCTGCTCTCCGACAATGTGCTGACCTCTCCTATGCACAACAGAAGGCAACATTTGCAAGTCATGGGTAAATGTGGTGACTTGAATGACTTTAACTGCTGGCAGGTTGTTGGTGCTCTTAGGCATGATGCCAGTATTTCTGAAACAGTCATGGCTGTTGGCTGTTCCCAAACTACAGTATCAATAGTATTCCAAAGCTAGATCACTAATGAGTGTTTACAAGAACACAACAATAAATTTTCCACACCACCTTGGCCCCTAAATTCACCAGACTGTAACCCAATTGAACATGTTTGGGATATATCCACAAAATGTACACTAATTGAGGGAGCTGCTGTAACGGGCATGGGTCAAGTTGAGTAGAGAGGATGTTGCCCACCTTGTATAATCTGCTCCCTGACATCTGAAAGCTGTGACTTACCAAAAAGGTGGACTAACCCAATATTGAGTAGGTGTGCCTAATGCGGTGACTATTCAGTGTATATTGTGAACGGCTATTATCAATAGAATAAGAATTGCATAATTCATCCCTGATTCCAGTTAATGTAGTATGGTTGAAAAAAGATATGTGTCCATCAAATTTAATGAACCAATCTGCCTAGTCTATTGGCTGGGTGGCCTGTTGTTAGAAAATGGAGCCTGAACCACTGTAAAAATCTTATGAAATTAACTCCCTAACAGTTGCATTAAAATTGGAAAAACCCTCCTGGAAATGACATTTTTGTTTTCTCATACACTTAAAATTTGTGTCCGAAATAAATATATAACTCATCATGAGTTCATTTTTAATCCCTTAGTGACATAACTAATGTTCACATGCAGTAAATTTATCTCCCTCTGCAATCCAATGATCATAACTTTTTTATTTTTTTGCCAATGTAGCTATACAAGCTGGGACAAGTTCTAATTTTTATCAAAACCACTTTTGTGTACATATAATGTATTAAATAAATGTAATCATGGTGCTATATAAATAATGTATTATAGTATGGGTTGTTGCGAATGTGGCCATATAAAGCTTTCTTTGTTGTATATATTTTCAATATTTAAAACATTATGTATGGGTAAAAATGTTCTTGTTTTCTGTGACATTACTTAAATGTTGCAGCATACAAGGGCTTAAACAGTGTAGAAGAGTGATTAGATGAGCAAGTGCTTATCACCTCACTTCTTTTCTGGAAAATCAACCTTCAGATGTGAAAATCAGAGAGCAAATATGCTGTCTGATTGATAAAGAGGGCTTGGGGTGATAACAAGGATAACAGTCCATGTCACATCTTTCCTAGAGTCATCTGAAGCCATATGAAGATCTGTGATATCTCCTCTCCCTCTTGCTTGCTCACTTCCCATTGCCCCCTTCAAGATTATTGGTTTTAAAATAAGACCAAAATTGTGGCTCTAGCTAGGTTCTATCCTAAACTAAAGCCTTGAGAATTATAACAACCTGTCCTTGCTCAAAACTGTAATGTCTTTTTTTCCAGTTGAAAGAGTAGAGTGCCTCCTACTTAGTGGTAGTGGAGAGTTAATCATTTAAATTCTGCAGCAATGTAGATGAAAAACTAACATGACTTTACATGGGTTGTTTTCTTTGGACAATTCCTTCTTATTAGAAGTGTTCCCCATTGAAAAGCTAATTACATCTGACTTCAGTACAAGGCTGTACATTATTTTAAGCTTGTAAGCATAGAGGCACATAGGTCTGCATAGCAGCTGCATAAACTAAACAATCAAACCTTTTTAATTAAGACTATTTGCAAAGTTGCTTCATTTTTGCACAAATCCTATAACTTACTTTGACAAAAAATGACTTTTGTTTGGATAAAATCAGCCGTCTACAGGCAGCAGAAAATAAATCTATGCCAGATATTGGCAATCCTTGGGCATCAAGCCGAAGTCATAGAACAGGTCACTGCTGTATATTCCAGCTAGTACCAATGCAGAATTTCTATTTCTTAAAACTGTCAGTTGTGGCATTGAATTTTTGGGAACAGGGATTTTCTGTATACACTAAAAATAAATGAGAAGAGGCTTGCAATGTTCAGTATTGAAGGGAATAAAACTATAAATTACGATTTATGGTATATATACAGTACATGTATGTAGTTCTATATAGTTCTTTTTTTTCAGTTGTACTATGATACTACAACATACAGATGTGCCATCCTCACCTTGTCTCCAATTTGGTTAAAGAACTGCAACTTCTCATTAACCCTTTCCTATCCAATTTGTATTCTGGTTTTCCTAGGGGGCTTACTCTTTTTCTGCCATTATACAACAGCGCTATATGTTGGCTAAAGCGAAGTACTGCATGATGTGACACGTTGGATAAGCTCCGACAGCAGAGAGGCTGGCAATATACAGTAAGAGAACCCCGATGGATGTCTTCCAACATCGGAGCTGTACAGCCTTAAATCATAATGTCGTCAGACGTCAGACAGTGGATTGGAAAGGGTTAAATCAGTTTAATATAAGATTGCAACATGCTAAAAAACAATTTCCTTAAATTTACGACACAACCATCGGGTGACAATAGTAGATACATATATGGAAAGATCTCATGGCACAGTATCATGAAATCATGTTTTGAAAAGTTTGTCATCTCGTGACACATATATCTGATTATGTCCAGCCAGGAGGATAGGTAAGGAAGAGCACATTGGTATTATAGGTTGTGTATATGATTCTGTTTTGATTGGCCAATGCTGTGTAATTGAGCAACACAGGTCAATTTGAAAGCAGCATGTGCAGTCTGACTAAGAATGCACAGGGTGCATAACATAGTGTTAGAAGTAGTAATAAGTGAAGTTTTGAAAAGTTCTAATGGGCCAGTTTGTCAAACCTTTGCAAAAACTCAGGTTTGGTCCAAAGAAGTTCAAACTAAATCAAAGGTTCACCAAAAACCCTAGAATTGGTGCAAAAGCCCTGTATAACACCCTTAGAGTGTTATGCAGGGCTTTTATTCTCTTAGACAGTGTTATACACCAGTGTTCAGGACTAGTGTTTTGCAAACCAAGTCAGAAACCTGTTTTGGGTTGACCTTTGTTTGAGTTTGTGCTAAACCGAACTTTTAGCAAGGTTTGACACGAAATAGGGCTTTACTGGTTCAGTTCACTTAACACTAGTCAGGTGTAACATGGCCATCATAGAACAACACAGAGAAATCCCAGGAACAACAGGTCAATAGCAGAGATAGGAGAGCTCCAGGGAATATAACTCTTCATCTATTGTCCCTGGAGAAATTTTATCTCTGGAACTGGAGGACTGATTTAAGGTTTGCTGGTTCTCATTAAACAAATTCAATGTAATATTATTAGAGAAACCTAAGACAAGCTGCAAGTCACATCTCAGCCACTGGGGGGCCACAATAGACATCTTGTGATAGAGTATCACAAAATCATGTTATTTTGTAAAGCTGGTTATCTTGTGACACACATATCTGATCATTTCCAGTCAAACAAATTGGTAAAGTACATATCTCTATTATAGGTTGTGTATGTGTAGTGACCCATAATGGTCACTTCGAAGTGTTAATTCTGTTCTGGGGAAAAGAGTAGAAGTAATGTGTGTCCTAACTGTTTTCTATACTGTAAATATTTCATTCTTTTTACTTTGTTATACAGGCTATATTAATGTACTAGAGCTGGTGGTTAAAAGATGATAGAGCTCAATTCAGAGGGATAGAGCAGCCCCAGTGATTTAGCATTTCTCCTAGGCTACTCGCTCTCAGTATATCAGCTCTATGCTCCTGGAGGACTCAAAGTTTGGAAATTAGTTGCAAAGTTCTAGAAAAGTCAGAAGAGTGCAGACTAGATAGATCATCAAATGAGCAGCTAACCCACACAAGCCGTAGTACTTAAGGGAATGGGAAAAATGACTAAACATCACCCTGTCCAAAGAAAATACAGACAAAATCTTAAGCAACTCTTAGGCCAGGGTCACCCGGGGTGGATTCCCGACGGAAATGCCGTGGTTTGCTGCAGCGAGAAACCGCGACATTTCCGCCGGGAGAACCGCCACTGCAAAACCCGCGGCGGCTTTAAAGCGGCCCGGCCGCTCGCTCTTCTGCTGTGGCCGGTGCTCCCATAGAGGAGAGCACGGCCGCAGTGGAAAAAAAATGAACATGCTGCGGCCGGCAAATTCGCGTCACAGCAGGGGCTTTTGCCGGCTTAGCCACAGCGGATTTGCCTTCCCATGTGGATGAGATTTCTGAGAAATCTCGTCCACATGGCTGGCTAATCCTGGGATTAGCGGCTGCATGTGGATTTGCCGCGGCGAAATTCCGCACGGAATTTCTGCGGCAAATCTGCCCCGTGTGAACCCAGCATAATGGTTTCTCAAGATGCGTCCACATTCAAGAAAATGCTTTTAAACTTATTATTAGATGGTGCAAAACTGCCCATCAACTATTCAAACTGAATGTAACACCTTCTGATAGCTTTTGGAGATACAGCCATTTGGTGGAATTGCCCAGGGATAGTTCCATATTGGAAACAAGTATTTTCCTAAATCAGCAAAATCTATTCAATCTCATTAAAATTGGCATCGGAGGAGGTAATACTGTGGCAACCATCTAAACTTTACACCAAGAAAAGACTTCCTGCCAACAATCCTTTTATCCGCAGCCAAACTGCTCATCCTTCTAATGTGGCGGAACAAAGAATCCCCTTCACTATCCCAATGGGAAAACAAAATACACCAAATATACCGCGTTGTGGAACTCATAAGCTGGGAGAACGGCACCAGAAATACATTTCTAACCATCTAATCACCATGGATTGATTTTAAAAAATAACCAGAAGGTCACAATAATATCAATCTGGTGCCCCACTTCTGCTTAACTTAAACACATCCCCCTCATCCATTGAGGGCTTCACATACAGTAATGGAGGAAATACCTCATAAATACCCAAATAGCAAGTCTTCAGGCCAGAATCTATTAAGAACCAGCATAGATGACTCTCTACCCTAAACCCTCACCTTTCCCCCCTTTTATTGGTTTATAGGTTACTGTTTGTATGGTTATTGACACCAGCATTGCCTTATGATGTGCTTAAAAGACATAATCCTTATAGAATTAACATATTTATGAGAGCATTCATGATCATTTTAAACTGTTACAGATTGTATCTCCTGTGAGACCCGTGTGTCTCAATAATACTTGTATGTTTTTTCCTGTGTGTTTAAACAATCTGTATAGACATGCTTCTCAGACTTATATGTTTTATTAAGCATTTCTTAATAAAAAAAAGATTATATAAAAAAAAGTGAGCAGCTAACTGGTATTGAGAACAGCAGCTCCAGGAGTTTTCCTGGTTCCAAGGATTGGAGGATTAATGGTGCCAAGTGCAGGTTACAAGAATTGCAAGAATTGTCCCAAGCATTACAGGTTTTTAGGCAGCAGTACTTCCAGCCATCACCTCTGGATCTGGATATTGCAAAAGTTAACTGCATTGAACATTACCACAATATCATTTGGATGCACAATATAAGTGAGTTGTTATCTGTTATCCTGCCTGACTCCTTGGACTCTCTTCCTCTGGGGGACACCACACTGCACCAGTGTAGCTAGGTGGGTAGCCCTAGAATTTTATGTTTTCTTAGATAAGCTAGAACTTAAAAATGTCATCATTCTACAGTAGCTAATAATGGAAAGTACAAGAAATCATCAGTGAATCATAGCAAGATGTCTACAGATGTTTCCCCCAGTGCTTTTCCATAAATTTTGTTATGGAGTCCAATTTCTTTCCATTGACACCAATTCAATACATTACCATGACATGCCAGCAAAACCCTTCACAGATGGCATTTCACGTGACAACCATTGGGTGGCCACATATAGACACCAATAGGATAGACATGTTCTGACCGAATATTGGGAAATGGTGTTTTCTACAATGCTGGTCATCTTGCACCAGATATCTCGGGATAATACATATGCAGCCTAAAAGAAAGCTAAGGAAGGACACATCTGTATACAATATCTAGATGCAATATGAAATCAGAATAGTCATACATATACAACTCTTCCAAACAACATTTTACTCTTTGGCTTGTATTCTCGCACCCACCACCCTCCAGCACTGTGTCATCAGCATGCACGGTGACTCATTGGTTTGGCTTCTCAATAATAATTAGAATTAGTATTAAATTTCCTTGTGAGATATTCTATTAGTGTATTTTAGATTTCAAAGTCATAATTTGGATATGAAGGGGTATTACAGGTTCAATACATTTTATATTTTAATAAATGAAATACTTTCTGTATTAATTCTCCCGCTTTTCAAGATCCCCAACAGATAATAATCTGTCAAGTTGTGTGTCTGTATAATCATCACTTTGGTTTTCCATAAAAATATGTTGTCATAGGCATGACAGAAACTTGGTGGAATGATACACATGATTGGAATACAAGGCTTGAAGGATACAACTTCTTTATAAGAAACAGATCATTATTGCTGGTAGCACTATGTGTGGCACTAATTACTGACAAGAGCACTATCTGTACGCAATTATATTTTTGGCAGCAGTTACGGTCCATTCACAGTTATTTTGGGGCACTATATGTGTGGAACTATTAGTTTCGGGCACTATCTGTATGGTAATATTTCTTTAGGATGACTATAGTTCTGCAACTATTATGTCTGTAGTAGTGCATTGAGTGGCACAACAACACAGTATTAGGGGTACTGTAGCAGTAAGATGACACAATTAGGGCACCAGAATTGGGATTTTTCTAAACACAAAACTATGCATGTCTGGAAGAAGCATTCATGGTGGTCTGGGCAAATGAAAAGGATGAGGGAAGAGAAAGTCTATAATTAGAGAATTTGTGACCTGGATGTAATTGTTATATATTTTACCCATAACTGTATCTAATCAGTGGTGTATTCTTCTGTATGTTTTGTAGTGTTGAATTGTCTTTTAAGACCCTAGCAATGCCCCTGATAACTTATTCCCCCTTCCCCTCCTAATTCTGTCAGAACTTAGTATTAAGTACATCTCAAAACTCTCCTAACTTCCAAGTATAAATCTCCACCTCTCTAAGGTTGCTACTAGAGTTAAGCGAACGTACTCTGCCAAGCTTGATGTTCGTTTGAGTATTAGTGTACTCGATGGTGCTCGTTACTCGACCGAGCATCACACCGTGTTCGACCCCGCTTCTTTTTGGGACGCTGTGACGTGCCTGTTTTGGCCCGTCCCCGTCGCGACGCAGCACGCGCGTCAATGGCAAATTTTGGGGCAGGGGGAGAGAGAGAGAGTGAAACACACAAACCAAGAGAAAAAAAAAAAAAGCTCGGGACCCGGCGTCCCACATACAAAAATGCTCGAGTCTCCCATTGTAGCCAATGGGGTTCGTTACTCGAGTAGAGCTCTTGGATTTTCAAAAAGCTCGACTCGAATAACACGGACCCGAGCATTTGGATGCTCGCTCACCTCTATTGCCTACTCCTGCCTTACAATGTGTCTCCTGCTCACCCCATGAATCAACAATTGCCTGTTGTCCACTGTGTAGAAGTCTGAGCCTGCTACAAAATAAGCTTAAAGAGAAAATCAGTCTCCTAACTTGCTTTTTATATTATGCTGTTTTCCTCTACATCCTGGCACACCCCACCACAAACAGATTACACTCTTCACACTGTTCCAGATTTCCTTTGGATCAATAACTGGCAAACTCAACGTTGTATTTTGCCTATTTTATATCGTAAAATATTTAGAGAGAATTTATTCACAGATTTCAGTCCAATTCGTCTGACTATGTTATATACGCGATACGGAATGAAGAGGCACATAACTTGATACTTAACATATGGATTGTGATTTGTGAGTCAATGATATGTTTACATGTGACAATTGTAAATACAACACAAAATACACCTACATTTTTGAAGCATAAATTACACTGAATGGCCTCTTTATCAAAGAGACTCCCACCAGCAGTGTATTGGATGTGCATTGACCTTCAGAATTGCAACAATTTATCATGGCATAGATTCCACTAGGTGTTGATATTGTTCTACATGAATATTGGCCAATACTAACAGGGAGATTCTTGTAGTTTCAGCAAATTACATGGACATTCTTTGAATACCTGAAAGGAAGGGTTCACCGATTCATGCTGCTTGTGTCAAATTGTGATCCGCCCATCACCATGGTGTAAGAGAAATGTGGATTCATCTGACCACTGCTTGGTGATACAATTTTTGCGTTCTTTTGCCTATTTAAATCTCGCTTTTCTGTTTCTCTTAGACAGCAATGGCATTAAAACTGGTTGTCTGCTGTCACCGGCGTAGCTATAGGGGATGCGGTTTCACCCGTTCCCAGGAGCCTTAGGGGGCCCATAAGGCCTCTCCTCTCCATATAGGGAGCCCAGTATGATGAATAAAACATTATAGTTTGGGGCCCTATTATAGGCTTTGCATCGGGCCCAGAAGCTTCAAGTTACGCCTCTGTCTGCTGTTATAGCTCATTCTTGGCAAGGAATGATGAGTTGTGCATTCAGACACGTTAGCTGGATCAACAGTGTTATATCTGGCTGCAGTTTGCTTGATTAAGCACCGCTTGTACATCTAAATGAATCTTGACATACTCCTATGACCCCTTTTGTCGACAAGCTGTTTACATTCACAGGATTCTCTTTTACTGGATGTTTTTTCTCAATCACACTATTTTTGGTGTACATTTTCAACATTATTGCAGTGTTGGCAGTGTTTGAAACACTGACCCCAGTTAGTCTAGAACTAGGCTTTGTTGGAATTTGCGCAGGTCGCTCGATTTTCCCATTCTAATGTGGATTCAAAATGAAACTGATCCATGGAAAACTATCTCACTTCATTTTATACTGCACTCCCAGGTTATGGGCCTAATTTCCATACAGAAAAGCTTCAATCATGAAAGGGGTGGTGTGGCAAATAAAGTGGCTACTCAATGTCTAATGTAAGGGGTTTATTTTTTTGTTTCCCAAAGAAGCACCCATTCTCTATTCTTTCAACAATTTGCGTAGTGTTGAGAAAACTGAACTAGCAGAACCCTGTTTTGGGTCAAATTATGCTAAAAGTTTCATTCTGCATAAACCCGAATCGTGCTTTTAGCAAAATTCTACCCAAAACAAGGTTCCATTGGTTTGGTTTGCTCAACAATAGTTCTGAACAGTGGTGCATAACACTATGCAAGAGCCGTAAAAGCCATGTCTAAGATTCTCAGAATTTTTATATAGGGCTTGTACAGCTATTAGGGCTCAGTCACACGGGCGCATCAGCACCGGTACACCGGCGCCTATGTGCCCGTGTGACTGACAGTTAGAAGACGGCCGTACCTGAAGACGGACATCTCTCTGCAGCGCTGATGAAAGAACACATGACCGGCAATGAAGCCGGTCACATGTTCTTCCTCCCAGCGCTGCAGAGAGACGTTCGTCTTCAGGTACAGCCGTCTGCTAGCTGCAGTAGCACGTGCGCCGATGCGCCCGTGTGACTGAGCCCTTGGACAGTGTTATACATCAGTGTTAGGTGTTTTGGTGAACTTCCGATTTGTTTCGATCTAATTAGGACTGAACCTAATTTTTTGTTACATTTTGGGGATCCAAATTTTTCATTCATCACTATTGACAATCATAATTTTGAATCAGTTACATACTGTTGGAAAGAAAGGAAGAAGCTGACTTCAAAACCTTTAGTCGTACTTCTCTAAACAGCGTTTCTTAAGTTTTTGCATAATACTTTGTGAACAGTTCCTTAAAATTGGCCATAAAAAATTGGAATAGATACAATAATAAATTGAAGTAACCAAATTATTTAGAGTTGTCCCCTTCTTTGCTGCAATAGGAATAATGTGCATACTCCATTTTTTCCTGCTTGTATTTACTGAGACAGCCTTCACCAGGTGATGCCTCGAGAGAGAGCAGAGTAAAGCAATAAGTCATTTAATATGAAGGTAAATGTCATCTAAAAAGCTTAGCAATATCAATGAAAAGCACATGTTAAAATATATTGTTTACAGAGTTACTCATTCTTTGGTCATTAATTATGTGACATAAAGTATATGTCGGCTTTCTGCAGTCTGCTTACAAGTCATGTTGATAAATTGACTTGAAGATAGAGCGTATAAAACATGGGCATTATTTTTAGAATTGTGCCGTTTTAGCCCCGGTAAACATTATATTTCACATTGACTCTGTCATTATATGAAACCATCTCATTTCTTCATGTTACTACCATGTGCAAATCAAATACGGATTTCAGTAGCAAGTCTGAACCTATATAACCTACCTTACAATCACGGTACATAAAAAGTATTTTTTAGGTCTCCATCCATACAAAACCTCCAAGCTCCCATCATACAGCTTTTTCAGGCACTATTTCCATAGGTTACAATACTCCACTATTCACATAGAGTATTAAAACATATGGAAAAATATATATGGGAAAAAGCCTGTGTGTGAACTATAAGGGAATTTTCAATGTTTTTTTATAAGTCTTAATAGACCTCAAACTAAAAAAAAGACAAATTGCAATATGATTATAATTGCCATAATTATCTTATTGATTTTGTGTGATTCCATGCCAATCTTGTTTTTCTTGTTTACCAATCTTATGCAATGACATGATATCCTTGTGACAGGTCACAGAATCCAGCAACCAATTTCTGCACATAATAATATATTAGCAAGAACAGAAATCCTGCAGAACAGAGGAAACATAACCTAAAAATACTCCTGTCTATGTATAATTTAGTGTTTACACTGTAATCTGCATGACCAGAGGTGTAACTTGAAGCTTCTGGGACCCAATGCAAAACCTGTAACAGGCCCCCAACCATAATGCTTTATTCATAGTACTGGGCTCTCTATATGGAGAGGAGAGGCCTTATGGCCCCCTAAGGCTCCTGGGCCCGGGTGCAACCGCATCTCCTATAGTTACGCCAGTGCACATGACCTTAAGAGCTGTCCATATGTACCTATGGAAGGAAGTCACTCTTCCAGGAGAAGACTTAGTGTCTGGAGCAGCAGGAACAGGAGGAAGAGTGGCAATGGTGGTGTAAGAGTAGTGTGTATGCAGGTGAGAAGCTCTGAAGCTGAGAGAACTGGAAATAATCTGTATGTGTTGGCTTCCACCAATCATCAGACATCTCTTGCAATGTGCTAGGAAAAGCTCTGGGACTGTGTTGCAGGGAGAGAAGTGGGCACTTACTGGTGCAGCTGCACTTGTGTGGAGACGACTGCGTGTCAGACAAGTGATCCAACAGAGGGCACGGCCTTCTACTGGTAAGTCAGTCACCATGCTAAGTCAGTGTTAGCTTACTAAGACAAGGCACCTGTGTAGAAAGAAACCAGTACAGAAAGTACAGAGACTGATACAGAGATTGCTATTTGCCCATTACCCCTGATGAAGCTGGGTCACCATTAAACATGTTAAAATTTTTGGTCTTCACCTGGTCTAACCAGTGAGGTGAACAATGTTCTTTGTCAAAATACATGTTTTTAAAATTCTTGCCCTGCCCTAGCTCTATACCTCCTGCAACTTCCGCACCTCCATGACTCCACGCTGTTTGGGTTCTACAATACGATTTGGTTCAACACTTGCTTGTTCTTCTAAGTGCAGGTCGGGAAAATCAGCGAGAGCTGAAGGGAGAATTGTTCAGCTTACAGTAGCTATGTGTGAAGATGGCCAGTGCTTTGCCTTCTTCAAAGCACTGGAGCCATATCAGAGGTCCTGTTCTTTGGCATTGGAACTGATCAGCACAAGCCACTGGCAACTCTTACATCCTGCCCAAGCCAGTGGCATGCCCAATCTCAAGCCTGAGGTGCCCATTTGTGTATTTAGTAAATATATAAAATGTGATGTTGAATACGTATGTAGATTTAGAAAGTGGATGAAAAATGATTATATGTAGACAGCATGTTCTGGGGTTTGAGTATTTTTTTTTTATGATCTTGGTCTGCTATTACTATAGGGGGTCTAAATACATTTAGATACTGCCTTTTTATCTAAACCACACCCTCAAAAGCCGCTCCCATTATCGTCATGTCCAACTACTCCAGTATCAGGCTCTCCCAGGTTGACATCCCCGCATTATACAGTAGTCGGGGGGTCCTATTACCATTTTTGGAGCCCATCAGCTTCATCTTACAGCTTTGGCTGAATTATAAGATTTGTTGTACTCCTAACGCTGGCTTCACACTGGCAAGAAAATCTCGTACAGCTATGAAACCTATTCTTTTGAATGGGTTCATTCACATTAACAATGTTTTCCTGTATAGCACCACGTTGTGATACTATACAGGAAAAAAATTGCAGCATGTTCTATCTTTCGGTGTTATCGCCCATTTTTCAATGGTATCGCTAGTAGCAGCGCCAGCTACATTGGAAACAATGGGATAACTCAATGATCCTCTGCCGCGGCTGTGAAAGCCACAGCAGGGAAATCCTTCCAGCCTCGCAGGGCTGCGAGACTGTTTCTAAGTGGAAATGCCTCACATCCAGAGGTTTCTCATGGATTGCGAATGCGATATCAGGCTACGAAACAAGGCTCAATATTGCCCATGCCATTGTGAAGCCCGCCCCAGTAATGCAGATAAATAATAATCAACTTTATATTTTAAAAGTACCTGCTGGATTTTGTGAATGTCTGGAAACGGGATGGATGTGCCGATCATTAGTAGAGAATGAAGTCAATAAATGATGAAAAATAAAATGAAGCAACCTGTGATCTGACTCCAAATTAAGCTGTTCATCTCCCAGCACAAAGACTCATTTCCATTAACAATAATGTCTAATCCCCCATACAAGATGAGATATCTGAAAGAGCAATTACAACAGCAAATCCAACAAATGCAAGTCATTCTGCTACCAAACTCTGTATCTCTTGGTGTGTAACAAAGGATCCATGCACCCAGCAGAGATACATACACACCTTTAATTATAAAGGGATTTAGGCAGATGTATTTCAATGGGTGAAGCAATAGATGTGGGTAGCTTTTCCCTCGGTCCCTGTCAGCAGTGATTGATGGACCGCGTGTGTATAAAGTATATGCAGGCACACGGCAGACCTCGGGTCACTGCTGATCAAAGAAAGGGGAGCAATGCAACAAGACAATAACCCAAAGCTCAAAAGCAAATCAAGTAAAGATACTTGAAAAAGAGATTTGTGTTTTGGAACGGCCAAGTAAGAGTCTTGACTTTAAAGGGGTTGTCCCACTTCTAGCTAATTTTAGACAATTCTGTAGATTGCACAGTAGCCCGGGTTAGTACTCCAGGCTGAGTTCCATTGACTTTGATAGGATTCAAACTGCAGTACCAACCTGAGCCACTGTGCAATGTATAGAGCTATCTAAAAACAGCAAGAAATGGGACAACCCCTTTAATGCTATTGCGGTGCTGTGGCATGACATGAAAAGGGCTGAGCGTGCAAGGCATCCCAGAAATATTGATGAACTGAAACACATTTGCATAGAGAAGCCATCCAAAATTCTTCCTCAATATTGTGAAAATCTGATTTGCAGCTAAATGGAAATTTTTGATGGAGGTGATAGCTGTTAAATGGGTTATTAAATTCAATGGTTCACTTACTGTTTTCCTCTGTACTGTGCATATTTACTTGTCTGTTTGACATGAACAGTGCAACTGTTTTTGTGTTATTAGATTATGTTCTTTAGTAACTTAGATAACCAGACTACATTTTTTAGTATTCAGTTCAGAAATCCAGGTAATTAAAAATGAATTCACTTACTTTTTCTTACATCCATATAAATATTAGCCAAACGATGCAATTTTTCTTAAGATGAATCATTGGCCAGTGGTGTTCATAGAGCAATGGGGGACTCTTGCTGGTGATGCTTAATATCATCACATCCCAACATCCTGTGACAGACAAACCCAGAGCTTGTTGTTTCTTCACCCCTTCCATTACCTCGTAACATATAAGGACAGTATTATTGCAGTGTCTGAGGAGCGGGCCCACAGCCGAGGAGATGGTGGGATAGATAAGGATTTCTGTGATTGTTCCCAGCAAGAGAAACCACGTAATCTTGTAGGTATGGTACCTTTCAATGGCTAACAAAAATGCATGTTGTTATAGTGAGCTTGTGAACCTCTCAGGTTCTTCTTGAGGCTAAAATGGAATAGATCCGAAGAGGAATGAATATTTATACATATTAATGACACACATACTTATGACAAGGCACAGACAGGGATGTGATTGGTTTGCATTTAAAAGGAATACTGCAACAGAGACATATACATTTTTAACTAGGCACTGATAAGGGAGTGAAAGTGTTATGGTCCCTGAATTACTGTTGTGTGTGTGTGTGTGTGTGGGGGGGGGGGGGGGGGGGGGGCAACCAGCCCCCCTCCACAGTAATTCAAGGACCATAAACAGTAATTATCCCCCCAACAATAATTCTACATACCCTCCCAACAGTAATTGAGGGACCATAAACAGTAATTATCCTCCAACAGTAATTCAGTGTGGGCAATGGCACATGCATATCCCACGTAGCGTAGGCCCAGGCTAAGCTGATGGATATCTTTCAGCTTCTTCCATTCTGGACCGCACCTCTCTTATAAGACTGCTCAAGACTTTCTTTTCTCTCTTCTCTCCCACTCTTCCACTCAGCATCCTTACTAACATATATATATATATATATATATATATATATATATATATATATATATATATATATATATATATATATATAAACATATTCACATGACATACAGCATGATACATTTCTCAGACATAATCCAGACATTAACCCATTCAGTGCTGCAGAGGTGCAATACACATTAAATGCATACACATTAAAGACGCTGACAATATGATTGCACAGGACAAACATTTAACATTATGGAGCAGCCCTGTTAACTCTGGGCCACTACATTACCACCTTTTCTCATTATATATTTGGTAAAATTGCTTGAAATATGGAGGAGAAGAGCGTACTTGCAGATTGATGCAGTCTGTAGGAAAGGACACATTGCAGGGAAATAGGTGGGGGACATGAACACAAGTACAGTATTCCCATTGCTTACCTCCAATTTTCTTGAACTTGAGAGGGAAATGTCAATCATAAGGCAAGGGGAGAGGTTTAGCAGATAGAAGGGAAAAAGGCCCTACTTTAGGAGTAAAAATGTTATTCTTTGCTTTACTTGGATTGATTCAGACAGTCATTTGACTTCGCTTTCTGATCACTGCCTGCTCTGAACTCACATAGTCAGGGATATATCTAGAGGTTCAGCACACCTGCATAGGTGAGGGTTAATTGAGCTGGCTGGGTGTGGTTGTTCAGGTCAGCCAATCCCCTGGGTCTGGGTATAGATATATACCCCAGCCCCTCTACAATGAGGAAGCTGTATTTCCTCAGTCTTGTCTGCTGAGTGAGTAGTGTCTGGTCAGCTTGCAGCATGCTGTGTGTGCAGTGTCCGATGCTGCCTGCTTAGTGTCTTGCTAGAGTAGGGACTGCAAGACATGAGGAGCCTTGTCGCAGCCTTGCAGTTTAAGTTCATCGGCCAATGTATGAACTAATCCCTCGCTTTTATATTCAGCTTTACCATCTGCTTTAGTGTGCGAGGTTGTGTGATAAGTGAGTTTGTGCATTTAATATGTCAGTTACGCCTGGTTGCAAGTGTCACCCTTTCAGGGAGAGCAGGGCCGAGGTTCCAGTGTGGGGCCGCCTTTATTGAGGCGATTGCTCTGCTTGTAGGTAGGGCCAAGTCATCTTCCCTGCAGAACAGGGTCAGTTTCCCCTAACCCGTGGCTTCGGGTCACGTTTGTGTGGGCCGGGGCTTAGTTGCCCACACGAATGTAACACTGAGTAAGACTAAATATAGAAAATAAAGATAACCAGAAATAGAAAAAAGCATTGTATTGTCAGATCAAAACAGGAATCAGGGAGAGTGCCTTGCACAATGAGCCAGACAAATAAGTAATAAAATTAATAAAATTAACTTACCAGGTGCTGAGCGTGTGACCAAGGTCACACGCTCGCACCGAAGATCCAGGTGTACTTATAATGGTATCTTTAAAGTGGTACCTCCAAGATCCAGTAAAACTAGCAACGTGATAAAAGCAATTTTTTTTTTGCCGAAACGCATTGCATGCATTGTATCCTGATTGTATCTGGTTGGTTTTTATAAAGAGGTTGTATTGCCTCAGTGATTTTTAGTAATAAACCATATTCATGGAATACATCAACTGGCGGTTATTTCTGCGAGGTAACTCCATTATAAGCGCAGCAAAGGACTTTTTTCTATTTCTTGATTTGTTGTCAGATCAAGGGAGTGTAAGGAAGGAAGAGGATAGGAACACAAAAAAATAAATGAAAATAATGAAGCATTTGGGACAAATAAATAAGAAATTAATGATGCATAAACTATCAAAATATAAATAAAACTGGTGTAAGACATAAATTTTGATCCATGCACATTAAAAATTCATTCATATAAACCGTGAATGAGATATTTGTACTTAAGAGATATAAGATATGTAAATTGTGAGACTGAAAAATGTCAGTTGTATACAGTATTGACGATATAAAAAATACATATAATGGGAACAATAGCATTCACATTAATGTGACATAAAATAACATAAAATAAAGTCAATGAAAAATATGCATAATGTTACTTATCTGAATAGGCAAGCTAAGATGCAGCTGCTCAGCTCTAGTACACTTCTCAATATTGTAATAATCAAATAATACTCATATACAAATTGTACACAGTGATAGTGACTACAAGGCAGTTACTTCCAGTGATCACAGGTGATTTCTCCACTGATTGGAGTTATTTTTCTCTATCTCTATTTGGGCCCAGACCACCATGACAACTTCTTCCAGCTATGTCTCATCTTTTTACACTCTCACCATCCTGCTGCTACCTCTGTCTTTCTCAGTGTCCACTTTTGTACCTAATAAAAGTAAAAATTCCACCTTGGTAGCCTCCAAAGCCCATGGTGCCCCCATAAGCCCCTCCCTGCATATCCCTGGCCCCTGATGGCAACATTTTACTTTTAATATGTCCTTCCCATCTTTTGCATTGTGTGATCCCTTTCATGCTCTTCACATGCCATCTGATCCCTTTACTTCTTTTGTGTGGCAGGCCACATCTTCATTAAGTGAAACAATGATTCTTCCTCTCCAACCTTCTCTCCACCCCTCTTATGTTCAGAGGTGTCAGACTGGAAGAGACAGAGCCTGGGAGGAGGATTCATTGATGCACATGGTGAAGATGCGGCATGTTGTGCAGAGAATGTTGGGAGATCAGAGAGCACAAAAGATGCAAGGAACACAGAAAACACTGCCATTAGTTTTATTATTGTGACAGAGGGGACCTGTGGGCCCCCCTGGCTTAGAGGACCAGTAGCAACTGCGACTCCTATAGCTATGCCACTGCTCATGCTTACAATGCTTCTACCTTATGATTTTTTTTCTTGCTTTGGAATATCATCTTCAAGGCAGCTGTTCCTATCAGCAATTACTTTTATGTCTCTCATATCGCTATCATAGCTATTTTTTATATTACCTCATCATTGCATTAAAAAAGAATCAGTTATCAGAGAAATCATATGTTGCGCACAGCCGCGCCTAACTACAGAAGCAGGTAGGAGATAAATTGCCTTTCACAAAATAAAATGATCCATTAATTAATATGAAGGGTGTCTGAAAGATGTCCTCTGCATTTGCCAAAGCACAAAAGAAAATATTTGCTGCATCATCTTGACACATCCCCTTGCACACTGTCGGTGGGACTGAACAGAATTTACATCTTTGGCAGTTAGACTGTCAATCTGAACACTACAGTGTCTTCGACTTGTGCACATTTTAACAGCCCAATCCTAATAATATCCATCAGGAATCAGAGCATGACATCCTCTTGCAAGAGCTGCAAAGACCACAGGCAGATGGTATAATTATACTGCGTTTCCTCAGCCTGATTTCTCCGAGGATATGCAGCTTTTAAATTAATTGTTTCCCAGTTTAACCCTTCCCATATTATGCCTTTAGTATTTATGGGATGAACTTTGCTACCTTCTAGAAAATGACAGTTGGCGTGTGTTGGGAGATTTAACCTCTGGTACCCGTGTTGACCCAGACTTTTGCTGGCAGACTTCCAGATCATTTTACCTTTCTGTATAGGTTCACATACTTGGGAAAGGTTTTTACATGAGGCTGAAAGATAATGTGCAGGGGTGCAGCAAGTGCCCACTGTAGTAAAACTTATAATAGGGCTCTACTCTACCGTGACCATCACAAATATAGTCTTCGCATCTTTTATTTCATCCCTTCCTTACCTCGGCTCTATATATTGGATTCTGCTTTTGTCCACTGCCTGCTCTGACCTACAGCCTGGACCTCGTTTATGATGCAGCTCTGACTCAAGCCTGCTTCTCTACTACGCACCTGTTCAGACCTTCAGGTAGAGCCCCATGACCCAGTGCAGCGTCAGCAGCCACATAACTGGGACTATCTGTGCATTTAACCGCTTGGGGACCGAATAGCAAAGCCAGTGTCTCAACTAGAGGGGTTAAGTGTGAAACCAGGGTTTCCCAGGTGCTGCCACCTCAGTTAGCCCATAGCCAGAGAGGTTTGTGGGAATGCAAATGAACATCTATCTGCCTGACCTCAACTTTCCACTAACACTATTGTGCAAACCTTTACATGGCCCCTTTTAATCTTGGGCCTCCACCACTTTAATGTATTCCTTTGCTGCATCACTCACTCTTCATCTATGCAGCAGCTGTTGTGTAGACCCTTAGGAGTCTTTAGGGTCTAAATATGGCCATTCCCTAGCATTGGGACATGGCCACACTCCCGTTGCTAAGTCTTTGGTTACTCTCTGGTTTGAAAATACAGCCACTTCTCAGAATGTTTACTGACTTGCTCCTCCACTTCTGATGCCTCATACAAAAGTGCTGTCTTACACTTTTCTTTTGTATTTTCAAGATGGCTCATTTCTTTCCTGGCACACTTACTGTGTCACTCTTACAGTGGGGTTTATTTAGTCCCTTTACATTCCCAACATTTGGCTACATGTTCTAGATGGTGGCAAACCAGCCACATCACCAAGTGCTTGGAACATTTGACATACTCTTCCCCTGCTGCATCATTGGCAGGTGGCAGGGCTTAGACACTGGAATGGCTTGGTAGCTCTGACATCAATGGAAGGAGCAGGAGCTCCTTCCACATTCTTTCACTAAGATCATACATTGTAATCCATATTAAAGGCACACCCTGACTACACTGCTAGTACCCCATAGAGATATGGCATGCCCTCTTTCTTGGGGCACATATACTACGTATAATAACCTAGTTCCTAAATAGGTCAGTTATATTTCCTGTAGCAATATTAGAGTGGGTAAGATGCTGTTCTGTCCTTAGGATGAAATAAGATAAGTTGGTCTAATTAGATAAAGATTGTGTCTTGTCATTGTATATATTGGAGATGGAGAGTTAAAGATTAAACAGCAGCATCTCCTGAATTTACCTTCATCCTTTGTTAGGCATCATGACCCAGATGTTGGTTGCCCCAAGGTGGCCATATACATTGGCTGGATTCCTCAAGATAGACATCTAATGTGCTTGAGGGTTCTTGATTAATCCTTGCCAGGAAATGTCGGGGGGCATAAAGATCGTACACTTGGATTTCAACAGCCCTAACCTTATATTCTCACAGGATAAGCTGCTACCTGAAGAGTCTGAAAGTGGCTTCTCTCCTCTCTACTTTCAGAACACATGCATGCTCGCCCAAGCCGAGTGTGTATATGTATGATGGTGTCAGGCATGCTAAATATCAGGCAAACAAGCATTTAATCATCATCTAATGTCTATGGGCAGTCTTAGTTGTTTACTAATGTTATCGTATCTGTGAAGACTGCAGGCATATACATTGAAGCCGACCACATTCTTTTGGGTATATTGACACATAGTAGACTGGTTGCAGAAAATTCATACAACTGAATGGGGCTGTTCCTATGCATGCATGCTTCCTGTAAGCTCCTTTCACATTAATGATATTGATATTTTGCCACAAAACTTGTTCTACGACTGATGACTTACTGGATATATCTATAGAAAGAGGGGGAATTTATCCAATGATTTGTGCAAGCTTTATGGCATAAAAGATGGAAATCATGGCACATGCCATAGTTGGGCTATAATTTCTGTCTTCTCTTAGCCTCAGCAGTTTTGAAAAGTGGTCAGGGTTAAGGGCGCCCACCCACTGGCGATTTTTTTTCCCTGCGAAATTCGCAGCATTTTTTTCTCTGCAGGGGTCTATGGGACTTGTAATGTTAAAATCGCGATCGCGCAAAATCGCGATTTCGCGGTAAATTGCGATTTTGCGCGATCGCGATTTAACATTACAAGTCCCATAGACCCCTGCAGAGAAAAAAATGCTGCGAATTTCGCAGGGAAAAAAAACGCCAGTGGGTGGGCGCCCTAACTCAGAGACTCATGGTCAACAACTATCTTACATATTTATCATTCCTAAAGATAGAAAGCAGTTCAAATTACAATGCATGCCTGTAGCAAACATAATTTCATTTTTTGTCTTAAAGGGGTTGTCCCGCGAAAGCAAGTGGGTCTATACACTTCTATATGGCCATATTAATGCACTTTGTAATGTACATTGTGCATTAATTATGAGCCATACAGAAGTTATTAGAAGTTATTCACTTACTTGTTCCGTTGCTGGCGTCCCCGTCTCCATGGTGCCGTCTAATTTTCAGCGTCTAATCGCCAGATTAGACGCGCTTGCGCAGTCCGGGTCTTCTTCTTTTCTGAATGGGGCCGCTCGTGCCGGAGAGCGGCTCCGTGTAGCTCCGCCCCATCACGTGCCGATTCCAGCCAATCAGGAGGCTGGAATTGGCAATGGACCGCACAGAAGAGCTGCGGTCCACCGAGGGAGAAGATCCCGGCGGCCATCTTCAACCGGTAAGTAAGAAGTCACCGGAGCGCGGGGATTCAGGTAAGTGCTGTGCGGATTTTCTTTTAGGTCCCTGCATCGGGTTTGTCTCGCGCCGAACGGGGGGGCTGTTGAAAAAAAAAAAAACCCGTTTCGGCGCGGGACAACCCCTTTAAGACCAGTTTAGAGAAGTTGCACAGAAACCTAAGTACAAATTCAAACCATATGCTTTTAATACATTTGCCACAGTTTACCCACGATAACAGTTGTTTAAAGTGGTCCTCCAGTTTTGGCATAAAATTCTGCCCTAGGGAGGAGGCGGGATGTATATTACCTACAGTTGTTCTTCTCTGCTGCCCCTTCGATTTCAGGTTCGTTTTCAACTACGCTGTGCAATCCTCTCTAATTGGCTAGTGCAGATCACATGAACAATTCTGGCCAATCTCAGGTCTGGTACATTGCATTGGTAGTCTAAGACTATCAATGCATTGTTGGAATTAGGTAATCTAAAGATTGTATCAGCTATCATGGACATCTGAATACAGGACCCAGAATAGACAGATCAGAGAACAAAAACTGCAATGAATCCCCCACCCACCTCCTCTGGTCTCAGAACAGAATTTTATCCTGAAACCAGAAGGTTCCTTTAAGACTGGTGTATGAAATGCCAATCTTAATAAATCTCACACATGCTGTTTAAATTTTTGCTGGAAGGAAACATTTAGCTATTTCTCAACTGTTGCACTACTTTAAAACTATCCTGTATAATCCGTCTGCTGTTCTTAATCCATATTTACTGTCCAATTACTGTAAGCATACAGGTACACTGCTGGGATGCTGGAAGATTTTGCAGAACTGCGTACTTTCAGATGAGGATTTACTGTACTTTAAATAAGTCTAGTCAGATTAAAGCTCATTGAAGAGATTGGCACTGAGCAAGCTGAACACACAGCTACCAAGGAGGAGTTTTGTGGTAAATTAAGTGCCTAATCAGACTGTTTTGCCTGCTAAACATCTTATTGAACTGTGTAATTGGGTCCTAAAAATAGTGCTAAAACCATACAGATCAGTATGCTATGTTACCCTACAGCGCATTTAACATTGCAACTAGGATTTAGAGTATCCGATATAAGATATTTCTGGATGACTGATGGTAAGAAGTAGCAATGGTTTAACTATGCTGTGAACACCTGCATCTACAGACAGGTAAAAGTGAGTGTTTTAGAAAAGGAATTAAGAAGGTATTTAAATTATGAATTTTATTCTTTTATAGTTTTTTTTGTCATGTCCTCATGTCAGCCTTGCCAGCTGCATAGCTTTGTAACCGCAGCCCTGCTGCTTCCAACAATGTCCAACTTTTGTTTATACTCATTCCTGCTCCCCAAAACTCTTCCTTGATTTGGCTTGTGGTACTGTGAATGTGTAAAATGGACATCCGCATCTCCCACTGGCAATGGGTGAGAAAGTAAGTGGTGGAGACGCCCACTTGACACATTAAAGGCACTGGGAGCCAAATGTAAGAAGAGTAGAGATGAGCGAGCACCAAAATGCTCGGGTGCTCGTTACTCGAGACAAACTTTTCGCGATGCTCGAGGGTTCGTTTCGAATAACGAACCGCATTGAAGTCAATGGGCGACCCGAGCATTTTTGTATATCGCCGATGCTCGCTAAGGGTTTCGTTTGTGAAAATCTGGGCAATTCAAGAAAGTGATGGGAACGACACAGCAACGGATAGGGCAGGCGAGGGGCTACATGTTGGGCTGCATCTCAAGTTCCCAGGTCCCACTATTAAGCCACAATACCGGCAAGAGTGCCCCCCCCCCCTCCCAACAACTTTTACTTCTGAAAAGCCCTCATTAGCATGGCATACCTTAGCTAAGCACCACACTACCTCCAACAAAGCACAATCACTGCCTGCATGACACTCCGCTGCCACTTCTCCTGGGTTACATGCTGACAACCCCCCCCCCCCCACGACCCAGTGTCCACAGCGCACACCAAAGTGTCCCTGCCCAGCCTTCAGCTGCCCTCATGCCACGCCACCCTCATGTCTATTTATAAGTGCATCTGCCAGAGGAACCGCAGGCACACACTGCAGAGGGTTGGCACGGCTAGGCAGCGACCCTCTTTAAAAGGGGCGGGGCGATAGTCCACAATGCTGTACAGAAGCAATGAGAAATCCAATCCTGTGCCACCTCCATCTGGAGCTGCACATGTGGTCATAGCAATGGGGAACCTATGTGCCACACACGATTCATTCTGTCAAGGTGTCTGCATGCCCAGGCAGACCGCGGTTTTTTATAAATAGTCGCAGGCAGGTACAACTCCGCAATGGGAATTCCGTGTGCACCCACAGCATGGGTGGCTCCCTGGAACCCACCGGCTGTACATAAATGTATCCCATTGCAGTGCCCATCACAGCTGAGCTAACGTCAGATTAAATGCAGGTGGGCTTCGGCCCACACTGCATGCCCAACCTGACCGGGCTTTTTAATTCATAGACACAGGCAGGTACAACTCCCTATTGGGAAGTCCCTGTGGACCGACAGCATGGGTGGGTGCCAGGAAGCCACCGGCGGTACATAAATATATCCCATTGCATTGCCCATCACAGCTGAGGTAATAATGTCATGTTTAATGCAGGTGGGCTTCGGCCCACACTGCATGCCCCAGTCAGACGGGGGTTCTTTAGAAGTGGACACATGCAGTTACAACTCCCTGCGGACCCACAGCATGGGTGGCTCCCTGGAACCCACCGGCGGTACATAAATACATCCCATTGCAGTGCCCAACACAGCTGATGTAACGTCAGCTGTAATGCATGTGGGCTAAAAATTAATTTGATTACACTGTAGCGCGAGGGCCCCCAAAAATTGGTGTACCAACAGTACTAATGTACCTGAGAAAAATTGCCCATGCCCAACCAAGAGGGCAGGTGAAACCCATTAATCGCTTTGGTTAATGTGGCTTAATTGGTAACAAGGGCTGGAGGCAGCCCAGTTAAAATAAAAATTGGTTCAGGTGAAAGTTTCAACGCTTTAATGAGCATTGAAACGTATAAAAATTGTTTAGAAAAATTATATGACTGAGCCTTGTGGGCATAAGAAAAATTGCCCGTTCGGCGTGATTATGTGAGGTTTCAGGAGGAGGAGCAGGAGGAGGAGGAGGAATATTATACACAGATTGATGAAGCAAAAAGGTCCCCGTTTTTGATGGGGATAGAGAATGATGCTTCCATCCGCGGGTGCAGCCTACGTATTGCTTAGGTATCGCTGCTGTCCGCTGGTGGAGAAGAGAAGTCTGGGGAAATCCAGGCTTTGTTCATCTTGATGAGTGTAAGCCTGTCGGCACTGTCGGTTGACAGGCGGGTACGCTTATCTGTGATGATTCCCCCAGCCGCACTAAACACCCTCTCTGACAAGACGCTAGCCGCAGGACAAGCAAGCACCTCCAGGGCATACAGCGCAAGTTCAGGCCACGTGTCCAGCTTTGACACCCAGTAGTTGTAGGGGGCAGAGGCGTCACGGAGGACGATCGTGCGATCGTACTCCCTCACCATCCTTTTACAGTGCTCCCGCCGACTTAGGCTTGACTGGGGAGCGGTGACACAGTCTTGCTGGGGAGCCATAAAGCTGTCAAGGGCCTTAGAGAGTGTTGCCCTGCCTGTGCTGTACATGCTGCCT
Source organism: Eleutherodactylus coqui (assembly GCF_035609145.1). Taxonomy (NCBI): domain Eukaryota; kingdom Metazoa; phylum Chordata; class Amphibia; order Anura; family Eleutherodactylidae; genus Eleutherodactylus; species Eleutherodactylus coqui. The sequence goes on from NC_089838.1 coordinate 280,152,051, forward strand.
GATCTCCGTGCCTCCCCTGCTACCTGGCCCTCGGAACTGCGCCTTCGGCCACTAGCGCTGTCGTATGGGAATTTTACCATCAGTTTGTCCGCCAGGGTCCTGTGGTATAGCATCACTCTCGAACCCCTTTCCTCTTCGGGTATGAGAGTGGAAAGGTTCTCCTTATACCGTGGGTCGAGCAGTGTGTACACCCAGTAATCCGTAGTGGCCAGAATGCGTGTAACGCGAGGGTCACGAGAAAGGCATCCTAACATGAAGTCAGCCATGTGTGCTAGGGTACCTGTATGCAACACATGGCTGTCCTCACTAGGAAGATCACTTTCAGGATCCTCCTCCTCCTCCTCCTCCTCAGGCCATACACGCTGAAAGGATGACAGGCAAGCAGCATGTGTACCCTCAGCAGTGGGCCAAGCTGTCTCTTCCCCCTCCTCCTCATCTTCTTCCTCCTCCTCCTCCTCACCGCGCTGAGATATAGACAGGAGGGTGCTCTGACTATCCAGCGACATACTGTCTTCCCCCGGCTCTGTTTCCGAGCGCAAAGCGTCTGCCTTTATGCTTTGCAGGGAACTTCTCAAGAGGCATAGCAGAGGAATGCTGACGCTAATGATTGCAGCATCGCCGCTCACCACCTGGGTAGACTCCTCAAACTTTCCAAGGACCTGGCAGATGTCTGCCAACCAGGCCCACTCTTCTGAAAAGAATGGAGGAGGCTGACTCCCACTGTGCCGCCCATGTTGGAGTTGGTATTCCACTATAGCTCTATGCTGCTCATAGAGCCTGGCCAACATGTGGAGCATAGAGTTCCACCGTGTGGGCACGTCGCACAGCAGTCGGTGCACTGGCAGATTAAACCGATGTTGCAGGGTCCGCAGGGTGGCAGCGTCCGTGTGGGACTTGCGGAAATGTGCGCTGAGCCGGCGCACCTTTCCAAGCAGGTCTGACAAGCGTGGGTAGCTTTTCAGAAAGCGCTGAACCACCAAATTAAAGACGTGGGCCAGGCATGGCACGTGTGTGAGGCTGCCGAGCTGCAGAGCCGCCACCAGGTTACGGCCGTTGTCACACACGACCATGCCCGGTTGGAGGCTCAGCGGCGCAAGCCAGCGGTCGGTCTGCTCTGTCAGACCCTGCAGCAGTTCGTGGGCCGTGTGCCTCTTATCTCCTAAGCTGAGTAGTTTCAGCACGGCCTGCTGATGCTTGCCCACCGCTGTGCTGCCACGCAGCGCGACACCGACTGCTGGCGACGTGCTGCTGCTGCTGACACATCTTGATTGCGAGACAGAGGTAGCGTTGGAGGAGGAGGGTGCTTTAGTGGAGGAAGCATACACCGCCGCAGATACCAGCACCGAGCTGGGACCCGCAATGCTGGGGGTGGGTAGGACGTGAGCGGTCCCAGGCTCTGACTCGGTCCCAGCCTCCACTAAGTTCACCCAATGTGCCGTCAGGGAGATATAGTAGCCCTGCCCGCCTGTGCTTGTCCACGTGTCCGTTGTTAAGTGGACCTTGGCAGTAACCGCGTTGGTGAGGGCGCGTACAATGTTGCGGGAGACGTGGTCGTGCAGGGCTGGGACGGCACATCGGGAAAAGTAGTGGCGACTGGGAACTGAGTAGCGCGGGGCCGCCGCCGCTGCCATCATACGTTTGAAGGACTCTGTTTCCACAACCCTATACGGCAGCATCTCCAGGCTGATAAATTTGGCTATGTGCACGTTTAACGCTTGAGCGTGCGGGTGCGTGGCGGCGTACTTGCGCTCAAACACTTGCGCTAGCAACGGCTGGATGCTGCGCTGACAGACATTGCTGGATGGGGCCGAGGACAGCGGAGGTGAGGGTGTGGGTGCAGGCCAGGAGACGGTAGTGCCTGTGTCCTCAGAGCGGGGTTGGATCTCAGTGGCAGGTTGGGGCACAGGGGGAGAGGCAGCGGTGCAAACCAGAGGCGGTGAATGGCCTTCGTCCCACCTTGTGGGGTGCTTGGCCATCATATGTCTGCGCATGGTGGTGGTGGTGAGGCTGTTGGTGTTGGCTCCCCGGCTGAGCTTTGTGCGACAAAGGTTGCACACCACTGTTCGTCGGTCGTCAGGCGTCTCTGTGAAAAACTGCCAGACCTTAGAGCACCTCGGCCTCTGCAGGGTGGCATGGCGCGAGGGGGCGCTTTGGGAAACAGTTGGTGGATTATTCGGTCTGGCCCTGCCTCTACCCCTGGCCACCGCACTGCCTCTTGCAACCTGCCCTGCTGCTGCCCTTGCCTCCCCCTCTGAAGACCTGTCCTCAGTAGGCGTAGCAAACCAGGTTGGGTCAGTCACCTCATTGTCCTCCTGCTCTTCCTCCGAATCCTCTGTGCGCTCCTCCCTCGGACTTACTGCCCTTACTACTACCTCACTGATAGACAACTGTGTCTCAACGTCATCGTCCTCCTCACCCACTGAAAGGTCTTGAGACAGTTGCCGGAGGTCCCCAGCCTCATCCCCCGGACCCCGGGAACTTTCCAATGGTTGGGCATCAGTCACGATAAACTCCTCTGGTGGGAGAGGAACCACTGCTGCCCAATCTGAACAGGGGCCCGAGAACAGTTCCTGGGAGTCTTCCCGCTCCTCAGAATGTCTCATTGTAATGGAGTGAGGAGGCTGGGAGGAAGGAGGAGCAGCAGACAGAGGATTCTGAGTTGCAGCAGTGGACGGCGCAGAACTGTGGGTGGACGATAGATTGCTGGAAGCACTTTCTGCCATCCACGACAGGACCTGCTCACACTGCTCATTTTCTAATAAAGGTCTACAGCGTGGACCCATTAATTGTGCGATGAATGTGGGGACGCCAGAAACGTGCCTCTCTCCTAATCCCGCAGCAGTCGGCTGCGATACACCTGGATCAGGAGCTCGGCCTGTGCCCACACCCTGACTTGGGCCTCCGCGTCCTCGGCCGTGTCCACGTCCTCTAGACCTACCCCTACCCCTCAGCATGCTGTATTACCAGTAATGCAGAAACAGAACGCTGTAATTAAATGTGCCGCTTATTGGCCTGTGGTTGGAGGCTGACTTCGCTTACGGAACGCCAGGAAATAATTTTGCGCAAGCCTGCTGTAACACTTAGCTGGCTGCGTATGAATTTGGAGAACTACTACACCCAGCACAGACCCAGAACACTGAGGACAGTCACAGGCAGCCCAAATAGATTTTTTTCCCCAAATTTTTTTGCAAAGGCCCACTGCCTATATTCAATCAGTAATCAATATGTCTTCTGTCCCTGCCTAAGCGCTTCTGGCCCTGGAGTATGTCACAGAACTGCAGAGTGTTGCACTGTGCACTGCAATACAGCGGTGATTTCACAGCCCAGACAGAGCCAGGAAATAATTTTGCGCAAGCCTGCTGTAACACTTAGCTGGCTGCGTATGAATTTGAAGAACTACTACACCCAGCAGAGACCCAGAACACTGAGGACACTCACAGGCAGCCAAAATAGATTTTTTTCCCCAAATTTTTTTGCAAAGGCCCACTGCCTATATTCAATCAATATGTTTTCTGTCCCTGCCTAAGCGCTTCTGGCCCTGGAGTATTACTGCAGGGCGCAATGCTCTGCACGGCCGATATACCAAAAAAAAAAAAAAAGTGCAACACTGCAAAAAGCAGCCTCCACAGTACTGCACACGGTTAGATGTGGCCCTAAGAAGGACCGTTGGGGTTCTTGAAGCCTAAAATACTCCTAACACTCTCCCTATAGCAGCTCCAACAAGATAGCACTTTCCCTCCTCTATGTTAGAACGCAACTGTGGCGAGCCGCGGGTGGGGCCGATTTTTATACTCGGGTGACACCTGATCTTGCCAGCCACTCACTGCAGGGGGGTGGTATAGGGCTTGAACGTCACAGGGGGAAGTTGTAATGCCTTCCCTGTCTTTCAATTGGCCAGAAAAGCGTGCTAACATCTCAGAGATGAAAGTGAAAGTAACCCGAACATCGCGTGGTACTCGTCTCGAGTAACGAGCATCTCGAACACGCTAATACTCGAACGAGTATCAAGCTCGGACGAGTACGTTCGCTCATCTCTAAAGAAGAGCCCTTAAGGGGTAATGGGTGAGTATATTCAAAATACATATATCGTTGGAGTCAGTAGGGTGATAGCTGAAAAGCTATGCAGCTAGCCCTGCTGATGTGAGGCCATGACTGGTCCTCTTTAAAATGAACCTCACTTCAATATTACCACATTTCAACATTAGTATATATTTAATATGCAGCTATTGAATTTCTCTCTGGGGTGATTCAGGGCTCAGTCACACGGGCGCATCGGCGCCCGTGTTACTGCAGGTAGCAGATGGCCGTACCTGAAGACGGATGTCTCTCTGCAGCATCGGAGGAAAGAACATGTGACCGGCTTCATTGCCGGTCATGTGTTCTTTCATCAGCGCTGCAGAGAGACGTCCGTCTTCAGGTACAGCCGTCTTCTAACTGTCAGTCACACAGGTGCATAGGCGCCGCTGTGCAGGTTCCGATGCGCCCGTGTGACTGAGCCCTAAGACAATAGGGGAAGGAGGACATGGGAAATGACAGATATCACCCGTTTCCATAGAAGGAATATAGAAAGAATAAAGCTTTTTTTTTTCTTTTTACAAAGAAACATCCATATACAAAATAGAAGTGAAACAGAAATAAAAAAAAGCATTTTTTCCTGTTTTTTTTTTCTCCCTTTTTTACGGATCCATCAAATGGATACTTCAAAAAAGCAAGTATGCTTTCGATTAATTTCCATTTCACTTTCAATTTTCAGCATTTTAAGTGGGTCCATTTTTGTCTTCATTGACTCCTGCCCTCTGCGCAAGCTCAGAAATAAAACCTGATACAAAAATGGAAAGAAAAAAATCAATGAAAACAGATTGATTTCCATTATTTGCTGTCTCCCATTGACTACAATGTAAAAAAAAGTTGTCTTTTTTTCTGTTTTTTGAACTGAAAACAAGAGCGCAGCAGTCTGAGCTTTTGTTGTAGTCTAAAAAAAAACTGATTGGAGATGGAAGATTGAAAAACGGATTAAAACTAAAAGTCTTCAGTTTCAATGCATTTCTATGGGCAGAAATACTGAAACGTTTTTTTTTTCCCATTTGCTGCAGAACAGCTAGACCGAAAGCAAGAATGCACATGTGAAATAACCCAAAATGATAATGCAAATTTAACGGGATGGAGAAATTTTAACAATGTATGATAACTAATACAATGTTGTAATATACTTTGGGCATCAATTCTTCACTGATTCTAAGATTTCTGCCTCCAGTTATTAAATAGACATATTTCTCTGAGGCTGAATATCTATCCTGGTTATGCGATGATCACATGGGGTCATTACAGTACAGTTAATAGAGGTGTCCTTGAACAGTGGCGGAGCTCAGAGCCACTAATGCATAGTTACAGTATTTTCACGGGTGGTGTTAGAGGATTTTTTTCTACTGACGGATAATGTTCAAACTATTCTTGGTTTAACCTTTGACTTGGTTTAACTTTGATATAGGAGTCAGTGTAGGTCCAACCCCCCTTTGACACCTGCCAATTGCACTTTAATGACTTAAAGGGGTTGTCCCGCGGCAGCAAGTGGGTCTATACACTTCTGTATGGCCATATTAATGCACTTTGTAATGTACATTGTGCATTAATTATGAGCCATACAGAAGTTATAAAAAGTTTTATACTTACCTGCTCCGTTGCTGGCGTCCTCGTCTCCATGGAGCCGACTAATTTCCGCCCTCCGATGGCCAAATTAGCCGCGCTTGCGCAGTCCGGGTCTTCTGCTCTCTTCAATGGAGCCGCTCGTGCAGAATGCCGCCTCCGTGTAGCTCCGCCCCGTCACGTGCCGATTCCAGCCAATCAGGAGGCTGGAATCGGCAATGGACCGCACAGAAGAGCTGCGGTCCACGGAGGGAGCAGACCCCGGCGGCCATCTTCAGCAGGTAAGTATGAAGACGCCGGACCGCCGGGATTCAGGTAAGCACTCTCCGTTTGTTTTTTTTAACCCCTGCATCGGGGTTGTCTTGCGCCGAACGGGGGGGCGGGGGGGGGGGGGTTAAAAAAAAACAAAAACATTTCGGCGCGGGACAACCCCTTTAACCTAATTATATGTAAAAGTGGAGAGTGGCCCTTTCCTCTTTTTGACTGCAGTGAGAGAAAGCTTTACTGACGCTCGAAGAGTGGCTAAGGGACCTGCTGTGACTGCAGTCTGGAGTCAAGAGGGAAAGAGCAGCTGAATCATGAAAAGGGATCAGGGAGGACAGTGGTAGAGTCACTCTACTGACCCATACCAAGCTCAGGTCAGTAGCAGCTGTGACTCCCATGCAACAAACCGTAAGTGAGGCCAGCCTCCAATAGGTTTACAGGCGTGCACACCAGAAAGTTAAAAAAGAGTTAGTTAGGCCTGCCATAGGAATTAGAGCTTTCACCCTAAGTACATTGAACTCTTCATGGACTGAGTCTTTCAAAAGGAACATTGCTATATGGGAAACGGCCTTTCTGAAAAACTGTTTTGGGGTGGTTACCACAAAGAGGAAATTGGGCGTTATATTCCATAATCTGTTTTTCTCTGAGACGGTACTGTAAATAGTTGAGCATTACTGATATTATCCACCAGGTATTACCATTATAATGGATTGCTCAAAAGAGAGTTATTATTCATACATTTAGTTAGCTACACATAGCCCATAGGTATGCAAAAAGTTTAATTGCTTAACCGTTACTATCACATTGTTTATTTTTATTGCCATGTTTTCGAATAAATATTGTACATTTTGCTTGCTCCATCCGCTGTATCATACCCTGAATCCTGCATCACTATACCTCCACCCGAGACCGATATACCATCAATGTGATGAGTGAGACAACCACATTAATGGTAACAGTTCACTATTTTCCTGTTAGAACCAAGGGAGGTAAATAATTTCAGAGTGAATATAACCCAGGAAACTCCATAAAACCCCATAACAGATAGATTTATACAATTATCCCTCAATACCGATCAACAAGAAATACAAATATAGGATTATGATATTTTGAAGTCAAAACCCAATGCCTATCCCATGCCGATCAACTGATTACGAATACATTACAAAGACAGCTTTGACCAAAGCACAAAATAATCTGTAGTCAGGAGATCAATCTGTATTAAATAGGAAGCCCACACTTTCTGTGCCTGACCGGTAATACATCCTCAGTTTGTCAAGAAAAGGGTCACACCAACAAGCCCATAAATTATTCCCAGAGTGTTGTGCGAAACAGCTTGTGATTTGTGATTGCATTGTGAGAAGTAATTTCAGATTTAGCGAAGGGATTAGAAGCTGCAGGAATAATCCATCTCTTTACCAGCAGCGCTTTGCTTGCTTCTGTCTGCGGCCTATCTTCTCCGTGCTGGGTCTGAATACCGGTTTCACATGCACACAGATATAAACTCATGAAGCATCCTGTTTACTAAATTCATGTCAATAGGTTTAAAGAAAAGAAAATCTGCACAAGGTGCCATGTTATCATAACCTAATCTGTTTTTAAATCAGCTTTACTTTTTTTAAACTTTGCATCAGTCTGGAATTACTTAAACGGAAAATTGTACTTTGCAACAAAAGTAACAGGGAGCGGTGTTGCGTCAAGATATAAGATGGCGTTTCCCATATACTTTATTTCAAATTAAAAGACTAGAAGTTAAAGGGGTGGTCTCGCGAAACCAAGTGGGGTTATACACTTCCGTATGGCCATATTAATGCACTTTGTAATGTACATTGTGCATTAAATATGAGCCATACAGAAGTTATTCCACTTACCTGCTCCGTTGCTAGCGTCCTCGTCTCCATGGTTCCGTCTAAATTCGCTGGCAGCTTGCTTTTTTAGACGCGCTTGCGCAGTCCGGTCTTCTCCATTCAGCACGAGCCGCTTCAGTGTGCTCCCCGCTACAGCTCTTCTGCGCATGCGCAGACGAGCTGTCACTGCTCGGGAGCGCGCTGAAGCGGCCATTCTGCACCATCCTCTGTTAGAGGAAGGTGCAGAAACTGGAGCTGCCCAGCGGAGAAGCCCAGCCCAGCCCAGCCCAGCAGCCCCGAGAAGCCTCCCAGGTAAGTGATGGGTCGGGGGGGGCTGCCGCTGCGCCGGGGGAGCTAGCGCTAGGCCGGGGGGGCTGTCGCTGCGATGGGGGAGCTAGCGCTAGGCCGGGGGGGGCTGTCGCTCGGCCGGGGGGGGCTGTCGCTAGGCCGGGGGGGGCTGTCGCTAGGCCGGGGGGGCTGTCGCTAGGCCGGGGGGGCTGTCGCTGCGCCGGGGGAGCTAGCGCTAGGCCGGGGGGGCTGTCGCTAGGCCGGGGGGGCTGTCGCTAGGCCGGGGGGGCTGTCGCTAGGCCGGGGGAGCTAGCGCTAGGCCGGGGGGGCTGTCGCTGCGATGGGGGGGGCTGTCGCTGCGCCGGGGGAGCTAGCGCTGGGGAGCCGGGGGCTAGCGCCGGTTACCTGCTGTCTGGTCGGCGGCTGCGGGGCGTCTGGTCGGCGGCTGCGATGCGTCCGGTTGCCATGGAGACACAGCTGGCGGCGTCTCGGGAGCGCGCACGTCGGGCTGCAGCGAGCGACTGGGAAAGAGCCGGCGGCCATCTTGAGGAAACTTTTATAACTTGCTGAAACGCTGGAACGGTAAGTACAAACCAGCTAGAAATGTCATTTACAGGGGGGCTTAGTAATGTATGCTTAATGGGGGGGACTGGGCAAAAAAAAAAATTAACTGCTTCCTCGAGACATCTCCTTTAAATTGCTGCATGAGGAAATAGCTGAGGTAGCCAGGGGAGAGCTGTAACCCCTTCTGTTTTTGTGTTTTTTTTTTATTGACCAAGCGTTGCTCTCTACATGAGTTGTATTGGGTATTGCAATTCCATTCCATTGAAGCGACTTTACGGGCCTAGATAAACATTAGTATTAGAGATGAGCGAACGTGTTCTTCCGAGCTTGATATTCGTGCGAATATTAGGGTGTTCGGGATGTTCGTTATTCGTAACGAACACCATGCGGTGTTCTGGTTATTTTCACTTCCTTCCCTGAGACGTTAGCGCGCTTTTCTGGCCAATTGAAAGACAGGGAAGGCATTACAACTTCCCCCTGTGACGTTCAAGCCCTATACCACCCCCCTGCTGTGAGTGGCTGGGAAGATCAGGTGTCACCCGAACATAAAAGTCGGCCCCTCCCGCGGTTCGCCTCAGATGCGGTGTGAGTTAGATGAGGGACAGTGCTGTTTGTACCGGAGCTGCTGTAGGGAAAGAATTGGTAGTTAGTGTAGGCTTCAAGACCCCCCAAAGGTCCTTATTAGGGCCACTGATAGCTGTGTGTTGGCTGCTGTTAGCAGTGGCAATTTTTTTTTTCTCAAAATCGCCTCTGCAGACCGTTGCACCTGGCATTAGGGACAGAAGTGCTGCATAGGCAGGGAGAGTGTTAGGAGTGAGTGTAGCCTTCAAGAACCTCAACGGTCCTTTCTAGGGCCATATTTATCCGTGTGCAGTACTGTCCAGGCTGCTGTTAGCTGTGCTGCATTTTTTTTTGCTTCTCAAAATCGCCTCTGCAGACCATTGCACCCTCCATTGATACTGCAGGGAAAGAATTGTATAGGCAGGGCGACAACACAGTTGTTATTCATTGAATATACGCAGTGCTGCCTTTTGGTGCCAAAAAACGGAAAATAATTAAATTTGTCCTGCCTCTGTCCGGCCTAACGCCGGTGGACACGTGTGAGCTGCGTCTGCAACCTGTAAAAATCAGACGCACCCAGCTACGCTTTACTGCTGGCTTCGCCATTTGCTTTCCTTAATTGGGAAAAAAATACCTGCTCTGCCAGAGTTATAATAACTCTGCTACCCTCACGTTCTGTGACACATAAGCAGGGACACAGCACAGTTATTAAACTTCTCATGTTCATTGAATATACGCAGTGCTGCCTTTTGGTGGAAAAAAACTGAAAACAAATCTATTTGTCCAGCCTCTGTCCGTCCTAAGGGCGGTGGAGACGTGTGAGCTGCGTGAAAAACATTGCTAAATCATACGCACCCAGCTACGCTTTACTGCTGGCTTCGCCATTTGCTTTCCTTAATTGGGAAAAAAATACCTGCTCTGCCAGAGTTATAATAACTCTGCTACCCTCACGTTCTGTGACACATAAGCAGGGACACAGCACAGTTATTAAACTTAGATAATTCATTCACTAGAGGCAGTGGGGCCTTTCGTTTTCCAAAAAGGGCAAAAATTATATTTGGCCTGCAGTCTTGCGCCAATTTATTTCCTGCCTGTGAAATCAAATCACTGGTAATACAGCATGCTGAGGGGTAGGGGTAGGCCTAGAGGACGTGGACGCGGCCGAGGACGCGGAGGGCCAAGTCAGGGTGTGGGCACAGCCCGAGCTCCTGATCCCGGTGTGTCGCAGCCGACTGCTGCGCGATTAGGAGAGAGGCACGTTTCTGGCGTCCCCACATTCATCGCCCAATTAATGGGTCCACGCGGGAGACGGTTATAAGAAAATGAGCAGTGTGAGCAGGTCCTGTCCTGGATGGCAGAAAGTGCTTCGAGCAACCTATCGTCTACCCGCAGTTCTGCGCCGTCCACTGCTGCCAATCCGAATCCTCTGTCTGCTGCTCCTCCTTCCTCCCAGCCTCCTCACTCCACTACAATAACACCTGCTCAGGAGCGGGAACACTCCCAGGAACTGTTCTCGGGCCCCTGCTTAGATTGGGCAGCAGCGGTTCCTCTCCCACCAGAGGAGTTTATCGTCACTGATGCCCAACCATTCGAAAGTTCCCGGGGTCCGGGGGAAGAGGCTGGGGACTTCCGCCAACTGTCTCAACAACTTTCTGTGGGTGAGGAGGACGATGACGATCAGACACAGTTGTCTTGCAGTGAGGTAGTAGTAAGGGCAGTAAGTCCAAGGGAGCAGCGCATAGAGGATTCGGAGGAAGAGCAGCAGGACGATGAGGTGACTGACCCCACCTGGTGTGCAACGCTTACTCAGGAGGACAGGTCTTCAGAGGGGGAGTCAAGGGCATCAGCAGGGCAGGTTGCAAGAGGCAGTGCGGTGGCCAGGGGTAGAGGCAGGGCCAGACCGAATAATCCACCAAGTGTTTCCCAAAGCGCGCCCTCGCGCCATGCCACCCTGCAGAGGCCGAGGTGCTCTAAGGTCTGGCAGTTTTTCACAGAGACGCCTGACGACCGACGAACAGTGGTGTGCAACCTTTGTCACGCAAAGCTCAGCCGGGGAGCCAACACCAACAGCCTCACCACCACCACCATGCGCAGACATATGATGGCCAAGCACCCCGCAAGGTGGGACGAAGGCCGTTCAGCGCCTCCGGTTTGCACCCCTGCCTCTCCCCCTGTGCCCCAACCTGCCACTGAGATGCAACCCCCCTCTCAGGACACAGGCACTACCGTCTCCTGGCCTGCACCCACACCCTCACCTCCGCTGTCCTCGGCCCCATCCAGCAGTGTAGTTCAGTGCACCGTCCAGCCGTCGCTTGCGCAACTGTTGGAGCGCAAGTACGCCGCCACGCACCCGCACGCTCAAACGTTAACCGTCCGCATAGCAAAATTCATCAGCCTTGAGATGCTGCCGTATAGGGTTGTGGAAACGGAGTCCTTCAAAAGTATCATGGAGGCGGCGGCCCCGCGCTACTCAGTTCCCAGTCGCCACTACTTTTCCCGATGTGCCGTCCCAGCCCTGCACGACCACGTCTCCCGCAACATTGTACGCACCCTCACCAACGCGGTTACTGCCACGGTCCACTTAACTACGGACACGTGGACAAGCACAGGCGGGCAGGGCCACTACATCTCCCTGACGGCACATTGGGTGAATTTAGTGGAGGCTGGGACAGAGTCAGAGCCTGGGACCGCTCACGTCCTACCCACCCCCAGAATTGCGGGCCCCAGCTCGGTGGTGGTATCTGCGGAGGTGTATGCTTCCTCCACTAAAGCACCCTCCTCCTCCTCCTCCTCCTCCTCCTCCTCCTCTGTCTCGCAATCAAGATGTGTTAGCAGCAGCATGTCGCCAGCAGTCGGTGTCGCGCGGTGTGGCAGCACAGCAGTGGGCAAGCGTCAGCAGGCCGTGCTGAAACTACTCAGCTTAGGCGATAAGAGGCACACGGCCCACGAACTGCTGCAGGGTCTGACACAGCAGACCGACCGCTGGCTTGCGCCGCTGAGCCTCCAACCGGGCATGGTCGTGTGTGACAACGGCCGTAACCTGGTGGCGGCTCTGCAGCTCGGCAGCCTCACGCACGTGCCATGCCTGGCTCACGTCTTTAATTTGGTGGTTCAGCGGTTTCTGAAAAGCTACCCACGCTTGTCAGACCTGCTCGTAAAGGCGCGCCGGCTCTGCGCACATTTCCGCAAGTCCCACACGGACGCTGCCACCCTGCGCACCCTGCAACATCACTTTAAGCTGCCAGTGCACCGACTGCTGTGCGACGTGCCCACACGGTGGAACTCTACGCTCCACATGTTGGCCAGGCTCTATGAACAACGTAGAGCTATAGTCGAATACCAACTCCAACATGGGCGGCGCAGTGGGAGTCAGCCTCCTCAATTCCTTTCAGAAGAGTGGGCCTGGTTGGCAGACATCTGCCATGTCCTTGGTAATTTTGAGGAGTCTACCCAGGTGGTGAGCGGCGATGCTACAATCATTAGCGTCACCATTCCTCTGCTATGCATCTTGAGAAATTCCCTGCAAACCATAAAGGCAGCTGCTTTGCGCTCGGAAACGGGGGCGGGGGAAGACAGTATGCCGCTGGATAGTCAGGGCACCCTCCTGTCTATTTCTCAGCGCGTACAGGAGGAGGAGGAGGAGCATGAGGAGGATGAGGAGGAGGGGGAAGAGACAGCTTGGCCCGCTGCTGACGGTACACCGGCTGATTGCCTGTCATCCTTTCAGCGTGTATGGCCTGAGGAGGAGGAGGAGGAGGAGGAGGATCCTGAAAGTGATCTTCCTAGTGAAGACAGCCATGTGTTGCGTACAGGTACCCTGGCACACATGGCTGACTTCATGTTAGGATGCCTTTCTCGTGACCCCCGCGTTGCACGCATTCTGGCCACGACGGATTACTGGGTGTACACACTGCTCGATCCACGGTATAAGGAGAACCTGCCCACTCTGATTCCCGAAGAGGAAAGGGGTTCGAGAGTGTTGCTATACCACAGGACCCTTGCGGACAAGCTGATGGTAAAATTCCCAGCCGACAGCGCTAGTGGCAGAAGGCGCAGTACCGAGGGCAAGGTAGCAGGGGATGTGCGTAGATCGAGCAGCATGTACATCCCAGGCAGTGCAACAGTCTTTAAGGGCCTGGCCAGCTTTATGGCTCCCCACCAAGACTGTGTCACCGCTCCCCAGTCACGGCTGAGTCGGCGGGAGCATTGTAAAAGGATGGTGAGGGAGTACGTAGCGGATCGCACGACCATCCTCGGTGACGCCTCTGCCCCCTACAACTACTGGGTGTCGAAGCTGGACACGTGGCCTGAACTCACGCTGTATGCCCTGGAGGTGCTTGCTTGTCCTGCGGCTAGCGTCTTGTCGGAGAGGGTGTTTAGTGCGGCTGGGGGAATCATCACAGATAAGCGTAGCCGCTTGTCAACCGACAGTGCCGACAGGCTAACACTCATCAAGATGAACAAAGGCTGGATTTCCCCAGACTTCTGTTCTCCACCAGCGGACAGCAGCGATACGTAAGCAATACGTAGGCTGCACCCGCGGATGGAAGCTACGTTCTCTCTCACCATCCAAAACGGGGACATTTCTGCTTCATCAATCTGTGTCTAATATTCCTCCTCCTCCTCCTCCTGCTCCTCCTCCTGAAACCTCACGTAATCACGCTGAACGGGCAATTTTTCTTAGGGCCACAAGGCTCACTCAAATAATTTTTCAGAACAATTTTTATAAGTTTCAATGCGCTTAAAAGCATTGGAACTTTAACTTGAACCAATTTTTCGTTACACTGGGCTGCCTCCAGGCCTAGTTACCACTTAAGCCACATTAACCAAAGCGATTCACCTGCCATCTTGGTTGGGCATGGCCAATTTTTACTGAGGTACATTAGTACTGTTGGTACACCAATTTTTTGGGGCCCTCACCTACAGTGTAATCATAGTAATTTCTATGTTCTTCGCCTGCACTCATGGTACAGAAAGGTGTGTGGGGTTGGCCTACAGTTTAGCTACATAAATGTAACTTGTGCCTTGGCTATACTAAGGCTACTGAAATGGAACGAAGACTGCGCTCCCGCTATACTGCTGCTTCAGAATTGTTAATGGGGCCTGTCCTGAGTGCTACTATTGCTTACATGGAACGAAGACTGCGCTCCCGCTATACTGCTGCTTCAGAATTGTTAATAGGGCCTGTCCTGAGTGCTACTATTGCTTACATGGAACGAAGACTGCGCTCCCGCTATACTGCTGCTTCAGAATTGTTAATGGGGCCTGTCCTGAGTGCTACTATTGCTTACATGGAACGAAGACTGCGCTCCCGCTATACTGCTGCTTCAGAATTGTTAATGGGGCCTGTCCTGAGTGCTACTATTGCTTACATGGAACGAAGACTGCGCTCCCGCTATACTGCTGCTTCAGAATTGTTACTGGGGCCTGTCTTGAGTGCTACTATTGCTGACATGGAACGGACACGTGGAGAGGACACGTAGTGCCTCAAAAACATCCCCCTCCTCCTCCAACAGGGAAAACATTCTTGGCAAATGCCTTTGCATTGGTTCGTCTGGTGGCAGTCCAAGAATTTCACCTTTACCGACACAACAAGAGAGCCCCCACACCATCCCCCCGCCACGGCCCACTTAATCCTGGCCACATTCCGAAAACCAACAAAATACAACCGTGCTACTAGGTCCGCAGTCACCACCACATTACCACCAACGCGGTTACTGTTAAGGTGCATATTACCAGTCTGACTGGGGCATGCAGACACCTTGACAGAATGAATAGTGTGTGGCACATAGCTTCCCCATTGCTATGCCCACGTGTGCAGCTCCTGATGGCGGTGGCACAGGATTCTATTTCTCGTTGCTTCTGTACAGCATTGTGGGCTATCGCCCCGCCCCTATTAAAGAGGGTCGCTGCCTAGCCGTGCCAACCCTCTGCAGTGTGTGCCTGCGGTTCCTCCTCATGGCAGACGCACTTCTAAATAGACATGAGTGTGGCGTGGCATGAGGTCAGCTGAAGGCTGCGCAGGGACACTTTGGTGTGCGCTGTGGGGGGGAGGGGGGGCGGTTGGGCAGCATGTAACCCAGGAGAAGTGGCAGTGGAGTGTCATCCAGGCAGTGATTGTGCTTTGTTGTAGCTAGTGTGGTGCTTAGCAAAGGTATGCCATGCTAATGAGGGCTTTTCAGAAGTAAAAGTTGTTGGGAGGGGGGGGGGGGGGCCACTCTTGCCGGTATTGTGGCTTAATAGTGGGACCTGTGAACTTGAGATGCAGCCCAACATGTAGCCCCTCGCCTGCCCTATCCGTTGCTGTGTCGTTCCCATCACTTTGTTGAATTGCCCAGATTTTCACACATGAAAACCTTAGCGAGCATCGGCGAAATACAAAAATGCTCTGGTCGCCCATTGACTTCAATGGGGTTCGTTGTTCGAAACGAACCCTCGAGCATCGCGGGAAGTTCGTTCCGAATAACGAACACCCGAACATTTTGGTGTTCGCTCATCTCTAATTAGTATGCATTGGTAGTCTAAGATGCTACATACTGATCTGACTGGTTAGTACTGCTCACATGGGTAGCACTGGTCAATCAAAGCAGGTGTAGTGCCTTAAACTAATGATCTATACAAATGCACAGTGTGCATCAGTAATAGTGTTGAGTGATTATTAAAACAATCGGTTCGGAAATGACCGACACGATTTAAAAAAATAGTTGTGAATCGGAACTATCGATTCCGACTTCCATTGAAAGCAATGCGAGTAAAAATTGGTTTCTCTAATTTGGCCTAATTGAGCAACAGTGGAGGTGGTTGCAATGGCAGCCTAATGGTCAGCATTCCTGCCTTGCAGTGGTGGAGTCCCTGGCTCAAATCCTTATCAAGGTCTGATGTAAACCTTGAACTCCAGCACTGTAAGGCAGCAGTGTCAAGCAGCCAACACACCTGTCCTTTCTGCTCAGAGCAAAGTAACAATTTTTTTGCTAAGAATGGGATCGGGATGATCAGATCTGATTTAACAAAAATCGGCCTGATTTTATCGCATGACTTATCACAACGAGGAACACTAATCAGGTAGTCAGAGAAGTGGTTTTGCCACCTTTGTCTGTCCAGGTCCTGGGGGTTGCTTTAAACATTGTCCATGACCAAAGAGGTGCTGTGTTGCTGAAACATTAATGTAATGACCAAGTTCAATGGGGGTGCTGGTAGGGTTCTTGGTATGGGTCGGCAAAATGCAATGTATGACACCCAGATTTTCCCCACATACTCCAACGCCTTTGGCATAGTCATATAGGCTCACCGATTGCATTGGTGCAGGGGCAGCACTGACCAACAGGCAAGTACTGAGCCATATCAACTTTTATTGGATGCCTTTAATAATGCAACAGTCTTTAATAGAGTAAAGTAAACAGAGATTTCACAAATGGTTTATAGGTTTCCCTCTGCAACTGTTTTTATCCAAAATATGTCTTCACCGGCCTTCACATTCAAGAGGGATTCTGTACTTTTAATCTTGCATGAAGCACAGATGCGAGCCTCTTTGCTTCTTCGTCTTCACCACTCTCAAATCTGGTGAGAGCATTGGCACACAGGCTTTGCACTTCTTGACCTCTCTCCCTCCTCTTGTAAGACCATTCAGGATCCTCACTTCTCCCTCCTGTACCATAGTCTTAAATGAACATTACCTAAATTAAACAGTCACATAAATCTTAGTAAAATAAAAGCAACTTTTTTAACCCCTTACATCGAGATAGGAAATAAATCAAAAGGTGCTTCAGTTTTTTTTAGTACTACTTTCACAACCTCCTGGCCCCTTCAAATTAAAAATCCTGGTCATTCTCTATGTCAGTCTACAGTAAATCGCCCTTTGTGTAAGCAGCTTCCTCAGCATCTTCTCTCATAACACATGCATCAACGTCTTCTACTCTCCGACATACTGTAATAATTGCAGTGAAGTATCTTTCTGCTTGAGAAAATAGAAGAAAAGCAAATAGCAATGCAGGATTTACTATGTGTAACAAACAGTCTTGGCTTCCTCTCATCACATACAAACTAGGGGTCCAGTGTGAGTGGCTTTATCTAGCAGGACATGTTGACCTGTTGTAATGCATAGAGGATCTCTGAAAGGACAAATATCATGGTAGTATTAGGTATTCAGGGTTATAAGAAGCTGTTGGGACAGCCCTGAGACACTGGACACTGGATGCAGGGGATGCGGTTGCACCAGGGCCCAGGACCCTTAGGGGGCCCATAAGGCCTCTCCTCTCCATACAGGAAGCCCAGTAATATGAATAAAGCATTATAGTTGGGGGCCCTGTTACAGGTTTTGCATTGGGGCCCAGAAGCTTCAAGTTACGCCTCTGCCCTGAGAACATAGTATGGCCAGGCATCCTGGAGGATGAACAAGGTAATGGAAAACATGGTGCTTCATAGGTATAGGACTTCTAAGTAATTTCACAGTGCACTGAATATCATTATTTCCAAATGTGATAGATAATCCCCTTGGAGAGAGAGGGGCAGTTGGCCAAATTCTCTTCTTGTGTTTGGCAACAACTGCATTCAAGGATGCATTCTGGTAAATCAAGGAACATGCTACCAAAATATAAAGAACAACATGCCTCTTTTTCCTCCAGTCATGTTCTTGATGCTGAAATAATAAAGGGGTACATAATCTTTTCAGGTCCAAGGGCTCCATAGTCATATTGAACGAATCCTGAGGGTTACAATCGAGGCCACTACATGGGAGGTTGGCGCAGAGACTTCAGCTCCAAATACACAGAAATCGGAGCAGAAACCTCCACGACAACGTCCCCTGTAGTGGCCGGAACTTGTAACTGCAGGCTCGGCTCTAGAGTTGAAAAGATTCGGGGGGCGCCGGGGGTGAGCGGGGGGTTGCAGAGTGGAGTGTGGGGGGGGGGAGAGAAAGAGAGAGAGCTCCCGCCTGTTCCCCACTGCTACCCCCCGCTCCACCACGCCGCCCCCCCCCCCCCCGGCGCCCCCCCGAATCTTTTCGTCTGAGTAGTCAGTTACTTGGAAAAAGCAGTGCTCGAGTGCAAAAACACCCGAACTGAGTACGTTCGCTCATCTCTACTCGGCTCCCATTGATTTCAATGAGAGCCGTGCCTGCAACTATAACAGATAAATTAACAAAACGTTACAGCTGCCAAATTTTGGGGGAGACAAAAACAAAATACCAGTGGTCTTTATGTCTAAAAATGACTAGGTCCTCCATTAATTTTCGTTCAAACCCCTGTTGGATTTATAATATGGCCGTATTTGCTTTTTCTGTTATGTACAAACTTTACTATAGTAAACTTTATTTAAGGTCATAATATCAAAACCCTTAGTACCAAGCTGTTGAACAAGAAATACATTCTTAATGTCAGTAGCATATCCTAGAAGGTTCATTTACAACGAGGGACTTAGTTATGGTTGCACATGACTTAAAAATTGTATTGATTTTTTTCAGTGCATCCCTCCTCCTGACATTATAGTGATTAATGTCCAGTTTCTAATATCAGCTTCTGAACATGACTAGTAATGCCTGAAACAAAAAGTAATTTACCCCAATCACCCAAATACCCTTGACTTGCTCTGGAAACTTCACAAAGACAGGAAAATTGAGATGCATTCATTTTCTGGGACAGAAAAAAAAAAATAAAAGTTGCCAGGGAAATGATAGGAGAAGAGTCAAAATGTTAAAAGTGAAATCGAAAAAAAAGTTTTATGTCACTTTCACTTAAAAAATGGAGGGAAGTTAAGTAGTCTTGTTCTCCTAAGTAGTCCAACAAGCAGTTCTGAGCCAGAGCATTAATATGATGGAGGGTGGATAGTGTAATGTCTCTGAGCAGTAATCCGGAAGTATAATATCTTTCTCTATATAGCGTCGCACTGCTCAATGTGTCACAGGGTCTGTCTGAGTGACCTTGTGGACACATAATTGTCTTCTACGGATCATTTCGATTGAGACACATTAACATAGCAGCTTTTGGGATTCTGTCAAGACTGCTAGGAAAGATTATATGGGTCATGGAAAGGTTGCACTTGAAAATCCATCTTGCATTTAACCCTTTTACAAAGAGAAGGAAAAGAAATAGAAGTTAATAAAATGAAATGAATGCAGTAGTAATTTCTTAGTTTTCTTTTACAGAAATTCAAACAATACATTTCCATGAAAAAAAAATGGCACAAAGTCTATATAGCGTTATAGGCACAGCAAAGTTTAAGTTCCCATTTAACACATTGCATGCCTTAATGCAGCAAATTTTAACTTGACATTTTTATATGGCATCTGATGGGTTAAATGTCAATTTAAAGTTTGCTGCATTATGGTAAGTTTAAGTGACCCTACAGTCAAGGACTCAAAATGGTATGTAACGCTGTACCTACTGGGGATGATTCCCTGAGAGTCGTCTTTTCTCACCATTTGCTCCTTGGCCTTTAGCTCATCTCTATTAAGACAGAGCTGTGAATTGCAACTACAGTTAATTACAGTGCCTAGTTTGAAGTAGTCTGGGACCCACCCCTGCAGAGGATGGAGTCTGAACCAATGATAAGACAGGGGGTGTGTTCTTGACTACTTATGATTAGGCCTTGTAGTAGTTGTCACCTGCAGTCCTATGTAACAGCACAGGGAACACAGCGATAACGCTGAGGACAGATGATGTAGCAGATGTCACCTGCAGTCCTATGTAACACCACAGATGACACACAGTAACATGTTCAATAAGATGTTAAATATATATTCTTTACAGTAGCCTTTTATATATATTTATGATTGTTATTGTTTTTGGTATTAAAGACCATTATTGGTACTATTGTACCTTATCATCACCGGAAGCTAGGGGTTTGACAGGGCATGCATGGAGGAACGCCACTGTCATGCCCCTAGCTTCCAACTGGCTGAATTCCTGAAGGTCCTTGAAGGTCCTAGCAGTGTCTGTATAGATTTTTGCCTGGGCTGCAGAGTCAGGGTTTGTATTTCCGTTAGGTTTACATTATTTGCTGTAAATGCTTCCATGTTACAGCTGTAACATGGCAGCATTTGAAGCTAATAATGTAAGGCACAGGAACACTAACCCTAACCCTCCAGTCTAGGCAAAAATGTATACAGAGGCTGCAGCTATCACTCTCGCTGGAGCAGCCGTCATCGCTCCGGCTGAAGCACATTGTGCAGTGGTGATGTGAGGTAGCCAGGGAGACTGACAGCGGGGATCAGCCAGTGGCAGATCAGTGGTGGGAGAAGGCACAGAAGACAGAGTGCTTCCCTGGGCTGACAGTGGGGACCGGTCAGCGTTGGAGCAGTGGTGGGAGAAGGCACAGAAGGCAGAGCGCTTCTCTGGGCTGAGGGGGCAACTGAGAGTCCGAGCACCTTTGGTGATTGCAAGCCGCTCAATGTCCCCGTCCACCTCACAGCGCTGCCACTGTGTCAGCATAGACTGTGTGCTGCTCGCTCCCCTGGATGTTACTGCTGGATCTTGTCTCCCAATTGGCATCTAGGGGCGTGACAGGGGCATTCCTCCATGTAAGGGCCGTCAAACTCCTAGCTTCCAGTGGTGACAAAATACAATAATACTGACCATATTTATTCTGCATTAAATGTGGTTTGGTGTGTTTTTTGGAATGTCTAGAACAAATTAATTGGATTTACATTAATTCCTATGAAAATAATTACCTCGAGTAGCAACGGTTTCAGGTAAAGCCGATTGCTTTCGGACGTATTACTAACGTTAGTGGAGGTTCACTGTATTTTATTCTCTGAAGGGGACTTGAATTTGCAATTGTTTAATTGTTAGAATAGTACACTGCATTAATGATGTAGTGTATTCTACTAAGCCTATTAGTAGAATGCACTACAGAAGGTGGGACCTATTAGGCTGAGTTACATAGCAGACATAGAAGCTTTTGTCAAGCTTCTGGCTGCCATGGGAACCCATTGGTACTTTGCGATCACATTGCAGGGTGCCGATGGGTGACAGAAAGACCCCTTACCCTTGTCATCTGCTTACATGCTGCAGTTGCTATTGATTGTGGCATGTAAGGGGTTAAATTGCCAGAATCTGAGGTTTCTCTGCTACTGGCTGTTATAGCATGAGCCTGGCAGTTAGTATTCAGCAAAGCTATTAACTTAAATAGAGCAGGTTTAACCCTTTCCCACTCCTGGAGCTACATTTACATCCTGGAGTGTCGGGGTATGTATGAATAGAGGTCGCGGGGCGACCTCTCTTCATACAGCATGGGTGTCAGCTGTTTATTACAGCTGACACCTACGGGCGATAGCTGCAATCAGCCACGCAGCCGATCGCTGCTATTAACCCTTTAAATGTCACTGTCAATTCTGACAGCGGCACTTAAATCCCCCAAACAATGTTTGGGGGTCCCATATGCCCACCCCCTGTGCGGTGAGATCGGGGGAGCCATGCAGGTGTCATGGCAGCCCGGGGCCTTCTGAAAGGCCCCAGGGCTCCCTTAGGAGACTGCCTTTCAAGCCATACCCGTGGGGTGGCTGGATAGACTTCCTGACAAATTGCAGTATAACGAAATGCTATAGCATTACATCATACTGCAGGAGTAATAAAAGCATCGAATGTTCTAGTCCCCCAGGGGGGCTTAAAAGAAAAGTGAAAATAAGAGCAATAAAGTTTTATTAACTGTAAAAAAAAAAAGTTATAAAAGTTTAAATCACACCCCTTTTGCCATATCTATAATAAAAAAATCTAAATCATAAAATAAAAATATGTTTGGCATTGCCGCGTCCGTAAAAGTCCGTTCTATCAAAGTAGCACATTATTTACCCTGCACGGTGAACGTCGTCTGAAAAACAAAATAAAGACCGCCAGAAATGCACTTTTTCAGTTACCCTGTCTCCCAGAAAAAATGCAATAAAAAGCAATCAAAAAGTCGTACATATACCAAAATGGTACTAACGTAAACTACAGGACATCCCATAAAAAATGAGCCCTCAAAAACTATACAAGTTTGATATTGTAGCAATCGTACTGACTAGAGATGAGAGAGCATACTCGTCCGAGCTTGATGCTCGTTCGAGTATTAGGCTGCTCGAGATGCTCGCTACTCGAGACGAGCACCACGCGGTACTCGTCTCGATTAAACGAGCACTGATCATTGAATTCAATGGAGCCGGCAATACAGCCGTCTCCATTGAAAGCAATGGGCTGCCGGCGAGCGTGGGATGAATTGTCGGGAAGGGCTTAAATATATAAGCCCTTCCCTGCAATTCATCCAGAAATGTGTAAAAAAAAAATATATATATACTCACCTTGTCCCGGCAGAACGATGTTAGCCCATTGAATTCAATGGAGCCGGCAATACAGCCGGCTCCATTAAAAGCAATGGGCTGCCGGCGATCGTGGGATGAATTGTCGGGAAGGGGTTAAATATATAAGCCCTTCCCTGCAATTCATCCAGAAATGTGTAAAAAAAAATAAATATATATATATATATATACTCACTTGGTCCCGGCAGACAGAGTTCAGCGCGGCCAGCGGCAGTCCTCCTGAACTGCCCTGAACAGCTGTGAGTAGTATTCAGCAGCCGGGGATTTAAAATCCCCGCCTGCTGAATGAGCTGCCTCTAATTGGTCACAGCCTGACCAATCAGAGGCAGATTCCACTCACACACCCATTCATGAATTTATGAATGGGTGTGTGACTGCTGCCTCTGATTGGCTCAGCGGGACCAGAGGAGAACGATCTTTATGCTGACAGTGCGGGGGGGGGGGGGGTCTCACTCTTGCCACTATTATGGCTTAATAGTGGGACCTGGGAACTTGAGATGCAGCCCAACATGTAGCCCCTCGCCTGCCCTATCCGTTTCTGTGTCGTTCCCATCACTTTCTCATCACTGAAAGTTCGACTCGAGTAACGAGCACTAGAGCATTTTGGTGCTCGCTCATCTCTAGTACTGACCCATAGAATAAAGTTATCATGTCATTTTTGTTGCAGCTTGTGCGCTGTAGAAACAAGATGCACTGAAAGATGGTGGAATGTTTTTGTTTTTTTTTACTCCACTTAGAATTTTTTTCAAAGTTTTTCAGTACATTATATGGTACATTAAATAGTAACAATAAAAAATACAACTTGGCCCGCAAAAAACAAGCCTTCATATAGCGATGTCGATGGATAAATAAAGGAGTTACGATTTTTTTAAAAGGGGGAAGGAAAAAATGAAAATGAAAAAAAAAAAAGAGGGGCCGCATTATTAAAGGGATTGTCTCGCGGCAGCAAGTGGGGTTATACACTTCTGTATGGCCATATTAATGCACTTTGTAATGTACATCGTGCATTAAATATGAGCCATACAGAAGTTATTCACTTACCTGCTCCGTTGCTAGCGTCCCCATCGCCATGGATCTGTCTAATTCTGATGTCTTCTGGCGTTTTTAGACGCGCTTGCGCTGTGCGGTCTTCTGCTTCTTGTTTGGTACGGGCACGAGCGGCGTTCTGGCTCTGCCCCTTCTACATGTCATCACGTAGCTCCGCCCCATCACGTGTGCCGATTCCAGCCAATCAGGAGACTGGAATCGGCAATGGAATGCACAGAGCCCATGGTGCACCATGGGAGAAGACCCGCGGTGCACCATGGGAGAAAACCGCAGTGCATCCGTGGGAAAGGACCGGCGGCCATCTTTGGAGAAGAATTTTATAACTCCATATTTCGTTGGATCGGTAAGTAGCAAGCGGTTTAAAAAACGCTTTAAATTGCTATTTTAGGCCGGGGGGTGACAGGGGGAATGGGGTAATGTTAAATTTTGAGGTTTGTCGCGAGACAACCCCTTTATGGTTAAAAGCTAATTAGTGAAGTTAGTAAAAAGTTATATTGTCATCTTCAATAGGTTAAATTTGAATTATAAATATGAAATAAAGTGAATACAATTGACTGAGTGACAAGTGAATTTTGCCTAAATTGGCAGAGTGACGGTAAGAAACTTTGGTCTATATGTTAATTTATCACTATGATAGGAACATTGTGTGGGTCACAATCATGACCCATACCAATGTCCACCTTGAACTGCCTCCATTAGTCCAGTATACCAATGTAAAAGTTTATCCTGTAAACTTTCTTCTCTCTCTAATTGTTTTCACCCATATGTGTACAACTTGCTTCTAATGGGTGAAGTAATCGAAGGAAGCTCACCAGAGAACTGTCAGGAAGGATTCTTGCATTGCTCATTTGAATAGGACAAGTTGATATTTTCGGCAACACATTTACAGCTTATTAAACTCATAAATAAACTGCACAATCCACAGATACGTTATGAAGCTGGCTGGAATATCAGTTTTCACTTCAGGCTAGGCACACCTTGAAGTTATTCCTGTCATGGTACTTGAACACACAGCTATTTCCTTCAGGCATTATCTCTCTCTATCTATATGTACTTATTTTTCTGATTGCACCTCATTACACCATGTACCGATATGTAGTCATCCCTGAAGAGCAATTCCTCTAAAAAAAAACTATACATATTGTATAAGTCCTTAATAATGTTGGGTGACAACCAATATGGCAACCACTTCAATTGGGAAACACATTTCATGAGGAATAGCACATTTTTCATTAATGTGATGGTGTATACCTTAGGATAAATCATCAATGGTTGATCAGTGGGTGTCCGATTTTTGAGAACCCCACTGATTATTAGGGCAAAGAGCGTCAACAATCATCGAAGCCTATTTAATGGTTGTTCAAACTCAGTGACTTATCCGTACATTTGGCTGTACCTGGTACTGCGGCTTTCATGGAAGGAGAATGAGCTGCAGTATTAGGCACAGCCACATGTAATGATGAGCTGCCATGCCACAACAAACATAGAAGTGGGCAGCAAGCACTTCATTCTTATTTTGGGTGACATTCCCGGAATTGGACCCTTGCTGGCCTACCATATTCTAAAGTTGCCCATACATTAAAGATAACTGTTGACCAAAGGCTCATTTGACCATCAACCATGTAGCCCAGCAATCCTATTCACCACAGTGTGTACATGCATTTTGAATGTGAAGAGAAAAGAAAGCTACCAATCGACACCACTGCCAGTGACCTACCTCCTGGGAACAAAGGGAATGGGCAATAGAAATCCAACTGCTCCATCTACTGTCGCACAAGAGTTTGGAGGCCCCCATATTCATCGGATGGTCAAGCATATCTGCAGAAATAATCAGTTTCAGCTAATTTACATCTAATGTGTAAAGCCACATACAGACAATCCAGTCCCTACCACTCTGGTCTAAGAGGTTGCTGCAGCAGTCACATGCCATTCATTGTTCATGTGACTTCTCTTCAGACCATCACTGGCCTCAGCAGTCATGTCATCATGAATGGTACGTGAACACTGAGGCCAGTGATTGGCTGAGTGGTTACGAGAACAATAAATGTAACATGACCACTGCAACAACTTCCTGAACCAAAGCAGCAGTACCAAAGCGGATGTGCTAGACTTAAATATCTGACTAGTGATCATGTTTTGCTTGTAATTTTGTGCCCTCCCAACCCTCACTTATTTTTTCTGACTGTCAGAAAACCCCTTTAATGACCATATTAATGTTTAGCAAGTTTCCCCAAAATTAAATACAACCTATAAATGATTGAATAGAACTTTAACAGCTTCAGGGTGCATTCACACGAGCGTGTGCATGTGCCGTACATAGGTGCGCACAAAAGTGCACACCCACGTACGTGCAAAAAACACACATGAATGCAGGGCCGTGCCCATTGCCTTAGGGGCCTACCTCGGTGAGATAGTAAAATTTGCTGAGAGCTTCTGAATGACTCTCTAGTCCTCCCCAAAAGGACGCCAATATCGGGCATGACCACCATAGATGTAGGTAGGATCCCACTTCGTTTTTACATCTCCAGCAGTTCCCGTGAGGAGCAAGATTATGGTCGAACAGCCATTGGGGTGTTCTGTACCATCTCACTAATAATTTATAATGAGATTCTTGCGCAAGAACACAGGGAGATAGTCCAAAGGAAGTCCTCAATATCAGACTAGTTTCACTCGTTGTGAGTTTGATCCCCAGTTCCTTCTCCCAAGAAGTAAGGAAAGCAGGTTTGTATGATAGCGAAGGGGTAACATAGTTTGTGCGTAGCAAGGCATTTTTCTTAATCGTAGGGTTATTATCGGTTAGGGCCTTTTCGAAGGGGGTTCGGGGCCTTGTGGTTTTGTAAACTTGAAGAAATTTTTTGAAAACCCCAGTCACCTGTGTTTTTTGCAGAAATGAAAAACTTTCGGTTGGCAGTAGGTTATGGAGGATTTCCGCTGAAGCAAGGTGAGCCTGGTTCTGTAAGCTGGATAGCGTAGATGATGTAAATTTTTTCCATAGGGATATAGTGCTCGGGTCAGGGGGGAGAGCCATCAATTTGTAAATAGAGCGTAGAGGTAGGGAGGGGGAGGGACCTGGGGCTAAGTCCAGTCCGAGCTCGTCCCAGACACAACAAGGTCCCCTTAGTAGGGAGTTGAAGTTCTTGGCTCTGTATCGAAACTTTGAGGGGAGCCAAAGATCCTCAATCAGAGAGTCTTCACAATAGCCCTCGACCAAAGCCGGGAGTAGGTTATCTTTAGAAGGTTGGACCAGTTCTATCCAGTATCGTAGTTGGGAGGCGCAATAGAAATCAGAAAGCTTGGGAAGACCAATGCCTCCCTCCACACCTCTTTTAATCATTAGACTGTATGCCAGTCTTGGTCTCCTCCGCCTCTACACAAAGCCTGAGATGGCTGATCTAAGAGTTCTGAAGAAATTTACCGGGAGGTGAATAATGAGCATTCTGATCTTATAAAGAATAATGGGTAGGATGTACGATTTAATGATATTTTTTCTGCCAAACCAGGAAACGAACAGAACGTCATAGGATTTCAAAAGATTTTTTACTTGGTTAATTAGTGGTATAAAATTTGCGTTGTAGAGGTCTTCCGCCTGTTTTGTTAGCTTAATCCCTAAATAGTCTAATGAAGCGTTCGACCATGTGAAGGGGGAGTTTGCTCTCAGTTCCCCGCAGCGTACCGCGGGAATAGATATATTCAGTACTGTCGATTTGGAAAAATTGATTTTGAAATTTGAAATGGCTCCAAACTCTTTTAGCTGTTCCGTGAGCCTAGGGAGGCTCTTCTCAGGGTCTGATATTAAGAAGACTATATCGTCTGCAAACGCTGTGGTGGACATGGTATGTTCTCTAAATTGTAGGCCTTTAATACCTGCATCTTGTCTGATTTTATTCAGTAAGGGTTCCAAAACTAGGATAAAGAGCGAAGGTGATAGGGGGCATCCCTGCCGAGTACCATTCCTTATATCGAATGGAGGGGAAAGAATATCGTTAATTTTAAGTCTTGCATAGGGGCGTGAGTAGAGAGAGAGGATAGCTGAGATAAACTCCACTGAAAAATTATAGTGAAATAAGACTTTTTCCATATATTGCCAATCTACCCTGTCAAAAGCCTTTTCGGCGTCCGTGCCTACTAAGGCTAAGGGTATCCTATGAGATTGCGCATAGCGGGCAGCGTGGAGTAATCTGAGGCAATTATCCCTTCCCTCTCTTCCTCTAACAAATCCAGACTGTTCTCCATTTATTAGTGATGGAATAAAGGGTTCCACACGTGAAGCCAGGAGTTTTGCCCATAGTTTCATATCGAGGTTGATTAACGATATTGGGCGGTAACTTCCGCACATTTCAGGGTCCTTATTGTCTTTGTGGATCAAGGTAATATGCGCTTCGAGGGATTGTTTCGGCAGGGATGCCCGCCTCTGGAGCTCGTTGAAAAGATCTATAAGTCTTGGATTTAAGATGGATTGGAAAGATTTATAAGACTGTATGGTTAGGCCATCTGGGCCAGGGCTTTTGTTCGGGGGTGAAGAAGCAATTAATTTTTCAATTTCTGGGAAGGTCACGGGAGTTGTCAAGGACTGTGCTTCATTCGACTTTAGTTTGGGAATCTTTAATTGGTTCAGAAAGGAGTCTATCAATAGGTTAGTATCGTCCTTATTTCTAGGGGTGGGGTGACATTTCAGGTGGCACAGGTCTGCATAGTAGTTCTGAAACTCTTTGGCTATGTCTATGGCGGCTGTCCGCGACTCGCCAGTGGGGGTTTTTATTGATTTAATTAAGTTTTTGGACCGCGCTTTTTTAATCATGGATGTCATCAGTTTGCTCCCTCTGTTGCCCTGGGCATAAATTACGTGTTTCCAGTGGAGTTGTTTTTTATTGAATCTGGTTTCTAGGTATTGTCTCAATTCCGACCTCGTTGTCATTAGGCTTTCAGAATTCTGTTTTGATTGAGGTAGCTTCATTGTTTGTTCTAATTTAGCTATTAATAGTAATTTTTCGTTAATTTCTTTTTGCAAGCGCTTTTTTGTACGGGTGCCCAATGCTATTAAAAGCCCTCGCATGTACACCTTGTGGGCTTCACAGACCATCGGAGTCTCCACCTCTTCTGTGGAGTTAAGGAGAAAATATTCCTCCAGAGATTTGGCTAAATGGTCTCTTTCCTCTTTCGAATCCAAGAGGGAGGAGTTAAGTCTCCATCTCCACTCCCTTGGGTTCGCTTGCGGCGAGCGAAGGGTTACGTGCACAGGGGCGTGGTCTGACACTGTCCTTGTATCTATTTCTGTTCTAGCTACTGATGTGAGGAGGTCGGAGGAGACCAAGAGGTAGTCCAATCTCTGAAATGAAGAGTGGACTGAGGAGAAGTAGGAGTAATCCTTTGATGAGGGGTCAAGGGAGCGCCAGACATCTACTAATCCCAACTCCTGTAGGCTCCTACCGAGCCTCCTCAGCTTAACTTGGGAGATTTGCGAGCGGCCAGTGGAGGAATCTAAGATGGGGTTGAAAGTGACGTTGAAGTCCCCTGCTAACACAATCTGCCCTATTGCGAAATGCTTTAAGGTTTCTAACTGTTTTAGCAACCAAGGGATCTGATCTGAGTTCGGGGAGTAAATATTTGCTAAAGTCATTTTGACATTGTTTAGGGAACCCCTTACAAATAGAGCTCTCCCCTCGCCGTCTCTATATTGGGCCTCTTCCACAAAGTTTATTGCTCCGTGGAGGAGGATTGACACTCCCTTGGGGGCCGAGGAGGGGTGAGTGCTATGGAAGGCTGTGGTGAAGTGTTTTCCTGGAAGTGTGAAGCATTTGTTACCTTTATAGTGGGTTTCCTGCAGGAAAAGAATTTTGGATCCATACCTCTTGGCGAGGAGAGCGATATTATGTCTCTTTGAAGGCGAGTTGAGACCCCTGACGTTGAGGGAGGTAAGACGTAGGTTGTTCATAGTTGCACACCTAAGCTGCAGCAGAGAAAAATATGTGAGATATTAGAACACCGGGTATCCTCTATCCGGGCCCAGAGGAATTTACTGTAAGGCGTCCTGGAAGGTATCGGGGGTAAGTAGGGAGACAATAGGGGGGAAAGGAGGTAGGGAAAGGAGGGGAAGGGATCAAGGTATTAACGTTTAGAACCACAAGAAAAATACAGTAAGCACTATATAGCCCAAGCTGCAGGAAAGGTCCGCAGGCAGGGCTATATTTTAAGGGGGGTAAGGATATCAGATCCTCACCTCCCTTAATGGGTGGGTGTGCCTTAGGACCCCTTTTTGGTGGGGGGAAACTTGAACACCAAGAACACGAAAAAGTCACTGATGTTTGCAACTGGAGTAAAACTTGTTAACGATTCTTCGGATACAGGGAAACCATATGCGTATACCATATACGGGCAAGAAGAGGCTGTAAAAGCCTAACAGTCCAGAGTAGGAGGACCGGGAGGGCAATAAAGGTGTTACTATGAGTCCTTCTCCTCCAGAGTTCCACCTTAGGCCCTCGGCCGGGATATTCAACGTGGCCTGGGCCCTAAAATAAGAGTCCATCCTAATCAAGTCCCAGGTTCTTCAGAATAAAGAAAAAGCACCTCCAAGCTCTGGGCGATCATAGGTTAACTCTCAACCAGGGAAAAAGCGAAGGGGCAAGATCTGAGCCCATCAGTTTAGTTCGTCTCTAGGTTTTTTCTTTTTTCCCTTAGGCGATTTGAAGTTGCCTGCTAGTTGCCATCTCTCTGGGGTAACCAGATGGTGGAATTGGGGAGGATCTGGAAGTGGTTGCCAGCTAGGGATGTCTACAGGTTCGATGTCAAGGAGCTGCCATAGCTTCTGTAGGTCTTCTGCAGCTCGTATGTTGAATTTTTTGCCTTTAAGGGAGATGCTTAGACCAAATGGAAAAAGCCATGCATATTTAATTTCTTTGGCTTTAAGGATGTCTAGCAATGGTCGAAGTAGGGGGCGCTTTGCTAGGGTAGAAGGAGCCAAGTCCTGATACATCTGTAATGGAGCATCTACATATTTCAGGTCTTTGCAATTTCTTCCAGCTTTTAAGAGGGCAGCCGCGTCAAGATAGGCAAGCAATTTACATATTATATCTCTAGGTGGCTCCGTTGCTTCAGGCGGGGGTCTTAGGGCTCTATGTATTCGTTCAATTGTAATAGTCGACACCCTGTCGCACCCCAGAAGAGACTCAAAAATTTCTTTTGCGATTTTCGGCAGGCAGGACTCAGGCAGGCCCTTAATGAGTACATTATTGCGCCTGTTCCGATTCTCTAAATCTTCTTGCATTAATAATGCTTTATTTAAGGGGGAGTACTGTTCCTTTAAAACTTGCTCTACTTGCAATGAGTGTATGACGATGGCGGCAGATGAGGCTTCTAATTCCTCCACCCTGTGACCCATCGGCCTTATCTCGTCTTTAATTTCTGCTAGGTCAGAGATAATGGGGCGAAGGGCTTGAGAGATCAAGTCCCTCATAAAGCCCTTGGATATATTCTCACAGTCCTCCCCCTCTGAGCCTGTCTCCTCATCCTCCCCCTTACTGTGTGCAGAGATAATTTCAAGAGTCGGCGCCATCTTGGAGAGGGGCCGCGGGGAGCGAGCACTTCGGTCTCTGAAGAAACGCTGCATGTCAGCTTGTGTCTTGGTCTGCCGGGGGGTGCCCTGTAGGTCGGAGCTTCTGTCCTTGGTGAGTTTCCCCATCTTCTTTAGCTTTTTGCCGCTATTAGAGGTCCGGAAGGGTGCCACGCCGGAGGAGCGCTTCTCTCAAGCGGCCATCCCGCTCAGCGTCCAGGCTCCGCCCCCCGGAGCTGAGCAGTTTGATATATAGTATTGTGGGAAAAAATTCAGGAGAACTAGTAATTTATTCATTTAAATCCCTGCATAGTCTGGTCTTAGGAGTCCAGTGGGCGGTCCTATCAGTGATTGATAGCCTTACCTGTATAAGTGTACATGCAGTGATAATCACTGATAGGACTGGTTTTTTTTTTTTAAGATTTGCTTTTGTGTCACTGCGTTCCAAGAGCCATAACATTTTTATTTTTCCATTGATGGATCTCTATGAGGGCTTGCTTTCTGTGGAATGTGCCCCAATTTTACATTTATGCCATTTTTAAAAACATATAGCATTGTGATCACTTGTATTCCATTTTTTCTACACGCAACATTAACAAAATCTGCAATTCTGACTTCTTTTTGTTTTTAACCCCTTAATGACATGGCCTATTTTGAGCTTAAGGACCAAGCCTTATTTTTCAAATCTGACATCTGTCACTTTCTGTGCTAATAACTTTTGAATGCTTTTACTTATCAAGGTGATTCTGAAATTGTTTTTTCGTGACATATTGTACTTTATGTTAGTGTAAAAATTTCATCAATAAATTTTCTCCTTATTTGGAAAAAAAATCCAAATTTACTGAAAATTTGGAAAAATTCACAATTTTCAAACTTTGAATTGTTTTCTTTGTAAGATAGAAAGTCAAACACCACAACATAGTTATTAATTAACATTTCCCATAGGCCTACTTTACACAGCAATCATTTTTTAAATGTTATTTTACTTTTTGCAGACTCCACAAAGTATATAAATTTAGCAGTAATTTTTCACATTTACTAGCAAATTTCAAAATCTAAATTTTTTAAGGACCAATGCAGTTCAGACATAGTTTTGCCGAGCCTGTATATCAGAATCCCCCATGAATTGCCCCATTTTAAAATCAGCACCCTTCAAAGTATTCAAAATGGCATTTAGAAAGTTTATTAACCCTTTAGATGTTTTACAGGAATTAAAGGAAAGTGCATCAAAAATTAGAACAGTTCCTTTTTTCTACTGATTTTCAATATAAAACCTTTTTTTTAATATAAAACAGTAGGAGTTAGCAAAGAAACAAAACTTGGAATGTATGACCCAGATTCCGCAGTTTTTAGAAATGCCCCATATGTGGACGTAGCCTGTTGTATGGGCACATGGTAGGTCTCAGAAGGAAAGGAGCGCTTCTTGTCTTTTTGAATGCAGATTTGGCAGGAATAATTTTCAGACCCCATGTAGTGTTTGCAGTGCCCCTGAGGTAGCAGTACATTTGAAACCCCCAATAACTGACCCCATTTTGGAAACTACACCCCTCAGGGAATTTATTAAGGGGTGTAGTGAGCGGTTTGAACTCACAGATGTTTGAGGAATTTTTTTTAACAGTTTGAGTTCAATACGAAAAAATCCAATTTTTCACATAATGTTTAGCTTTAGGCCCAGATTTTCATTTTTCACCAGTGGCAGAAGGAAAAACGTACCCCATGATGCGTTACCCAGTTGCTCTCGAACACAGAAATGCCCCATATGTGGACGTAGCCTGTTGTATGGGCACATGGCAGGACTCAGAAGGATAGGAGCGCTTCTTGGCTTTTTGAATGCAGATTT
Source organism: Eleutherodactylus coqui (assembly GCF_035609145.1). Lineage (NCBI taxonomy): Eukaryota > Metazoa > Chordata > Amphibia > Anura > Eleutherodactylidae > Eleutherodactylus > Eleutherodactylus coqui. The sequence continues at coordinate 280,184,936 of NC_089838.1, forward strand.
TGGTGGAATAATTTTCAGAGCCCATGTAGTGTTTGCAGTGCCCCTGAGGTACCAGTGCATTTGAAACCCCCAACAACTGACCCCATTTTGGAAACTACACCCCTCAGGGAATTTTTTAAGGGGTGTAGTGAGCGGTTTGAACCCACAGGTATTTGAGGAATTTTTTTAACAGTTTGAGTTCAATACAAAAAAATCACATTTTTCACATAATGTTCAGCTTTAGGCCCAGATTTATATTTTTTACCAGTGGCAGAAGGAAAAAACGTACCCCATGATGCGTTACCCAGTTGCTCTCGAACACGGAAATGCCCCATATGTGGACGTAGCCTGTTGTATGGGCACATGGCAGGACTCAGAAGGATAGGAGCGCTTCTTGGCTTTTTGAATGCAGATTTTGCTGGAATAATTTTCAGAGCCCATGTAGTGTTTGCAGTGCCCCTGAGGTACCAGTGCATTTGAAACCCCCAACAACTGACCCCATTTTGGAAACTACACCCCTCAGGGAATTTTTTAAGGGGTGTAGTGAGCGGTTTGAACCCACAGGTATTTGAGGAATTTTTTTAACAGTTTGAGTTCAATACGAAAAAATCCAATTTTTCACATAATGTTTAGCTTTAGGCCCAGATTTTCATTTTTCACCAGTGGCAGAAGGAAAAACGTACCCCATGATGCGTTACCCAGTTGCTCTCGAACACGGAAATGCCCCATATGTGGACGTAGCCTGTTGTATGGGCACATGGCAGGACTCAGAAGGATAGGAGCGCTTCTTGGCTTTTTGAATGCAGATTTTGCTGGAATAATTTTCAGAGCCCATGTAGTGTTTGCAGTGCCCCTGAGGTACCAGTGCATTTGAAACCCCCAACAACTGACCCCATTTTGGAAACTACACCCCTCAGGGAATTTTTTAAGGGGTGTAGTGAGCGGTTTGAACCCACAGGTATTTGAGGAATTTTTTTAACAGTTTGAGTTCAATACAAAAAAATCACATTTTTCACATAATGTTCAGCTTTAGGCCCAGATTTATATTTTTTACCAGTGGCAGAAGGAAAAAACGTACCCCATGATGCGTTACCCAGTTGCTCTCGAACACGGAAATGCCCCATATGTGGACGTAGCCTGTTGTATGGGCACATGGCAGGACTCAGAAGGATAGGAGCGCTTCTTGGCTTTTTGAATGCAGATTTTGCTGGAATAATTTTCAGAGCCCATGTAGTGTTTGCAGTGCCCCTGAGGTACCAGTGCATTTGAAACCCCCAACAACTGACCCCATTTTGGAAACTACACCCCTCAGGGAATTTTTTAAGGGGTGTAGTGAGCGGTTCGAACCCACAGGTATTTGAGGAATTTTTTTAACAGTTTGAGTTGAGAACGAAAAATTCACATTTTTCCAATAATGTTCAGCTTTAGGCCCAGATTTTCATTTTTCACCAGGGGCAGAAGGAGAAAACATAGTCCATAATGCATTACCCAATTACTCTCGAGCACGGAAATGCCCCATATGTGGATGTAAACTGTTGTTTGGGCACATGGCAGGGCTCAGAAAGAAAGGAGCGCTTTTTTTGAATGCAGATTTTGCTGGAATAATTTTCAGAGCCCATGTAGTGTTTGCAGTGCCCCTGAGGTACCAGTGCATTTGAGACCCCCAACAACTGACCCAATTTTGGAAACTACACCCCTCAGGGAATTTTTTAAGGGGTGTAGTGAGCGGTTTGAACCCACAGGTATTTGAGGAATTTTTTTTAACAATTTGAGTTGAGAACGAAAAATTCACATTTTTCCAATAATGTTCAGCTTTAGGCCCAGATTTTTATTTTTTACCAGGGGCAGAAGGAGAAAACGTAATCCATGATGTTACCCAACAGGGAAATGCCCCATATGTGAATCTAAACTGTTTTTAGGGCGCAGGGCTCAGAAGGGAAGGACTTAGCATGTGGCTTTATGTACAAGCTGTGCGAAGTACATCAGGGTAAAACGTCAGGGCAATAAAAAAATTAAAATTTCAGGGACGTGTGGTAGATCTTAAAACACTCATTTATACAGAGGCCGGGTTGTGTGGGGCACGTTTCACACTGGTATCTGGTATCTGGTGTCTTTTCTTATCCCCTGTTTGTAGCACACTCTGCACCTCTTTTGGGGCCTTCCCTTCGTCGCAGTGGAGGGAATTTCACTGAGAAAATGCTGCCCTGGTACAATTCTTGTGGCCTCGCTTCCAGAAGTACTGGGCCTCTCCCCCACCTCCTGGTCCCCAAATATTAGGTCCTTGATAACTTCCTCTTGAAATTCAAGGAATGTCCCCCTGTGGCCTGCACCTCGGAACAGCACGTAGGCATTATACAGTGCCATCTGTACGAGGTGCACGGCCAGTTTTTTGTACCACACCCGTGTTTTCCGCATGGCTCTATAGGGCTCCAGTACCTGGTCTGATAGATCGACCCCTCCCATGTACTTATTATAGTCGAGGACGCAGTCTGGTTTGGGGGTCTCTGCACTGGTACCTCGTACTGGGCAGGGGGTACTGCTGTGGCCGTGTATTGTCGTCAACATAAGGACATCCCTCTTGTCCTTATATTTAACGCACAATACATTGTCGCTGCATTGGGCCCGGCTCTCACCCCTTCTGAGCAGTTGCCCAAGCAGCGTCTTAGGGAGGCTTTTTTGATTTTTCCGAACAGTGCCACATGCCACTGTTCCTCTGGAAGCGAGGCACTGAAACAGGGGGACACTGGTATAAAAGTTATCCAGGTACAGATGGTAACCCTGGTCTAATAGTGGGTGCACCAGTTCCCACACTATTTTCCCTGTTACTCCCAGCACGGGGGGGCATTCTGGGGGCTCAATTTTAGTGTCCTTCCCCTCGTAAATACGAAACTTGTGGGTGTACCCTGATGTACTTTCGCACAGCTTGTACAACTTCACACCATACCGTGCCCGCTTACTGGGCAGGTACTGGCGGAATTTTAGCCTCCCCTTGAAGTGTACCAGGGACTCGTCTACTGCAATGTTTATCTGTGGGGCATACGCCTGGGCAAACTTGGCGTTAAAATGGTCTATTACGGGCCTGATCTTATACAACCGATCGTAATTGGGGTGATCGCTGGGGGGGCACAGCTGGTTGTCATTGTAGTGCAGAAATTTTAAAATACACTCAAAGCGCGTCCTCGACATCGCCATGCGGAACATTGGGGTGTGGTACAAAATATCGGTAGACCAGTACGCCCTGATTGTTGGCTTCTTTATTAGCCCCATGGTTAGTATAAGCCCCCAAAATTTTTGTATCTCTGGTGCATCCACAGGGGTCCACTTATCGGGTCTGGCATAGCTGGAGGTGGGATTTTGTTGAATAAAATTCTGGGCGTACAAATTAGTCTGGGTAACAATGTGGGCAATGAACTCTTCTGAAAAAAAAACTTGAAGAAGTCCTTCCCTCTGAGCCCTTCCGGATCAAATTGAATCCCTGGGTTCCCAATAAAATCAGGGATCTGGGGTCTGTAATCTTCCGGGGTACTCCAGTGAGCATCTGATGCATTGGGGTCAGTGGCGGTCCTTGGACGCCTTCTCGGGGGTGCAGGGAGCTCAGACTCGCTGGATGAGGATGAGGATGAGGAGTCGGAGAATGCCAAAAAAGTGGGGTCGTCATCACCACTACCTGAGTCCGAGTCTGATGCAATGATTGCATACAGTTCCTCTGAAGTGTACCTCCTGCGGGCCATATTTATATAAAATGGGGCACACGGGGAAAAAGTTTTATTAGATGGGACACTGCGGGATGGGGTGACCACGGGACGGGTGTGGTGTATTCACGTAAGTGTTTTTTTTTTTTTTCTTTTTTTTTTTTTTTACACAGACGAATACACTGACACAACACGGACTAACGACACACTACACACTAGACGGACTAACGACACGCTACACTAACTAATAACGGGTGACGGGACAGGTAACGAAATGGGAACAACAGGAACTTTTTTTTTTTTTTTTTACACAGACGAATACACTGACAGTACACGGACAAACGACACGCTACACACTAGACGGACTAACTAAACGCTACACTAACTAATAACGGGTGACGGGACAGGTAACGAAATGGGAACAACAGGAACTTTTTTTTTTTTTTTTTTTTACACAGACGAATACACTGACAGTACACGGACTAACGACACGCTACACACTAGACGGACTAACTAAACGCTACACTAACTGATAACGGGTGACGGGACAGGTAACAAAATGGGAACAACAGGAACTTTTTTTTTTTTTTTTTTTACACCAAGGGATACACTGACTACACGCTGCGCTACACTACACTGCTGATCGCACGCTACAGCTCACTCACTACACTTCTGATCACACACTACAGATCCCTCACTCACTACACTACACTGCACTTCTGATCACTCACTCCACTCTGCTACACTACACTGCCTGATCAATCACTCACTACACTCACTACACTACACTGCCTGATCAATCACTCACTACACTCACTACACTACACCACACTGATCACTAACACTCACTCCACTACACCACACTGATGACTAACTCCTCTCCACTACACTGATCACTAACTCCACTCCACTACACTACACTACACTACACTACACTCACTCCCTGCCTAATCTACACTCTAATCGCACTTTATATTAAGAAAAAACACAGTAGGTGCTCTCTGTACAAGCACCGGAAACACACTGCGGTGCTTGCACATGGAGCCCCTACTGTAAACAGCGCGAAGTCCGCTGCTGCGCTGTGATTGGTCAGGGAGTTTTTCCCTGACCAATCACAGCGATCGTGGGGGAGGGACCGCTCTGATTGGTCCCCAGCCCGGATGCCTCACTTGTCTGCCGACGATATCAGCCAGGATCGCTGCTGTGTCGCCGCGATTGTCACCGCGGCAACACTTTAATGGCATGACGTACCAGGTACGTCATGTTGCGGGAAGTATCCCGCTACCATGACGTACCAGGTACGTCCAGGAGCGGGAAGGGGTTAAACGGCATTCACTGTGTAATTTTGCGGGTTTGTACAATTATATTAATGATATATATATTTTTTTTTTGCAACTTTTTCTCACTTTTAAAAAAAAATCCTCTGCATTTTTTTATATCGCCATATTCAAAGACCCTCTAACTATTTATTATCCATAAATAGTGCTGTGAGGGTTTTTTATTTTTTTGTAGAAGTTGTACTTTTTTGATCGCTTTCTATTCCATTTTTTTGTTAAATGATGTTATAACATTTATATGTTGGTCATTATGAACATGACAATACCAACTTTGTCGAGACTTTTGTGTCTTTTTTCAATATGCTAAGGAAAGGGAAAGCTGGGATTTTGACTTTTTTATTTATTTTACAATTTTTACAGTTTTTAAAAAACTTTTTACTTTTCTCCCCCTAAGGAACTTGAAATTCACAATATTTTGATAATTTATATAATACACTACAATACTCCACTACTGTAGTGTATTATATTGCCTATGAACCTCAGCCAGAGAATGATTCTTATGAGCCACCATAATTGGCAGACACAAAGGCTATCTTCAAGCCTTTGGGTGGTATAGCAACTCATCAGGACCCTGTGATCACATCATGGGGGTTTGATGGGTGACAGAGGGAGCCCCCTCCCTTTCTCAGCCTTTTACATGCCACAATACCATTAATCATAACATGTAAAGGGTTAAACAACAGGGATCATTGATTTCTCCAGTCCCTATTGTTAAAGCAGGTACCAAGCTGTCATCAGACAGCCAGGCTCCTGTCCCCTCCTAGCATGGAAGAACCATGTCAGTATTCTAATGCAGTGCCCTAAAAAGGCGTATGTATTATTATAAGGCCCCTAATGACCACCATAAAAAGTTATGCTGGCCATCGTTAAGGGGTTAACCAATTGAGATGATTGATAGTGGTAAAAACAAAAAAGAACAATCACAATATTTGCTGTATGTGCATGAAGAGTTATTGAGAAATAATGATATCATTATCTATTTGTCTGCCAGTTTGCCCATCAGCATCTTCAGTCTCATTTGTTCTCGTAATATCTGAAGTATTACCAAGTACTGTATGCATTAAGAAGAACTTAAAGGGGTATTCTGTACATTTAACCCCTTCCAGTACTCAAAGTAGTTGATTGTTGGGGATAAACTAAGTTATAGTGCTTATGGAACATGGATCATGAAGTCTGGGGGTGTATTTTTTATACTTATTGGGCTCCCCATTACTACGCTGTCACCCCTGGAAGTTGACACTTACAGGACCTCTGTGGAGTTACATAGCTTGTACATACTGTATGGTTTGTCCATCCTTAGGGTGCGTTCACACGAGCGTAGGCGTATTTACGTTCGCACGAGCGCAGCATATAATTGCCGGAAAGAACGTTTTTCGCCGATCACGACCAGAGCTAGAAAGCGTATTTTCGTTTGTTCCTACTTTTCAAACGGTCTTTTCGGCCATCGAATATGCGTTGGCGTGTATTTCTGTCGCATATGTTCCATTTTTTTTCGGGCTGACGTTTTTACGCGCCGTAAAATCGCCCGTGCGAACGAATACATTGGAAACCAACGCCTCAGATGCTCACGTTTATACGATTGGGCGCAAAAACGCGCCGTTTATGCGCTCGTGTGAACGCACCCTTACTCTGAGTCTTGTGGTATTGTAGCTCAGCTCAATTAAAATAACTCTCCTTTTGCATGAAAAGATTCTATCCAGGGACGAGAGGGAGTAATAATATTTCCTGCCACCCGTTCTCTACACTGTTATTCCTTAGATCCACCAGTTCGAGGACCTAGTTTTTTGTTTTCCAACATGGCCACCTCAATCTTCTGACTATCTAATGCAAATTGTTTATTGTCTTAGAATACCAGTGCATTACACCTGCTCTCTGATTGTCCATCACTGATCAAGTGACAGGCCAATCAGAGAGCAGTGTGACATGCCTCAGACTATCAAAGTGCAGTGTGTTTTATGTAGTCAGATTGCATTGGCAATCTTGCAAGACTGAAATCAGAGCCTATGCGCTGGTGAATCTGAGGGACAACAGCACGGAGTATGGGTGGCAAGCAATCTAACTCCTCCCTACAGTCCTAGAACCAAAGAGTCATTCGAAGGGGGTTTCCAGGACCTTACTATTGTTGACATAGCCACAAGATAGGTTATCAATACTTGATTGGTGGGGGTCTGCCACTCTGGACCCCCGACGATCAGCTAATATTAGGCCAGTTGTCAGTGGTGACAAAGCTGGAAGCTGATAGTTTTGTCTACATTGTAGCTATTTGTACAGTTCCCTTTGAATTCAGTGGGTGCTGTGTCTGGTATTACCTACTCAGGGCAATGCAATGTGGAAGGAGCTGTCAGCTTTTGGCTTCATCCCCACTAACAGTGGATACCATACCAGTTGATCGCTGAGGGTCCAGAGTGGCAGACACCTGCTGATAGGTCATTAATAGTAAAGTCCTGAAAAAAAAACTTTAATGATAATGGGATTGAACTGCAATACCAATACCTGTAGAAAGGTGTGCAAGTGTTTTTGAAAAAAAAAAGCAGCCATGTTTTTCAAATCCTGGACAACCCTTTTAAAGTCACTCTGGATATACCTTCCGTGAAACTTTATTCCTTAAAGTCTGGCCATAATTTTCCTAAAGATACCTTGTGTTTATGAGTACAAATATTTTATATTGCTGGTGCAACTGAAGTACAACTCAACCCATTCTATCGGAAGGGACACCATGTAATTATCTTTTATCTGTAGGACGTTAAGATCTTGCTTCAAATTGCATTTTATTCCTAAGCACACAAACCCCCTTTCCCATGCCACTCAGTCTCCTCCACAGGTGCTGACTTAAAGTGTATTTAAAACTATTAATGCCCAAGCTGACACAAAGTGCTGAGGTGGCGTAAATAAGATTTATGCAGTCTATTTCTTTCTGCAGTGACAGGGTCAAATAATATTGGGGTTGTCATAAAAAAATATGAAAGCCATTAATACTTTCACGCAGCATGGGGCCATGAGCCTCATATCCTGGAATTTTCCCAGAGACTCCAGCTCGAGAAATGCTGTGCGACAGAACTGAATGAGGAACCCACAGCGCAAATACCAGGGAGAGCCTGGACCAAGAACACATGCAATTTCACATTAAAGCTGAATTTTGCTCTGATCTTTGCTGAAATTAAATTCTACATAGCAATAAGAGAGATGTCAGTCTTAAGCGACCTAAAATCCGGCAGCTTTCATGGTCTTCGAGATGCTCTTAAACGATTCTAGGAAAAAACAGGCAGAATTGTTTAGGTTCAGTAGAAGCCACTTGTGAAGCAACATTATCTCAGCATATCAGGTCATCCATCTAGACTGCTTGTTTTATGTATGATGACTACAGATGTGGCTATTGTTGACATTTAACGTTGCAAAAACTTGGGGGATGTCAGGTCTTCCACGGGGATTGCCATCTTCCAAGATGGTTGGCACACTCAGAAATTCACTCCCAGATTTTGGATGCGGTTGAAATCTGGACTTGCCAGCTTTGTTCACATTATACAGCACACTGTGTAATAGTAAAGTAAACCCTTGGCCATCTATCCACTAAATCACATTGTCAGCCTTTGATATAGCAGACATTAGCTTTATCTTTTAGTACCTCAAAAACATACACAAGGTGAGTATTTACCTATAGTAGTCATTATGTCTTTGCTTAGCCCATTTCTTTCCCTGGTCAAGAGCCATTTTGGGTAGTTGAGGCATGCTGTGCCCTCCACTCTAAGACCTGTTCTGCATGCTGCGGATGTAACTCATGGGAAGAACCACTTCTAAGGAATGGCATTGGGTTTGCCTTACCTCCTGCAGAATGTGGAGTTGTTGCTTAAGTGTGAACTGCTGGACATGCCAACTTGGACCATCCTCTACCACCTCCAACACCACAACTACTGGCACGTACCCCATGCTTTCTTCATGTTTCCTTATAATTTATTCATTATTTAGGGGTTTTTATTTACTTTTTAGTGTAGTTTTAGGCAACTAATCAGCAAATTTTGCAGTTTGCAGTAAACCACAGGTAGCTACGTATAGCCTGCAAATAATTTGTAGTGACCAGATTGGCAACTTTGAGCAATGTCTGAGGCCATTGGCACGCACTGTGTGTATTTGCTTTTTGCTGGTTGGATTTCTTTTTATTTTGCAACAACAACAAAAAACACCAACTAAATAAGCCGCAATGCTTGAAAGGCACAATATGTCAGAACAGAAGGTCACAGAGTATAGCTTGTATATTTGTGCACTGTCCCTGTTTGGTGCAGTGTAATTCAATTTCCCTCACCCAACTGCTAGCTGCGGAGGGCCTGCAAATAATTCATTGTGGCAAATAATTCATAGTGGCTGGACTGGCAACTTTGAACAAAGTCTAAGGCCACAAACAGTGAACTGCAATATTCCCTATGCCAAAGCATAGTTTTTCTGTCTGCTTTGCTGCTTAATATGGTGAGAGCATCAGAAATAGACCCTCTCCCAATGTACAGACCACATTTCATATAGGCATATAAACGTGATGCAGCATTCTACTCTGAAGCCTCCAATAGTTCTCTGCTGGTATACAAGCTTTCACACCCAGCAGAAATATATCCTCTGTAGAATATCTGTCCCTAACAACAGACCACATGTTATAAAGGCATATAAACCTAATGCAGCTTCTCTGTCCTGTGCCGAACTGTGAAATGGCCACTGGTTATACTGTCCCTATGTTATATATGACTAGATCATGTGATGCAGGTGTCCAATGAAACTGCTGGCCATACGCAAGATGGAGAACACATTGGGTGACATCATCAAGGCACCCTGGCTGCTAATTGGCTGCACTCTGACCTCTGTAGCAGGTATTTTGGGAAATCCCATGACATTCGCTAAAAAATAGTTCGGACTTACCCAATTTTGGCAAAAATAGGGACAATTTTATGGCCAAGCCCATCAACATGAGCAACACTAATTCACCAGTTAAAAAGATGTCTGCATGTGACTTTAGTTTCCTCATTTGAGGCAGAGATACAGTACTAGTAGTTTCTGGTTACAATCGCAACCGCTACACCACTTATAGTTATGCTATATAATTCTCTTACAGAAATCCTTGTGTGGCACAGACTGCTAAGGCAGCAGAGATGCAGTCCTAAGCTCTCACTCACGATCTGAAGGTTGCAGGTTCAATCCCTACTTGGTTCAGGTGGCTGGCTCAAGGTCAACTCATCCTTCCAAGGTGGGTAAAATGAGCATCCAGCTCGGTGGGGGGTAATAAATAAAAATTACTTTAAAGTGCTACAGAATATGTTGGCGCTATACAAAATAACAAGTTTTACTTGATTTCCTCTAAAAGTATTGCATCTCTGTAAGAGATCAATACTTCCTATTAGTTATTTTCAATAGTGATGTCATCAAGGATTCTACAATGAGGTCATCTGCAAGAAGAATTAATTCTCCACAGTAGAATGCTCTCATACAAAGCTGCAAATGAACTTGACATAAAAAGGAATTAGAAGAGATAACTAAGTGAGAAAGAAAGGCCCTTTCTAGGATGGACCAAATAAATATTGGCAAGCTGACACATCATCTTAAAAATGTGACATTCATTATCGGTAATCCTGTTTATAGAATGCCCTGTCATAGAGTGCTTGATCCCAGATTTGTATGGTGAGGTGGAATGGCTGAGCAGGTAATTATGATGTATTTCTTATCCAGACAAATGCTCTTCAAAAGATATATCTGCATTCAAAAGCCCTGGTGTTTAGAGCTTCTCAAAAGCATTTTAGTAGACGAAGATTGATATTTTCCAATTAAATCTCACATTTCTTGGCTTGCCAAGACATGGTAAATTATTTCCTACTTCAACACACAATCTATAGATGAAAGCGCGGAATCTTCTCTCTAGTTTTTATCTTTGTTTAAAAGGAAAGTCAAGGAACATGAGCAGAAATGAAGCATTACTCTCATCTGCACATTTTGTAGGCTGAACAAGGATTATCACTTTATCTACGACGTGTATTATAAGGCTCTGTTCACATCTTTGTCATATTTTATTTTATAAGAAGAAACTATGGCAATAGTGATGGATCTGTCGCATTATGGACATCATGGATTGTCATCTTTCATTGTGGGGGCTCATTTCTGATGGAAACCATAGCGTACCATGCTGGAATCTGTGTATATTAAGCAGTTAGTCAATAGTCAGTTTTTGAAGTTGATGTGTTTGAAGAAGCAAAAATGGGCAAGTGTAAGGATCTGAGCAACTTTAACAAGACCAAGTTGTGATGGCTAAATGACTGGGACAGAGCATCTTGAAAATGGCAGGTCTTGTGGAGTGTCCCATATGCAGTGGTTAGTACATAACAAATGTCGTCCAAGGAAAGACAATCTGTGAACTGGCTTAGGGTAATGGACTCCCAAAGCGCATTGATGTAGTAGGGGGAAAAAGGCTAGCCAATCTGGTCTGATCCATCAGAAGAACTACTGTGGCACGAACTGCTAAAAAAGTTACTTCTGACTACATACAGGGAATATATTTTTCTTGTCAGCTGTAGACCAGTCAGAGTGCCCATGCTGATCCTTGTCCACCACTAAACTTGCCCATAATGGACATTTGAACATCAGAACTTGACCATGGAGAAATGGGGTTAGATGGCTTGGTCTGATGAATCATGTTTTCTTTTATATCATGCAAATGCCCAGGTGCATGTGCATCACTTACTTGGGGAAGAGGTGGCACCAGTATAGAAAGAAGACAATTTGGCAGAGGCAGTGTGATGCTCTGGGTAATGTTCTACTGGGAAACCATGGGCTCTGGTATTCATATGGATATTACTATGACCTACCTACCTAAACATTGTATAGACATGTACCCCTTTTCATGGCAGTGGAATTCCCTAATGCCAGTGGCCTCTTTCCGTAGGATAATGGTCTCTGCCATACTGAAAAAAATGTTCAGGAATGGTGTGAGGAACATGAAAAACATTTCTATACAATTAAGTATCTATAGGATCTGATGAAGAAATTTGCAGGGAATTAAGTAATGTGCTACACAGACCCTTGTTTCTTATATATAAGGACTCTATAGTGATGGTGTCTGTTCCACTGGATTGGCATATAACCAATGTGGCGCTGATATTCAAAAAGGGGTCAAAAAGTGAACCTGAAAATTACAGGCCAGTAAGTCCTTCTTCTATTGGGGGTAAAATGTTTGAAGGGTTTCTAAGAGATGCTATCCTGGGGTACCTCAAGGAACCTAGCTGTATAACTAGAGATGAGCGAGCACCAAAATGCTCGGGTGCTCGTTACTCGAGATGAATTTTTCGCGATGCTCGAGGGTTCGTTTCGAGTAACGAACCCCATTGAAGTCAATGGGCGACCCGAGCATTTTTGTATATCGCCGATGCTCGCTAAGGTTTTCATTTGTGAAAATCGGGGCAATTCAAGAAAGTGATGGGAACGACACAGAAACGGATAGGGCAGGCGAGGGGCTACATGTTGGGCTGCATATGAAGTTCCCAGGTCCCACTATCAAGCCACAATAGCAGCAACAGTGGGCCCCCCCCAACAACTTTTACATCTGAAAAGCCTTCATTAGCAATGCATACCTTAGCTAAGCACCACACTACCTCCAACAAAGCACAATCACTGCCTGCATGACACTCCGCTGCCACTTCTCCTGGGTTACATGCTGCCAAATCCCCCCCCCCCCACGACCCAGTATCCACAGCGCACACCAAACTGTCCCTGCCCAGCTTTCAGCTGCCCTCATGCCATGCCACCCTCATGTCTATTTATAAGTGCATCTGCCACAGGAAAAGCAGGCACACACTGCAGAGGGTTGGCACGGCTAGGCAGTGACCCTCTTTAAAAGGGGCGGGGCGATAGCCCACAATGCTGTACAGAAGCAATGAGAAATCCAATCCTGTGCCACCTCCATCTGGAGCTGCACACGTGGGCATAGCAATGGGGAACCTATGTGCCACACACTATTCATTACGTCAAGGTATCTGCATGCCCCAGTCAGACCGCGTTTTTTTATATATAGTCACAGGCAGATACAACTCCGCAATGGGAATTCCGTGTGCACCCACAGCATGGGTGGTTGCCAGGAAGCCACCAGCGGTACATAAAAATATCCCATTGCATTGCCCATCACAGCTGAGGTAGTAATGTCATGTTTAATGCAGGTGGGCTTCGGCCCACACTGCATGCCCCAGTCAGACTGGGGTTCTTTAGAAGTGGACACAGATGCATTTACAACTCCCTGTGGACCCACAGCATGGGTGGGTGCCAGGAAGCCACCGGCGGTACATAAAAATATCCCATTGCATTGCCCATCACAGCTGAGGTAATGATGTCATGTTTAATGCAGGTGGGATTCGGCCCACACTGCATGCCCCAGTCAGACTGGGGTTCTTTAGAAGTGGACACATGTAGTTACAACTCCGTGTGGACCCACAGCATGGGTGGCTCCCTGTAACCCACCGGCGGTACATAAAAATATCCCATTGCAGTGCCCATCACAGCTGATGTAATGTCGTGCTTAATGCAGGTGGGCTTCGGCCCACACTGCATGCCCCAGTCAGACTGGGGTTCTTTAGAAGTGCAAACAGATGCATTTACAACTCCCTGTGGACCCACAGCATGGGTGGCTCCCTGGAACCCACCGGCGGTACATAAATATATCCCATTGCAGTGCCCATCACAGCTGATGTAATGTCGTGCTTAATGCAGGTGGGCTTCGGCCCACACTGCATGCCCCAGTCAGACTGGGGTTCTTTAGAAGTGGACACATGCAGTTACAACTCCCTGTGGACCCACAGCATGGGTGGGTGCCAGAAAGCCACCGGCGGTACATAAATATATCCCATTGCATTGCCCAACACAGCTGATGTTACGTCAGCTGTAATGCAGGTGGGCTAAAAATTAATTTGATTACACTGTAGGCGAGGGCCCCCAAAAATTGGTGTACCAACAGTACTAATGTACCTCAGAAAAATTGCCCATGCCCAACCAAGAGGGCAGGTGAAACCCATTAATCGCTTTGGTTAATGTGGCTTAATTGGTAACTAGGCCAGGAGGCAGCCCAGTTAAAATAAAAATTGGTTGAGGTGAAAGTTTCAACGCTTTAATGAGCATTGAAACGTATAAAAATTATTTAGAAAAATTATATGACTGAGCCTTGTGGGCCTAAGAAAAATTGCCCGTTCGGCGTGATTATGTGAGGTTTCAGGAGGAGGAGCAGGAGGAGGAATATTATACACAGATTGATGACGCGAAAAGGTCCCCGTTTTTGATGGGGATACAGAACGATGCTTACATCCGCGGGTGCAGCCTACATATTGCTTAGGTATCGCTGCTGTCCGCTGGTGGAGAAGAGAAGTCTGGGGAAATCCAGGCTTTGTTCATCTTGATGAGTGTTAGCCTGTCGGCACTGTCGGTTGACAGGCGGGTACGCTTATCTGTGATGATTCCCCCAGCCGCACTAAACACCCTCTCTGACAAGACGCTAGCCGCAGGACAAGCAAGCACCTTCAGGGCATACAGCGCGAGTTCAGGCCACGTGTCCAGCTTCGACACCCAGTAGTTGTAGGGGGCAGAGGCGTCACGGAGGACGGTCGTGCGATCGGCTACGTACTCCCTCACCATCCTTTTACAGTGCTCCCGCCGACTCAGACGTGACTGGGGAGTGGTGACACAGTCTTGCTGGGGAGCCATAAAGCAGTCAAGGGCCTTAAAGAGTGTTGCCCTGCCTGTGCTGTACATGCTGCCTGAACTCCGCGCCTCCCCTGCTACCTGGCCCTCGGAACTGCGCCTTCGGCCACTAGCGCTGTCGTATGGGAATTTTACCATCAGTTTGTCCGCCAGGGTCCTGTGGTATAGCAACACTCTCGAACCCCTTTCCTCTTCGGGTATGAGAGTGGAAAGGTTCTCCTTCTACCGTGGGTCGAGCAGTGTGTACACCCAGTAATCCGTAGTGGCCAGAATGCGTGTAACGCGAGGGTCACGAGAAAGGCATCCTAACATGAAGTCAACCATGTGTGCCAGGGTACCTGTACGCAACACATGACTGTCCTCACTAGGAAGATCACTTTCAGGATCCTCCTCCTCCTCCTCAGGCCATACACGCTGAAAGGATGACAGGCCAGCAGCATGTGTACCCTCACCAGTGGGCCAAGCTGTCTCTTCCCCCTCCTCCTCATCTTCCTCCTCCTCCTCCTCCTCCTCACCGCGCTGAGATATAGACATGAGGGTGCTCTGACTATCCAGCGACATACTGTCTTCCCCCGGCTCTGTTTCCGAGCGTAAAGCGTCTGCCTTTATGCTTTGCAGGCATAGCAGAGGAATGGTGACGCTAATGATTGCAGCATCCCCGCTCACCACCTGGGTAGACTCCTCAAACTTTCCAAGGACCTGGCAGATGTCTGCCAACCAGGCCCACTCTTCTGAAAATAATTGAGGAGGCTGACTCCCACTGCGCCGCCCATGTTGGAGTTGGTATTCCACTATAGCTCTACGCTGCTCATGGAGCTTGGCCAACATGTGGAGCATAGAGTTCCACCGTGTGGGCACGTCGCACAGCAGTCGGTGCACTGGCAGATTAAACCGATGTTGCAGGGTCCGAGGGTGGCAGCGTCCGTCTTGGACTTGCGCTGACCCGGCGCACCTTTCCGAGCAGGTATGACAAGTGTGGGTAGCTTTTCAGAAAGCGCTGAACCACCAAATTAAAGACATGGGCCAGGCATGGCACGTGCGTGAGGCTGCCGAGCTGCAGAGCCGCCACCAGGTTACGGCCGTTGTCACACACGACCATGCCCGGTTGGAGGCTCAGCGGCGCAAGCCAGCGGTCGGTGTGCTCTGTCAGACCCTGCAGCAGTTCGTGGGCCGTGTGCCTCTTATCTCCTAAGCTGAGTAGTTTCAGCACGGCCTGCTGACGCTTGCCCATCGCTGTGCTGCCACGAAGCGCGACACCGACTGCTGGCGTCGTGCTGCTGCTGACACATTTTGATTGCGAGACAGAGGTTGCGTTGGAGGAGGAGGAGGGTAGTTTACTGGAGGAAGCATACACCGCCGCAGATACCACCACCGAGCTGTGGCCCGCAATTCTGGGGGTGGGTAGGACGTGAGCGGTCCCAGGCTCTGACTCTGTCCCAGCCTCCACTAAATTCACCCAATGTGCCGTCAGGGAGATATAGTGGCCCTGCCCGCGTGTGCTTGTCCACGTGTCCGTTGTTAAGTGGACCTTGCCAGTAACCGCGTTGGTGAGGGCGCGTACAATGTTGCGGGAGACGTAGTCGTGCAGGGCTGGGACGGCACATCGGGAAAAATAGTGGCGACTGGGAACTGAGTAGCCCGGGGCCACCGCCACCATCATACTTTTGAAGGACTCCGTTTCCACAACCCTATACGGCAGCATCTCCAGGCTGATAAATTTGGCTACGTGCATGTTTAACGCTTGAGCGTGCGGGTGCATGGTGGCGTACTTGCGCTTGCGCTCAAACACTTGCGCTAGCGACGGCTGGACGGTGCGCTGAGAGACATTGGTGGATGGGGCCGAGGACAGCGGAGGTGAGGGTGTGGGTGCAGGCCAGGAGACGGTAGTGCCGGTGTCCTCAGAGCGGGGTTGGATCTCAGTGGCAGGTTGGGACACAGGGGGAGAGGCAGCGGTGCAAACCGGAGGCGGTGAACAGCCTTCGTCCCACCTTGTGGGGTGCTTGGCCATCATATGTCTGCGCATGCTGGTGGTGGTGAGGCTGGTGGTTTTAGCTCCCCGGCTGATCTTGGTGCGACAAAGGTTGCACACCACTGTTCGTCGGTCGTCTGCACTCTCAGTGAAAAACTGGCAGACCTTTGAGCACCTCGGCCTCTGCAGGGTGGCATGGCGCGAGGGGGCACTCTGGGAAACAGTTGGTGGATTATTCGGTCTGGCCCTACCTCTACCCCTGGCCACCGCACTGCCTCTTGCAACCTGCCCTGCTGCTGCCCTTGCCTCCCCCTCTGAAGACCTGTCCTCAGTAGGCGTAGCAAACCAGGTGGGGTCAGTCACCTCATTGTCCTGCTGCTCTTCCTCAGAATCCTCAGTGCGCTCCTCCCTCGGACTTAATGCCCTTACTGCTACCTCACTGATAGACAACTGTGTCTCATCGTCATCGGCCTCCTCACCCACTGAAAGCACTTGAGACAGTTCCTGGAAGTCCCCAGCCTCATCCCCCGGACCCCGGGAACTTTCCAACGGTTGGGCATCAGTCAGGATAAGCTCCTCTGGTGGGAGAGGAACCACTGCTGCCCAATCTGAGCAGGGGTCCGAGAACAGTTCCTGGGAGTCTGCCCGCTCCTCAGAATGTCTCATTTTCATGGAGTGAGGAGGCTGGGAGGAAGGAGGAGCAGCAGCCAGAGGACTCTGAGTTGCAGCAGTAGACGGCGCAGAACTGTGGGTGGACGATAGGTTGCTGGAAGCACTTTCTGCCATCCACGACAGGACCTGCTCACACTGCTCATTTTCTAATAAAGGTCTACCGCGTGGACCCATTAAATGTGCTATGAATGTGGGGACGCCAGAAACGTGCCTCTCTCCTAATCCCGCAGCAGTCGGCTGCGATACACCTGGATCAGGAGCTCGGCCTGTGCCCACACCGTGACTTGGGCCTCCGCGTCCTCGCCCGTGTCCACGTCCTCTAGGCCTACCCCTACCCCTCTGCATGCTGTATTACCAGTAATGCAGAAACAGAACGCTGTAATTAAATGTGCCGCTTATTGGCCTGTCGTTGGAGGCTGACTTCGCTTACGGAATGCCAGGAAATAATTTGGCGCACGCCTGCTGTAACACTTAGCTGCCTGCGTATTTATTTGTAGAACTACTACACCCAGCACACACGGACCCAGAACACTGAGCACAGTGACAGGCAGGCCAAATAGATTTTTTGCCCAATATTTTTTTGAAAAGGCCAACTGCGTATATTCACTCAATATAATATATGTCTTCTGTCCCTGCCTACGCACTTCTGGCCCTGGAGTGTGTGACAGAACTGCAGAGTGTCGCACTGTTAATAACTGCAACAGAGCGGTGATTTCTGAGCCAGGAAATAATTTGGGGCACGCCTGCTGTAACACTTAGCTGCCTGCGTATTTATTTGTAGAACTACCACACCCAGCACACACGGACCCAGAACACTGAGCACAGTGACAGGCAGGCCAAATAGACTTTTTGCCCAATATTTTTTTGAAAAGGACCACTGCGTATATTCACTCAATAATATATGTCTTCTGTCCCTGCCTACACAATTCTGTCCCTGGAGTGTGTGACAGAACTGCAGAGTGCTGCACTGTTATTAACTGCAACAGAGCGGTGATTTCAGAGCCAGGAAATAATTTGGCGCACGCCTGCTGTAACACTTAGCTGCCTGGAGTATTACTGCAGGGCGCAATGCTCTGCACGGCCGATATACCAAAAAAAAAAAAATGTGCAACACTGCAAAAAGCAGCCTCCACAGTACTACACACGGTTAGATGTGGCCCTAAGAAGGACCGTTGGGGTTCTTGAAGCCTACAATCACTCCTAACACTCTCCCTGCCTAACCACCACTTCTGTCCCTGTAGTATTACTGCAGGGCGCAATGCTCTGCACGGCCGATATAGCAAAAAAAAAAAAATGTGCAACACTGCAAAAAGCAGCCTCCACACTACTGCACACGGTTAGATGTGGCCCTAAGAAGGACCGTTGGGGTTCTTGAAGCTTACACTAACTCTTAACACTCTCCCTGTAGCAGCTCTGGCACCTGGAGTGTGTGACAGAACTGCAGAGTGTCGCACTGTTATTAACTGCAACAGAGCGGTAATTTCTGAGCCAGGAAATAATTTGGCGCACGCCTGCTGTAACACTTTGCCTGCGTATTTATTTGTAGAACTACTACACCCAGCACACACGGACCCAGAACACTGAGCACAGTGACAGGCAGGCCAAATAGATTTTTTGCCCAATATTTTTTTGAAAAGGACCACTGCGTATATTCACTCAATAATATATGTCTTCTGGCCCTGCCTACACAATTCTGTCCCTGGAGTATTACTGCAGGGCGCAATGCTCTGCACGGCTGATATACCAAAAAAAAAAAATGTGCAACACTGCAAAAAGCAGCCTCCACAGTACTGCACACGGTTAGATGTGGCCCTAAGAAGGACCGTTGGGGTTCTTGAAGCCTACAATCACTCCTAACACTCTCCCTGCCTAACCACCACTTCTGTCCCTGTAGTATTACTGCAGGGCGCAATGCTCTGCACGGCCGATATACCAAAAAAAAAAATGTGCAACACTGCAAAAAGCAGCCTCCACAGTACTGCACACGGTTAGATGTGGCCCTAAGAAGGACCGTTGGGGTTCTTGAAGCCTACAATCACTCCTAACACTCTCCCTGCCTAACCACCACTTCTGTCCCTGTAGTATTACTGCAGGGCGCAATGCTCTGCACGGCTGATATACCAAAAAAAAAAAAAAAGTGCAACACTGCAAAAAGCAGCCTCCACAGTACTGCACACGGTTAGATGTGGCCCTAAGAAGTTCCGTTGGGGTTCTTGAAGCCTACACTAACTCTTAACACTCTCCCTGTAGCAGCTCTGGCACCAACAGCACTGTCCCTCAGCTATGTCACAACGCATCTGTGGCGAGCCGCGGGAGGGGCTGATTTTTATACTCGGGTGACACCTGATCTCGCCAGCCACTCACTGCAGGGGGTGGTATAGGGCTTGAAAGTCGCAGGGGGAAGTTGTAATGCCTTCCCTGTCTTTCAATTGGCCAGAAAAGCGCGCTAACGTCTCAGAGATGAAAGTGAAAGTAACCCGAACATCGCGTGGTGCTCGTTACGAGTAACGAGCATCTCGAACACGCTAATACTCGAACGAGTATCAAGCTCGGACGAGTACGTTCGCTCATCTCTATGTATAACTCTATATCAGCATGGGTTTGTGAGAGATCACTCCTGTTAAAGTAACCTGATCAGCTTTTATAAGGAGTTAAGTTCTTAACTGGAGCGGGGAGAGTCACTGGATCTTGTGTATCTGGACTTTTCCATGTCTTTGCCACATAGAAGGTTGGTATATAAAATGAGAATGCTTGGTCTGGGTGAGAATGTGTGTAAGTTGGTAAGTAACTGGCTCAGTGGGGCAATGGGGCAATGTGAACTCATAAATTAACACAAACAGCACATAGCCATAAATGCACTAGTGTGCTGGAGACCTTAGACTGAAGGATCCTGAGCTTTCTTTGAAATTAATGATCTAGGCAAATTTGATACACTTGTTAGGCTAAGAACACAAGGTCCAGCTGGCTGCATGGCCATTAATGTTGCTCACTCAATATGTTCAATGACCAAACAGTGAATTATGGGAAGGAGTGTAGGGTTTCAATTGGCAAGTCCAGGTGCCACTGGCAATCAGTGGAGATACTCTGTGTCTACAGGCACCCTGATATGACTCTTGATCTAAGGATTATTCTGATTAACAGACTTGGAGTTAGGAAGACATTTTTTTTTCCTTAAGTAACGGAAATTGACTTGTAAAACACTGGTTTTTTTTTCCTTCTTCTGGATCAACTTTGGGGAGGTAATAGGCTGAACTAGGTGGAAATATGTCTTGTTTAAGCCTAATATATTATGTTGCTATGGTAAAGTTACATAGTATGGTGCCCAATGCATTTGAAACAGCAACTTGTCGATAAACAATTCATTTGCAAGACCATTTGGCCATTGGCCACCATGAGCGAATGGGCTTTGGCTACCATGAGTAAGTGGGCTTTGGCTGTGTGCGACCAGCTAGACTGTCTGTCCTTAGTCTGCTAAAAAATATATATTAGGACAGATAGTCCATTCATTGATAAGCATCATGCATGAGGGTGCAGTCCGACACTGCATAAACCACTCGAAGATGAAAACCTGTCTACCCACCAATTACCAATGACTGAAAGTAATAATACCATTTTACCAGCAAAATCGTCCAGCTATTGACCTTTACGGATGAGTGAGGTTTTGACTGCTTGCAGTTTATGCAGCGTGGGACTATACTTTATGATTATTTTCAGTGGTGCCTCCCATGATTGTATACATGTTACTGTTAAGTGGGAATATTTGGCCATAAAAGACTCCTGTTACGGCACTCTGACACCCCGAGCGCCAGGTGGGGTGCCTTGAACTTCCCGCGCCCCACTGTCCCTGCCTACTTGCCTCGACCCTGGCTAACCCCAGGCGGACAACTGGACAGCGGTCCCTATCCTGCCTAGGGACCTGGCGACTGCAAAGATGAAACTAACTGATGGGGGACAGAGTGCCGACAGAAAAGGCAGATGGAATGACCAACAGGAAAAGACTGTGCTACAGGCAAACTGGAAAAGACACTGACTAGCAAACTAGGACTGACTGAGACAGGCTGCAGACAGAACTGACTAGCAGCTGACAGAACCAATAACTGGCAGTGAGCTCAGGTCACTGCCAGCCTTATAAAAAACAAGACTCCGCCCGGGGGTGGAGAGTGGGAGGAGCCAACTCCCCTGCTGCTGCATAAGAAAGGTGGAGGAGTGCGGGCGGCACCCTACAGGCGGACACGCCCACGCTGCCGCACACCGGCCGCCCCACATCGCCGGGAGAGCCCCGACTCCAGAGCTTTAGGACGCCGGAGCCGACGCCGGAGCGGCGCGCGCCGACCGCGGGACCCTGCGCCGCCCTGCATGGTAACAACTCCCTGTAGGGTCCTATGTCAAGTGCCTTTAGATTTTGCACTGTTTAGTTATTCTAAACTGATGTATTCTTCTTTATACACTACCGTTCAAAAGTTTGGGGTCACCCAAACAATTTTGTGTTTTCCATGAAAAGTCACACTTATTCACCACCATGCGTTGTGAAATGAATAGAAAATAGAGTCAAGACATTGACAAGGTTAGAAATAATGATTTGCATTTGAAATAACATTGTTTTTACATCAAACTTTGCTTTTGTCAAAGAATCCTCCTTTTGCAGCAATTACAGCATTGCACACCTTTGACATTCTAGCTATTAATTTGTTGAGGTAAGCTTGTGAAATTGCACCCCACGCTTCTAGAAGCATCTCCCACAAGTTGGATTGGTTGGATGGGCACTTCTGACGTACCATACGGTCAAGCTGCTCCCACAACAGCTCAATGGGGTTCAGATCTGGTGACTGCGCTGGCCACTCCATTACCGATAGAATACCAGCTGCCTGCTTCTGCTGTAAATAGTTCTTGCACAATTTGGAGGTGTGTTTAGGGTCATTGTCCTGTTGTAGGATGAAATTGGTTCCAATCAAGCGCTGTCCACTGGGTATGGCATGGCGTTGCAAAATGGAGTGATAGCCTTCCTTATTCAGAATCCCTTTTACCCTGTACAAATCTCCCACCTTACCAGCACCAAAACAACCCCAGACCATCACATTACCTCCACCATGCTTAACAGATGGCGTCAGGCATTCTTCCAGCATCTTTTCATTTGTTCTGCGTCTCACAAACGTTCTTCTTTGTGATCCAAACACCTCAAACTTGGATTCATCCGTCCACAACACTTTTTCCCAGTCTTCCTCTGTCCAATGTCTGTGTTCTTTTGCCCATCTTAATCTTTTTCTTTTATTGGCCAGTCTCAGATATGGCTTTTTCTTTGCCACTCTGCCCTGAAGGCCAAAATCCCGCAGCCGCCTCTTCACTGTAGATGTTGACACGGGTGTTTTGCGGGTACTATTTAATGAAGATGCCAGTTGGGTACCTGTGAGGCGTCTGTTTCTCAAACTAGAGACTCTAATGTGCTTATCTTCTTGCTTAGTTGTGCAACGCGGCCTCCCACTTCTTTTTCTACTCTGGTTAGAGCCTGTTTGTGCTGTCCTCTGAAGGGAGTAGTACACACCGCTGTAGGAAATCTTCAATTTCTTAGCAATTTCTCGCATGGAATAGCCTTCATTTCTAAGAACAAGAATAGACTGTCGAGTTTCAGATGAAAGTTCTCTTTTTCTGGCCATTTTGAGCGTTTAATTGACCCCACAAATGTGATGCTCCAGAAACTCAATCTGCTCAAAGGAAGGTCAGTTTTGTAGCTTCTGTAACGAGCTAGACAGTTTTCAGATGTGTGAACATGATTGCACAAGGGTTTTCTAATCATCAATTAGCCTTCTGAGCCAATGAGCAAACACATTGTACCATTAGAACACTGGAGTGATAGTTGCTGGAAATGGGCCTCTATTCACCTTTGTAGATATTGCACAAAAAACCAGGCATTTGCAGCTAGAATAGTCATTTACCACATTAGCAATGTATAGAGTGCATTTGTTTAAAGTTAGGACTAGTTTAAAGTTACCTTCATTGAAAAGTACAGTGCTTTTCCTTCAAAAATAAGGACATTTCAATGTGACCCCAAACTTTTGAACGGTAGTGTATATTTTGTACAGTTAAATTGGATGTGCAGTTATTAATGGCAACCATTAAGGTTCCTTATACTGTATATTGTAGATTCTATAGCATTACTTTTGTTCTTATCGGTTATGCTTAAAATGTCCCTTGAAATAACACGATGTAATACATTTACTCATATGTACGATGAGCACCCCTGTGCCGATGATTCAGTTTGGAATAAATAGAAGTGCTTGAAGAAAAGAGTCTCCAGGCATTGCTTAAAGGGAAATTATTATTAAAGAGTAATTCCTTTCCTTTGATCTGAGATGGTATATACGCCCTACTGAGATCCCTGTAGGGATGCTGGGAAATGTCTATTGTGCTTTCATCATTATTGTATGAGTTAGTTATACCAATCACATCACTGGGCAGCGATGTCAGCTCTGCCACCTGAATGTCCATAAATACAGAAGGAAACCCCATGGGCTCCTGTACTGTACATATGCTAAAAATCTTGGTAAGTTGTCAAGATTCTTTCAATTAATAAAAGGTTTTAACCAAAGTATATTTTATTATCCATTATATTAATATTTTTAGGGAAAATAAATCTAAATTTAGGAATCTCCTTCAGGGCTCTCCTATCCGCGCAGAAAAAAAACGCACCGCTGGTGCAGACAAGAATCCGAACCTACCAAAGAAAGAACATATGGCTGGCAATGGATGTGGTCATGTGGACTTCTTCCCGCACGTGGTGTGATTTTTTTTTTCCGCGTGGATCTCCGCTCATGTGACCGAGCCATCATGCAGAAGATCTGATATATGATATGCCCATCTCTTGTTTAGCCGTTGCTCAAGCAGTTATGCTGTTTTTCCATTTCTACATTTCCTGTCTGCAACGGGGCTTTATGCTAGTGTAGTAGACAGAGGCTGATGTTTCTGGGAACCGGAAGGTGAGCCGGTGCCATATTGTGCTGCAGTTGGGCCTAGAAGGGTACTAGAGGCTGTGAGAAGCTGTGAGGTAGAGGCATGTGAGAAGCTGAACTCCAGCCGGTGTGCCGATGTAGAAGGAGCATTGACGTCTCGGTGCTCTGAAGGCTACAGGAGAGGACCAATGGAAAGAAAAATTGGGTTTGATACCTTTAGTCTGGTTTGGATAGAGAGATGACTACTGTTCCTATTAATTCCTGAGAGCACCCATTATCCACCACCCATGTAGAATAAAGAAGCAACATATATATCGTACCTTGGTTAACTGGGTGTTTTTCCAGAATCTCTCTCCGACACAGCCCTTGGGCCCGAAGTAAAAGGCACACTGAAATAGCTAGAGCAGTGGGTAAGCCCAAATACCCCAATGTCTCTATAGTCTATGCCAGAACCTGCTTCTCTAGTTATACCCCAATCCAAGCCTATGTGTAGCACTTCCTCCTTCAATTTTTTTCTTTTTGTTTCCTAGTCTTGATTCAAGTCTGATATAATGCAACACTCATTTGCAGCAGTGAACTAACTACAAGATATTGTGAAATTTTACATCACTAGAAAGTTATAACGAAGATCTCATATTAACATTTTACTCTGAGCTTTATTCCTGAAGGTTCTCTACTCTAAGAGAAGTTTTGTATACTATTTTACAGTCAGCCAATAATCTGCATATCCAATAATCGGGATGCTATGAAATCCCATTGCTTTCTCAATTGAAGCAATCTTAGAATGTAAATTTTGGAGTTTTGCTCATTTGGTCTCTTATTATTACTCCTAATAAACAATGCAGTTTTCCATATTATGGAGATACATTGCTTATATAAAACGACTGTACGGTAAACGCTCTCATAAGGCTCCATAACTCTCAGCTCATTCGTACTACTGTCCCCCAACCTCCTCCTTAATTAATTTTTGAAACATTTAATTAAAGTGTGTTCATAATCAGTGGATGAAATTTTTTCTATGTTAGATAGTGGGAGTGGGAACAGATAATTAATAGACAAACAGCTTACAATGGCCCCTTGTGAGATGAACTGCACAATGTTGAAGTACATGGTGCCGCCTTCTGCTTATATTACCAGCGAATGCAGGGAGGGGGAAGATGCTTTGTTTGTGCAGACTTGTAGCTAGGTTTTTCATCACCCAGGGTAAAAATTCAGCTTGTGGCCCTAGCCATAGATCTAAATTCCTTGCAGTATCTACCAGGCTTCTAGACCTGGTAGGCCTTTTAAGTGCAGGTGGATAGTAAATGGTGCGGCAATGAAAGAAAGCAAAGGTAAACATAATTTGTGGCAACTGTAACTGTTGTGCAGTATTTACATTATTTCACTCCATATGAGTGCAAAAATGCAGTGCCAGCCTTAGGTTAGATGGCACCCTATGCTCATTTGTTTTTGGTGTTCCCCCACTCACCATCATAAGGAAGAAAATGTATATTTCACTGACAGGCAGTCTGCCTGTATTCTGCCTATGTAGAAAGTAGCATTATAGCAACTGTTAGGTTGTACTGCTGGGACCTGTTGTTCTACGGGTTTCCAGAGGCGCACCTTCACAGGTGTGGGAGGTTTTAGCTGGCTGGGTGTAGATTTTTCCAGCCAGCTAATCCCCACTAGTCTGCTGCAAATAAATGACAGCCCCTGCGGCTAGAGGGTGCTGGTTTCCTCACTTCCCTTTGCATCCATATATGTTTCTTGCTATGGTGTGAACAGTGGCGTGTTCTGTGGTCTGTGCAGGTGGCCAGACATGATGAATGAACAGTTCTATTCTGTGTGGAATGCATTCCCTGGTTTGTGGTGTGAGTTGTGCCAGGTCTGCTTGGATCATTTACCATCCAGGGGTGAGTCGGGTCCTTAAGTTCCAGCATGGGGCCCTCCCTATAGGGACAATCGCACCGCTTGCAGGCAGGACTCCTGAGGTAAGTTGTCTTGTGAGAGTAGGGACCCATGAGACAACAGGGACCCTTGTCAGTGGGCTCTTGGGCTTAAGTGGCTTGGCCAATTCACAAACCAATACCTTGTACTTTTATAGCTATTCCATCTGGTTATGTGTGCAGGTATGCTTGGTGCTTGTTTTGGTTGACAATTCTTATGTTATGTTTGCCCATGAGTCCAGTTCACAGCTTACTGTCCCTTGGTGTTTTATGTGTGCATTTGCATGAAGATTTCAGGTTCCAGAGCCAGGGCACCCTGGTTGGAAAGCTATACCTTTTTGCTCCAGACCCCATGTGTGTTTAGTACCTGTGTTTTTCCCCTCTGCTACCTGACACGTCTATATCTGCATCAGGCCTAGACAGATAAGTCCTGCGCGACATTGTGTCAGTAGGGGTGGTTACCATCTTATTCCCACCTGGATTTGTGCACTCTCTATGCAGGCTACTGTTCAGTGGCCTTTTGGTATAAGGTTCAGTGGTCCTGCTTAGAGGTACACTATGGTTTGTTCCCTCCTGTTGTGCAGAATTTTAGAGGAGGGACTCATTTTTTTGTTTTATGTCCCAAGGGTTCAGAGGCCCCTTTTTGTAAAGAGGAGGTGCTGTCAGGTTATGCTGCTGGGATCTGTTGTTCTATATAGGTTTCCAACAGTGCGGCTGTACAGGTGTGGGTTAATTGAGCTGGCTGGGTGTGAATTTTGCATGGAAATCCAGGTCAAAATCCTATGTTGAAATCCACATCAAATTTACATCCTTTTTAATTCAATGCTAATCCATGCTATTTGAATTATAGCTTAAATTCCCATTGAATGCAATGAGATTTAAAATCAATATGGATTGCGAAGCAGATTTCAACGTGGAATCCACGTCTAAATCTATGTCACTTTTACATCCCATTGAATGTAATAGGCATCTGAGTCATCGTTCATACAGTTAAGTTTGACCGAGAGCTCAAGAGCTATGTTGGAGTGTTTCATGATTGCATTAAGTTCCTCAGGGGTGTAACAATAGAGACTCAGGGGCGTAACAGTAGAGAGTGTAGAGTTTACAGTCACACTGAGACACTGGAGGCAGAGGGGGTTCAAAAGGTGTGTGCCCCGTAGGGGACCAGTACTATTAGGCCTTAGTCAGACGGGCGTTTTTTCACGCGATTTGCGGATCGCATGACGTATGCGCATCCGCAAATCGCGTGACCGGTGCCCAAAAATCTGCTCCTAGCCGCGTTTCATTAGAAACGGGCCGGAGCTGTCCAGCGCATTGCATTCAATGGAGCCGGCAATACAGCCGACTCCATTGACAGCAATGCGCTGCGGGCGAGTGTGGGATGAATTGTCGGGAAGGGCTTAAATATATAAGCCCTTCCCTGCAATTCATCCAGAAAAGTGTTAAAATAAAAAAAAATATACATACTCACCTGCTCCCGGCAGCCGGAGGTCCCCGCGGCCGGCCTGCAGTGGGTGTGAAGGGGGTGTGAGTCAGACCTGCTCCCTGATTGGCTCAGCGCTGAGCCAATGAATTCATGAATGGGTGTGAGTCAGACCTGCCTCTGATTGGCTCAGCGCTGAGCCAATCAGGGGGCAGGTCTGACTCACACCCCCTTCACACCCACTGCAGGCCGGCCGCACGAAACTCCGTCTGCCGGGAGCAGGTGAGTATATATATATTTTTTTATTTTAACACTTTTCTGGATGAATTCCAGGGAAGGGCTTATATATTTAAGCCCTTCCCGACAATTCATCTCGCGCACGCCGGCAGCCCCTTGCTTTCAATGGAGCCGGCTGTATTGCTGGCTCCATTGAATTCAATGGGCAAACATCGTGGCAGAAAAGAATGATTTGTCTTCTATATGTTCTCAATGGGGTCGGCGCTGCTGCCGCCGGCCCCATTGAGCGCATATTGAGAAGAGAACAGGAATCGCAGATCGCAGATAGGTGCGTTCTGCGATTTCTGTTCTATAATTTATCGGACGAGCGCATAAAAAGCGCTCATGTGTCCGATACCATTGCAAAGCAATGGTTTTAAAAAACCGCCGGACGCATGCGCATGCGCAAATCGCGCGAAAAAACGCCCGTCTGACTAAGGCCTTAATGACACTTGATAGCTGTGGGTCTGTTACAGGTTTTGCTTTGGGGTCCAGAAACTTGACTATGTGAGCTCCTCTTTAAATTGAGATATACTCTATGCATAAATTGTAATCTGATCTGAAAAGAACAGGCGCCCTTTAAATTCTGTTAAGTAGAAGGTCCCTTGTAAAATCATGCTATTCCTCAGGCTTGCATTTATTACATAATGTGCTAGTTATATAATTGACTCGCACACATTTCCTGCAAACTACAAATATAAAAAGTACAATTCTGCCTGAATTGTGCACTGCGGGTGCATTTGTATTAGTTTATATTCCTAATAAATTACAAAGCGCACTCATAAAAAGTGAAGAGAAAAAAAACATTGCATACAACTGCATCTATGAAAAGCATGAAGGAAGAGGAGTTCCATTTAATTAGTCATCATAAATTTACTGTCTTATATTGCTGCCCAACAATTTTATTGATCTTTTATTCATGTAATCTGCTCCACAATTTATTAGGTCTTTTGATAATGGGATAATAATTAACCTTGTAGACATTTTTTTATTCACTATGTGCCATTTTTTCTTTCCCTCACTGTCTCGTCTAATGCTCTTTTTCCTGTTTGCCTAGACTTAAAACATAAAATATTAAAAAAACAGCAAAATACTTAGGTCAGAATTTATATGGGTTGCAATTTTACTTTCCTCGTACCCTGATTATCAAAACTACGCCACTAAGAGACCCATAAATAATAATTTTTTGTTTGGGCAACCTTTTTTTTTATTACGCATATGTCCATGAACCAGCTGATTATGGAAGGGTTATCGGGGGACTATTATAATTGAGAGAGCTACTTAGCCTGGAAACTTTTATGCTACTTTCAATCTATATGCAACAATTCTCCATTTTAGATAACATATTAAGGTCCCAATAAGAAACTATATGACTTATGGTCCTTTTACATTGGACCAACTGTTGGGGTAATGATGCTCGACAACTCATCCCAGTGATGCTCGCTCCTGTGATGTTACATAGGAGCGAGTGTCATTGGTGTTGCTCATAGTACTGCTGGAATGGAGGTGGAGCAGGCTGGGGAGAGTTTACTCGCCACCCGTCTCCATTTACAGTAAGCAGAGAGTCATTCAAAAGTGAAGGACTTCTGTTTACAGTGAAATTAAGTGATTCTCGTTCAGTCGCTGCATGCGTTTACACAGAATGATTATCGTTCACATTCCCATGGAAGCGCGGAAAACAAACAATTCTGAATGATAATGGGCCCATGCAGAGGCGTAACTTGAAGCTCCTGGGCCCCAATGCAAAACCTGGAATGGGGCCCCCAACTATAATGCTTTATTCCTAGTACTGGGCTCCCTATATGGAGAAGAGAGGTCTTATGGGCCCCCTAAGACTCCTGGGCCCGGGTGCAACAGCATCCTCTGCATCCTCTATAGTTACGCCCCTGGGCCCATGTATAAGGGCTACTAGTGATCTGCCACACGTGCACCTAAAGGCAGATTCAGACGAGCGTAGGCGCAACTACACTCGCTGGCACAGAGCATAGTTGCGCCTGAACGAGGGGAATTTCTTTCCCTTCAACGGCTTTTGAAGTCTGCTCCAGATTTCGGGCGTTTGAAAAAAGCAGTGGGACAATAGGCGCCGCCCAATCTTTGCCGCATGTAGCATTCATTATATGTAGGAATGATATGGCCGGTCCTATCTTTTCTCGCCCGTACAATTAACATCTGAGAAAATGAAACCACTGAAATCCTATTGAAATCAGCGGTTTCGTTTTGTCCCGTTATGAGGCTGTGATTATCACGGCCGCATAATGGGAGAAAACCACGTTTGTCTGAAACCTCCCTTAAAGGGGGCATAGAGTGAATGTCTGCCATTAAAAAAACGTAAGTAAACAGACTATGTATATTTTCCTTTAAAACATAGTATACTCAACACAAAACAGCAAAAGTAATTTGACCCTTTCAAGAGCAGAGATTTTCATGTTTCCATATTTTGCCCTTTTGTTCAGTTGGCATTGCTGTTCTGTTTTTTTAGTTGACATTGAGTTCCTGTTTATTGGGGCACAACTTATACTTTTTTAATGGTACCATTTAGAACACCCTATAATCCACTTTAACATGTTTAAAAATTTTAAATGAGGGGAAAGGAATTTTAAAAATGCAGTTGCATCATTTTTGGAGGATTTCATTTTTGCAGCATTCATGGTAAGGAAAAAATGAAAGGCTAAATTTAAATAGTTTTTATATGTTTTACTACTTTTTTGTAACTAATAATAATAATCTTTATTTGTATAGTGCCAACATATTCCGCAGCGCTTACATAGACAGGGGGAATACAGAAAAATAAAAATTACAAAAATTACAGAACCCCGGTTACATAGTAATCAGTTGATGGAAACAGTAGGGGTGAGGGTCCTGCTCCAACCAGCTTACATACTGCAAGTAATGGGGTGATACAGAAAGTAAAGGGGCTGATGCACGCGTTTTTAGAGCACGCCTGAAGTTCTACGAGTCCTGGATTGCTCGGGTAGCCTTTGGTAGTGCGTTCCAGAGGACCGGTGCTGCTCTGGAGAAGTCTTGGAGGTGGGAATGAGAAGTTTGAATTAAAGGGGCGCTCAGTCTGGTTTCGTTAGCAGAGCGGAGAGCCCAGGCTGGGTGATGGATTGAGATGAGGGAGCCAATATAGGGGGGCGCTGCGCTGTGGAGGGCTTTGTGGATGAAGGTAACTTGCTTTTTATTGTCATCTTCTGAGATACATACATATTTTTAATTTCCTGTAAATGGGGCCTGTGAGGGCACACTGTAGTTTTTATTGGCATCATCTTGGAATACATACAATCTTTAAATATTTTTTATTACATTTTTTAAGAAGCAGGATGACAAAAAAACTGCAATTCTTGTATTGTATATTTTTTCCTCACCGGGTGGGTTAGAGATTGCAATGTATTAATAGATTGGACTTTTATGAACAAGTAGTACGCTTTTTTATTAGGAAATATTATGATTTTTTAATAGGAAAATGGAGGTTGAAATTCTAATATATATATTTTTTTATTTAAACTTTTTTTTAAGATTTTATAGTACCACTGATAGATTTGAACTTTATGTCAAGTGATCACTTGTAAAACAGAATGCATTACTTCTGTATTACAGTATAGAGTATTTTAAAAACTTTTCTGAGCATGGCAATTTCATTAAGTCCTGAGATGCTATGGAAAATCATTAGAGATGAGCGAACGTACTCGGTAAGGCCGATTTCGCAATCGTGCACCGCGATTTTCGAGTACTTCTCTACTCAGGTGAAAAGATTCGGGGGGCGCCGTGGGTGAGCGGGGGGTTGCAGAGGGGAGTGGGGGGAGAGGGAGAGAGAGCTCCCCCCTGTTCCGCGCTGCTACCCCCCGCTCCGCCACGCCCCGCCCCCCCGGCGACCCCTGAATCTTTTCACCCGAGTAGTGAAGTACTCGAAAATCACGGTGCTCGATTGCGAAATTGGCCTTACCGAGTACATTCGCTCATCTCTAAAAATCATCAAATCCCCATAATAATCAAACAGGGGATCAATGGGGATCTGGAGAGTCTCTCCATTCCAGCTAGGGATTAAAGGAACAATAGAATAATAATGATTATGCAATCATTGTCCTCTTGTCTAGCATCTTCCCCCTTCCCAGTCCATCTGGCAGCAACTTCTCTACTATTACTTTTAGTCCCTGCACTCTTGTTGAGCAGCAAAAATTCATGCTTTTATGGTCATGCATCAGCCAATCAGTAAGTGTCCTGAGAACATGCTCAATTCTGCTGCATCAAAATTTTGGTGCACATGATGATTCTGGCACAATTTTTGACACTTTTTACCTCTCCATGGCAATGTTTTCACTCTTTTAGGCCTCATGTCCACTAGGTAAATGGAATTGCAGAATCCGCAGCGGATTTTGCCCATAGGGATTAATTGGCCATCCGCGGTCCATTAAATTGATTTTTGCACCCGCGGATGGCATTTTAAAAGAATTGCATTTTTTCACGCACGGGAGAAAAAAACGCGGCATGCTCCATTCGGCTGTAGATTCCGCGTGGATCGTCAACATTGCTATCACATTGATAGCAATGTGTGCAGATATCTGCATGCCAAAAAAATACCATTGAAAGCAAATCCGCGCGGAATCCGCCGCGGAAATCCGCGGCAGATTCTGCGCGGGTTGTATTTTTCTAGTGGACATGAGGCCTTAGGGTGAGTCCCTCACACTG
Organism: Eleutherodactylus coqui; assembly: GCF_035609145.1. Lineage (NCBI taxonomy): Eukaryota > Metazoa > Chordata > Amphibia > Anura > Eleutherodactylidae > Eleutherodactylus > Eleutherodactylus coqui. The sequence goes on from NC_089838.1 coordinate 280,217,544, forward strand.
ACATATCGATTTTAGTAAATACTTGTATCCTCATAAAATAATTTTGGAGCAGCTCTTCTCCACACTGTTCTATTAATCTATTATTCCTCCTGGGAAAGTATGAATAAATTGACAACTGGGTGTCACCATTCTCCTTGTCTGAAGGTTGTGTCCTTACACAGTTTCATACCTTCAGTGCTAATTAGACAGACTGTATAGTGAACCAACTCCAACTGCTAACACACAGTTACCAAATTATTCATAAATTTCCAGAAGAATGGCGCAACAGAGAGTTTATAGAAGATGTTCCAAAATATTTATATTTTGGAGAACACAAATATTTTCTGACAGCACCTTTTTAATGAGTATTTTCAATCATTCTGATAGAGCTCACTCATTGTCATTTTATTAACGTTATCTGCATACAAGTTGTCATTATTCCTGTTTCTGCTTTCACTATTTTTTAGTATCTTGTTATTTCCTAATTCTTGACATTTTTAACATTTCAGCACTGTTACATTACAATTATTCTTCAGCACTTTGATATGAGACCAGCCTACAACAGGTCATTTAACAAAATCTTTGAATTTCCCCCAAAGTTATTTTTCGCAGAGTTCACATATCACCCTCCCTCTCCCACCTAGCAGGTGAGGCTTGCTGGCAGCTGATAATAATGCAGAGCTATTCCCTTTTGCTTTGATGTAGTGCTTTTCTGGAGATCCTTTGAAGTTCAATGGAATGCATGAATAGATGGACAATCTCTGGCCCATTCCTCAGAAGCGTGGAGTTCCATATGTGAACAGGGGAAATGGATCTTGTGTCCCTCTAAAGACCTGAAATATATCGTCGTGAACGACTTTGACTTTATATTTTAGCACGTACTAAGAATGGGAATTCTGTGAAATTCCTGCATTTATGTGCTTGATGTTAGAAGTAGCTGCTGGAAAAAAAGTGGAGTTCGTAGAAGTGAATAAACATTTGAAGAGTGTGAAGACCAAACACATGACTGAAGCGAAGATAGCCAGCAAACTAATATGATATTTGTTACGGAGTATGGAATTCTTGCATTCACATATCCTGTACAAGTCAGGTTCATCAATATTCATTAGTTTCTTGATAAAGTCATGAATGCGGCCTTCCTCCAATTATCTCTCTTTTGCTAATAAGCATGGTCTCTTAGCAAGTGTATACTCTTCCTGTTTCTAGCAGCTAAGCAGTTTGTGGCCACAAAAAATTCTATTACATGGAACCCTTTATTGTCCTAGCCATTCAGGCAAATACACAATCCCTCAGACGCTGAATCTCTGGATAATCCTAGAGAATGAGAATAGCATTAAACAAAGGGAAAATTAATAACTGAAAATTCAGGTTCACCCGTGTAGTGCAGACTGCTAATGATCATATCTCCAGAATCTGGAGATGATGCTGAGTTGAAAGGATCAGCTTCCCTCTGGCTCCATTCCCATGAGTGTTTTTACGTGGCTATTTTGCTGCAATAAAACATCGGCTGAAAATTGCGACCATGTGAAGCATTGGATTCCAATGTATACATTCACATTGGCAATTTTAGTGCGCATGAAAACATGGCTCCATGAAAACATGCATTCGGCGATCACTTTCGGTCGCCGATTTTTCACACTGCGTCAAAAGACAGGTCTTGATCTATCTATTGACGAAAAACACCAGAAGCTCCCATAAGAGGAGGTTATAAAAGTGAGTGATTGAGAGCGGGAAAGGATCCATGTCTTCAGTAGTGTTGCTGTTCAGGAGGTCCAGGTACATGGGGGCACCTTCAGTCCTCATGCGCTGAAGCATGGAAGAGGAGGAGAGATTTCCTTTTCTGCATGAGGTTGGATGTTAACGGAGTGAGCCCCAAGTGTGAGAGAGAGCATCTGTGTGTAATAACCTGGATATTGAAGTCATTATAAAGAAGTGAAGGAAGAGAAGAAGGAGGATGAAAAGCTGTGTGAGAAGGGGACAGACATGGATGAATGTTCCTTAAAGGGGATGTCTCGCGAAAGCAAGTGGGGTTAAGCACTTCTGTATGGCCATATTAATGCACTTTGTAATATACATCGTGCATTAAATATGAGCCATACAGAAGTTATTCACTTACCTTCCCTGCACTGGCGTCCCCGTCTCCATGGCTCCGTCTAACTTCAGTGTCTAATCGCCTGATTAGACGCGCTTGCACAGAAGGATGTTCTGCCTTCGGCTTGGTCCGGCAGCAGCGGCGTTCTGGCTCCGCCCCCTTCTACGCATCATCGCGTAGCTCCGCCCCGTCACGAGTGCCGATTCCAGCCTCCTGATTGGCTGGAACCATTTGTTTTCATTAGCGGGATTCTCGCCTGCTAATAGTACGGGTGAGAAAGGATAGGACTTACTTTATCTTTCCCCTACATAGTATTAATTACCTACAGGAAAGATATGGCAGGATTTGAAAAGTCTGAGAAGGAAAAAAAAAAAACTGGTTCATGCACAACTACGTTCCGTAGCGGCCAGTGTAGTTGCGCATATAGCCATGTGAAATCATCCTAAGGTGTGTGTTTGTCCAAAACCTTGTTGATTGCTTCCATTAACAACCAGCAAAATTGTGAATTCAGCTCTGGTGTTACATCCAAGTGGCGCACGAAACGCAATCACACACATAGTATTGCAAGAACCAATTACACTTCTCCAGGTAAAAGATGGAAGGAACCCTGTCATTTAAGGTCCATTTACACGCAAATATGATTGCTCAAAATTCGGCAGAAACTGATAGTTTTGAGCAATCATTTTGCATTATATACTAATAAGCTAATTAGCCCATTAGTAGCTAACTAGCTTCATTTGCATGTATTTAGAGAACAGCGGGTGGTCTGTTCTCTACATACATCTGTTTTTGTTCTGGCATGGGCAGTAGGCTGCATACAGTGCTATCAGCACTGCCCATGGAGAGAACACTGCATGTGGTCCCTCTTGTCAGGGGCGACGGATTTTATGCTGAGCTGAAGTCAGTGATGGATGAAGAATGCACGATAAGTGCATGATAAGCACACATTTACACACAATGGCTATTGCTCAAAAGCCATAGCTTGGACGAATTTTGAGAGATAATCGTTGTGTGTAAATCAGCCTTTACTAATCGGGAAAAGTAGGGAACGCCTGCCTAAAAGTGGAGTGATTGTCCCAACAAGAACAGCCGCACTGTCTTCATCTGGGACCTGGCTATCTCTGACTAGGAGCCAAAGAGAGATGACCTAAACACACATGGGACACAACACTGTTCACACACTGAACAGAGAACAGGATAGCACATAAAGCCCATGTCTGGCCACCTGCACAGACATACAGAACATGTTGCCATTCACATCAACATGCAGAGTATTGCACACCACATCAAACAGGATAGCACAAAGAGCAAATGTTTGGCCACTTGCATAGATATACAAAACAAGTTCACACCAACACACATAGTTGTGCATACAACATATAACTGGAACCGCACCCAGAGCTCACATGCAAACAGATGGTAAACCATAGCCAGTCCAAGTGTCCTCACACCAGGAAAATAGAGTGTTGCTGAAATACAGGGAACAGTGTCAGGCATCACCTATATGACACACACATAAGACATCAGACGTCCGGAGGCTGCACTTGTCAAAGGAAAGGGAAGAGTTGGTCTGCATATGATACATACAAGGACTACAGGTGTCCAGACCGTCTTCAGGGAAGCATGCACCCACCAGCTATGAGTAGGCTCAACACAGAATAAAGCACTAAAGTGACCAGCAATCTCTTCCAAGAGTTTGCTGGTATTTATCTGCTGCAGACAAAGGGGATTGGCTGGTGGAGAAGACCACACCCAGCCAGCTCAATTAACCTCTACCTGTTAAGGTGTGCACAAAGAAATCTGTAGAACCACAGGTCCCAGAAGCACAACCTTAACATCTGGATTAATACTAGTTGTTGCTCAGGATCAATATAAGCTTAGTATAGTAATACAATATATTTAAAATTGTACCAAACATTTTAGATAGATTACATCTATATATAAACTTAAGTTTCTTTACACAAGTCATATACAATGTGGCATCACATTTTACTTCCTGCTATGAACTGTGTTTACCTTCGCATGCCTTATCTACGTACTGTATGTGTCGGTATAATACTAATCAACCACTCCACTCAAAATGTGGTAGTTGTGTGAGTGGTTGTTCAACAGTATATTGCACTTGTGCAATGCTCCTCCATAAGGGGATGTGGTGTCTATACCTGCCCTTGTATTCCGTATCAGTACACCAGTGAGTATAACTGGCTTTAATGATTATTGAATTTATATGTCTTTTTTCTGTGATTTGTTTGTACATCAACTATGTAGTAACTAAATGTAAATTCCCTCATTATTGCAAAATCTCTTCAATACTTTTTTTTTACTGTGTTCACTTATTTTTTTAGTGCATTTTATACTCTGAGCAGTATGGACCACATCTGTTGCTACCTGGAAACCTTTCATAAACCAGCTGATGCTGATGAATCTTATTATAGCTTTATTTTATGCTAATTACAGCTTGTGTGACTACCCAGAACAGCATGGCTCATTAACAAATGAATACTCAAAGCTCCATAACACCTTTACATCCAGAGAGCCAGAGATAGCATTCATGTGGTTACAAGACTGACTAGAGATGGTAATAAAGTGTTAATATGCCCTTTAGGTTCAAATCCCATTCATAAGAATAGAAAGTTAATTAGGACAACCTGTTGCCACTCTTTACATGTCAATTTTTGTAAGTACTTGTTTTCCCTAAAACAACAATACTAGGTCATCTTTTCTCAGAACTTTGTGTTGTGCCGTTCCTCTGTTATTTGTCCTAGAAATTTATGAGGAAATTGAAAACTAGGTGTTACTATTTGAGGGTGTATCTCTATATTTCCTTGTCAAAGAGGTGTGTCCTTACAAACTGTGACACTGGCTGCACTAATTGAAAAGTGTTAGGTAGAGATGAGCGAGCACCCAAATGCTCGGGTCCGCGTTATTCGAGTCGAGCTTTTCGTAAAATTCGAGCACTCTACTCGAGTAACGAACCACATTGACTACAATGGGAGACTCAAGCATTTTTGTATGCGGGAAGCCGGGTCCCGAGCTTTTTTTTTTCTTTTTTCTTGGTTCTCTCTCTCTCTCTCTCTCTCTCTCTCTCTCTCTCTCTCTCTCTCTCTCTCTCTCTCTCCTTCCTGACAAAAAAATTGCCAATGACGTGCGCTGCGTCGTGGCGGGGAGGGGCCAAAACAGGCACGTCACAGCAGAGAGGAGCCCAAAAGTGGGGCGGGGTTGAACACGATTTGATGCTCGTTCGAGTAACGAGCACCATCGAGTACGCTAATACTCAAATGAGCATCAAGCTCGGCAGAGTATGTTCACTCAACTCTAGTGTTAGGGCATAAAGACACACCCCCAACTTGTAAAACCCAGTTGGAAAGTTATTTATAAATTTTGAGGAGAAAAGGCATAATATAGAGTTGTAAGTATTTACTAAAATACACATTACGAGAACAGAAGGTCCCCTTTTTAAGCACTGAATGATTAATACATTATAAGAATACCAGATTTGTCAACCACAGCTTACTCATGGTTTCCAGGTAGCATCATAAGACCTTTTTCTATACTATAAAGTACTATTGAGCGTATAGAAACAGTTGAACACTGTCTCAGGTTGAACTTTGCTAAAAGTTCGGTTTGGCGTTAACCCAAATCTCAAGAGGCTCGACTTGGCCAATCCACTAAAATACCCCCACCATCTCTTTTAGGGGTTTTGATGAAGTTTTAGTTTGAACTAATTTGAACCAAAGCAAAGTTTTTCCAGCATTCAGCAAAACCAGCTAAACCAAACTCTTGAAAAGTTTGCTTATCACTACTACAGAGTATAAAAGTGAGTTGAAAGATTTGGCTAGAAATATAACTAGGTGTGAAAATTTAAACTTGCTTTTCCATATGGATTAGTAAAAGCCCTGGTCAAAAGGGAGCCCCTGATCTCCAGGACTTATCCTGAGGATAGGTCATCAATTCCTACAAGTGGGACAACTCCTTAAATAATTAGATTAGTTAGATGTGTTCACCAAATATAAACCGATCATATGGTGTCCTGTTGCTGGAACCTACAGTAATCATTTTTAATCTGTGGAGGAACTGGATAACAAGTGTTCAGTTTCCCTGCAGCACCACCACAGGGCAAGTTAAGCATTACACTGTTTGCATTTAAATCAACAAAGTGTCCATATATTTGCATGGACATGCTGAGTCCTCCAGAGTGGGGGATACTTTCTGTAGCAGATAATTCATACAGGTACAAAATAAAAAAAAAATATTTTATGAACTCAAAATGCTTTAATAACATAATTAACATGGATTTTTCTAAAACCAGGCAACCCATTAAATGTTAACTACAATAAAAGATGAGTTTTAATGGAATCACATAGTGTATCACAGCTTACTGGGTATGGAGCTGTGTACCTGCAGATCATTTAGTGTAAGTATTCTGTCCAACACTGAAAATTCCTACAATGGGGAAATGAGCATTGGGGCTTCTTCAGAGGGCGTATGTGCAACTATGCTTGCCGCTACGGAGCATAGTTGCACATGAATGAGGTAAAGCAATTTTTACCTTTCAAACTTTGTGCTATTCCACACAAGTTTGAAAAAAAAATGTGTGAAGATAGGTCCTTACTAGAGATGAGTGAACCTACTCGGCCACGCCCCTTTTTCTCCCGAGCACCGCGATTTTCGAGTACTTCCATACTCCGGCGAAAAGATTCGGGGGGTGCCGTGGGTGAGTGGGGGCCTGCAGCGTTGAGTGGGGGGAGAGGGAGAGAGAGAGGGCTCCCCCCTGTTCCCCGCTGCTACCCCCCGCTCCGCCACGCCGCCCCCCGAATCTTTTCACCCGAGTACAGAAGTACTCGAAAATCGCAGTGCTCGATCGAGTAATTACTCGAAACGAGTATATTCGCTCATCTCTAGTCCTTACCTATCTTTCTTGCACATAGTATTAACTATATGAGAGAAAGGTAGGGCAAGTCCTATCTTTTCTCACCCGTACTGTTAATGGGTGAGAATACCGCTAGTGAAAATGAAACCATTCAAATTAATAGTTTAATTTTGTCCCATTATGCCGCCATGATTTTCATGGCCGGGACAAAATCATGCCCATCTGTTTCAACCCTTAGAACTGGAACATGGAACAATGGAAGGTGGCATAGTCTGATTAATCACACTTTTTTGTACATTTTGTAAATGTCTGGGTGCATATGCATCATTTACTTGGAGATTAGATGGCACCAGAATGCACTATTGGCAAGAAGAGAAGCAGGCAGAGACAGTGTGACACTGTGGGCAATGCTCTGCTGGAAACCTCACATCACTTTGACTTGCACCACCTACCTTAACATTGTTGCAGACCACGCACTCCCCTTTATAACAATGGTATTCCATAATGGCAGTGACCTCTTTTATTAAGATAATGCACCTGACACACTTCAAAACTTGTACAGGAATGGTTTAAGGAACATAGCAAAGATTTCAAGGTACCGACTTGGCCTCCTAACTCCCCACATCTTAGTCGGATTGAGCATCTACTAATGTCTTGCTGATAGATACAGCAGGATGCTTTCATAGGTCTTATAGAGAGGTCACAGCTGTTTTAGAGACAGGAGGGCAACCTACATAATATTAGGCAGGTGATTTAATGTTGTCTCAGATCGGTTTATGTAACCACTTCTACCATCAACTTTGAAACCTGAAGAAACAGTTCTACAGTACATGAGGATGGATTCGAGCTTCCACACAACAGCCAGCAAAAGTACTACCAGAAGAAAGTTTTACCAGAGTCAAGAACTTTGAAGGACTAGATGCAAACACTATTCCATGACTAAACACACAACTGATAGCTGTTTGAGCAAAAATACTTTAATCTGCTCGCATTGCCTTGATTTACTATGTAATGGGGACATCAAAAGAAAATAATATAACTCCAATGAATAAATGGGATGATTGAAGAGAAAAAAAAATGGGCAAGTCATCCGCTTGTGATGTTGTTTATATCAAATCAACTTTCTTACATTGATTGGAGAATTTCCCTTTAATGTAAGATGTCACACACCAGAAAGTGCCATAGCGCTCTGACCTTCATAATATGTTTAATTTAGTATGAATTTCCTGTTCCCAGGTCCCAGCAGCCCAAACTGCAGGGAAAGTTAAATTGGATGAAAGCCTAAATACAGAATATTGAAAAGGTCAAGAGAAATGTCACAGTCGGACAGGAGCTTACAAACTACATCCATCATTAACGGCAACTGATAACTCTATTTAAGTGATGAGAAGGGAATACACTGAGTAAAAATAGTTTAAGAACATAAGGGAGATTATACTGTACTTTATGGGAAGACATAAGGCCAAGTTTGGAAAGATACTTGGAGAACTAAGACACAACGTATATATGGAGTGCATGCAAAGGCAAGTCAACTAACATGTGTATGACCAGATATAACTGCTACGTTGGATCCCTTTTCAAATGAATCCCAATGATGAATCTCTGATGGATCTCATTGTCTTATAATTGGGTTTGTCTGAGTTCATTTAGGGGCTCTGATGTTATGATGGCATTAACAGTATCGCAGAGTACATTATTCTTATCGCCAAAGACTTCAGGGACATAGATGGACCTTGTGGTCTTTTCTGTCGTCAATCTTCTATGTAGCTATGAATCAATGAACAAAATGGTAAAAAATCTCAAAATGAACACAGTCTGAAGTATACAGAACTCCAGAAAAAAGAATTAGTGTTGAGCAAAAAGAACCCATAGAACCCTGTTTCAGAATGAACTTTGCTAAAGGTTCAGTTTGGCACAAACCAGATCCAAGATTTTAGCTCTACCTAAAACAGGGCTCTACTGGTTCTGTTTGTGCAGCACTAGTCGTTAACACTGGTGTATAACACTGTCTAACAGCCATGAAAGTAATGTATAACATTCTTTGAGAGTTACACAGGGCTTTTGTTGATCTTAACAAAATGTTATATACCAGTTTTCGGGGTTTTGGCGAATTTCCGGTTCAGTTTGAACTAATTTGTCAAACTGGCTGAACAGAACTTTTCAAAAGAGAATATACAAGTTTTCAAATGTCTCTCCATGTTTCTTGGTAACATACTGCATAACAAAGCTACATTGGAATTTGAATTTAAAGAATGTTGAAGTTCTCATATGGATTTTTCTCTTGCTGCCCAAAGATTATACTAAAAGGTTAAAGTCAGCCTATAGGCCTAGAGAAACAAGGGTGGCCACACCAGATTTTCTGACTACTTGATGCTCACTGTTCATTAGTATACATCATTAGTAGAGATGAGCGAGCGTACTCGTCCGAGCTTGATGCTCGTTCGAGTATTAGGGTACTCGAGATGCTCGTTACTTGAGACGAGCACCACGCGATGTTCGAGTCACTTCCATTTTCTTCCCAGAAAAGTTTGCGCCGTTTTCTGGCCAATAGAAACACAGGGAAGGCATTACAACTTCTTCCTGTGAATTCCAGCCCTATCCCACCCCCCTGCAGTGAGTGGCTGGGGAGATCAGGTGACACCCGAGTATATAAACTGGGGCCGGCCGCAGCTCGCCGCAGATGCACGCTGAGAGACATTAGGGAAAGTGCCGTCCTGCTGTAGCTTCTATAGGGAGAGTGTTAGGCTGTTATCTTCGTCTTCAAGAACCCCAACGGTCCTTCTTAGGGCCACATCTGACCGTGTGCAGTACTGTTGAGGCTGCTTTTAGCAGTTTTGCAATTTTTTTTTTTTTGTATATCGGGCGTGCAGACCATAGCGTCCTCAGTCTGCAGTCATTTTACTGAGTATAGGGGCAGTACTAGTGAGGCAGGGACAGTGGTACAGGGAAAGAGATATACTGGCTATATAAGCAGTGGGCTTTTTCAAAAAAATTGGAAAAAAAAATCTTTGGGCTGCCTGTGACCGTGTTCAGTTTACTGCGTGTCTGCTGGGGGTAGTAGTCGCTTATTAATACCCCAGACTGCTACTACTACTGAAATGGAACTAATACTGTGCTCCCCCTATACTGCTGCTTTGGAATTGTTACTGGGGCCTGTCTTGACTGCTACTATTACTGAAATGGGCGGTTGGGCAGCATGTTACCCAGGAGAAGTGGCAGCGGGGTGTCATGCAGGCAGTGATTGTGCTTTGTTGGAGGTAGTGTGGTGCTTAGCTAAGGTATGCCTTGCTAATGAGGGTTTTTCAGAAGTAAAAATTGTTGGGAGGGGGGGGGGGCACTCTTGCCGCTATTGTGGCTTAATAGTTGGACCTGTGAACTTGAGATGCAGCCCAACATGTAGCCCCTCGCCTGCCCTATCCGTTTCTGTGTCGTTCCCATCACTTTCTTGAATTTCCCAGATTTTCACAAATGAAAACCTTAGCGAGCATCGGCGATATACAAAAATGCTCAGGTCGCCCATTGACTTCAATGGGGTTCGTTACTCGAAACGAACCCTCGAGCATCGCGGGAAGTTCGACTCGAGTAACGAGCACCCGAGCATTTTGGTGCTCGCTCATCTCTAATCATTAGTCTAAGACACTATACCTGCTTTGATTAACTAGTGTTGTTCACATGAGCCGTGCTGATCAGTCTGAGCAGCATGTAGTGTCTTAGACTACTTATGCATACTAATACACAGTGTGCATTAGGTAGTCCGAGAAGCATTGCGGCCATCTTTGTTTGGCCAGGCCGGGAGGTTTGCTTTAATTAGCTCCTTGATTGACTGATCATGCATGACCAATGTAAATACAATTATCACTATTAGAAGAAGAAACAATGCAAATGAGAATTATTGATGAGTAGCATCTTATTTCTGAATAACATGAAAGTTCAAAGGTATCCTTTATTTACATCAATTTTTTCATATTACATTATCAAAATAGTCCAATCCTGAGAATGATAGTTCTGATATTAGTGTACAAGATATAAAGGGATTGTCTCATTAGGACAGCTTCTGTCCAAATACTCAATTAGCACATATGGAAGCCATTGAAGGGAATTCTTGCTCTATTGGTCAGAGCAGACCCAATGAAAACATGAGGTTCTGCTCTCAAAGACGTAGCAAGACCTTATATTATAAGATCACCCACCGAGGAGAAATGTCTGCCCACCCATAGTAAAACGAAAATAAAGGTTGGGTACCATGTTAGCCAGTAGAGCAAAATGTGATTGTTTCCAGCAAGAGAAACCAAGTATTCTTGTAAATATGATACCATTTAATGGCTAACAAAAATACATGATGTTATTGAAAGCTTTCAGAGCTCTCATGATCCTTCCTCAGGCATAATGAAGCAGATTTGGATGGACATTTATACATACAAATGTATATATATCCTGAGAAGTCCGAAAGCTTGCAATACCATCATGTATTTTTGTTAGCCATTAAAAGGTATCGTATCTACAAGATTACTTGGTTTCTATTACTGAGAACAATCACATCCTACCCATAGTATCATTTCTAAACAATAGCTGATCGCCTGGGGTGCAATAATTAGTGGACTGTCCTGATAGGGTATTACCTTTACAGTCCCTCTAGTTTTAATGTTGGGTTGAAGGAATTGCAGAACAAAGCAAAGGAATTTGACTGCTCAGTTACTTTTTTTATCAATTTCTTCCGTATTTTAGAAATATATTAAGGAATTGATCTGTATGCAAATATTCTTTTGATAAGGCTAAAGATGCGCAGTCTGGCAGGCCATACCCAACCAAACTATGCCTACCCATGATGGCCAACAGCTGGAAAAAAATTCACAATTTTTGCTATATACTGTATACTGGAGTTCTATACTAATAAATTCTTCATTCATTAATTCATGTATATTATAACTATAATGCAATAATGACATGATATATTCAATGTGAAATGCATATAACTTATACAATAGCACAAAAACTTTCCAGCAGTCATCGCATTATCATCACAGGTAAAACTACAATGAAAGGTAAGACCTATATATAGATAACATAGGATCCACCATTCAGAATAGGTGATGGTCACAGTTCACCTCTTCCCTGTACAATGACCTCTGCATGTCACAAAGCATGCCCACAATACTTTTCCATAGAAGTCAATGAGTGCCCTTCACTTCATTATTTTCATGGTCCATGAGGCTTCTGTACAGAAGAGGAAGTGGCAACCTATTTTTAGGCTTCGCTTCTAAAGTTAAAATATGCAAGATATTCTTTTTAAATATACATATCGTGTTTCCCCAAAAATAAGATATACCCCGCAAATTAGCCCTACCCTGATTTGGGGGGATTTTCAAGGGGTCTTGAAATATAAGCACTACCCCGAAAATAAGCTCTTGCTGAATTACATTGAAAAGCAAACAAAAAAACATTACCTAGCAGTCGCGGTCAGTGTCCTTTCACTTCTCTCAGGAGCTCCGGCGTGCTTGCTTGCAGTCCTCACCTACTGACAGAGGATGGCTTCCTGTTTCTGGGATTCATAAATCCCACCTCCAAGAAGCGATGGCTCTGATTGGTTCTCGAGCAGTGCCAGCTAAACAATGCAGCGCTTGATGAAACAATATGTAGGCTGTGATTTGTTCATCGAGCGCTGCATTAATTGGCTAAGCTGCGCTCTAAGAACCAATCAACAGCCATCACAAGAATTCCTGTGCTCAGAGAATCAGAGGGATACCAATACACACCAAAGCTTAGACAATAATAGAGGGGCTACATATACGAATTAACCCTTTTTCAATTAGTGCAAATAGGCCATAAAGAATAATAGAACCTCCGTGATAGGAGCAGAGAGAACCCAGGACTTGTGCTTGAGAAAGGACTAACTTGAGCTCTAAAACGCATTGCCCCAACCTGTTTGTTAATAAAAAACATAGTTTGATCCTATCACATTACTGTGTTACTATTCTGGGGGTCCTAGACCCCCTAGGATTTTCCTTTCATGCTCTCTTTGGATGTCCATATTAGACAGGGTTTCTTTCACCAATAACACACTTTTTATCCACTCCTTCCAGGCTCTGCGAAAAAAAATCACTATAGGTTCACTCCTTTAATCATTTGGCTACAATCAACAGAGGCGCTGCCCAGACCAGACATTGGCTCATCACATTGTGGAGGCGGGATTTTTGAATTGGCTAAGTGGCATTCATCTCTGCATCTCCGGCGGCGGTAGCGATGTCTGCTGTGGAGTGAGGAGAAGCCACCACCGGAGATACAGAGACTCCGCTGAGATGAACGCCGCTCAGACAGTTCAAAAATCCTGCCTCCACAGCACAATGGCTGTTGATTGGTTCCTAGAGTGCTGCTCAGCCAATCAATGAAGCACTCTATGAACCAATCACAGTCATTGCATTGTTTCATCTACTACTGCATTGATTGGCTGGCACCGCTCAAGAACCACTCAGAGCCATTGCTTCCTGGAGGCAGGATTTAAGAATCCCAGTACCAGAAAGCCATCTTCTGTTGGCGGCTGAGGACTGCAAGCAAGCACGCACTGAGTTCTGGAGGCCAATGGGAGGACACAGACCATGGCTGCTAGGTCAGTATAATAAGACAACCCCCGAAAATAGGGTCTTCTTTTTGGGAAAACATGGTAATAACATAGAAAATTAAATAGAAAAAAAAAAAAATATATATATATATGTTTAAAATTAGGCGAATTTCTGATGATGCATTTGCTTTACATTATCTTCTATGTACTGCATCTGTGGATGTAAATAGCATTAATAGCACTTGGATACTATTATCATTATTATCATATCGGTACCAACACTTTACCTGCCTGAAGTAGTATAGCTCGGCTTGTAGAATTATTAGATCCACAGAAATATTTCATTAAATCAAGTTTTGACACTGACCTTGATTCTCAATTTTAAGGCTCTATCTTATGTGTATATCAGGCAACCCGACTCATACAAATAGCACACTATTGCCTTCTAAGAAATAGATATGATGCTATTAATTCTTCTATGATTGCAGTGCCTGGCTCAAGGCAAGTGGAAAAGCATATCAAATGTATGACAGGTGTCCTTTAATGATGGGTGAATTACTGGGGCACACTCCTTTTGCTCAGAAAGTAATTTAATCCTTGGTCCACGGAGCTTTGTGACAGCAGTGATTCTGTTGCAGATCTGACGATCGCTGTGCACACGTTCTCCAAGGTCTTATGTCATTTCTTAAGGGAGTAAATTCAAGCAGCAGAAATGATCGGCCAAGTTATGATTTCTATTACAAATCCTGAACCTTCTGAGCTGTTTCTACCCATTGGCAGCGCCGTGTGGTTTTGCTATAATAATTCCGAGAACGCTGTTGTTTTTCTTCTGTAAATAAACCAAGAAACCTTCAAGGGTAAAAGGACAAAGCTTTGTAGCTTTGAAGTTGAGGAATAACTTCACAATTACTGAATGTAACATTGAAGAACATGGCAGGTTCAACACACTCTTAATGCCACTTATTATTTTAACGCTTTGTATTATACTGTAGAATAGGATTGTCATTAAAGGCTCATTTACAAAGACAATCTTTTAAAAAATTGAAAGATTGACAGTTCTAGCAATCATTTTGCATAAAGTATTAATGGGCACTAATGCTCATTAGCACTTTATCAGGTTCATTTGCATGTAAATGAGCCACCAGTAGCTGTTTGCAAATCCCAGCATGTGGTCTGGACTTTGCACTCAGCTGCCTTGACTTCACATGGGCTGCTGCAAGCTGTCAGCTGAATACAATGTAATCAGTTGCACCCGTGGAGAACACAGCATGCAGTCCCTGATATCTCTCTCCTGCTGAATGATGGATTTTATGCTCACCTAGAAATCAGCCAAAGAGTGAAAGATGGAAGCATTCACATGCAACGATTATCGCTCAAAAGCCATCATTTGAACGAATTTTGAGCAATAATCATTGTGCATAAATGCAGCTTTAGTTTTGTGCCATTGTGATATCAGGATTGTTTTCTGTGGTTTTACATAGGACTTCCCATAATCCTATTGCATTGTTTCAAATCTAAAAGTCCAGACATGAATGTGGTTAATCTCAACCTCACCTTCCCCTGCAATTTGTGGCTGCTTTATGGTTTATTTCATAAGGATTCCAAATTTTGCAGTCATAGCCAGCTATGTGACCATACTGTGATGACAAAACTTTGGCATGCTCCTGCACATATGAAGAACGTAATTTCAGAACCATTATCCAGTTAGAAAAGAATTTCTTTATTTATTTCATACGTTAAAAAGTTTCACTGGCCACTTTCTATGATTTTTTTTGTCTGCTTTATATTTCCTTTTTTGTGATTTTAACTAATGCTAGTGTAGGGACTCACAATGAATGAGGAGCCATGATGTGGGTTGTGGGTTCACGTATTTTGGCCAAAATATTAACCAATACGTCATATTTATTGGTATTTATCAGCAACATGCAGTACGGCTTTGAACACTGGGGGAGCCCAGGGTGCCAGTGTGGTTCACCTGTGGGGTGCAGGGCAGCCCACTAGATTCAAATATGGCATCATTAATAGGTTGTAAGCTTGCATGGTGCACGTACCACGTGGCCTGACACCCTGCATTTACTCTTTTGTGTAGAAATAAACACTGAGCAGCCATCCTCTCAACATAAGGAGGGCTTTTGAGTGCTTGTTCATCAGTGTCCTTCACATGTGATACTTACTCCTCCATTTAGCAGTCTGGCTGTCTGCATGTTGAGGCATAAGTGGAGTATATACCTGCCCTCTTGTATCAGTATATCAATCAGTAAGTATATGGCCGCTTTCTGTGATATGTCTGTTGGTTTTATATTTCCTTTTCTGTAATTTTAGCAAAAAAAACATCAGACCAACTTTGTGCTTCTAGTATGCTATGATTAAGAGTGATACACACTCAAAACATGTAGGAAGTTTGTCCTATGTTTTTGGCAGTGAAACTTTTTAACATATGAAGTAAATAAAGAAATTCATTTTTAACTGGATTGTGGAGCTAGAATTACATTATTCATAACATTTGCTTAATCCTTCTGGCTATCCCCCGGAAATTCCAAGCACCCTCCCAATGCCTCTGTCAGCCGTGAAAGGAAGCATTGATGTGAGCACATCTCTGTGTGAGATGACCACATGCCCTATTCC
This sequence comes from Eleutherodactylus coqui, assembly GCF_035609145.1. Classification (NCBI taxonomy): domain Eukaryota; kingdom Metazoa; phylum Chordata; class Amphibia; order Anura; family Eleutherodactylidae; genus Eleutherodactylus; species Eleutherodactylus coqui. Next base: position 280,233,666 of record NC_089838.1, read on the forward strand.
AGAGGTATCCTGCCCTGTAGGCATTGTTGATGATGTAAGATCATGCCCAGAGGCAATTTTCCTGTATGTCCAGTCTGTACATATGAGGCTAGGAAATGGCTTGGCTGTACATTTATTTTAGGATGAGGATATCAGTCAGCAACACAGGCATTTGTATGGGATGTGTACCGTTGCTAATGCCCATTTCCAGAAAGGCATTTGTCTGGTTGGCAGCACTTACACCTAATTATTATGTCTCATCTTCTCACCTTCATGGTCCTATTTTAGCCTTGATAGGCCTCCAGGAACCATTGCTGGACTGTTCCACCCATTTTCTTTGTTTTTCTCACATGAGCCATAAATCGAAAGGTTTTACACAGATTTATCAAATACACAAAACATTAGTGAACATTGAGTGACAAAGTTATAAGTGGAATAAACTGTACTCATAATTCTAAACAATGTAAACAGTTTTCTATAGGTGGAACCACCATATATATTAAAGGGGTTTTCCAGAGAGAATACTAATGATGACCTATCCTTCGGGTAGGTCATCAGAAGTTGATTGGCTGGGGTCTGACTAACCTTTTAGCTGAGCGGGCACATGCTGTCACAGCAGCAAATACACAGGGATCAGAGCTGAAGCAGCAGAAGTCTCTGCATCGACCTCTGTGTAGTGGCCGGCGCTGGTAACTGCAGGCATGGGTCGCGTTGATTTCAATGACAGCCATGTCTACAGTTACAAGTGCCATGCACTACACAGAGGTCGGTGCAAAGACTTCTGCTGCTTCAGCTCCGACCTCTGTGTATTCGTGGCACTGACAGCTAATCATTCGGGGAAACTGAGCGATGGACCCCAGCCGATAAACTACTGATGACCTGTCCTGAGGAATAGAATAGTTCATCAATAGTTAATCGGCGGTTGTCATCTCTTTAAGTAGATAAGGCAACTTCTCTCACAAAGTCTGAGCTATTCCATCCAGCCTTAGGGCTCTTTTCCATAAATGCATAAGCGGTGACAGCGTTTTTACGTTTTCATGACTGCTCCATATAAGTGCCTGAACGGGCATTTTTCCGCGATCACAACTAGCGTTTTCTCATCCATACACACGACTGTGAGCATAGTTTTTAGCAAAAAAGTACGCCGCACCCCGGAAATCCCTCACTCTTCTAAAATCCTTGGGATGCCTTCTAGTGCCTATATAGAGGCACCTGTAAGCTTTACGCAGTGTTGGACGTTGCATAAATGCCTCCCCCTCCATTCTCTTTCTCTGCTCCCATAGGAGTCTATGGGATCTGCCAGCGTATATTGGCCAAAACATAGTTCCAGAACCTTCTTCTGGCTGAGCGTATATGCGCTGACTGCGTATATGTTCTAATTTTCACGCTGCCGGCGTATTTACGCACCATCTAATCGCCCATGTGAATGGATGCATTGAAAATCAATTCCTCTCATGGGCGCATATAGATGCCCAGGCGTGAAAACGCACCGTTTATGCGCTTGTGTGAAAGAGCCCATATGTTGTAAAAAGATATATCTTAAATGGATACCAAATTATTCCATGGCTGGCAGATGCCCCTATATGGCATCCATCAGAGGCATTCATGTAACTGATACATCATTATGAGCGAACTTTAGAAAATTTTGGTTCATCTGGTTCACTGAACATATTCAAAAAATTTAGTGTGGTCTGAATTAGTTCGAGCTGAACCAGAAGTTCACCAAAACCCCTAAAACTGATGTCTAAGAGACATAAAAGCCCTGTATAAAACTCTGAGAGTGTTACACAGGGATTTTATGGCTCTTAGGGCTTCTTCACACAGGAGTATTTGTGAACATTTTTGCTCACATATCATTTATGTGCAGAATATGCAGAGAGTGGAACCCATTGATGTCAATAGGCACGTACACATTTCCTGATTGTGCACACACAGTAAGCATGCAAAAGGATAGGACATGCTCTTTCTTTCTGCAAATTTGCGGACCAAAGGTCCCTGTAGAAGCCTATGGTAGATGCATGAGATACTGTGAAATTCCATTAAAAAAACAACACATTTGGAAATCATTAGGCTAAATAGCCATTTGCATCGGGGCGTGTTCATCTGCCACGCACAAATGAAGATGCAAGCACATGAAAGGAGACCTAAGACCTAAGGAGGTTTACAGGATTACACAAGCTCGGCAACACGCCTGTCAATGGGTTGTGTCTACTATTTCAGCTCAGCTCTGTTGCAGTGAATAGGACTGAGCTGCCATACCACACACAACCCGTGTACAGTTTTTGCACTATTTTTGGAAGAAAAGTATCATTTTTTAAAAAGGGTGGTAGTGGGATTTATTGATGTTAGATGCTACTTTAAATTAGACAAATATTATGGTCCTGAAAGAATGTATTTCCAAAAAGGTAGAAGGACTGCATCATCTGGACCACCTCTTTGCAGATGACCTGTATCGAGGCCCCATGTAATATTACATTTCCCCTGTGGCAGCTATTGAAGGATGGACTGATGGTGCTACTAGGTTGATGGTCTTTTTAAAAAAATGCTTTCCCAACATCCTTAGTGTATGTCTTGTCCTCGACTTTGCGACAAGGATGGAATTTAGAATAACAGGGTTCTAGAATTTGAAAAATATGTCACAGATAGCCCTTACCCTCATTAGGAATTGTCCACTTGAAAATAAGTCTTCCTTGGTTGCAATGTTGTACATGTGGCACCCAAGCTCTTCCTTCATGTCAAGTTTTCTACATGTCCTCATCGAGCAATAGAAATACTATAAATGTTGTGGATCTTTAGAGAAGCTCCCAAATGACCCTTTTCTTAATCCCAAGAATCGGGATTTGAAGTTGCAGTAGATATTTTTATTAGAGATGAGCGAACGTACTCGTCCGGGCTTGATACTCGTTCGAGTATTAGCGTGTTTGAGATGCTCGTTACTCGTAACGAGCACCACGCGATGTTCGGGTTACTTTCACTTTCATCTCTGAGACGTTAGCGCGCTTTTCTGGCCAATGGAAAGACAGGGAAGGCATTACAACATCCCCCTGCAATGTTCAAGCCCTATACCACCCCCCTGCAGTGAGTGGCTGGCGAGATCAGGTATCACCCGAGTATAAAAATCGGCGCCTCCCGCGGCTCGCCACAGATGCGTTCTGACATAGCTGAGGGAAAGTGGTATCATGTTGGAGCTGCTATAGGGAGAGTGTTAGGAGTTATTGTAGGCTTCAAGAACCCCAACGGTCCTTCTTAGGGCCACATCTAACCGTGTGCAGTACTGTGGAGGCTGCTTTTTGCAGTGTTGCACTTTTTTTTTTTTTTGGTATATCGGACGTGCAGAGCATTGCGCCCTGCAGTAATTAGACATAGTGCAGGGCCAGTAGTGGTGAGGCAGGGACAGAAGACATATTATTGATTGAATATAGGCAGTGGGCCTTTGCAAATAAATTTGTGGGAAAAAATCTATTTGGCCTGCCTGTCACTGTGCTCAGTGTTCTGGGTCTGTCTGTGCTGGGTGTAGTAGTTCTACAAAATCATACGCAGCCAGCTAAGTGTTACAGCAGGCTTGCGCCAAATTATCTCCTGGCTCTGTCTGGGCTGTGAAATCACCGCTGTATTGCAGTTCACAGTGCAACACTCTGCAGTTCTGTGACATACTCCAGGGACAGAAGTGCGTAGGCAGGACACAAGACATATTATTGATTGAATATAGGCAGTGGGCCTTTGCAAAAAAATTTGTGGGAAAAAATCTTTTTGGCCTGCCTGTCACTGTGCTCAGTGTTCTGGGTCTGTCTGTGCTGGGTGTAGTAGTTCTACAAAATCATACGCAGCCAGCTAAGTGTTACAGCAGGCTTGCGCCAAATTATTTCCTGGCTCTGTCTGGGCTCTGAAATCACCGCTGTGTTGCAGTTGACAGTGCAACACTCTGCAGTTCTGTGACATACTCCAGGGCCAGAAGTGCGTAGGCAGGGACAGAAGACATATTATTGATTGAACATAGGCAGTGGGCCTTTGCAAAAAAATTTGTGGGAAAAAATCTATTTGGCCTGCCTGTCACTGTGCTCAGTGTTCTGGGTCTCTGCTGGGTGTAGTAGTTCTACAAAATCATACACAGCCAGCTAAGTGTTACAGCAGGCTTGCGCAAAATTATTTCCTGGCGTTCCGTAAACGAAGTCAGCCTCCAACCACAGGCCAATAAGCGGCACATTTAATTACAGCGTTCTGTTTCTGCACTACTGGTAATACACCATGCTGAGGGGTAGGGGTAGGCCTAGAGGATGTGGACGCGGGCGAGGACGCGGAGGCCCAAGTCAGGGTGTGGGCACAGGCCGAGCCAGTGCGGTGGCCAGGGGTAGAGGCAGTGCCAGACGAAATAATCCACCAACTGTTTCCCAAAGCGTCCCCTCGCGCCATGCCACCCTGCAGAGGTCAAGGTGCTCTACGGTGTGGCAGTTTTTCACAGAGACGCCTGACGACCGACGAACAGTGGTGTGCAACCTTTGTCGCGCCAAGATCAGCTGGGGAGGCACCACCACCAGCATGCGCAGGCATATGATGGCCAAGCACCCCACAAGGTGGGACGATGCCCGTTCACCGCCTCCGGTTTGCACCACTGCCTCTCCCCCTGTGCCCCAACCTGCCACTGAGATCCAACCCCCCTCTGAGGACACAGGCACTACCGTCTCCTGGCCTGCACCCACACCCTCACCTCCGCTGTCCTCGGTCCCATCCCATCCAGCAATGTCTCTCAGCGCAGCGTCCAGACGTCGCTAGCGCCACTGTTTGAGCGCGAGCGCAAGTACGCCGCCACTCACCTGCACGCTGAAGCGTTAAACGTGCACATTGCCAAATTGATCAGCCTGGAGATGCTGCCGTATAGGCTTGTGGAAATGGAGGCTTTCAAATGCATGATGGCGGTGGCGGCCCCACGCTACTCGGTTCCCAGTCGCCACTACTTTTCCCGATGTGCCGTCCCAGGCCTGCACGACCACGTCTCCCGCAACATTCTACGCGCCCTCACCAACGCGGTTACTGCCAAGGTCCACTTAACAACAGACACGTGGACAAGCACAGGCGGGCAGGGCCACTGTATCTCCCTGACGGCACATTGGGTGCATTTAGTGGAGGCTGGGACAGAGTCAGAGCCTGGGACCGCTCACGTCCTACCCACCCCCCGAATTGCGTGCCCCAGCTCGGTGGTGGTATCTGAGGCGGTGTATGCTTCCTCCACTAAACCACCCTCCTCCTCCTCCTCCTACGCAACCTCTGTCTCGCAATCAAGATGTGTCAGCAGCAGCACGTCGCCATCAGTCGGTGTCACGCGGCGTGGCAGCACAGAGGTGGGCAAGCGTCAGCAGGCCGTGCTGAAACTACTCAGCTTAGGAGAGAAGAGGCACACGGCCCACGAACTGCTGCAGGGTCTGACAGAGCAGACCGACCGCTGGCTTGCGCCGCTGAGCCTCCAACCGGGCATGGTCGTGTGTGACAATGGCCGTAACCTGGTGGCGGCTCTGCAGCTCGGCAGCCTCACGCATGTGCCATGCCTGGCCCATGTCTTTAATTTGGTGGTTCAGCGCTTTCTGAAAAGCTACCCACGCTTGTCATACCTGCTCGGAAAGGTGCGCCAGCTCTGCGCACATTTCCGCAAGTCCCACACGCACGCTGCCACCCTGTGGACACTGCAACATCGGTTTAATCTGCCAGTGCACCGACTGCTGTGCGACGTGCCCACACAGTGGAACTCTACGCTCCACATGTTGGCCAGGCTCTATGAGCAGCGTAGAGCTATTGCGGAATACCAATTCCAACATGGGCGGCGTAGTGGGAGTCAGCCTCCTCAATTATTTACAGAAGAGTGGGCCTGGTTGGCAGCCATCTGCCAGGTCCTTGGAAACTTTGAGGAGTCTACCCAGATGCTGAGCGGGGATGCTGCAATCATTAGCGTCACCATTCCTCTGCTATGCCTCTTGAGAAGTTCCCTGCAAAGCATAAAGACAGACGCTTTGGAATTGGAAACGGAGGCGGGGGAAGACAGTATGTCGCTGGATAGTCAGAGCAAACTCATGTCTATATCTCAGCGCGTTGAGGAGGAGGGGGAGGAGCATGAGGAGGAGGGGGAAGAGACAGCTTGGCCCACTGCTGAGGGGACAGATGCTGCTTGCCTGTCATCCTTTCAGCGTGTATGGCCAGAGGAGGAGGAGGAGGAGGAGGAGGGGGAGGGGGAGGGGGAGGAGCATGAGAAGGAGGGGGAAGAGACAGCTTGGCCCACTGCTGAGGGTACAGATGCAGCTTGCCTGTCATCCTTTCAGCGTGTATGGCCAGAGGAGGAGGAGGAGGAGGATCCTGAAAGTGATCTTCCGAGTGAGGACAGCCATGTGTTGCGTACAGGTACCCTGGCACACATGGCTGACTTCATGTTAGGATGCCTTTCTCGTGACCCTCGCGTTACACGCATTCTGGCCACTACGGATTACTGGGTGTACACACTGCTCGACCCACGGTATAAGGAGAGCCTTTCCACTCTCATTCCCGAAGAGGAAAGGGGTTCGAGAATGATGCTATACCACAGGGCGCTGGTGGACAAACTGATGGTAAACTTCCCATCCGACAGCGCTAGTGGCTGAAGGCGCATTTCCGCGGCCCAGGTAGTAGGGGAGGCGCAGAGATCAGGCAGCATGTACAGCGCAGCAGGGGAACATTCTCCAAGGCCTTTGCCAGCTTTCTGGCTCCCCAGCAAGACTGTGTCACCGGTCCCCAGTCAAGGCTGAGTTGGCGGGAGCACTGTAAAAGGATGGTGAGGGAGTACGTAGCCGATCGCACGACCATCCTCAGTGACGCCACTGCCCCCTACAACTACTGGGTGTCGAAGCTGGACACGTGGCCTGAACTCGCGCTGTATGCCCTGGAGGTGCTTGCTTGTCCTGTGGCTAGCATTTTGTCAGAGAGTGTGTTTAGTGTGGCTGGGGGAATCATCACGGATAAGCGTACCCACCTGTCAACCGACAGTGCCGACAGGCTTACACTCATCAAGATGAACAAAGCCTGGATTTCCCCAGACTTCTCTTCTCCACCAGCGGACAGCAGCGATACCTAAACAATACGTAGGCTGCACCCGCGGATGGAAGCATCATTCTCTATCACCATCCAAAACGGGGACCTTTTTGCTTCATCTATCTGTGTATAATATTCCTCCTCCTCCGCCTGCTCCTTCTCCTGAAACCTCACATAATCACGTCGAACGGGCAATTTTTCTTAGGCCCACAAGGCTCAGTCATATAATTTTTCTAAACATCTTTTATACGTTTCAATGCTCATTAAAGCGTTGAAACTTTCACCTCAACCAATTTTTATTTTTACTGGGCTGCCTCCAGGCCTAGTTACCAATTAAGCCACATTAACCAAAGCGATTAATCGGTTTCACCTGCCCTCTTGGTTGGGCATGGGCAATTTTTCTGAGGTACATTAGTACTGTTGGTACACCAATTTTTGGGGGCCCTCGCCTACAGTGTAATCAAATTAATTTTTAGCCCACCTGCATTACAGCTGACGTTACATCAGCTGTGTTGGGCATGCAGACACCTTGACAGAATGAATAGTATGTGGCACATAGGTTCCCCATTGCTATGCCCACGTGTGCAGCTCCAGATGGAGGTGGCACAGGATTGGATTTCTCATTGCTTCTGTACAGCATTGTGGACTGTCGCCCCGCCCCTTTTAAAGAGAGTCGCTGCCTAGCCGTGCCAACCCTCTGCAGTGTGTGCCTGCGGTTCCTCTGGCAGACGCACTTATAAATAGACATGAGGGTGGCGTGGCATGAGGGCAGCTGAAGGCTGGGCAGGGACAGTTTGGTGTGCGCTGTGGACACTAGGTCGTGGGGGGGGGGGGGTTGGGCAGCATGTCACCCAGGAGAAGTGGCAGCGGAGTGTCATGCAGGCAGTGATTGTGCTTTGTTGGAGGTAGTGTGGTGCTTAGCAAAGTTATGCATTGCTAATGAGGGCTTTTCAGAAGTAAAAGTTGTTGGATGGGGGGGGGCACTCTTGCCGCTATTGTGGCTTAATAGTGGGACCTGTGAACTTGAGATGCAGCCCAACATGTAGCCCCTCGCCTGCCCTATCCGTTGCTGTGTCGTTCCCATCACTTTCTTGAATTGCCAAGATTTTCACAAATGGAAACCTTAGCGAGCATCGGCGATATACAAAAATGCTCGGGTCGCCCATTGACTTCAATGGGGTTCGTTATCGAAACAAACCCTCGAGCATCGCGAAAAGTTCGTCTCGAGTAACGAGCACCCGAGCATTTTGGTGCTCGCTCATCTCTTTTTTATAAATTGTTCGTATTGACTTTTATTGTGAGCTGTTGCATTTGATAAAATACAGATGCAGCAAAGTTTAAGGCTGGCTTTCCACAGGACAGCTATAATTCCAAATAGTCAATCCGTAGAGTGAATGTTAAGGTCCATTTAGACGGGACGAGTGTTGGGCAAACGATGCCCGATACTCGTCCCACATACACTCGCTCTCGTGCACCTGCACAGGAGCTAGTATCGCTTTCTCACAGCAGGACGGCTGCAGGAGATTTCTCTCCTCACGCTCCCCCACCCCTCTCCATTGACATAACATAGTGGCTGTTCAATGCTGAACGGCTGCTATTTACACTGAGCGATCAGCTCATCGTCCATCATTTATGCAGCAGAAATGATGGACGTTTATGTACTGAATGGCCGCTATGTTAAGGCAATGGCGAGGGACGGGGGGGGGGGGGGGGGGGTGCGAGAACACAAATCTCCCATGGAGCAGCAGCACAAGAGCTAGTATGTGCGGGGACGAGTGTCGGGCACTGTTTGCCCGACACTCGTCCCATGTAAATTGGACTTAAGCCACAGTTGTTCCATGTAAACACAGCTGCGAACCAGGTGACAAGCAAGAATTAATTTGCTTGTTGCTTCACTTAGTTCACCTAAAAATTATCGCTGGTTAAATATCGTCTGGTGTAAACAGGCAATCTTCGTCTTTAAATGATTAGCCGACAATTTTGCAGGGAGGTGTGTGCTTGCTCACCATGCACTTTCCACCAAATGCTGATTGCCTTCCAATATTTTTTGAACATTTTCCTCTCCCATTTAATACTCATTGCTTCCTGAAAATACATATATACATGTAAGTAATCCTCGACTAAATAGTTTGTGCTGCTCTTCAAAAGAACACTCACTGCTACAGTCTCTGGTTTTTGAAGATACACTCTCTGCAGCACTGAACCAGTGAGAAACCGCAGCATTGAGTGTTTACTCAAAGACCAGTCACACTTATTTCTGTGCTTTCGGTAGACTTGGCAACCAATGAGCATGTGAGGGATCAAAATTTCAAATACATGCTCACCAAAGAACCTCTCACTACCCAAAAAGTCGGTAAACAATATTTTGGCCCGTGTAAACGCTCCCAACAATTCGTGATTGTGAAAGTGAGCAAGTGACCAACAATTGCTCTGTATAAAGGCACACGAACAAGTCATTTGTATGCTTCAGTGACTATTTCGAACAACTACTCAAATGATAGTTGTCCTATGCAGTGCCACCCTAACTAAATAAATAAACTGGAAAATAATGTGTCAATAACCCCGGCGCTCCTGTGCGTTTACTTAGTACAAATGATAATTGATGGAGAGGCACTTACTTGTACAGAGGGGCCCTATTGGGTGACGAGCCTCCTCTGTAGAAGTCACGTCTCCACCTGTCTTCCCGGACTTCTAGAGAGGAGGCTCGTCGCCCAATAGGAAGCACTGAGCTTGAAGCATTCAAATCCAACGACAAGCCAGCGACTGCTAACAACCGTGAAAAGACAAGTGAGTGATTATTTTTCGCTTTCACACTGAACGATTATCGCTCACTTTCACTCGTTTGAGCGAATTTTGAGTGATAATTGTTGTGTGTAACGAGAAATGCGCAGTCAGTTACATTGGATCATGAATAAAATTTAAATTTCTTAATGGAGGTGCTGGACGTTTCTCTTTTGAGTGTTGGGTTCAACTTTGCTCCTTGTGTGCAAGGGACCAGAGAGCTCTAGGCGCACTCCTTTGTGAACTGCATAGCAGAATAAAATAGACACTGTATGGCATGTTCTTTATTATTTAGCCTGTATGACCCTCTTTACCTCCTCAAGAGTTCCCATGACTCGGCGCCTCTCTTGCTCTACATTGTTGCAGACTAGAAGGGGTTTATGACTATCTATAGAGAAAATGAGGCTCAGGGTTGTAGCTATAGAGGGTGCAAAGATAGCAGTCAGATGTGGAACATGGTGCCTAAGATGGGTCAAGGGCCACATAGGAAGAAGCAGTGTTAGCGCAATTTTCCCTATTCAATATACTGTGGGTGCCATATTAGATTTGATTAATATACAGGCCTGGAGACCCTCCCGATGAACACACGTCTACATTGTGTACACCAAAAGGGATCTACCCTTTATTTAGGCGGGTAAAAGTTTATATAAGGTTTCAAATCAGAAAGTTAGGTAATTTAGGATACCGTCACATTATTTTGTGTACTGATGGGTCATTCTCATAGGGAGGTATTTGTGAGGTAGCTGTGAGATCATTCACCCAGGAGGAGCTTCCCTTGATCATGCTCTATTCATTCTTGACTTGTTGTCCGAAGAAAATACTTCCTGTGTTTCTCTCCAACCAGCCATTTCTTGTCCCTTTACACAAAGACATTCCTAGATAAGTTCTCTGCTGGTTAGAACTGGTTTGACCAGTTTATGGACACAATGCACTGCTCCTTCAATTCTTGTGGAGGTGGGGGGGGGGGCGATGTTCCCTTCCACCCAGAGGATTAGATTAGAGACACAATATAGCATCTTCACAGCTGATAAAAATACTGAAAACACAGACAAATGGCGAACCTCTCAGCCATCTACCATAGCAGTATTATAAATGGCCCATCATAAGTGCGAATATATTACAGATTTTACATTGGAACACAAGAGATTGAAGATAAACTTCACCTTTGGGTAAAATGTATGCAGTACTGCGTTCTACTATGTCACATGTGGGGAATCGGCATCTGAAGTCACTGCTGTCTTTTTTGTCCCATAGCACAAGCATTCAGCCCTTTCATGTTATTGTAAAGTGACCCTTGGACCTGACAGTCACTTTAATATATTTTTTTCATACTAGCATTTTATAGGACAAAAGCTCTTCTAAATCAGACTCAAGTGCAGTATTTCAAAGAAATATTGTGTTCGTATTTATGTATTTACAAACCCCTTTATACAAAAGGGCTGAATAAGGACAGAAATATCAATAGAAAGTGCTGTGAAGAGCTTGACGTTTTATGAGGGCCCAGGAGTGGTGCTCTTTATTACCCCGTGTACAGCCTACTCATCATATACTGAAATCCCCGTATGTACGACCATTTTTATGTATGTGTAACAGATGATCCGCTATCTGCCTTTACCAGACTATATTTCTACCTTTCATAAAACGCAACATCTATCTGTCTGCGCACTTAGAACTTGAGAACCGCTGTTTCGATTTTCCTGCAGTTTTCTTTATCATGAAGGCACATTACCGGGTCATATTATAGATGTTGTTTCATCAATATCTGTTTGGTACTTAGAAAGTAATAACAATATTTATGCATACAAGTAGCCTAAAATTTGTATTTTCAATGACATGCTGGTCCCTCAATTGATAAGTGATTTAAAAACGACATTTTAAGCTTTGTTTGATTTAAATTGATATTTATGCGAATGCGTAAGAGAAAATGTAATTTTTCCATTAGCAATTTACATAATGTCTTCAGATGCATTTTTTTTGTTTATTCAGTGGCATAGTTTCTTTTTCCTACTGTGGGGCTAATTTTGCTCATAACTTGTCTTTTTATGTCTTTTGCTTTCGATTGCTTTTCCATTTTTGTTAATGAGAATGCCTCGATGCAAAATAATCTTCATTGAGTCAAAATACACCGGCTACTAAAAAGATGCACCTAGAAGCCTTGAATTGGTACAGTGGACAGAGGTTCACTTCATTCCTGGTAGAGAGAGAAATGCCTCCCTGTGTATTGAAGAGTCTTCTGAGGGAAGGGAACAACATCTCACTGTTGATAGAGAAAGGCACACCTCTCATTGTGCTGAAGAGTTTTCTGAATGGAGGAACCTGTGTCTCACTGCTGGTAGAGAAAGGTACACCTCTCAATGCTCGCAATAATTTTATACAGAGGCAAAGTCATCATTTTAATAATAGAGTATGCACTGGCGTACCTTCTGTGGTCGCTGGGGTCGCAATGATGACCTGGCCCCTGCACTGAGGGGGGCATAGGCTGCCCTCTGTCATGTACAAATGCACATACAGTCGAACTGCCAGACGCGTGATTGCTACACCATTGCAGACAATGGGAGACAGAGAGCAGCAGAGAAGAAGAGGAGGAGGAGGGGGGAAGAGGAGGAGGAGAGAGACAGGAAAGCAGACATACGAATCACATGGCACGGAACAGAGGAAGCTGGTGATGATGTCATCTGCTTGTGATCCTGCACAGTGTACAGTGTCTCTGTGCCTGCTGGTCTCCTCACACAGATATCTATCTATCTATCTACACATGCGGTTATAGTGTATGCAGTTTCTAAAAACATATGTGGTCTTTGAATACTGCATGCAGTTTTTTTATGTGTTTTTCCTCATTTTAGTTCAAAAGTATAACAAAAACATGAACACACCCTAAGGCCACTATCACACATGCGTTCAGAAAATGCAATTCTAAATCGTGGCATTTTTACCCAAATTTTAAGCAGTGTCTTTGATCGCATGGTACAGTATTTGACAGTGCTTTTTAATGCACCCCATCAGTGTGATGGGTGAGGAAGTGCGTTAGAAACGTGAAAACACAAAAATAGAACAGACAGCTCTCGAAAATTGCGGCATTAGAAACACCACATTCGAGCGCAGGTCTGTGTAACCACACAAAAATCAATGGGAGCATTGTTCTGCAGTTAGTACAGCACTTGGTGCACTGCGCTAATAGTGGTAAAAAGCGGTGTGTGAGAGTGGCCTAAGAACCTACAAACAAGTTTTCCTGTAGTGCAGGATTTAGGCATGTGTACTGGGGATGGAAGGCCTGGGGTGGCCCCGGGCTGAACTTTTGCACCCGGGCCCCTGAGCCTTTAGGTACGCCCCTGAGAGTATGCTATGCTATTTCGAGGGAAACAGAACCACCATTGCGACAATCTGCTTGCTTCCAACGCGACCGAGTTTGAGCACCAATAATTTTACTAAGCAACATAAATCCATCCAAATTATGCAACGCTACCTGCAAGTTATTAGTCTGCATAACACCCTTATAGAAACAACTGTTATTACTGGTTGTGGCACCTGGGCAAAGGTCGTGATTAGAGATGAGCGAGTATACTCGCTAAGGCACATTACTTGAGCGAGTAGTGCCTTAGCCGAGTATCTCCCCGCTCGTCTTTAAAGATTCGGGGGCCAGCGGGGGGCGGGGATCGGCGGGTGAGAGCGGGGAGGAATGGAGGGGAGATGTCTCTCTCCCTCTCTCCCCCCTGCTCCCCGCCGCAACTCACTGGTCACCGACGCCGGCCCCGAATCTTTAGAGATGAGCGGGGAGATACTCGGCTAAGGCACTACTCGCTCGAATAATGTGCCTTAGCGAGTATATTGCTCATCTCTAGTTGTGATACCAAGACTATTGATCATCCCTATAGATATTCCCTTTTAGTTTATACAGTTTCAATTCCCAGTAAAGCTTTGTTTTTGCAATGACTATTAACAAAGGGCAGAGACAAATCTTTAGGGTGGCAGACATGGATTTGAGCACTTCACATTTTTTGTATGGTCAGTTTTATGTGACACGCTCACAGGTAAGTGGTATATAAAGAAACTTTATAACACAAGCGAAACTATGAGCACCGCTACTTTCCATTAAATTCAACTTTAATGCAAGTGGGCCATGGGCATACTCAGTTGCTATATATATATATTGACAAAAACTTAGAGTACTTTTACACGGGCCAGTTAACGCCCGAAAAGTGATTTTGACCAATAGGTGTCTTGTGTAGACGCGGGACCCACTAGGGTACTGAGCGAGAAATCACTCATTAGTTGCTAGTCACTTTGTCTCAGCTCACTGAAACAAAACTACTAGTGAGCGACTTCTCGTTCAGTATAAACGTGCAGTTGTTCATCTGTGAATGACTGCCTGTTCACAGTGAATGGAAGTGGGAAGCTGAAAGAGATCTCTGCCTCCATTCATTGAATGACTATTGCTCGTGTGTGAAAGCACAGTATTAATTGTGTTTGGGATGGCTGTCGGGTGCTTAAGCAAGAAAAGTAGAGATGAGCGAACGTGCTCGTTTAGAGCAATTACTCGATCGAGCATCGCTTTTTTTGAGTAACTGCCTAATCGGGCAAAAAGACTCAGGGGGCACCGGGGGTGAGCGGGGGGGTTGCGGTGGGGAGTAGGGGGGAAAGAGAGAGCTCCCCCCTGTTCCCCCCTGCTACTCCCCGCTTCACCCTGGCGCCCCCCGGCGCCACCCAAATCTTTTCGCCCGAGTAGGCAGTTTCTCGAAAAAAGCGATGCCGATCGAGTACTTGCTCTAAACGAGCACGTTCACTCATCTCTAATTAAAAGTCATCCCGCGTAAAAGTACTTTAAATTCTTAACCTAAGAAGAATAACATATACTGTATTTATTTAGTTCATATCAATGCAATATACATCTGGATGCAGATGATATACCTTGCAGAATAGAGACCTTTGTTAATAGGTGGGAGGCTACAGAAGTAGAACCATTAGCTATCAGACATTTATGGGACATCTTGTGTGAATGTTGGAAAGACCCATTTTAAATCTTTTAGCACCATGATAGTCTAGGTAAGAAAATCCTAAATAATATCAGGTGATCATCAACTCAGAGTGTGTGACTTCTTTTCCTATTTTTCATGTGAACTTTTTATTATATAAATTATATGAGTATTCAGGTGTTTAAGATCCAACTGATTTGAAGATTTTGTGGATTTAAAGGGGTTGTTTCGGGTATTTTTTCTTATAAACATAGGAAATCTAACTTAAAAAAAAGCTATTCTTACTGATTTGAACCCCAGCCCCTCCACTCCACACGACTGTTAAACTTGCTTCACCTTCTCTCCTCCTCTCCGCCTTTTGCCAGCTCTTTGCAATGGGAGGGAGTGGGATGGGAGCTAGTTGCCCCCTCCCATTGCTGGCTGCCGACAAGGGGCGGGAGCTTAGCACATTAGCTCCCGCCCCTCCCTCTTTCTTGTTAAGGCCAGCAAGAGGGTGGATAGGGGGAGGCAGTTTAATGGAGCTAAACTGTCTTCTCCCGCCCGACAGCATTGCAGGCTCGGCGTACATGCGTTGGGCCCGGGGCCATCTAAACGGCTGCAAAAAACGTTAGATTTGTGCGCCCGTTCACGTGTTTTTACAGTGCTGGTGGGTGAACATAAAAATGCCTTCTCCCGTGTGAAAGAGCCCTAAGGCTGAAACTGAGATGTGCTTGTATCCTCATGTGACCATTGCAGCCAATCATTGTCCTCAGAATTATATGCTGAAGCCAGTGATTAGTGACCTGCTCTCCACTTTCCCTAGAGGACGCAGCCCGCATTTGGCAAGAGAGGATAGTGCCATCACTGGGAGCTGGTGCCCTCTTGGATTATGAACTCTGGCACACACGCAGTTTTGGTTCATGATGTATGCAGTTTTTTAAATGGACCAAAACTGTGCATATTTACTGCATATTTGGACCTCCTTGCATAATTTTCACTGCGTTTTCACAGTTCTCAATACCCTAATGCAAATCAAGCTGTCTGTATTATGTGCATAATTATAAATGGCCCTTTGAAGGCAACTATAATACTGATGTGGTGGCCCTCGGTGAAAATTTGTTTTACACCCATGGCTTAAAGTCATTCCCTAGTCAAGTCATTCCCTAGTCATGGAACAAAATTCTGTCCAGGGAGTAGAGTGGAGAGTTATTTTACCTGTATTTCATCTTCTTTGTCATTGTTCCTCTGAACAACTGTTTCTGCACACCGTTTTCAGTCATCCAAGATTGCTGCTGAAATCTTTAACTACCTAATCCATATACAGTGCTTTGGTACTATTAGACTATCAACATACTACAACTTCTCTCAGATTGGCTGCTCATGTCATCAGCGCTGGCCAATCAAAGAGCAGAGCATAATGTGAATGAGGTAGTTAGAAGACTGTGATGACCCTCTTGGACAATCCCAAAGTGGGCCTTTTTTATAATGGTGGATCAGATGTACAATGGCAGGTAAAGTGTTGTTCCAGGACCGAAGGGCCACATTTAGAGATGAGCGAGCACCCAAATGCTCCAGTCCGTGTTATTCGAATCAAGCTTTTCGTAAAATTCTAGAGCTCTATTCGAGTAACGTACCCTATTGACTACAATGGGAGACTCGAGCATCTTTGCATGTGGGACGCCTGGTGCCGAGCTTTTTTTTTTTTCCCCTAGGTTCGTCCGTCTCTCTCTCTCTCTCTCTCTCTCTCTCTCTCTCTCTCTCTCTCTCTCCCCTGCCTGCCAGACAAAAAATTTGCCAATGAGTCGTGCTGTGTCGCAACGGGGAGGGGTCAAAACAGGCACGTCACGGCTGGGAGGAGCCAAAAATTGTGGCAGGGTCGAACACGGCTTGATGCCCTTTCGAGTGATGAGCACCATCGAGTACGCTAATACTCGAACGAGCATCAAGCTCGGCATAGTATGTTCGCTCAATCCTAGTCACATTAAAACTTCATTGTAAATTTCCTACATTTAGCAAAAAAAAATTTTATATATATATATATATATATATATAAAATCCCATTTCACACATTAGCTTTGCACAAGTAAACAGATGTAAATCTAGGAGTGGTAATAGATGCACAATAAAAATAATTCTGTCCCCTTTCAAAATCTTGATGGCACATATCACACATTAATTACTGTGTAGTGCTTGCATAACCCTTCATGGGGCACTTTTTTCCCTCCTCCAACACACTAAAAGTGGCATAAGCCATTGTGTCTTTGGTAAAAAGAAGCTCTCCACAACTTCACAATACCACATACTACCTATGTAAGAGGTGAGAGCTGTACTCTGTTCCCCTCTTACTGCAGCTCCTGGAAGCACCAACTCAGTCCCCCCCTCCCCACCCCCCCCCCAGCCAGACAGGCAGGGGGAGTAGAGAGGAGAAAACTGGCCATGTCCAAGGATAAGGCACGTGGCAGAAAAGAAAATCAGGCATATAAAGCAGCAGAAGATTACAGCGCTTGTCACTGCTGTGAGTAGAAATCCCACCCCCAGAGCCCAAATTTTTTCAGAACCTGTAGCCACCCTATAAATGAAATTTTAGCTGTGCCATGAGCAAGAGTGAGTGCAGGGGATAATGACAATGAGAGCATTAGATTCTGCTGAGCACTATCAGCAAGAGGCATGATAGCTGCAGAGAGCTGTTGCTGGTCAGCTCTCTGGAAAGGTGCAACAGTCTGCAGAGGAGCAGCTGTGGGCTCTGAACTGAAGAAAATGGAGACTGATTCCTGAAGCCACAAAGAGAGGGAAAAACTCTGCTACACTTCCAACCTGGTGGGGTATGAGGACTGCAACAGGGATTCTTAAAAGCCATGGTAGAGGAGCTCTCCTGACCCTAGACTAGCCTGCGTTGGTCAAAGTGAGTACTCCCACATGACCTACTGTAAGTGAGGCTGGCCTCAGTAAAACCACTAGGTGTGCACACCACTAGGAGCCAAGTTGGAAGCCAGGAAGCCTACTGCGTTCAGCAGCAGAGAATTTAGTCAGCAGTTGGCTGCTTGTTATTTGAACCTTCCATTTAAAGGTTGTGAGCATGAATGGGAGTAAACTAAAGTAATGATCTTAACAGAGTCAAGCCTGAAATCTCAGAGACATTGTAATTAGAATTTGTCTAAATTATTTTCCTAAATTATGTAACTGTGAGAAGTGAAGTGTTATTCCTTTACATATGAATGGTGTATTATTATGTTGCCTAGCTAATCTTTCGGTTCTACAAGATTGCTCCTTGGACTTCATTACTGAGACTGTTTTGTGACATTGATGTCAATTCATACCGAATGCCAAGTATTATTGTTTTCCTATTGTGCATAGAGTCTTATTAATCATAGGAATTAGCTAGCTGTAGTCAACATTAGAGAAATCTACGGTACAAGTTAAATAGCTTGCTTGATATTAATTTCTTTGTAAATAAATATTGCATATTTTTGTAACTTCGTCTGCTGCATCATATCTTGAATCTGCATCATGAAACCATCACCCGCGACACTTAGGAAAAAGGATGGGCCATTCTGAAGTAGAGTCTTCCACTCCTTTGTAGCTTCAACAGCTTCCTTTATAGTTTATATGTCTTTGCCCTTCCCACACAGTTTTTTTATTTGGATGAAGAAAGTACATGAACAATTAGGATGCAAAATGACTCTATAAGAAGAAACAACTCTATATATTTTAGTGTTTTATGTTATGGCTTATTAAGAAGATTAGAGGCATTTTAAAGGAACCGTCACAGCGAATATGATCATTAACATCTATTTATATAACAGACTTCAATCAAAGAAATCACAGTGAGAATTATTAATCACAACTAACAGACTACATTTCCTTTGAGGAGTTTCCTTTAATTTTTACATGTTCCCTTTAGTCAAGGTTACATTTCTAATAGTGCAAATCAATTTTCGTGTCAGTAGAAAATGTATTTAATCATGAACGGAGTCGCGAAGTGTAATTTAAATTTCAGTTTTTTTAAAATATAAAGCGTAATGGTTCAAAAGGCTAAAATCACTATTTTTTCTTTATACTAGAGTTAGATGCTGAATCATGAAGACCTCTGTCCATTTAGGGAGGCTCTGAAACTGTTGGACTCAGCTTGGACTAATTTAAATGGACATCATGTAATACTACACATCCTGCTGCAAAAGAAATGTGTATCTACAGATGTAGCGTGACTGGCACATTGTGATAACTTCATTTACAGCGTTGTAGTATATTGTAGTTGAGTTCAATCAATCTCAAGTTAACGTTTGCTGCATCTGTACATCGGAAGGTCAAGTGTCACATGATGAACCCATTACAGCCACAGATTGCAAGTACAGTGTAGTATTGAAGTGGAGAGTTCCTTTAAATTTGACAAAGCAAAGATGAATTATGCTGTTACGTGTGCTGCTGAAACATGGTGTACAACTGTGCTTCCAGCAGCACAGCCTTCACAGGGTTAATTGATTAACACTGTGAGGGCTATGTTGCTGGAAGCACAGTAGTACACCATGTCTCAGCAGTACATGTAACATGTGCTACCTCCCTAACACAAAATTAATTCCTGAGTTCTGCACGTGTGAAAAATTGGTTTAAGAGAGTTTTTTTGAGATTGGGAAAAAAACAGAGAGATAAAGTAGCCGTTAAAAACAAAACAAAACATGTATCTTAGGAGGAGACAGGTATCTTTGTATATAATCAGGTAATCCCAATTCCCACAGTCTTTAAAGGGGTTGTCCGGCCATAAACATTAGGTCTCATTACTTCTGTTTGCCCATTTCCATGCACTTTGTAATATACATTGTGCATGGAAAATGAAGCAAACAGAAGTTTTGGACTTACCTGAAGGGATGCCCCCCCCTGTGTTGCTCCTCCGTCGTCCCTGGTTACCACAAGAATCTTCTCTTCTTGTCGGGCCAGCTCTTGTCGGCGCGGGAACGAGCCCCTTCTCATCCGCGCATGCGCAGTTCTCTCTGCAGCCGGGACCGATATACGATCTTCTTGTGTGCAGGGGGGGGGGGGGGGGGGGGAGGATGGAAGAGCCTCAGAGCAGGAACTGAGCTCCCGCCCCCTCTCTGCCTCCTCTCCGCCCCTCTGCAGTATTTGCAATGGGGAGAGCCGAGACGGGGGCGGGGCTAATTCACGGACCTTAGCCCCGCCCCCGTCCCGCCTCTCCTCATTGAAAATAGTGCAGAGGGGCAGAGAAGAGGCAGAGAGGGGGCGGGAGCTCAGTTCCTGCTCTGAGGCTCTTCCATCCTCTCCCCCCTGCACACAAGAAGATCGTATATCGGTCCCGGCTGCAGAGAGAAGAACTGCGCATGCGCGGATGAGAAGGGGCTCGTTCCCGCGCCGACAAGAGCTGGCCAGACAAGAAGAGAAGATTCTTGTGGTAACCAGGGACGACGGAGGAGCAACACAGGGGGGGGCATCCCTTCAGGTAAGTCCAAAACTTCTGTTTGCTTCATTTTCCATGCACAATGTATATTACAAAGTGCATGGAAATTGGCAAACAGAAGTAATGAGACCTAATGTTTATGGCCGGACAACCCCTTTAAGTATGTCCTAAAAACACATCTCTATAGGGAGGCCAATCACATTCCCTAACTTTTCACTATTTACTCTGCATCCACAATACAGTTTTCTTTCAGAACCTGACCCCTTTCATCGCACTGTATCCCCCAGGCTTCATACATAAGAATAAAAGAGTTTGTAACAATTGGGGCTGAATGACTCTGTTCCTAGAAAGAGGACATATCTAGAAAGGAGGAACACATGGTATCATTGTTTGGCTTTCACAGTTATTACATCATTAGTAATAACACTAGTAATTACTAGGAAATTATAGTATCAGTGTTTCTGGTGGCGTAATGTGCTACATACTAATATAATATAGTGAAAGGGATTGGAGTTGTTCACAGTTGCTAAACCAGCAGAGCTGGACAGCAGCCGTGTGCTTACAAGACCTGTGATGATGTCACTATCATATGATCAGTCAACGAGGCTCTGAGCTCCACCCCTGATCACATTATACTGATGTCATCACAGGTCCTAAACCAGCAGAGCTGGACAGCAGTTGTGTGCTTCCAGGATCTGTGATGATCTTGCCATCATGTGATGAGTCACCGGGGCTCTGAACTCTGCCCCTGATCACGATGGTGACATCATCACAGGTGGTAAACCAGCCCTGGTGACTGATCACATGAAATCTCTAATTTAGTGCACCTGTAATGACGTCACCGTCATGTGATCAGGGGCGGAGCTCAGAGTCCTGTTGACTGATCATATGACGGTGACCTCACATGTACCTCATTCATGGACAGGTGGTCGTTAGTATTTTGATTCATTTTGGTTAGAGCGGTTTTAGTAGAGTGTTGGGGATGAAAACTAGATTGTATATGGTTGAGGTATGAGTTGCATGAGAAGTTTGAAGGACAGTTCAAGCTGGACATATTGTCAAGGTGTTCTGAGGCAAATGTAAGTAGTGAAATGAGGTAATAGCTGGATAACGAGGAAGAATAGGTGTGATTGTCTCATGTTTAAACTCTTAAGGGCATGGACTTTTGATTGTTTTTCATCCAGCACTGCTCTGCAACCTTAGAAGCTTGCCTACGATTTTTCTGTGAGATTGGTGTGTTGGGCTGCCTATTGATTCATTGCATTTTGTTGTATGTACCCAGAAAGCTGAAGTAAATGTGGCATTATAGAAAAAAATCTCATCATGCAGTAAGTTTATGGTAGAGTCATAATAGAGTCAAAAAGCGTGAAGACATTTAAGGGTTTTTAGGAAGGTTTGCTGAATCCTGGGCTGTGGGGGTGGTGGTGGGGGAATGAGAATGTACAAAAGTTGTGGCCAGATGGAAGCAAAGGTGAGTTTGGTAGGTTTGATAGGAAACAGAGGTTGGTGAATATTATGTCTACTGTGTAGCCTCTTAATGAGTGGCAGTGGAAGACCATTGTGAGAAGCTGAAGAGGGAAGTCAATGATAGAAGTCTGGAGACAGCTCAAAGTATCAATTAGAATGTTATGGTCACCCATGATGACAGTGGAGTTCTCAGTGAAGAGGAAGTGTAGGAGCCAGATAGTGAAGTGGTCAATAAAGGTGGTGGCAGGGCTTATTATACTGTACTTATTACATATTCCGCATTTATTTTGGCACATACAATAAAGTTATGATCTCTATTAATTTTAATAGTAAACATCATAAATAAAATGAACAATGGTGGAATTGTATTTTTTGCATTCGTCCGTAGGAAAATAATTCATATAAATTGAAAACTTCTATGTACTTACCCAAAAATTATGCCTAAAACATATATATTTTTGTCGTACAAAAACATTGCCTTAAAACAAGCCTTCAGTTTCTGGACAAAGAGGAGGCAGGGCATAAATTTCCTTCAGCTGTTCTTCTCTGCTGTCCTTCCAATTCACCATTCCCATGTCCTATTTTTGTCCATCCAAGATGGTCAATAGAATCTAAATACTAATTATCCCAAGAGTGCATTGCTAGTATTAGACTACCAATGCACTATATTTCTGCTTCCTAATTGGCCAGAGCTGCTCACATGATCAGCAATGGCCAATCAGAAAGCAGTGCACAAATAAACATTAGATTGTTAGAAAATTGCTACAGTCTACTTAGGCATCCAAAAATCGGGCCTGTAACCAACAGATTGGAGAGGCCGCAGAGTAGAACAACTGCAAGCAATATACCCTATCCCTTCCTGTCCTGGCACAGAATTTTGTCCCAAAACTGGAGGGTTGCTTTAAGTAGCTATGTAGCCAAAAAATCGTTATAGTTGATGGAATGAGAGGAGATAAAGTGCAAAATGTCTCTAAATAAGTTTGGTTCTTAATAGGTTAAAAGGATAAAATAAAGCCAATATTATAATAGTAATAAGTATGCATTTAACCATATACATAAAGATCTAAATAAATGAAACTAAATAGCAGAAGTTACTACAAGTAATCCAACACGATGCATTCAATTAGTGTCATATTTGGTAGTCAGTTCTATTCTTTAAAAGTTCCCCTGTTCATGGTTGCAATAGGCAGTTGAGTTTATTTTCCTGTATATAATGTGGTCCTAATTCCTGTTATCCTCCGACTCTGCAGTCAATAAATCATTTCTCAGCTCTCCTTCAGAATCCCAATACAACTCAGTCCTAATTATATAGGGGTGGGTATAAGTGGGCTCTAGCTGACACCAGTGTGATAGGTAGTTAAAATTTAAAAAAGTAAGTATGTCAGGTTGAATATGAACATCTGAAATGAGCCATCTGCCTTCTTTCTAAAAAATGTCGCTGTCTCGACATATCACTAAAAAGCAAAAAAAAAGGTAGTGACATATTTAGAAGTTTTTTTTCCCACTTACTGTGACACTTATGACAGGCCTCCAGATACTGAGAAAAGGGTGTGGCTAATGTGTGACAACTTTATATTCCTCTTCTCACAGTTTGAAGTATATGAAAGACGTCAAATGTGATTTAACTCTTGGTAGGTGTTTTGTTATTAGACAAGCATAATTAGGGATATTGTAATTGTAAATTAAAGGGGTTGTCTCGCGGCAGCAAGTGGGGTTATACACTTCTGTATGGCCATATTAATGCACTTTGTAATATACATCGTGCATTAAATATGAGCCATACAGAAGTTTTTCACTTACCTGCTCCGTTGCTGGCATCCCCGTCTCCATGGCTCCGTCTAATTTCGGGGTCTGCTTGCTTTTTTTAGATGCGCTTACGCAGAAGGGTCTTCTCCCTTCTGGACGGTCCGGGCACGAGCGGCGTTCTGGCTCCGCCCCTTCTACGCGTCATCGCGTAGCTCCGCCATGTCACGTGTGCCGATTCCAGCCAATCAGGAGGCTGGAATCAGCAATGGAACACACAGAGCCCATGGTGCACCATGGGAGAAGACCCGCGGTGCACCATGGGAGAAAACCGCAGTGGATCCCTGGTGAGTAGCAAGCGGTTTAAAAACTGCTTTAAAATGCTATTTTATGCCAGGGGGGTGACAGGGGGAATGGGCTAATGTCAAATTTTGATGTTTGCCGCGAGACAACCCCTTTAAGTATTGTACATGCCTGTTGGGTTTTATGCTAAACAATAAAACTGTATTTGACAATCTGGCATTAAAACGTTATTAACTAGGATTTCAATATGTCATTATGATGAACTTCCTTCCTCCCTCCTACTCATTGTTTTTCCTC
Source organism: Eleutherodactylus coqui (assembly GCF_035609145.1). Classification (NCBI taxonomy): domain Eukaryota; kingdom Metazoa; phylum Chordata; class Amphibia; order Anura; family Eleutherodactylidae; genus Eleutherodactylus; species Eleutherodactylus coqui. The sequence continues at coordinate 280,257,639 of NC_089838.1, forward strand.
CCCCCCCCCCCCCCCCCCATACCCTCCTTCCTTCCTTTTTTCCTCTGTCATGGCACCGCTTGCTTTGCAGGCACCAATGGGTATCTGGAACATGCACAGGTTTGCAGTGACATTAAAGGAGAGACATCTTCCTTCTATTGTGGGATTGATAGGCTGTCTGGGCAGTCTATGCTTGCTTAGGATATTTATTCTAGCTTCTCTTTGCAGAGGACACCAGTAATGCATTTGTATATTGCTCAGTGATTTGGTGCATTAGTGTTTTTTCTTTTGAGTGCTTTGTTTTGTGCCTTGTATGGACTTTGGATTTCAGATTACATCTATCTATTTCTCTCTCTGGAATAATCTATTGTTGTGCTAGTGCTCTAACCTTGGTTTGTTTATTTGTCTGCTCTGTCCTCATATATTCCCTCTCCTCCATATTACACTTATTGGCAGGTCAAGTCAGGGTTGATCTATGGAAAGGCTTACCTCTGTTTCTACCACTGGCATGTGTATTATTTCACATTTAGCCATCCAGAAATCTCTGTATTTTTTATGTCATTCAGTCTGTCCCTGTCCTCTGTTTCTGTTAGTTGGTTTCCTCGACAAGACTGGATGAACATGATATGCCCCCTCCCTTCCTTTCCCCATCCTTTCTGTTACCCTCCTTACTCCTTTTCATTTCACTAGCTTTCTCATTAGCTTCCTTCTTCCTTCCCACTTTCCTTCCATCCTCCCTTCCCTTTCCCTACCTTCCTTTTCCCCATCCTCCCTTCCCTTTCGCTACCTTCCTTTTCCGCATCCTCCCTTCCCTTTCCCTAACTTCCTTTTCCCCATCCTCCCTTCCCTTTCCCTACCTTCCTTTTCCCCATCCTCCCTTCCCTTTCCCTACCTTCTTTTTCCCCATCTTCCCTTCCCTTTCCCTACCTTCTTTTTCCCCATCCTCCCTTTGTGTTTCCATTCCCTCCATCCTCCAGTACTCCCCCCTTCCTTTCTTCCTTCCTTCGCTTCCCACCCTTAATTCCTTGCTCCCTTCCTTCCCACATTTTCTTTCCTTCCTCCATTCTTTCATATTTTTTCCCTCTGTACCTTAATTTCTCTAAAACAAGAATGCGGATCCGATCCCCAGTTGCCTGCAATAAAAGTTTCACAAAAGTTTCTATAGAGGAGTTTGTTTATGGTATTTCATGTAAAGAGGGAACATTTATTTTATTTTTCTTATTTTGTTACAGACATCTGCCACTTACAGCATATCGAAATGTAACATAAAACATTAAGTACTAGATAATACTTAAACGTTGATTGAACCTTCAAAAAATACAGTGCATGAGTTGAAAAGAAAAAATAATAAAGTAACAGTCACAGCTGATATTTTGCTATTACAGTTTCTAGCATTGAAGGGATTGTCCAGTTACTGGACAACCCCTTTTCGATAGCACCCCCTGAAGCAGGGTTACAGCATTGGGTCCTGTTGGCTGAGGAGGGGTAAAAACATTTTTATTATTTTCACACTGGGGGTCCTATTAAAAAGGGATTATCCAGTAACCAGACAACCCTTTAACCCTTTCCAATCCACTGTCTGACATCTAAAGACATTCTGATTGAACTCTGTACAGCTCTGATGTCGGAAGACGACCGGCAGGGTATTCTTACTGTAGATTACTGGCCACTCTGTTGTCGGGGGCCTCTCTAGTATGTTACATACTGCAATACTAGCTCTAGTCAGCAGATGGCACCATTGTCTAACAGCAGAAAGAGAAAGCCCCCTAGAAAACCCTGAATCCAAAATTGGATTGCAAAGGGTTACAAGCCATTAGGGCTTACTCAGATGATCATATGAGCAAAAACGCTCACCACAGAGCAATGTATGAACAAGCTTTATGAGGTTGATTTTCACGCGTGTCTGCGAATATTAATGTACTTTTTGTGCATGCATCAAGTCTTTTAACTATTCCACTTTGCTTTTTCCCAGGTGTATTGTTAGCACCACAATTATGACCATTATTCCTTACTTCAGACTATATTCTAAAATTATCATAAGCTTCCATTAAAAAGTAGTTGGAAAGTGGTTACATCTTACCAGATAAATAGGCAATGCTCTGCTCACATACACGATCACAATGCATCCAAAAATCTAATCACAAGATTAGATAATGCGGCGTATTCATTTATCAGGAGGAGGTTAATGTTTTCCGATTTTCACCTTGATTCAAGATTAAATTCCTAATACTGCAAATCAATTTTCATGACAGTAGAAAATAAGCTTAATCATGTGCAAGGAGAGAGAAACATTGAATATCTAATTTTACATTCACACGAGAAAAAAGCTAAGTCTCTAGATAACTGTGCTAAGTTGATTAGAGTAACATTTCCAACTGCAAATCACCATTTCAATGGTATTATCTGAAAATACCAAGTTCTGCACATGTAAGGCTGCTCCTCAATGAACTATAGAACTGTACTTTTCAAGGTGGCATTACATGGCATTCGTAGTAGTAATGAATAGCTGACAGTCATTGGGTCCAACCCCCTGCTCAAGCAGGATTCACCAAATCATCCCAGACAGATATTTGTCCAGCCTTTGTTTGAAGACTTACATTGAAGGAGAACTCACCACCTCCCGTGGTAACCTGTTCCACTCATTGCTCACTGTCACTGTCTAATATCTAATTTGCGTCTCCTCCCTTTCAGTTTCATCCCATTGCTTCTAGTCTTTCCTTGTACAAATGAGAATAGGGCTGATCCCTCTGCACTGTGACAGCCCTTCAGATATTTGTAGACAGCTATTAAGTCTCCTCTCAGCCTTCTTTTTTGCAAGCTAAACATTCCCAGATACTTTAATCGTTCCTCAGAGGACATGATTTGCAGACCGCTCACCATCTTGGTAACTCTTCTCTGAACTTCCTCTAGTTTGTCTATGTCTTTTTTAAATTGGGGTGCCCAGAATTGAATACAATAATGCAGATGAGGTCTGACTAAGGAAGAGTAGAGGGGCATAATTACCCCATGCGATTTAGACTAGAATTGTATTTGCCCTTTTGTGGTACTATAGGTATAGTAATAATAATAAACAGAGTTAAAGATGGTCAGCCTACACCATGATTTAAGATATATATCACTAGGCACCTGTAAGAGTATCAGTGGCTCATTGGCTGCATTAGTGCATTAGCCCCAGTCCCCTTTTCTTTGGCAATGTGACTTGGCTGAGTGGGGGTGAGGGGGAGTACTGAAAAGATGGTGCGAGTGAGGCCATTCCCCCAGTGACCACTATAACACAGTCAATAAGGCACATAAGCCTAATATTACCCCCATAATAGTTAACTTTTATTATATAACTTAAGACCACCTCCTATGTTTATATTAAAACTTGCAGACTGTATGTGCAGTATACTTAAGACCCACAAACATTTCTGTATAACCAAAGTGTTCCGTACACATAACAGATAACCTGTATATTTCAGTCTGCAGATGCTACTTGCCACTAAAATACAGAGTTCTTATAGCGCCCCTTAGAAATATTTACGGATCTTTAATATAGTACAGATGCAGCCTGCAAAGTTTAATACACATAGATAGGGTGGCCTCAAATTTCTGTGAACACATGGTTGAGGAACTCTCCCGATTCCGGATTAGCTGGAACTAGTCGACGCCAGTATCACCACCTAACTGATGCAAGTGAGGTGGTCCTTGTTAAAAAAACAATTGGGGACATTTATTGTAAGTGGAAATAGAAAGCAGGCTTAGAGATAAAAGAGTGTTAACCCTCAAAGAGAAAGTGTGTATTATATTCCATATTCTGTATTTCTATGAAACTGTATTGATATTAGCAAAAAGTTGGTAAAAATTAAATCCAATTGTTTGCTTAGATTTCTGTGTTCTCAGATAAATATTGTATATTGTGGTTACTGCATGTTCTGTATTATAACCTGAAACTTGCATCACCATACCCCAACCCACAAGTGGACAGTATATTACCTGCTGTTGTTCTTCTATGCCAATGTCCCTCTGATCCACCGGTTTAAGATCCTGTTTTCATATCTCCAAGATAGCCAATGCAATTTTCAAGCTGCTATACCTAATGCACACTGTGGACTGCTGTCTATTTGACATGCACTTATCATGTGAACAGTGCTGGCCAATCAGAGAGCAGGTATAGTGCATTGCTAGTCTTAAAGGAGATGTCCCGCGCCGAAACGGGTTTTTTTTTTTTAAACCCCCCCCCCCCCCGTTCGGCGCGAGACAACCCCGATGCAGGGGTTAAAAAAACCACCCGCACAGCGCTTACCTGAATCCCGGCGGTCCGGTGACTTCAATACTTACCGCTGAAGATGGCCGCCGGGATCCTCTATCTTCGTGGACCGCAGCTCTTCTGTGCGGTCCACTGCCGATTCCAGCCTCCTGATTGGCTGGAATCGGCACGTGACGGGGCGGAGCTACACGGAGCTACACGGAGCCCCATAGAGAACAGCAGAAGACCCGGACTGCGCAAGCGCGGCTAATTTGGCCATCGGAGGCCAAAAATTAGTCGGCACCATGGAGACGAGGACGCCAGCAACGGAGCAGGTAAGTAAAAAACTTTTTATAACTTCTGTATGGCTCATAATTAATGCACAATGTATATTACAAAGTGCATTATTATGGCCATACAGAAGTGTATAACCCCACTTGCTGCCTCGGGACATCTCCTTTAACACTACCAATGCACTGTAGGGATTAGGTAGCCTGAAGATTGGACAGCTGAAAGCAGGGCCCAGAATCGGTGTATCAGAGGGGCTTCAGAAGACCAGCAGCAGGTAATAAGACTGCCCCCTCCAGTCCCAGGATAACATTTTGTCCAGAAACCAGAGGGTACCTTTAAGAAAATGGGTAGATTGCAGCACTAAGAGTCCTTTAACATGGCAGATTTCCTGCCTGAGGGCTTAGTCACACGGGCGTTTATTGCCGCGATTTGCGCATGCGCATGCGTCCGGCGACTTTTTAAAACCATTGCTTTGCAATGGTATCGGACACATGAGCGCTTTTTATGCGCTCGTCCGATAAATTAGAGAACAGAAATCGCAGATCGCACTTATCTGCGATCTGCGATTCCTGTTCTCTTCTCTATACGCGCTCAACGGGGCCGGCGGCAGCAGCGCCGACCCCATTGAGAACATATAGAAGACAAATCATTCTTCTCTGCCACAGCTGGAACAGCTGTGGCAGAGAAGAACGATGTTTGCCCATTGAATTCAATGGAGCGGCAATATAGCCGCTCCATTGAAAGCAATGGGCTGCCGGCGTGCGCGGGGTTAATTGTCGGGAAGGGGTTAAATATATAACCCCTTACCTGCAATGCATCCTTAAATGTGAAAAAATAAAAAAAAAGGATGTTCTCACCTGCTCCCGACAGCTGGAGATCCCGGCGGTCGGCCTGCAGTGGGTGTGAAGGAGGTGTGACTCAGGCTTGCCCCTGATTGGCTCAGCCTGAGCCAATCAGAGGCTGAGCTCAGTCACACCCATTCATGAATTCATGAATGGGTGTGACTGAGACTTGCTTCTGATTGGCTCAGCGCTGAGCCAATCAGGGGCAAGCCTGAGTCACACCTCCTTCACACCCACTGCAGGCCGACCGCCGGGATCTCCAGCTGCCGGGAGCAGGTGAGTACATCCTTTTTTTTTATTTTTTCACATTTAAGGATGCATTGCAGGTAAGGGGTTATATATTTAACCCCTTCCCGACAATTAACCCCGCGCACGCCCGCAGCGCTTGCATTCAATGGAGCCGCTGTATTGCCGGCTCCATTGAATGCAATGCGCTGGACAGCTCCGGCCCGTTTCTAATGAAACGCGGCTAGGAGCAGATTTTCGGGCGATTTTTGGGCCGATTTTTCGGCGCCGGTCACGCGATTTGCGCATGCGCATCCGTCATGCGATGCGCAAATCGCGTGAAAAAACGCCCGTGTGACTAAGGCCTGAGTGAGCACCAGTTCAATAATATCCCAAGTCAACTGACATTAATTTAAAGAGCATTTTACACTGACTGCTGCAAACTGTATGGAGACAAACAGTCGTCAATAAACTCTAGAAAACTCTTAAGCTTTTCGTATCACCAAAAAGAGTGCTCTTTGACTACTGTCTATGTTCTCGAAATTCATTTGGATCTGTAACACTGATCCTAAGTGTATTGAACAGACATCTAAGAGCTGCGTTCAAGTTCTATGGTCTCCTAATTTGTTTCTAAAAAACTACTTACCCCAAAAAGCTGAAAGTATTGTCACTTCTCTACATAATCTACCTCTGCCATACACATTGATGCATTTATTCCGCAGAGCTTTCAGGCAATTTATTTATTATCTTCCATCAAGTTGGGCATAAATCTTACTGACCTCGGAAGGCTGAGTCAACCTTGAACTAGCTACCTGAATCACGTAGGGATTGAACTCCACAACCTTCAGGTCGCGAGTGAGAGCTTAGCACTCTGTGCCACACAAAGCTCTTGTTAGTCGTCATTCCACACAAGGGAAGAAAACAGATGATAGCATGCTGTTCATGGAACATCAGCATATTTTATGTATTGAAAATGTTTCTAACTCCAGCCACTGTCACGTGATTTCTGTGTACTGGACAATTCTTAAAGAATGACTGCGTCTTCAGAAATGAGCCCCATGTTTGTTTACTCCTATCCCTGAGAAAAAAATAAGAAGATCTTAGAACTTAAATCCAGCTTGTATTAGCTACTACTATAAGGGCTCCCACCCACTTGCGATATTTTCTTACTTGCGCTATGAGAGCACGAGAAAACTCTTGCATCGCAGCGCAAGAAAGAGGCCGGTATAGAATCGGCATATCGCAAGTGGTTTCAATGGAGCCAGCGACAGCAGCGCTAGCCCCGTTGAAAGCATAGGGAGAATGCCGCGGACTTCTGCCACAGCTGTGACAGCTGTGGCAGAGGAATCCTTCATCCCCGCGGTCCCCGCAGGGATGAAGGAAACTCCTGCCACAGCTGTCACAGCTGTGGCAGAGGTCCGCGGCATTCTATTCTATTGCTTTCAATGGGATCGGCACTGCTGCCGATCCCATTGAAATCAATGGTTTCAGCTAAGCCCCGCAGAATGATTATCGGGGAAGGGCTTGAAATATAAGCCCTTCACCGATAATCATCAATAAGTGGTGAAAAATAAAAAAAAATATTACTCACCTCTCCTGCGCTCAGCCGCATCCTCCTGCTGGCTCCCCGCCACTGCTATGAGAATACTAAGATACTAAGATATAGTTATTCATGAATGAATAGCTAAGGGCTATGTGTGATTGGCTGAGAGCTCAACCAATAGCTAAGCAGTAGCTGCTATTGGCTGAGCCCTCAGCCAATCTGCACATCCCTTTCAGGAGGCGGGGATTTTTAAATCCCCGACTGCTGAAAGAGCTTCATAGCAGTGCCAGGGAGTCAGCAGGAGGATGCAGCTGAGCGCATGAGAGGTGAGTAATAAATGTTTTTATTTTTTCACCATTTATTGATGATTATCAGGGAAGGGCTTATATTTCAAGCCCTTCCCCGATAATCATTCGGCGGGGCTTGGCAGAAAGCAGTGCTTACAATGGGATCGGCAGCAGTGCCGATCCCATTGAAAGCAATGGAATAGAATGCCGGGGACTTCTGCCTCAGCTGTGACAGAAGTCCCCAGCATTCTCCATCTCTTTTCAGTGGGGCTAGCGCTGCTGCTGCTGGCCCCATTGAAAAGACTGGCGATATGTTGGCGTGATGCCGATATCCCGGCGTCATGCCGATTGTTTTCTCGCACTGCAATGCAAGACTTTAACTTTAGAATCGCATCGCAGTGGAGAAAATATCGCCAGTGGGTGCGAGCCCCTATAGTGGATGCTGAATGTAACTTAACTATTTTACATTGAAAAATGTTCTTGGCTTTCGACTCACTCTTTATATAGCCCAAATACATTCATCTACATTTTCTATATGTTCTACAATTCACACTGACTAAACATGTAACTCCATATTGAAATGTTCATGTAGTTGAAGGGTTAAATTATAAATGTTGTTTATGGCAGAACTCCAAACGCAGTTGGTTAGTATTAGTGATTGGAACTCCATGAATGGAGATTACAATTTTATTGATTCGCTAACAGCTTCTGCCTCTTGACGCAGTTGTAGGCATCCATTAATGCTCATTTTTAGTCATTACTACCATTAGTAATGAGCATTAGTCGTTGATTGTAAGATGATCGAAATAGGCTTTTCCTGTGATATATTTGCAAGAGCTGTAGAATATTACATTACCTGCATTTAGGGCAAGTTCTTGGTATTGATAAGTACTCTGTCTAAATATCCTTCCCATCTCTTCAGTATGTAAGAGATAAAACCTCATTTTTTATCTTCACGTCTTGGTTTTTGTTCTCTGACCTTTCAACTTTCTTTCTTCCCAGATGTCCTGTTCACAAGACACTCATCTAATAATACTGGCGAATATTTCTCTATTGGAAGATGAAATAGATTCTCTTTGGAGATGTAACATCCTGTAGATGTAGAATTTACGACTATTGCATTTTCACGCTGGTGTCAGCTAACCTTGGTACGGTCGAGCCACTATCCTAGCTGGATATCACCTGTAAATCTCTTTGCTCCTTTGCCTGCCTCCTCTGAGACCTTGCTTGCAAATTGATGCTTCCCCCTCTTATCGGAGCCGGCTCGGCTCATACACATTGAAATTTCAAGGTTCCTTCTGTGCTAAATCTTAAGTGTCTTGACTTCACTGGCTAAACAGTGTATATACGGAAAGAAATCTCAGCATGTATCTTCTGCCAGCTTTATGTTACTTGGACATATTATTAGACATTGTATAGATGTTTATCCTCATCAAATCTTCCTTTCTTATCATTATATTTAGGGAGTTTTTAATCATTTTTAGTTGAACTTTAGAGCCATTTAAACACACTATTGTTTCAACAAACTTTGCAAAAATCAATAGTACCAGCTAGTATAAGAAACTTTGTATTATATCTTATCAGAAAACAAATACTCCTTTATCCATTCATCAGCCATTTCTTCTTGCCTCGCCTTCTGCGCTGATCACGCACTCTTAAAAACTGCTAAAATTCTTCTCAAGACAGATCAGGTCACTGATGAATCATGTTACATGCTTTCCATAGATTTCCACGGAGAGAGGAGGAGAAAGTAGCTGAAGAGTAAGAGAGAGAGAAACAGAGGGAAACTGATGCGGAAGGCTTTAGTAAGTGTTACATCTCAACCCAGTGTTGGATTCAGTACTCAGTATTTGTCTATAAAGTCCTCCATGCCGTTGCTGCTGCTTCTCTGTATGATAGATGGAGATGAGGGAGCAGAATCTCCTCTTTTCTATGTGTGCAATGTATGGGAGGCATCATAGCAGTTAGTCTACACCCACCAGCCCAGAGAAAACTGAGATTTAGAGATAGAGGGAGAACTGGTAATAATTGTGGAATACAAGTCATATAATGGCCAGAAATAGTGTTACTACGTACACTTATGGCAGCTTATTCTGAAAAATCATTTGAAACAACAGGTACATAGAGACAGGGCTAGTCTTAGGGATATACAATATATGCAGTCACAAAGGGGCCATCACCTATCACTACTGAATGTGACAACAATGACCCTGATGATCTGCACACTCAGAGTTTGCACCCAAATCCTGCACTTTGTGCCAGTGTTTATGGGTACTGTATAATTGTATTGATAATTGATAATAATTGATAATAGTGATAGGTTGAGACTTCACCAGTACCCAAGCCGGGTTCTGGTGAAGTCTCAACCTATCACTATTATCAGGTGGTCTAACTTGTCCATCCAAATAGGCGTCATTGTTTTTTGAGGTCTTTCAGAACTCCAGGTCTGCACTCGTCTCCTCTTCAGGGAAGGTGGACTTGGTTGTAAGAAATCTCCTGGTTACGTCTGCAAAATGATCATTGACTGACTGGGCAGATGGAAAAAGCTTAAACCATGGAAAGTCAGGGGTCCATATTGGGGAAGCATAATAAACATACAAACTAAAACGTAAGACTAAAGTTAAAGGTCAGGGGTGAGCTATGGTTACAATAAAGGAGAGAAACTACAGCTCACAGAATAGCAGGCAGTAGCAAGGTCAGCGAGTTAATAACATAGAGAGGGTAAATCCAGAGAAGAGTTAGAGGAATAGCCAGGTGCAGAGTCCAAAAAAGCATTACTCTTTAGCACCAAAGTAACACATGGAAGGGTCAAAACCTGACACATAACTTCTGGAAAGGTTGGGTTATATAATCTGGCTAATTTACTAATCAACAACTGCTGATGACTAATGAGTCGAAAGCCAGAAAAGATAGTTAACCCCTATCATGCTGCACCTACAGGGTCTGGTCACGACAAGATGCAAACATAACAAGAACTAAAGAGGTCACCAGGATGAGTTGGCTACACAACCAATGATTGTAACCTGTGCCGGCCAGTATGGTGGCTACTGGTAGGAAGGCAATGATGTGAGTTTGCGACAATCACAACACAGTATAATGTCATTATCAAAAGATAGGCCATGTTGTGAATGCTATATGCTCTATCCTTGCATAATTGGAGGCTTTTCCCATTGATTTCAGCTAAAAATGGCTTTGTGGTCATTCGATTAATATGGTTGGCATAGCCTCTGTCTGGGGATGCCAAATGCCAGATACATTCTCTATCCCAACACTTCACAGACTACTCTGCAAAAAAGAAAAAAAAATTAATAAAGTAATGGCTTTTCTTATTAAAAAAAAAGAAATTGCAATGTATTCTGCCAATGCCTCAGTAGCCTCCAAAAAAATAAGATATAATATAAAAATCTTTATTTGGCACAACCCGGGTACACAGCGATCTCTCCATGTTGTCACTTCTCACCCCCTCTGGCCGTGCAATTACCTTTTTTTTTTCAGCTGGCCCAGTAGAAATATCCTAACTTTATAGAAACTAATTAAGATGCCTAGCGGGCAATCTGATGAGTTAATTAAAGCTGTGGATGAGTGATGTAGACGAGGGAATACAGCTAATCTAATATAAGGATATTCACACTCGTGAGTGTTAACTTTCTTTTTTTTTGTTTAAGCCAATTTTATCTTAAATATATTAATTTAAAATGTGTTAAACCACTTGAGGTGTCAAACAGTAAAGTCGAGATAAATTAAGTATTTACAAGCTGAAAACATGCTGTTGTGTGTTGTAGTAACTTTTAATTGCTTGCTTTCTTGTTTGTGTTGGTTTGCCTTTCACGTGAATATTTAAGGTGTTACAAAAAAAAAAAGATCCCGATAAAATGTTTCGGATTATTATTCACAATTTGTGTAAAAGGATTGTCCTTTTTTAATATGATTTATTGTAAGATAGACGATCCACTGGAGTAGAGGTAATTTGCCATGCTTTGATGTCTGGGCTTCCCACATTCACTTGTACTCAGTGAAGTAAACACAATGTAAAAGATGCATCATATCTAGAGATGAGCGAGCACCAAAATGCTCGGGTGCTCGTTACTCTAGTCGAACTTCCCGCGATGCTCGAGGGTTCGTTTCGAGTAACGAACCCCATTGAAGTCAATGGGCGACTCGAGCATTTTTGTATTTCGCCGATGCTCGCTAAGGTTTTCATTTGTGAAAATCTGGGAAATTCAAGAAAGTGATGAGAACGACACAGAAACGGATAGGGCAGGCGAGGGGCTACATGTTGGGCTGCATCTCAAGTTCCCAGGTCCCACTATTAAGCCACAATAGCGGCAAGAGTGCCCCCCCCCCAACAATTTTTACTTCTGAAAAACCCTCATTAGCAATGCATACCTTAGCTAAGCACCACACTACCTCCAACAAAGCACAATCACTGCCTGCATGACACTCCGCTGCCACTTCTCCTGGGTTACATGCTGCCCATCCCCTTCCCCCCCGCACGACCCGTGTCCACAGCGCACACCAAAGTGTCCCTGCACAGCCTTCAGCTGCCCTCATGCCACACGCTGGCCTCATAGCCACACCACCCTCATGTCTATTTATAAGTGCGTCTGCCATGAGGAGGAACCGGAGGCACACACTGCAGAGGGTTGGCAGGGCCAGGCAGCGACCCTCTTTAAATGCAGGTGGGCTTCGACCCACACAGCATGCCCCAGTCTGACCGGGGTTTTTAATACATAGACACTGGCAGGTACAAATCCGTAATGTGAAGTCCCTGTTGACCCACAGCATGGGTGGCTCCCTGGAACCCATCGGCGGTACATAAATGTATCCCATTGCAGTGCCCTGCTCAGCAGAGCTAACGTCAGATACAATACAGGTGGGCTTAGGCCCACAGTGCATGCCCCAGTCAGACTGGTAATATGTACCTTAACAGTAACCGCGTTGGTGGGAATGTGGTCGCAACTGCGGACCTAGTAGCGCGGTTTTATTTAATTGGTTTTCGGAATGTGGCCAGGATTAAATGGGCCGTGGCGGGGGGATGGTGGGGGGGCTCTCTTGTTGTGTCGTTAAAGGTGAAATTCTTGGACTGCCACCAGACGGACCAATGCAAAGGTATTTGCCAAGAATGTTTTTATTGTTGGAGGAGGAGGGGGATGTTTTTAAGGCACTACGTGTCCTCTCCACGTGTCCGTGGTTATATGCACCTTAACAGTAACCGCGTTGGTGGGAAATGGCCTCGCCGCCATCATGTCTTTGGGAAGCCTCCGTTTCCACACCCTAGTGACATAGCATTAGCAGTGGTATAGGCAGAGCCCAGAATTAGTAACATTTCAGCGGTAGCATTAGGGACAGGCCCCAGTAACATATCACTAGCAGCATTATAGGGGGAGCACAGTATTAGTTCCATTTCAGTAATAGTAGCAGTCTAGACAGGCCCCAGTAACATATCACTAGCAGCAGTATAGGGGGAGCACAGTATTAGTTCCATTTCAGTAATAGTAGCAGTCAAGACAGGCCCCAGTAACAATTCCGAAGCAGCAGTATAGGGGGAGCACAGTATTAGTTCCATTTCAGTAGTAGCAGTCTGGACAGGCCCCAGTAACAATTCCGAAGCAGCAGTATAGGGGGAGCACAGTCTTAGTTCCATTTCAGTAGTAGTAGCAGTCAAGACAGGCCACAGTAACATTCCCGTTGCAGCAGTTTAGGGAGATAACAGTCTCTTTCACATTTCAGTAGTTGCAGTATAGACAAGGCCCCAGTTACATTTATGTAGCAAAAGTGTAGGCCAACCCCACACACCTTGCTGTACCATGAGTACAGGCGAAGCCCATAAAAATTACTAGGATTACACTGTAGACGAGGGCCCCAAGAAAATTGGTGTACCAACAGTACTAATGTACCTCAGAAAAATTGCCAACCAAGAGGGCAGGTGAAACCCATTAATTGCTTTGTTTACTGTGGCTTAATTTTTAACTAGGCCTGAAGGAAGCCCAGTTAAAATAAAAATTGGTTCAGGTGCAAGTTTCAACGCTTTAATGAGAATTGAAACGTAAAAACATTGTTTACAAAAGTAATATGACTGAGCCTTGTGGGCCTAAGAAAAATTGCCCGTTCGGCGTGATTACGTGAGGTTTCAGGAGAAGGAGCAGGAGGAGGAGGATGAATATACTACACCGATTGATGAAGCTAAAAGGTCCCCGTTTTTTATGGTGATAGAGAACGATGCTTCCATCCGTGCAGCCTACGTATTGTTTAGGTACCGCTGCTGTCCGCTGGTGGAGAAGAGAATTCTGGGGAAATCCAGGCTTTGTTCATCTTTATGAGTGTAAGCCTGTCGGCACTGTCAGTTGACAGGCGGGTACGCTTATCCGTGATGATTCCCCCAGCCGCACTAAACACCCTCTCTGACAAGACACTAGCCGCAGGGAAAGCAAGCACCTCCAGGGCATACAGCGCGAGTTCAGGCCACGTGTCCAGTTTCGACACCCAGTAGTTGTAGGGAGCAGAGGCGTCACGGAGGATGGTCGTGCGATTGGCTACATACTCCCTCACCATCCTTTTACAGTGCTCCCGCCGACTCAGCCTTGACTGGGGAGCGGTGACACAGTCTTGCTGGGGAGCCATAAAGCTGGCAAACGCCTTGGAGAGTGCTCCCCTGCCTGCGCTGTACATGCTGCCTGATCTCCGCACCTCCCCTGCTACCTGGCCCTCGGAACTGCGCCTTCTGCCACTAGCACTGTCGGATGGGAATTTTACCATCAGTTTGTCCACCAGGGTCCTGTGGTATAGCATCACTCTGGAACCCTTTCCTCTTCGGGTATGAAAGTGGAAAGGTTCTCCTTATACCGTGGGTCAAGCAGTGTGTACACCCAGTAATCTGTAGTGGCCAGAATGCGTGTAACACGAGGGTCACGAAAAAGGCATCCTAACATGAAGTCCGCCATGTGTGCCATGGTTACTGTACGCAACACACGGCTGTCCTCACTAGGAAGATCACTTTCAGGATCCTCCTCCTCCTCCTTCTCCTCAGGCCATACACGCTGAAAGGATGACAGTCAAGCAGCATGGGTACCCTCAGCAGTGGGCCAAGCTGTCTCTTCCCCCTCCTCCTCCTCCTCCAAAACGCGCTGAGATATAGACATGAGGGTGCTCTGACTATCCAGCGACATACTGTCTTCCCCCGCCTCCGTTTCTGAGCGCAAAGCGTCTGCCTTTATGCTTTGCAGGGAACTTCTCAAGAGGCATAGCAGAGGAATGGTGACGCTAATGATTGCAGCATCGCCGCTCACCATCTGGGTAGACTCCTCAAAGTTTCCAAGGACCTGGCAGATGTCTGCCAACCAGGCCCACTCTTCTGTAAAGAATTGAGGAGGCTGACTCCCACTACGCCGCCCATGTTGGAGTTGGTATTCCACTATAGCTCTACGTTGCTCATAGAGCCTGGCCAACATGTGGAGTGTAGAGTTCCACCGTGTGGGCACGTCGCACAGCAGTCGGTGCACTGGCAGATTAAACCGATGTTGCAGGGTCCGCAGGGTGGCAGCGTCCGTGTTGGACTTGCGGAAATGTGCGCTGACCCGGCACACCTTTCCGAGCAGGTCTGACAAGCGTGGGTAGCTTTTCAGAAACCGCTGAACCACCAAATTAAAGACGTGGGCCAGGCATGGCACGTGCGTGAGGCTGCTGAGCTGCAGAGCCGCCACCAGATTACGGCCGTTGTCACACACGACCATGCCCGGTTGGAGGTTCAGCGGCGAAAGCCAGCGGTCGGTCTGCTCTGTCAGACATGCAGCAGTTCGTGGGCCGTGTGCCTCTTCTCTCCTAAGCTGAGTAGTTTCAGCACGGCCTGCTGACGCTTGCCCACCGCTGTGCTGCCACGCTGCGCGACCCCGACTGCTGGCAACGTGCTGCTGCTGACACATCTTGATTGCGAGACATAGGTTGCGTAGGAGGAGGAGGAGGAGGAGGAGGGTGGTTTAGTGGAGGAAGCATACACCGCCGCAGATACCACCACCGAGCTGTGGCCCGCAATTCTGGGGTGGGTAGGACGTGAGCGGTCCCAGGCTCTGACTCTGTCCCAGCCTCCACTAAATTCACCCAATGTGCCGTCAGGGAGATATAGTGGCCCTGCCCGGCTGTGCTTGTCCACGTGTCCGTTGTTAAGTGGACCTTGGCAGTAACCGCGTTGGTGAGGGTGCGTACAATGTTGCAGGAGACGTGGTTGTGCAGGGCTGGGACGGCACATCGGGAAAAGTAGTGGCGACTGGGAACTGAGTAGCGAGGGGCCGCCACCGCCATCATGTTTTTGAAAGCCTCTGTTTCCACAAGCCTATACGGCAGCATCTCCAGGCTGATCAATTTGGCTATGTGCACGTTTAATGCTTCAGCGTGCGGGTGCATGGCGGCGTAATTGCGCTTGCGCTCAAACACTTGCGCTAGCGACGGCTGGACGCTGCGCTGAGAGACATTGCTGGATGGGGCCGAGGACAGCGGAGGTGAGCGTGTGGGTGCAGGCCGGGAGACGGTTGTGCCTGCGTGCTGAGAGGGCGGTTGGATCTCAGTGGCAGTTTGGGGCACAGGGGGAGAGGCAGTGGTGCAATACGGAGGCGGTGAACGGCCTTCGTCCCACCTTGTGGGGTGCTTGGTCATCATATGCCTGCGCATGCTGGTGGTGGTGAGGCTGGTGGTGGTGGCTCCCCGGCTGATCTTGGCGCGACAAACCTTGCACACCACAGTTCTTGCACTCTCTTGCACTCTCAGTGAAAAACTGCCAGACCTTTGAGCACCTCGGCCTCTGCAGGGTGGCATGGCGCGAGGGGGCGCTTTGGGAAACAGTTGGTGCATTATTCGGTCTGGTCCTGCCTCTACCCCTGGCCACCGCACTGCCTCTTCCAACCTGCCCTGCTGCTGCACTTGCCTCACCCTCTGAAGACCTGTCCTCAGTAGGCTTAGCAAACCAGGTGGGGTCAGTCACCTCATCGTCCAGCTGCTCTTCCTCCAAATCCTCTGTGCGCTCCTCCCTCGGACTTACTGCCCTTACTACTACCTCACTGATAGACAACTGTGTCTCATCGTCATCGTCCTCCTCACCCACTGAATGCTCTTGAGACAGTTGCCGGAAGTCCCCAGTCTCATCCCCCGGACCCCGGGAACTTTCCAAAGGTTGGGCATCGGTCACGACAAACTCCTCCGGTGGGAGAGGAACCATTGCTGCCCAATCTGGGCAGGGGCCCGAGAACAGTTCCTGGGAGTCTGCCTGCTCCTCAGAATGTCTCATTTTCATGGAGTGAGGAGGCTGGGAGGAAGGAGGAGCAGCAGCCAGAGGATTCAGAGTTGTAGCTGTGGATGGCGTAGAAGACTGGGTGGTCAATAGATTGCTGGATGCACTTTCTGCCATCCACGACAGGACCTGCTCACACTGCTCAGTTTCTAATAAAGGTGTACCGCATGGACCCATTAATTGTGAGATGAATCTGGGGACCCCAGAAACTTGCCTCTCTCCTAATCGCGCAGCAGTCAGCTGCGATACACCTGGACCAGGAGCTCGGCCTGTGCCCACACCCTGACTTGGGTCTCCGCGTCCTCACCCCCCGTCCACGTCCTCGCCCCCGTCCACGTCCTCTAGGCCTACCCCTCAGCATGGTGTATTACGAGTAGAGCAGAAACAGAACGCTGTAATTAAATGTGCCGCTTATTGGCCTGTGGTTGGAGGCTGACTTCGCTTACGGAACGCACAGCAGAGCCAGGAAACAATTATGCGCAAACCTGTAGTGAGACCTAGGTGCGTATGACTGAGCTACTGGAATTCACAGGGCAGAACCAGTCAAGTGGCCAAAGGCCAGTGGTAGGCCTTAAGTATTTTGCTTCAATTTTTTCAAATGGTGAGGTGAAAGACCAGACAGACACCGTATGCAGCGTATATATGTATACTCTTTCCCTCTGGCAGGATGACGGCGATCATGTAACGGACACAGCAGAGCCAGGAAACAGTTATGCGCAAGGCTGGGTATTAATGAGCGACTACTACCCCCAGCACACACGCCGTAAACTGAAGACGGTCACAGGCAGGCCAAATATAGTATTTTTTTCCACTTTTTGGGAAAAAGCCCACTGCCTGTGATATAGCCTGTATATGGATTTCCCTGTTGGAGGATGACTGTGGTTATTGAAAGCACAGTGCAGCCAGAAAAAATTATGCGCAAGGCTGGGTATTAATCAGCGACTACTACCCCCAGCGCACATGCCGTAAACTGAAGACGGTCACAGGCAGGCCAAATATAGTATTTTTTTCCACTTTTTGGGAAAAAGCCCACTGCCTGTGATATAGCCTGTATATGGATTTCCCTGTTGGAGGATGACTGTGGTTATTGAAAGCACAGTGCAGCCAGAAAAGATTTTGCGCAAGGCTCGGTATTAATGAGCGACTACTACCCCCAGCACACACGCCGTAAACTGAAGACGGTCACAGGCAGGCCAAATATAGTATTTTTTTCCACTTTTTGGGAAAAAGCCCACTGCCTGTGATATAGCCTGTATATGGATTTCCCTGTTGGAGGATGACTGTGGTTATTGAAAGCACAGTGCAGCCAGACAAAATCATGCGCTAGGCTGGGTATTAATCAGCGACTACTACCCCCAGCAAACACGCCGTAAACTGAAGACGGTCACAGGCAGGCCAAATATAGTATTTTTTGCCACTTTTTGGGAAAAAGCCCACTGCCTGTGATATAGCTTGTATATGGATTTCCCTGTTGGAGGATGACTGTGGTTATGAAAGCACAGTGCAGCCAGAAAAAATTATGCGCAAGGCTGGGTATTAATCAGCGACTACTACCCCCAGCGCACACGCCGTAAACTGAAGACGGTCACAGGCAGGCCAAATATAGTAGTTTTTTCTAATTTTTTTTAAAAACCCCACTGCCTATATAGCCAGTATATCTCTTTCCCTGTACCACTGTCCCTGCCTCAGCAGTACTGCCCCTATACTCTGTAAAATGACTGCAGACTGAGGACGCTATGGTCTGCACGCCCGATATAACAAAAAAAAAATTGTGCAAAACTGCTAAAAGCAGCCTCAACAGTACTGCACATGGTCAGATGTGGCCCTAAGAAGGACCGTTGGGGTTCTTGAAGACTAAAATAACACCTAACACTCTCCCTATAGCAGCTACAGCAAGACAGCACTTTCCCTGATATCTCTTAGCTTGTGTCTGTGGCGAGCCGTGGGCGGGGCAGATTTAAATACTCGGGTGTCATCTGATCTCCCCAGCCACTCACTGCAGGGGGGTGGGATAGGGCTGGAATGTCACAGGAGGAAGTTGTAATGTCTTCCCTGTGTTTCTATTGGCCAGAAAAGCGCGCAAATTTCTCAGGGTAGGAAATGTAATGGAGTCGAGCACCGTGCGGTGCTCGTCTCGAGTAACAAGCATCTCGAACACCCTAATACTCGAACGAGCATCAAGCTCGGATGAGTACGCTCGCTCATCTCTAATTATATCCTATTAAAATCAATATAAGTCTATTGATTTTGATTGATACTTACAGCCTCATGATGGCTCCTACACATGGCCACATCAGGGCTCTATTTTGTGTGGAGCCATAATAGGTCTGCCACAGAGGTACATGGTGCCTTACTACACTGCTATATGCCTTTGATATAATGAGGAGGAATAAGAAGGCTTTTTTTCTGCACAATTCCTTACCAATCTGTCAGGAAATGATGTTCGCGTGCTGTGTCGGTTGCCATATGAGTGGAGCTATTCTACCTAAGAAGCACTGCTTCTAAGGTAAATAAAATATGACACAGCTTCACCGAAATGTCACGGAAGAGATTATGCGACTCAGTTTGCAGGATACAATGCAGAAGACAGAGTTACAAAATTGTGCAATTGTATTTTTTAACACATAACTGTAAAGCATTAATGTATACTGTATTGGCAAAAGAAAGCGAGGCAAATTTCACTGCAAAATTCCTCACCGCTAACTATGGCTACCTAGCTCTGAATACACATACTCAATAGCAAACACTGCTTCACACTTCATACAGAACCATCATAGTAATGGGGAATACATAGTATAAATAAAGTAACCAAAATTGTGAATGACAGATTATTTAGCACAGTCATGTACCAAAGAAATAGTCTTCCTCATTTTGCAGTATGAAGTAACAAGTAATTTAACTATACATGTATAGAATCATCCCAAGCACAGTCCATTACTACCCAGCTGATCTCCCTGTAGATCCCTAATGTCCATATACTTGGAGCTGAAACTGTTCCTAACAGAAGGCTTGCTAGTTAGCTGATAAATCACTACCGGTGTGCACACCAATCAGCTTGAATGAGGCAGGCCTCACTTACAACCGAATGTGCAGTTGCTCTTAAACGTCCTCCTGAGTAGCAGACTCAGCACTGACGCTCTCTCCTGCAGATCATTACACTATGAGTGTCAGCTTTCCCGTTGACCAATGCACCTCTGTAAGAGTTCCTCTGATGCTCCTCAAAGTAGCCACAATCCTGCTCCAAATCCCTGTACTGTCCTCTGCTATTGGCTATCGCACTCCTGCATTCTCCTGTGCCCCACAGCACTTTGGCTCACAGTACAGTCCCTAAGTCTCCTTCCCTGTGGCACAGCTCCATTTTACTTTTTATTAATGCCCTAGAATCTTTGGAATATTTCCTGGTGGAAGGTCGCCTTTCCTGAACTGTCCAGTTCCAAAAATATCCTCATGAGGAGGTAGGGGTAAGTGCAGTGACATCTCCGAGGGCAGATCCTTGCTCAGAACCTCTTTTGAGCACTCCTTGTTAACCCCTTTCTTCCCCAGCCTATGCACTGGCAGGAGAGTGGGGCTTGAACGGGGACCTGGAGCACCTCTGCTACTCCCCCTCGGCCGAGTGAGGTCCCTGGCCAGTGGGGGTGGGGCTTTTAGCGCCATACCTTAGTAAGGAGGAGAGTGTAGCAGCGCTCCCCTATTGCAAAAGCATTGTAGGTAGCAGAGGCAACTTTGTAATATGAATTCTGTACGGCACAGTACAGCTTCCTGCATATGGTTGTGTTTCTAGTTAAAGCAACTGTCCAGTCAGGAGATCAAGCATGATATGTCAGTAATTACCTGCTATACAGTAGATTGGATGGTTACCTGCTATTTATTTTCTTTAGATCTTGCTTCATGGCTGCTTTTGTGGTCAGCCCCATTATGTCAGAGCCGTGATCCGTGACTACAGTTTATTTACTTTGTCTATAGGAAGCCTGTGGTAGTCTGAGACACACCCTTTGTATCCTTGTCTTGTCATTGGATCAGGGAGACACACTTCCTGAGTTATCATTGGTTCAGACTGCCTCTTTCTTTCTCGCTCTCCCCCCCCCCCCCCCTGCAGCTCTGTGTGTGCTGACTGACTGCTGTGTATACACACAAGTCCATCGCAAGCTCAGAAAGTCAGCTCTTTACACACGGGCAAGCGTGATATTGCATTCGCGAATGTGTGATTTATCCACGGCTGTAAGAGGATTTTCAGGCAAAAACACCTCAAATCACAGCTGTGGAATTCTGATCCTATCTCGCGAGTGTCACAATTTTATAGAGGATCAGAAGTGTTTCCCATTTATTTCAATGAGAAACCTCGCATAGCACTCACATACACATTGCACGGCATGCAAGAGCCATGTGATGCAATAAAGGTCCAATTGAAATCAATGGGTGATTGCGTTCCGAGGAATGCAAAGAGATAGTACATGCCAGGCTCATGTATAAAAACTCCATCCAAAAGAATGGAGCTCATATTCGCACAAGATTTGTGCATCTCACAACGCACAAATCTCACGTGGGTTTCTCGGGCGAGTGAAAGCTGCCTGAGTGCTTACATAGTACAAAATCTCTAGCAGTGAGAAAAACATTAACACGTAATTGCTACACATATACAGAGGCAAAACAGACTTAGGCGGCTTTCACAAGGGCGACAATGCGAGGGCTGTGAATGCTTAATCCAGCTTTGCACTGATTGGCTGAGTAGAGTTTGAAGAACGAATCACGTTGTGGAGGTGAGATTTATGAATTGACCAATTAATGCCATGGCTCAGCCAATTCATAAATCCTGCCTACATAATGTGATTGGTTCTTCAAACTCTGGATGAACCAATCACAGCCTCAGCATTAGTTCATCGACACTGCATTGATTGGCTGAGTAGCACTAGATGAACCAAGTAAGTGGTCTTCTGTGGGTGAACAAGGACTGCAGGACGCCGGGTGGAGCTCCTGAGAGCAGCGGAACGACCCAGACCAGGTCTTTTCCTTTTCTTTTTTCAGGGAATTTAGCTAGGGCTTATTTTAGGGGGATGGCTTAAAGGGGTTGTCCCGCGAAAGAAAGTGGGGTTCAGCACTTCTGTATGGCCATATTAATGCACTTTGTAATGTACATCGTGCATTAATTATGAGCCATACAGAAGTTATTCACTTACCCACTCCGTTGCTATCGTCCCCGACGCCATGGTGCCGTCTAATTTCAGCGTCTAATCGTCCGATTAGACGCGCTTGCGCAGTCCGGTCTTCTCCCTGGTGAATGGGGCCGCTCGTGCCGGAGAGCTGGTCCTCGTAGCTCCGCCCCGTCACGTGTGCCGATTCCAGCCAATCAGGAGGCTGGAATCGGCAATGGACCGCACAGAGCCCACGGTGCACCATGGGAGAAGACACGCGGTGCATCGTGGGTGAAGATCCCGGCAGCCATCTTGCTAAGGTAAGAAAGAAGTCGCCGCAGAGCGGGGATTCAGGTAAGTACTAAACTGTTTTTTTTTTTTAACCCATCCCTTGTGTTTGTCTCGCGCCGAACGGGGGGCCTATTGAAAAACAAAAACCCCGTTTCGGCGCGGGACAACCCCTTTAAGCTTTTTGCAATAAAACTGCGCAAGTTTATAGCGATCTTGTTGCTGACAGCAGCAAAGCGATGCACAATTTTTCACAAGAAAAATGCATCACTGATGCTACTAAATCGCAGGAACACAGCTGCAATATCACCGCCATTTTGTAGTGCTGATATCACTATTGCCTGTGTTAAAGAGGCCTTAGTAACAGGTTGCTTTAAGAATGATTTTCACATATGCTAGTTGTTATTTTGAGTTAAAAATGTTGCAATGAGTTTCCAGTGTGAGGGATTAGCGTTAGGATAGTTAGCAACCTGGGGCACCCACAGGCCAGAGACAGTGACACCAGAAAATACAGTTCTTTAGTAGAGATGAGCGGGCATACTCGTCCGAGCTTGATGCTCGTTCGAGTATTAGGGTGCTCGAGATGCTCGTTACTCGAGACGAGCACCATGCGGTACTCGTCTCGATTAAACGAGCACTGACCATTGAATTCAATGGAGCCGGCAATACAGCAGGCTCCATTGAAAGCAATGGGCTGCCGGCAAGCGCGGGATGAATTTTCGGGAAGGGCTTAAATATATTAGCCCTTTCCTGCAATTCATCCAGAAATGTGTAAAAAAAAAAAAAAAATATATAGTCACCTGGTCCCGGCAGACGGAGTGCAGCCCGGCCGGCGGCAGTCCTCCTGAACTGCTCTGAACAGCTGTGAGTAGTATTCAGCAGCCGGGGACTTAAAATCCCCGCCTGCTGAATGAGCTGCCTCTAATTGGTCATAGCCTGACCAATCAGAGGCAGATCTCACTCACACACCCATTCATGAATTCATGAATGGGTGAGTGACTGCTGCCTCTCATTGGCTCAGCGCAGGGACCAATCTGTGGCAATAGTGGCAAGAGTGAGACCCCCCCCCCCCCCCCCCCGCACTGTCAGCATAAAGATCGTTCTCCTCTGCCACAGCTGTAACAGCTGTGGCAGAGAAGAACGATGTTAGCCCATTGAATTCAATGGAGTCGGCGATACAGTATTAGGGTGCTCGAGATGCTTGTTACTCGAGACGAGCACTGACCGTTGAATTCAATGGAGTCGGCAATACAGCCGGCTCCATTGAAAGCAATGGGCTACCAGCGAGCGTGGGATGAATTTTCGGGAAGGGCTTAAAAATATAAGCCCTTACCTGAAAATCATCCTAAAATGTGTAAAAAAAAAATAGAAGCGGGCCGGAGCTGTCCAGCGCATTGAATTCAATGGAGCCGGCAATACAGCCGGCTCCATTGAAAGCAATGCGGTGTGGGCGATCTCACGATGAATTTTCGGGAAGGGCTTAAATATATAAGCCCTTCTCTGCAATTCATCCAGAATTGTGTAAAAATAAAAATAAAAAATATACTCACCTGGTCCCGGGAGATGGACTTCAGCCGCGGCACTTCACACCCATTCATGAATTCATGAATGACAGCTGAGAGCTGCCCCTGATTGGCTCAGCGCTGAACCAATCAGAGGCAGCACTCACTCACCCATTCATGAATTCATGAATGGTTGTGAGTTAGAGCTGCCTCTGATTGGTCAGGCTGTGACCAATCAGAGGCAGTTCATTCAGCAGGCGGGGATTTTAAATCCCCAGCTGCTGAATACTACAGAGAGCAGTTCAGGAGAACTAAAGCCGGATGCGGCTGAATTCCGTCTGCCGAGACCAGGTGAGTATATATATATATATATATATATATATATATATTTATTTTTTTTTACACAATTCTGGATGAATTGCAGAGAAGGGCTTATATATTTAAGCCCTTCCCGAAAATTAATCGTGAGATCGCCCACAGCGCATTGCTTTCAATGGAGCCGGCTGTATTGCCGGCTCCATTGAATTCAATGCGCGGAACAGCTCCGGCCCGTTTCTATTTTTTTTTACACATTTTAGGATGATTTTCAGGTAAGGGCTTATATTTTTAAGCCCTTCCCGAAAATTCATCCTGCGCTCGCCGGCAGCCCATTGCTTTCAATGGAGCCGGCTGTATTGCCGGCTCCATTGAATTCAATGGGCTAACATCGTTCTTCTCTGCCACAGCTGTTACAGCTGTGGCAGAGGAGAACGATCTTTATGCTGACAGTGCAGGGGGAAGTCTCACTCTTGCCACTATTGTGGCTTTATAGTGAGAACTCGGAGCCCGAAATGCAGCCCTGCATGTTGCTCCTTGCCTGCCCTACCCATTTCTGTGTTTTTTACATGACTTTGGTGATTTGCTAAGATTTTCACAAATGAAAACCTTAGCGGAGCACCAGTCATATACAAAAATGCTCGAGTCGCCCATTGACTTCAATGGGGTTCGTTACTCGAAACGAACTCTCGAGCATCACTGAAAGTTCAACTCGAGTAACGAGCACCTGAGCATTTTGGTGCCCGCTCATCTCTATTCTTTAGTCCATGCTTTGCCTGGGTTTATTGCAGCATAAATGAAGTAAAGAGAAATAAACACCTGCTCATCTGAGCACTTACTACACATAAGTCGGTCCTGACTACTCACTGTCAGAAATACGGCTTGCTGCGCACAGCCAGTCCGGTCCTCAGACCTGCAGAGGTCTCACCACCTCTCCTAGGTGTGGAGGTTAGGGGCGTCTCCCTTTTAACCTCTTACCTTCTCAGCCACACACTGGGCTAGCCGGGCTCCTAGCTCCACTGAGCTGTCTCTCTGGCTCTCTCAGCCAACATCTCCCTGTTAGACCTGCAGGCCCAGGCTTTATAAGGCCTGGTATCAGCCTCACCTGGTACATGGGAGTGGCCATCCCACTCTTCGCTTTGACCACTCCAGGAAAAGCCAGCCCGGACTATGCGGCTTGGAGCCACTTACACACTACACCGTATCAGTAACTTAGTGTTATTGACACACAAATGCTGGCTTCCTCCACCGAGTCCAGGCCGCTCGGTGGTACGTATCCGCCCTCCAGCACTTTATCAGTCACTGTCTCACATACCCTCCCCCTCTGTTCGAGCCCGTGGGATCGCACTCTTTTAGCTGTCCTGCAATGCGTCTTTGACAAGGCCTGGGTGTTGGGCTTTGGTCCCATGCTCAAAGTCTCTCTGTCTACAGTGGGCTCCATGATAAACTTTTGCAAACCAGTTGTCAGAAAGAGGAAGAGCTCCATGCGAGCCAGGCCTTCTCCCATATACACACGTTTGCCTTTTCTTCTTGGCCCTCTGGGGTCAAAGCTCCAGGCTTGTGGGTCTCTTTCTAGTTTAGGTACAGTCTTTTCACCATCCTCCTTGGAGCTAACACAGTCCTCCATTTCAGTGCAGGGCAGCTTGGGGAGACTTTCTAACTGAGCCTCCATTTTGAAGGTTTCTTCTAGCTCAAGAACCTTGTCTCTGTATTCTTCCAGTTCCTCTTGTAGCTCAGGCTCCAGCATGGCCTTGCTATGGATTACAGTCTCCACTTCATTTTTCAGTTTACTCAGGTTTATAATCATCAACTTTTCCTCACTTTGTAACACTTCTATTTCTTTTCTTAGTACAGTGTTGTCATTGGTTAGAACCAATAGCATTCTTCGAAGTTCTTTTACCTCTGACTCTTGCTTGGCAGTATGCAGTTCAGTGATGAATTGGTCCTTGGAGCCAGCATCCCTGTGATAGGCTTCTACCATTTGGACAAACTGTTTCTTCACTTTCGGGGTTTTTTTTTTTTTACGTCATTATTCTTTTGCTGCAGTTCTTCCAAGACGTCTGCGGCCATTTGTGAGACCTTCTGAGTTTCAGTAGTCCCTCTTTGTAAACATAATTTGGCATTCTTTACTACTTGTAACTCTTTTTTCAGATTCTTTAACAAGATCACCTTTTTTCTTTTCTGTCTGAACTGGGTTTTAGACATCTCTAGTCTTTGAACCCTTCTTTCAGCCGCTTGACTATTTGATTTCCAGCATTTCATCTTCATGCACAGCTTCTCTGAGAACTGCTGAAGCTCTGCTCTTTCTTCTGACACTACTTTCAGGGAGCGCTTCAGGGTTAGCGCTTCAGTCTCTTTCTTAATATTCTCCAACAAGGACTCCATTCCTTCTACTGATTGTTGGAACACACCTTTTAGCTTTTCCTGTATCAGCGTTCTCTTTTCAGCATCTGTCTTGGCGCTTATCCAGTCTTGCATTTCAGTGCGCACCCGCTTGTTACGCCTTTCTTTTGCAACTTTAGGAAACACTGACTTCCCCTCAGTAAACCACTGTTCACACATCTTTTGTTTCTTCTCCCCGTTGGACGCCATCTGACATTGGTAACCAAGCTCCAGACTAATGTCTTCTACTTCCTGCTGAAGACTCACTGTAAACTTCTCAAGTTCATCATAGACATCAGTTTGAAGACAAAACAGCTGATTTAGCGCTTCCACTTCTTCTAGGATTTCACTGTCTTGCTCTTCAACCGTGACCCAGCACGCAGGGTTCTCATACAGTTTCTCTTCCCTCTCTGACATCATTTTCAGGGTGTGTGTTAAAGTTAACACTTCGGTCTCTTTCATACAGACCTTTTCTTCAGCACGTTCACATTCAGTGACATATCTTGCCGACCTGATTTTCTCCTCTGTAAGCTGCTGTTCACATATTTGCTGCGTCTTTCTTAGGTTGGACACAAGCTCCTTTTGGAGACCAAGCTTCACAGAAGCACCTTCTATCTCTTGCTGAAGATGTACTTTAACCTTCTCAAGATTATCACAGGCAGCTGTTTTCTCTTCACACTGCTGCCTTGTAGTTTCTAATTCTCCTTGTATTTCTCTTTTCTGCTCTTTCACAGAATCCAAACACAAAGCACTCTTCTCCAGTCTATCTTCCAGATCCACCACCTCAGCCTGAAGTGTTGTAATCTGCTCTGATAGGTTTCTCTTAGCTTCTGCATCCTCCTCTACTTGCTTGAGGAGAACATTTTTCTCATCTTGCATAGTCTTCAGGTGTGCACTGAGACCAATCCTCTGCTGCGTGTCTTCTTGCAGTAACTTCTGGAACTCTTCACTCTGAGCTTCCAGCTTCACCTGCAGCCTGCTCACCTGCTCAGACAACGCTGTCTGCACACTGTCACCTTCAGTTATTTTTATTTGTAGCTCTTGAAGTTGCATCTCTACTGTATTTTTCTTGCATTCATATGCACACTTGTCTTACAACAACCCCTTCACCTTTTGGGTGAGCTCAAGACACTCACTTTTCAATGTTTCTTTCATTTTTTCAAGTTGCTTCAACGGCTTGGACAGTTTCCCCACAACTACAGCATGACTCCGTTCCAGCTCCTGGATTTGGGTTCCATGTATTTCAGCTTCCTCATCCAAGCTCATCTGTAGCTGGAACACCAGTCTCTCAAGCAGCACTTCCTGGTTTTCCGTGTCACCCAGTAAGTCTTTCAAGAACTTTGCTTGCTTTTCTGCCTGACTGCACGCAGCTTTCTGTATTTCCAGCTCTTCCTTGAGCTGACTTATCTGGCACTCCAAGTCACCATTTTTCTTTGCTAACTGCATTTTCAACTCTGCAACTTGATTCTGCAAACCTGTCGTTTGATTACGTACATCTGTAGAAGCTCTTTCTAATTTGCAACACGTACAGCCACTGGAGCCACTTACACAAATGCTGGCTTCCTTCACCGAACCCAGGCCGCTCGGTGGCACGTATCCGCCCTATAGCACTTTATCAGTCACTGTCTCACACCAGCTACAATCTTCATTCCTTCATTTATTCTCAGATACCTTGATATAAAGTTTGTAACCTGCTTCTAGTTTTAGACTATCCCTACCAATAATGGATGTGAAGTCTATCCAGGATACTACTGCCTTCACTAGTTTTCATATGCAGTAATAGCACCCCATTCCTGTACTGCTTTAACCTAATACAACCCCCTGAGGAATCTTCTCTCCCTTGTGCTGACACAGACCCTCACCCCTCCCTCTGCAGATTCTGCATGGATGCTGTCCTCTCTCTCTTCCCCTGCAGACTCAGCAATGTGTGCTCTCCTCCCTATCTACACTCTGAGAGTGGTTTTAAACAGCTGTATGCGCAACTATGTTCGCTGGTACAAAGCATAGTTGCGCCTGAACAAGGTATTTTTTCTCTCGCCAGACGTTCGAGCTCTGCATCACAGCGCAGGAGTTTTTTTTTTAAAAAGTGTGAAGATAAGTTTTGTCCCGGGATGTGGCCATGATAACGCGAGAAAACCACATTGATGTGTTTAAGCCCTGATACAGTGCAGTCTGTCTATTCACCCCTCACTCATGTGAGTGAATTTTGACGTGCAGGTTGGTTCAGCTATGTTATTATATAGTATTTTTCTATTTAATAAAATGTTAAATTATTATGCAATGATGTCTAGTTTAATAATGTTTTTTATTTGGAATGTTTTTTTACAGATAAGTGTATTATAGCTCTATTTCTGCATCCATAAGATGTCCCAATATTGCTTCTAGTTCGGGTCAGTGAATCCCTTGGTCAGGGCTGGTTCACACGGCTGCATTATGGCAGCAGAAATGCGCCCGTAATACACTCCCCTATAGCCGACCACATTATGGTGCAGTTGAGGGACGTGACAGGGAGCCTGGCACATTATTTTTTAGACTCACTCACTTCTGCATTACTATACTGTCACCTGCTTAAATCTGCCACTGGCTTGCTCTACAATACATTTGAAGTGGAAGAGCAAGTGCATGGGAACCTAAAAATAGTCACATTTTCAATCCAGTGGGTGACAATGCTACTTCAAAGGTGATTATTAAAAATGACTAAATTGGCTCCCTGTCACATCCCCTAATGGCACAGTTATCGTGATGTGTGGACATGGCTGGTATTCTTCAAAAAGTACTTTACATGGGGCATTTATAGTGTGATTTCTCACAGTGAAGTTCAGAGTTCGGGCGATAATTATCTCTTGTACAAGTTGCCGCCAATAGGTCACAGTGCACCAGTGGGATTTTGCCCCACTGCATTTACATATAAACAGAAGTTGATCCATATTTGAAGAACTTTTGTTTACTGTCAATGCCACTAGGTGGCCAGAATGATCAACTCCTGCTCAGCCTCCATTAACATGCATGACTAATGCTACTTTGTGAAGCACATGAGTGCTAGTCACGCAGTAGCCCGTATCATTCCTGTCGGGCGTTTATGCACATTCATTGAACAATAGCTGAGCGCTGCCTCTGAATGGTCACAGCGCTCAGCCAATCAGAGTCAATGCTTTCAGGAGTCGGGAATTTTTCAATCTTGGGCCAGAAGAAAAGCTGAAGAAGAGTGCGGGGGAACTGCTATAAGATGCGCCAGAGATGACAGCACTTCTAAGGTGATGTATTCTTTTTTTTTCTACAGCTATATCCCATAATACTGATGTGTGTAACAACATGACTGCATGCTTTACTGACACAAAATGCTAAGCTTTTTCTTTAATCTGATAATTACTAAGATTGTGCGCTATACTCTAGATTCTTCAGTGTGGACTCTTGGGGTAAAATCTTAGGTAAAAAATCTATTCTAATTTCAAAATGTTGAGAACCCCCTTTAAATTTTATTTATATAAAACCCCTTTAAAAGTGTAGTTTTACTTGTCGCTGTTTTTCGGCAGGAAGCAGACAGCTACGTACATTTTGCAGTGGCCAAGGTGGGTACTGCAGGATGAATCCTATTGAAGAGAATTGAACGCAACCTGCAGTACCAACCCAGACCAGTGCACAATGTACAGAGCTGTCTGCTTCCTGCAGCAAAACAGCTACAAATGGGACAACACCTCTAAGTTTCAGTAAGTCATGATATCTAAAATTAAATATATACTGTATAGCATGGACATAACTATTTAACTGCTGCAGGTTCATTTTCTTAACAGCCCCTAGAATTTTGTTTCACTTGTTTAATTTTTTTCTTTCTTTATTAATTATTAAAAATAAGGGAAAACTTGGCCCTTATATACATGATGTGTCGGAGACCTGTTGGTGACTCCATTAGCTTTTTTTTTTTCCTGGCTGGCTGTTGTATCTCCATCCAAAAACTAATTACAGCAATTTCCAAGCAATCATTACAGTAAGCTAAACTCTCACTCATACCTTCTTTCCTCCGTGTTGTTCTGCACAGAATTGTGCCCCGGTGCACTAGAGCCTCAGTGATCTGTTCCAAGCCAGTTTGACGAGGTCGTTTGCAGCGCAGAAGGTTGGGAATGGTTATGGGTTTTGTATGGCAGTCAAAAGCAATCATGGACCTTGTCAATATTTGCAGTATGTAAATGGAAGCAGTTTTCTGCCAGCACATTCCTGAGGCATCTGCAATGAGCATCCATCGCTGGCCTTGCTCACCAACTGCAGGGTGACTTGTGTTCAGTATCATAACACTAAATGATATCCTTTGTCATGGCAATAATAACAAATTAATTTCACTATGGATTCTGGCGGTTGCGAATATAAAAGAAAACTAAAAATGAGGAAGGGTTAGAGGTTTTACAACATTTATGAAAATCAAAGTCAGATTTACATATTATTCCTTCCAGGCATGAAGCTGTTTATGGAGACATTCACGTACATCAATCTACTGAGTTGAACAAAAACATGTTTAAATGCGAGTCACGTTTATAGCATCTGGAGACCAAGAGTTGTGTCAGGCAGATAGCGCAAAAGGGGCAGATTGTATTAGTCATTTCATTTCAAAGTGCTCATTTCTTGATGCATAAGTCTTGTGCTATAGGATTGGACACGTATCCCAATAATTTCTAAATTAAAGGCTATGTCCACCGATGCAATCATTATTTATTACTACAGTGCAGCTGGACTCCCCATAGAGAAGTCAACGATGGTAAGACAGAATACAGTTCAGGAAACAGCTAGCCAGCGCCAGGGATCATGTGATTGCTGGATGCCAGGTACAGTATATGATCTGCAATGATTAACAATGTAACAAAAAGTTAAAGTGCCCTCCCCCCCTATAAAAAACTGCAAATAAAAACAAAGGGAAAAAAATACCATTACTAGCCCAGCCCCAAGGAGCAAAAATGACACATCTTGTATATTAAAATAACCATAAAGGAAGAAAGGTAACAAATTGTGAATGTATTTTGTGGCAATTTGTGTAATTAACTCCTTAAAGGGGTTGTCCCGCGCCGAAACGGGGTTTTTTTTTTTTTTTTTAACCCCCCCCCGTTCGGCGCGAGACAACCCTGATGCAGGGGTTAAAAAAACAACCCGCACAGCGCTTACCTGAATCCCGGCGGTCCGGCGTCTTCATACTTACCTGCTGAAGATGGCCGCCGGGATCCTCTGTCTCCGTGGACCGCAGGGCTTCTGTGCGGTCCATTGCCGATTCCAGCCTCCTGATTGGCTGGAATCGGCACGTGACGGGGCGGAGCTACACGGAGCCCCATTGAGAAGATAAGAAGACCCGGACTGCGCAAGCGCGGCTAATTTGGCCATCGGAGGGTGAAAATTAGTCGGCTCCATGGGAACGAGGACGCTAGCAACGGAGCAGGTAAGTATAAAACTTTTTATAACTTCTGTATGGCTCATAATTAATGCACAATGTACATTACAAAGGGCATTATTATGGCCATACAGAAGTGTATAGACCCACTTGCTGCCGCGGGACAACCCCTTTAAGGACTGCCGTCTTCTTTTTTTTTTTTTTCATTTTCGTTTTTTCCTGTTTTACTTAACCATCAACATCTGTGGGTTTGTTTTTTGGGGGACAAGTTGTATTTTTTAATGGTACTGTGTAATGTACCATATAATGCACTGTAAAACTTTTTTTTTAATCCTAAGTGGACTAAAATGGGGAAAAAAAAATCTGCTATCTTTAGGGAGGTCTTGTTTCTAGGGTGTGCAGGCTGTAACAAAAATTACATAATTACCTTATTCTATGGGTCAATGCGATTACTACAATACCAAATTTATATATATATATTGTAGAGGTACACTACAGAGAATGACCTGTAGGGGGCATCAGACAGACAGTCTGGTGCCTGAGACAAGGGGAAAACATCCACAGGTGTGGTCAGTAAGTAGAATAAAGGTGTTTGTTCCTGCTACAGTCAGAGGTGAAGTGGGAGGCAAGCCAGAGACAGGTCCAGTGAGAGAGACCTGTGTTGTGAGCCAGAGACAGGTCCAGTGAGAGGGACCTGGACTGTGAGAGCCCGAGACAGATCCAGGGGTAGACCTGGACTGAAAGCAAGAGGCCTAAAGAGAGACCTGAACACTAAACAGAGAGCTACGTTGTCCCGGCAGGACACTTGGGGAACTCTGGCCCTAGGATTGAGGTTTGGAGATGCTACAACATAAAGACAAGTTGCGCTTCGGGAATACTACAGGTCTGTGAAAATAAATGGACTTATTGCTGTTTAGCTCAGTTGTGGACTTAAGTGCCGCTCCTGTGGACTGTTGGAGGATTGATGGACTTTGCAAACTTTATCATTTTTCTGTAGACCCAGTCATTTTATGCTAAACTTATGTTGAATAAACTGAACAAGAAGTAAAAAGTTACCGTTGGTGTACTCATTAACCCACATGTTGTTACTATATATATATATATAAATACACATTTTTTTTCTTTTTTAAATACATTTTTTTTTGCTGTACTACTTTTAAAATATCTTTGGAAAATATTAAATAGTTTTCTGCCGCCATCTTCTGACAGTCAAAACGTTTTCTTTGTCTATCGACATAGTTCTGTGAGGGTTCACTTTTTGCGGGACATCCTGCAGTTTTGTATTGGTACTAGAGATGAGCGAGCACCAAAATGCTTGGGTGCTCGTTACTCGGGACGAAATTATCGCGATGCTCGAGGGTTCGTTTCGAGTAACGAACCTCATTGAAGTCAATGGGCGACCCGAGCATTTTTGTATATCGCCGATGCTCGCTAAGGTTTTCATTTGTGAAAATCTGGGAAATTCAAGAAAGTGATAGGAACGACACAGCAACGGATAGGGCAGGCGAGGGGCTACATGTTGGGCTGCATCTCAAGTTCCCAGGTCCCACTATTAAGCCACAATAGCGGCAAGAGTGCCCCCCCCCTCCCAACAATTTTTACTTCTGAAAAGCCCTCATTAGCAATGCATACCTTAGCTAAGCACCACACTACCTCCAACAAAGCACAATCACTGCCTGCATGACACTCCGCTGCCACTTCTCCTGGGTTACATGCTGACCAACCCCCCCCCCCGCCCGCACGACCCAGTGTCCACTGCGCACACCAAACTGTCCCAGCCCAGCCTTCAGCTGCCCTCATGCCACGCCACACTCATGTCTATTTATAAGTGCATATGCCATGAGGAGGAACCGCAGGCACACACTGCAGAGGGTTGGCACGGCTAGGCAGCGACCCTCTTTAAAAGGGGCGGGGCGATAGCCCACAATGCTGTACAGAAGCAATGAGAAATCCAATTCTGTGCCACCTCCATCAGGAGCTGCACACGTGGGCATAGCAATGGGGAACCTATGTGCCACACACTATTCATTCTGTCAAGGTGTCTGCATGCCCCAGTCAGACCGCGGTTTTTTATAAATAGTCACAGGCAGGTACAACTCCGTAATGGGAATTCCGTGTGCACCCACAGCATGGGTGGCTCCCTGGAACCCACCGGCGGTACATAAATATATCCCATTGCATTGCCCATCACAGCTGAGGTAATGTCGTACTTAATGCAGGTGGGCTTCGGCCCACACTGCATGCCCCAGTCAGACTGGGGTTCTTTAGAAGTGGACACATGCAGTTACAACTCCGTGTGGACCGACAGCATGGGTGGGTGCCAGGAAGCCACCGGCGGTACATAAATATATCACGATCTCTCACAAAAGGA
The DNA here is from genome assembly GCF_035609145.1 of Eleutherodactylus coqui. Lineage (NCBI taxonomy): Eukaryota > Metazoa > Chordata > Amphibia > Anura > Eleutherodactylidae > Eleutherodactylus > Eleutherodactylus coqui. The sequence goes on from NC_089838.1 coordinate 280,291,666, forward strand.
TAGTGGCAGCATCCAGGGCGTAGTGCAAGAACACTACATGCCCGGTTGGAGGCTCAGCGGCGAAAGCCAGCGGTCGGTCTGCTCTGTCAGACCCTGCAGCAGTTCGTAGGCCGTGTGCCTCTTCTCTCCTAAGCTGAGTAGTTTCAGCACGGCCTGCTGACGCTTGCCCACCGCTGTGCTGCCGTGCCGCGCGACACCGACTGCTGGCGTTCGTGCTGCTGCTGACACATCTTGATTGCGAGACAGAGGTTGCGTAGGAGGAGGAGGAGGAGGGTGGTTTAGTGGAGGAAGCATACACCGCCGCAGATACCACCACCGAGCTGGGGCACGCAATTCGGGGGGTGGGTAGGACGTGAGCGGTCCCAGGCTCTGACTCTGTCCCAGCCTCCACTAAATTCACCCAATGTGCCATCAGGGAGATATAGTGGCCCTGCCCGCCTGTGCTTGTCCACGTGTCTGTTGTTAAGTTGACCTTGGCGCGTGCAATGTTGCGGGAGACGTGGTCGTGCAGGGCTGGGACCGCACATCGGGAAAAGTAGTGGCAACTGGTAACCGAGTAGCACGGGGCCGCTGCCGCCATCATGCTTTTGAAAGCCTCCGTTTCCACAAGCCTATACGGCAGCATCTCCAGGCTGATCAATTTGGCAATGTGCACGTTTAACGCTTGAGCGTGCGGGTGGGTGGCGGCGTACTTGCGCTTGCACTCAAAGAGTGGCGCTAGCGACGTCTGGACGCTGCGCTGAGAGACATTGCTGGATGGGGCCGAGGACAGCGGAGGTGAGGGTGTGGGTGCAGGCCAGGAGACGGTAGTGCCTGTGTCCTCAGAGGGGGGTTGGATCTCAGTGGCAGGTTGGGGCCCAGGGAGAGGCAGTGGTGCAAACCGGAGGCGGTGAACAGCCTTCGTCCCACCTTGTGGGGTGCTTGGCCATCATATGCCTGCGCATGCTGGTGGTGGTGGCTCCCCAGCTGATCTTGGCGCGACAAAGGATGCACAGCACTGTTCGTCGGTCGTCAGGCGTCCCTGTGAAAAACTGCCACACCGTAGAGCACCTTGACCTCTGCAGGGTGGCATGGCGCGAGGGGGCGCTTTGGGAAACAGTTGGTGGATTATTCGGTCTGGCCCTGCCTCTACCCCTGGCCACCGCACTGGCTCGGCCTGTGCCCACACCCTGACTTGGGCCTCCGTGTCCTCGCCCGCGTCCTCGTCCTATAGGCCTCCCCTACCCCTCAGCATGGTGTATTACCAGTAGTGCAGAAACAGAACGCTGTAATTAAATGTGCCGCTTATTGGCCTGTGGTTGGAGGCTGACTTCGCTTACGGAACGCCAGGAAATAATTTTGCGCAAGCCTGCTGTAACACTTAGCTGGCTGCGTATGAATTAGGAGGACTACTACACCCAGCACAGACCCAAACACTGAGGACAGTCACAGGCAGCCCAAATAGATTTTTTTCCCCAAATGTTTTTGCAAAGGCCCACTGCCTATATTCAATAAATATATCTCTTCTCTCTCTGCGTCACCGCTACTGGCCCTGGAGTATGTCAAATAACTGCAGAGTGTTGCACTGTGGACTGCAATACAGCGGTGATTTAACAGCCAACACAGAGCCAGGAAATAATTTTGTGCAAGCCTGCTGTAACAGCTGGCTGCGTATGAATTAGGAGGACTACTACACCCAGCACAGACCCAGAACACTGAGGACAGTCACAGGCAGCCCAAATAGATTTTTTTCCCCAAATGTTTTTGCAAAGGCCCACTGCCTATATTCAATAAATATGTCTTCTGTCCCTGCCTCACAATATATGTGTTCTGTCCCTGCCTCACAATTTATGTCTTCTGTCCCTGCCTAACCACCACTTTTGGCCCTGGAGTATTACTGCAGGGCGCAATGCTCTGCACGGCCGATATATACAAAAAAAAAATAAAAATGTGCAACACTGCAAAAAGCAGCCTCCACAGTACTGCACATGGTTAGATGTGGCCCTAAGAAGGACCGTTGGGGTTCTTGAAGCCTAAAATACTCCTAACACTCTCCCTATAGCAACTCCACCAAGACAGCACTTTCCCTAAACTATGTCAGAACGCATCTGTGGCGAGCCGCGGGAGGGGCCGATTTTTATACTCGGGTGACACCTGATCTCGCCAACCACTCACTGCAGGGGGGTGGTATAGGGCTTGAACGTCGCAGGGGGAAGTTGTAATGCCTTCCCTGTCTTTCTTTTGGCCAGAAAAGCGCGCTAACGTCTCAGAGATGAAAGTGAAAGTAACTCGAACATCGCGTGGTACTCGTCACGAGTAACGAGCATCTCGAACACGCTAATACTCGAACGAATATCAAGCTCGGACGAGTATGCTCGCTCATCTCTAATTGGTACCCTTTAGGAGTACACAAGAAATTTTGATCACTTTTTATTCCATTTTTTTCTTAGAGCTTTCAAACTCACATACACAGTACTAAAAGATGAAAAACAATGCCTAATCATTAAAAGGGCTATTCAGTATTTTAAAATTAATGATCAATCCTTCGGATAGGTAGTCAAAATTAGATCGATGGGGGTCCTTATCTCAGCACTCCCATAATCAGCTATTTGAAGAAGCTGCAGTGCTTTGGCGAGCATTGCGTCTCCTTCATTGTTTACCAGACATCATACTTTTAATAGCAGCGGATCCTGGTATTACAGCTTCATACCATTCATCCAGGTACAGCTGCTACAAGAAAGAAGCCCACATGGGAGGAGAAATAATAAGTGTGCACAGGGAGTTTGTGGCAGTTGGTCGTCAGAGGAGACAGAATCAGTCGGGAGTTTACAGTGAGAGAGCAGATTGTTACAGTGAGTTAGTCGTTGAGGTTACATGAGAGAGAGGTCAGTCCGAGTAGTGGGGAGAGTCAGAAAAGCCATTGTGTCAGTTTGGTGAGTGAGTTAGTCAAGTGTTAGTCTGAGCAGAGGAGCAGTCGAGGGAGTGGTGAGTTTTTAGTCAAAGAAAAGAACAGTTAATAGAATCATAGAATGTGGAGTTGGAAGGGACCTCCAGGGTAATCGGGTCCAACCCCCTGCTCAGTACAGTATTCACTAAATCATCCCAGACAGATGTCTGTTCAGCCTTCATTTGAAGGCCTCCATGGAAGGAGAACTCACCACCTCCCATGGCAACCTGTTCCACTCATTGATCACCCTCACTGTCAGAAAGGTTTTCCTAATACTTAATCTGTGTCTCCTGCCTTTCAGTTTCATCCCATTGCTTCTAGTCTTTCCTTGTGCAAATGAGAATAGGGCTGATCCCTCTGCACTGTGACAGACCTTCAGATATTTGTAGTCAGCTATCAAGTCTCATCTCAGCCTTTTTTTGCAAGCTAAACATTCCAGGTGCTTTAACTGTTCCTCATAGGACATTATTTGCAGACCTCTCACCATCTTGGTAACTGTTTTCTGAACTTGCTCCAGTTTGCCTAGGTCTTTTTTAGTGGGGTGCCCAGAACTGGACACAGTATTCCAGATGAGGTCTGACTAAGGAAGAGTAGAGGGGGATAATTACCTCACATGATCTAGACTCTAGGCTTCTCTTAATACATTCCAGAATTGTGTTTGCCTAGTTAACTAGTCAGTCTGAAGGGATAGTGAGGGAGAAGAGCAGTGCAGTTAGATTTTAGCTAGTTAGTCAGAGTGAGACCGAGTTATCCAGAGGAGAGGGAGAGACTGCAGCCAATTCCAGTGAGAGATTTCCAGGAGAGCCGTTGGACCCAAAGGCAATTTATGGCCTACCACGGAAGAGCCAGATCCCGGTGAAAAGCGGGTGAGCTAAAGAGGGATAAGTACCGGAATTTCTCCTTTGTCTATTTTCCCATCAGGAGTCCCCACTGAGCAACTGTAACACTCTGAATAAAACACCATAGCATTACCTTGACCATAAGGAGAAGGCACAAAACCATACCTAAGGCCCAAGCAATGGCGCCCGAGCGCCTTAATACTGCAGTCACCAGGGCTCAAAGTTATCACGACCTCAAGCACACAAAGCCGTTTCAGCATTAACGCAAAACTCAAGGGCACTGCTAGCACCCTCACCCGCCTAAAGGTGCCTCTATCGTCTGCCTTTTCGTAGAGGATCTCATGCATATTATTCCCAAAGTGTAAGTCTCATGAGCTTTGATGAAGTTAAAATTAACAAATGCCTTATTCTTAAATTGTCTACTGATAAATGATTTACCAGAACTTCAACTGGGAGAAAGAAAGGAAAATCATTACATTTAATCTTAATCCCTGGCTTTGTGTGATTTCTTAATCTCATCACATTCCACATTTGGCGCTATTCAGCATGGACGTCACAAATTATTTAAAATAACAATCCCAATAACACCACGGAGAGGCCATTGAGACTCTGCGGCCGAGGTCAGGGAGTCGCTCAGGAGCAGCAGCCATCTCCTCCACAAAAATGTTAGGCAATTTGCATATATTACTTCATTTTGTATTATGCATGCATTGGAGCAGTACAAAATATAGATTTGCATAACAAGGACCTGTTAATTTGTAAAGTCAGTGAGGCCGGCTGCATAGCTTTTCAGCTGACTTTAATGTCATTGTTCTTTTTTCCATAATTACCCATGTTGGTCTGTACCAACTCTTCTTAGATCTACCTCCCAGCACTAAGACTCTATCAATTGGGAGGAGTGGGAGATCCACACTACTGACTGTCCATGGATGGCATCTGACTTGATTGACAATGAGCAGTGGGGACCACCCACTTGATTAAAGCCAAATCTAAAAGAGGCTGTACATGGAGGGAGAGTATTAAAAAAAAGGAAAACAGTGATAAAATCAGCGGGGTCCTAGCAAAAGAGCTTTGCAGGCAAATCTGCTGACTTTATGGCATGACAAGTCCTTTTAAAGGCATGACTGGTTTCTAGTAGCTACTGGGTATTGAAGAAGGTGACAAGAAAGTAGAAAAGAACAAGTCAGACCGAAAATATGTGAAACTTCAGTGATTAAGCAATATGATAGGAAATTATAACATTTTGAAGCAGGTACGGTAAAATGTGTTAGTACTATAATAAAGCATGTTAATAAGTAATCATTGCATACTGGAAAGATAGAGACTTTCTACTGCACCTGGCATATCAATTTCTCACCATTTTTAAGAGCTCTCTTTGCTGTAGTAGAAATAGTACATTTTTTATTCCTACTCTGCATCTCACAACTGAGGGTTTGCTACAATAGTATTGAGCTAAGACAATGCTATGTGAGCTACATATATCATCAGCGCAAATCTCCTTCCTGCACAAATGATTTACTACAATATTTCATCGTAAGCTTGGAGTCCAGTTCCCAGATGCTTGCCGAGACTAGAAATTTAGCTACTGATGAAGGAGGAAAACGTACTTCAGAAATGTGTTTAGGAAACAGACATTTTAACTATAGATATTCTCTGGCGTTATATACAGTTTGCGCTGTCAGCGCTTTATGTTAGACATGTCAGCGACTGAACATGAAAAAATAGGGAGGTTTGGCATTTTAAGTATTTTATTGTCTATTTGTCAATCAAATTGGATATGCAAGCTGATTGTATAATGTTGTTTTTACGATATCACAAGGTGAGATTTATTTTGGATTGGTAGTTACACTATACTAATGGTCAGATTAGGTGATGACACCATACTGATGGATTATATTTTTAGTTAGATTCTTACTTTTAGTTAATATCAAAATCAATTGACCATCTCTTGTTATCATTTTCAAGCAGAACAGCTCATCGATTAAGTTCAATAGTTTTTTGTGTGACTCAAACTAAATTCACCCTGTGGGAAAGTAAATAGCTCCCACGTTTACTCCAAAAGGGGGTTTCTTCTGCTTGAATTATAAGGTCGTTAATGTGCTAGAGCATGGTTCCACAGAAGGCTCTTGTAGGCTAAACTGACCCTTTAGAAAGGGAGATTGTGATCCTGCTGTATAGAGTTTTGGTAGGAGCACATCTGGAATACAGTTCCGGAGACCTCATCTACAAAAATACATTAATGGATCAAATCAAAAGGGGGGGTACAAAAATGGTAGAAGTTCTCAAGATTGAAACTTATTAGGAAAGACTTAAAGATCCTAATTTATACAGTAAAAGAGGAGTGAAAGTAGGGGAATGATCAACAACCTTTAACTATGCTAAAGGTATAAACAAGGTTCAGGATGGAAGAAACAAAACACTAGAACAAAGCAGCACAATCTGAGATTAGTGGGGATAAAAATTAGAAGCAAAGTCAGGAAATATTTTACTGAAAGAGGCCTCACATCTTCATGACACTGAGGTGAAATTCTTGCCGTATGCAGATGACCTCCTTCTACTATCACCTACCAAGAAAGGACCCCAGGACAACTTGCAAATTTTATAAAGTTTTAGCAGCACATGGGCAGTGCCTATCAACCTATAGAAGGCCAACATCATGGTGTTCCAGAGGAGAAACACAAAATCAGCTGGGAAACCTAGCTTCATGCTAAACAACTGACCACTTACAGCAACCAACAAGTTCACCAAACTGGGCCTAGAAATCAGCCACAGATACTATAAAAGACAAGGCATGCAGAACCTTCTAAACCATCTGAAGATGACTTTACAACCTCAAACCACCAATAACGCTCTGACTCAAAATCTTTAACATAGTCATTGCTCCCATCCTCCCGTATGGCAGTGAAGTTTGGGGTTTGTGCACATACCCAGACATATCAAAGTGGGATTCCAGCCCAACAGAACTATTTCACCTGGAATTCTTAAAGCACTTTCTCAAGTCTATTGGAGCACTTCAAACAACTTCTGTAGAGCTGAGCTGGGCAGACTCCTTCTATAATTTACAATCCAGAAGAGGGCATTAACATTCCATTCCATCTACAAAGTAGCAGTTTAAGCAGCTAACATCACAAAGCAATGCTACACCAAAGGGCCACCAGCCAAACCCAACCGGTAACCTGGTTCTACTGCCTGAAGGGGCAGTTATGCTCACTGCCACATATAAAATACCAGTATTATAAATGCCACATGGTAGGTGGTGACATCTTATAGATTATTCATTGATACTATAGACTTCAAGTTACGCGGCTACATGTAACCCAGATACTTATTGAATGTAATTGCCATATATACTCAAGAATATTTTCTTTTCTACTACTCTCATGGTGACAGTTAATATTGAAGCAACATAATAGTTCAGTAGACAGCTCCTTGGCCCTGGATTCAGAGCCTATCAAAATAAATACTCAGAGGCATAACATAAAGATCCTGGGTCCCAAAGTAAAATGTGTAGCCTAACCCCCCTGCTAAGTCTCCATGTAAATTATGTTAATATAGATAGTACTGCTTCCTTGTCTTTTCCTGAAAATGATTTAGGCACAGATAGTACAGCTTCCCTGTTGCACAGGTAAGTAACTAACAGTTCCTGAGCCCCAATGCCAAATCTAAAACATTTAATCTGAAATCTCACCATGCATTTAAAATCTAAGTGTCTTCATATGGGGCAATATGCCTTTTTATTATCTTAAGACCTCAGACCCAGGTGATACTGTAACCTTTGCACCCCCTAAAACTTCTACTTGGAATTATAATTTCTTAGAATAGCTTTCCATTTGTCTTTACTGGTGTATATATCGCTTGATAGGGATTGAAAAGGGTTGCCAGCTTGTGAACACAACAGGGTTAAATATTGTTAAAGAATTTTTAAATTGCTTCCATAAAATACCAGGAAATCTGGCACCAGTTGTACATTTCAGCATACTATTGCAAGCCTTTCATAAGAAGACTAAGTGTGGCGGATACAGCGGGCAAAGGGACAGCAGTATCATTAAACAGAGAAAGAGATTCTAATTAAAAGACCTTTGTTTGCAAACATCCCATGTGCCAGCTGAAAACAGAGACGGGCATGAAATGTAGAAGGAAAGACTAAGGGCATAGTACACTGGCAAGCTGCTCAGCTATCCTTGGACAGCATAATGCTAATTCTGTTCAAATTTAACAAATATCATTGCATACACGTCATTTCTAAATATTAGATCAATATTGGGTCAAAAAACTGAAATATCATTCCACTATACCCAACAACACCTCTTCTGATGTCCATCACTGATCCATGTGATGTGACAACATTTATCCTGGTAAATGTCACTCATCCAAGCTCTTGTTGAGTTTGAGAGCCAGATAACAATACAAGTCAGAAACTAGGCACAGTCATGTTATCAAATCTGCCCCAGTGTTTCAGTTTTGCATGGAGATATTCTTCAAGTAAATCAGGAATGGGGTATGGGAAGGACCTAGCTCATCCGCCGTAAAAGGTCACAGTGCTGGGTCTTGGCACCAGTTCCTCTACTTAGTAGAGTCCTTGTGAGCTCCTGGTCTTCCCTTTTTTCCTCCTTACAGAGGGTTGGACTTAGCTGCCAGGAGGCTTCTGGTGACATGCGCAGAGAGACAGTTGACTGACTGGGAGATATGAAGACCATAAACTATGAGAAGCCAGAGATCAATACTGGAAATGCAGCATATAAGTACAAGCTAAATTAGAACACTAAATCCAAGTCAGTTACAAGGCAAGTCACAACACCGAAAGAAACTGCAGGTCAAAGCACGTCGGATAGCAGGATACCGAGAAAGGAAAGAAACGGTTTCTCCAGAAGGTCAAAGGCCAGCGGGGTTAGGTATCCAGATCACAATTCAGACAATGCAGTTCTGCTCATTAGACTTGACTCCACTCGAATCAGTTAGATCTCTGAGTGTCTTTGAAAAACTGGTAGTGCTCGATGATCCTGTTTCAAGAGCAAGTAATAGTACTAAATTCCAAGTAGAAAAGTTCAGTACTCATTTCAGTGAACAATATAAAAGCAAAGTTTTATATCATAAGTTTAAAAAGGTTCTTACTCAGCCCATGAAAAGATTTAGGATTGCAGTAACAATATATCAGTGCCAAATACATCACCAAGATCAGATGGCTACATGGCCATGCAACACATGCCAGTCAGAATGATGGGTCCTGGTTGGAACCAAGGATTATACATTTTCTGTCCAGATTTCAGAGACTGTGCACTCTTTTCAAACCATTTAATTGCTGAAATACATCTAAAATAAAAAGCAATGTTAAAAATAGTCTTACAAATAAAATAATCATTAGAAATCCCCCCCCCCCAGTTTTGTGTCTGCAGCTCCTATGCAGATTTATGTGTTGCTAATGTTACAGGCTTTAAACAAACCCCATGTATCCTGTAGTAATACTTCATTCCATCTGGAAGAGAATATGAGAAAACATATCACTTACAGTAGGGTAGGTTCACAGTTGCGCTTTGGGGTTTCTTTGTTTGGCTTTGTCCTAAAAGCTGAACTGGAAAAATCAAAGTCGCCAGATGTAGCATTTGCTGGACCCTATTCATTATGATCGGGTTTCCAAGGTTCTAGCATGTTGCTGAGCTCTTTTGCCGAAAGCGTGCTGTGCTATTTTATCTGGAATTAATGTGAAGAATGCCATAGGCATTGGGTACACTAGCATTTTTTTTAAGTCTGTGTGTTCTCTAATTAAGGACTAGAAATGGACTAGACTTGGAGCGTAGGTCCCCATATTTGGCAAGACACACGTAGGTTTTTTTTACACGAACACACAGATCGCGAGAATAAAACTCATGGGGTTCTCATGCACAGTTCTGATGACATTTGTGGACAAGACTCACCCATTTAGATGCCATCCATGAGCAATCTGTGTCCTGTCCATTTTCCTTATGGGCTCCTGCAGATGAGCATAGGTGCAGATACACTCGCGATAGCGCAATTTCTTGTGCTGTGAAGGTTGCACTATCTCACGTGTATCTGCTCTGTTTACTGCACATTTTCCGTGCAGTGTCCGAGCAGCAGGCCCACAGCCGAGGAGACAGCGGGGTAGATAAAGGCCTTGTCACAGAGCTCTACCATCTCCTTCCCTGGTGGTAGCTCGGGACCCAACCAAGTTACTGCTGGAAGAGTTCACAGGGAAAAGTAACAGGAGGTTATCTGTAGTATTTCTTGTCACTCGTGACGCCACTGTTCTGTCCTCTGCAGTGAACTTTGATATTAGAATAAAGTAGTCCACACACAGGGAAACGTTGTGGACAAACCGGGAACGGTCGGTATTGTCCGTTTAATGTAACTTCAACACAGTCCTCTTTATAATAGCAGTTTGGCACAGTTTCAACCAGAGAACATGGTGTGACAGGGAGGATTTTTGGGGTATTCCGAACAATCCACAGTCCTAGTTATCAGTGTGATCGCACTCCCAGTGACTTTCTCTCTCTCCAACTCTCTACTGGTCAACACTCACACTTCTGGTGCCTTTCTCTTACCAAGCAGCAGTCCTTCCTACTCATTCATTACTTAGTGGTAGCACTGGCACATCCTGGGTAGACTGGTCCCAGGCCACCCAAAAGGGAATCACTCAGCTACCTCCATTCTCTCCACACACAGGCTGATCACTGAAGTGTGGGTGTCAGACTTCTCTCACATGCGAGACTAACTTACTAACTCTCCACAGATGGTTTCTCTGACCCTATGACTGATTTGCTCACTCACTCCTGACTCTCTTGCAAACACATATATAAGACATAGTCACATGACACAAAACATGATACTTTTTCCAGACATAACCCAGACATCAACCTATTCAGTGCTGCAGAGGTGCAATACACATATCTCTGATGCATTCCACAATTAAGACACTGACAGGACAATGGCACGAGATAGACACATAACATTATGGAGGGGCCCACTAACTCTGGGCCACTACATCTGTACTACCTTGGACCATTCATATTGGCACGGGACACATTCATGCCATGATTTAAAAAACTGTGCAGTCTAATTTGTCTGTAATGTTTTCAATTCCCTTAAGAAATTGCGCAGTTCATTGTGCAATTTCTCAGGGAATAGGTGCGCATTTGCACACCCCCAAAGACTCCTATGGTGCCTTAGGTGCACAAATACGCATGAAAATAGAGCACATCGCTGTTTTTTGTTTTTTTTTGCATGTGTGAAATGCATGCGCAAAACTGGAAATGAGAGTGAACCAATTAAAAACACAGGGTTCTATTCGCTGTACAATCCATGCATATTTTGCTCACATAAACACACGTGTGATTAAGCCTTTACATGGAAGTAACAATGATAAAAAGCATTAATACTGGTGTAATATGCTGACATGCCAAAGTTATGGGAGAAGAACAAATATTATGTAGGATCTCCTCTAGCCTGGCAAAGTGCAGCAAATCAGCATTGCATAGATTCTATAAGTGAATAGAAGACGTCTGGAAGGATACTGAGCCATGCCATCTAGATAGCCACCCACAGCTCAGTGGTATTTGTAGGTGCAGGATCTTTGGTGCGACTGGACCTTTCTACCACATCCCATTAATGCTGGATTGTGCTCATGTCAGGTGAAAATGCAGGCCACAACACTTATAGGAACTCCTCAGAATTCTCCTCAAACCGGTTCTGAACAACTTGAACCCTGTGGCATGATGCATTATTCTGCTAGAATATCCTATCATTGTGTGGGTAAATGAAGTCCATAAAGGGCTGCAAGTGGTCACTAAGCAGTGAAATGTAGTGGGCATTGGTTAATGACTTGTTTAGGCAGACCAGTGGACTCACCCCATGTCTTGAAGCATTAGCATAGAAGCACACCATGTTGTTGACAACTGGGGTCCATGACTTCATGGGGTCTGCTTCACAAATGAACTCTGCCATCAGCCCAAAACAATTGGTACCATAACTGATCAGATCATGCCATATGTTGCTAATCCTCTAGGGTCTAGGTAGCAACTTCACAAGTTCAGGGGAGGCACTTTGTCTGATGTTGTGGTGTCAACAGAGGCACTCTGGTGGGTCTTCTTCATATTTCATGGAAGCTAAAGCATGCTGCACTGTCCTACGGTATATGAATGTGGGGCATCCTGCATTGAAAGTGGATTTGATTTTTGCCATATACACTTGTCTGTACACACAAACATGTCTAGTAGAGATAAGTGTGCAGACTGGGTAAAGGCAGATACGCGAGCGAGCATCGCTCTTCTCGAGTAACTGTATACTCGTCCGATCAAACGCGGGGGGGAGGGGAAAAGGGGGGGAGAGTGAGAGAGATCTCCCCCACCCCCACCCGCTCACCCCCGCCGCCCTCCGGCATTTGCTCGGACGAGTATGCAGTTACTCAAGAAGAGCAATGCTCGCTTGAGTATCTGCCTTTACCGAGCATGCTCGCTCATCTGTAATGTCTACCAGACACCGCTGGTCATGATCACTAAGCACCCATGGATGGCCATAGTACTGTTCATTGTGAGTTTGGAAATGCCTTCAGTGCACATGATACTGTGGCTTGCGGAATGTTAAACCCCGATACAAGTTCGGAAATGGAATGTCCCATCAGACCAGAGATTGAAGCTGCAAGAAGATAATTTGCATATTCCCTGAGCATTCTGGGAAAAGCAAAGAATCACTGCAAGTGGGAAGATTGCTGGGATTAGTCGGGTCTAGCTGTTCGGAGGAGATCGCCAGATCGTAAGTTGTACACTTAGTAGTCTTTTATAGGTTATATATCTTTACTACAATTCTTGACTTTTAGAAGTTTGGAACTGGACATAACTGAGAACATGGAAAAGGAGGGGAGCCATTTGGAGAGCTGCAACATATGCTTTAGGTTTACAGACCTACCAGAGGAAAAGCCAAACTTCCCCTTCCACAAATGTAAATTTGTATCTCTATGGGAGGAAACGGTGCATAGTCTTCAGGAAAGAATAGTTACATTAAACTTATTAAGGAAGGTGAGGATTTACTTGAGAGAGCAGAAGAAAGTCTTCAAAATGTTGATCCAGCACCCATACTGCTCAGGAACCAGTACAAAGTTCTCATGCAGGGGAACCCAGTACTTGTTCCTGAGCAGAAGGAGACTCAGAGGTACAGAAAGAAATGACTCTACCCACAAAGAACAGAGCAGGGGAGAAAGAGATACATTAAGAAATGACTCTACCCACAAAAAAACTGTGCAGCAAGCACACAGAGTCCTCTTAAATAGAGAAAAAGAAGTGCTGTTGGGAAGAAGAAAAGGAGAGTGGTGGTTGTGGAGGGTTCCCTACTAAGAGGAACAGGGGCTGTTGTCTGCAGACCTGCCACCTCACGAGAGGTGTGCTGTCTTCCAGGTGCACAAATCAAAGATGCGTCTGATAGGCTGTCAAGACTCTTCAGTCCTACAGAACACCACCCATTCCTACTCATACATATGGGGACAAATGATACTGCAAAAAAGGACCTTGCAACTATCTGCAGAGACTTTGAAGACCTCGGAAAGAAGGTGAAGGAAATAGTCATGGAATAAGAAGATGGAATAGGATTCTAGAGGTGAACAACTGGCTACGTCGATGGTGCCATCAGCAAAGATTTGGATTTCTAGACCATGGAGTGAATTACCTATATGATGGACTCCTTGCTAGAGATGGGTTGCACCTTATAAAAACAGGTAAGCATATATTTAGTGAGTGCCTTGCTTCACTCATTAGGAGAGCTTAAAACAAGAACAATATGGGAAGGGAAGTGAAAAGCCAGGTAAAAATATACAGCTAATTAATACATTTGAGAACCTGGCTATTAGAAGGGGAAAGAAAGAACAGAGACAAAAAACTCAGGAGGAAAGTAGAGGAGCAAGAGACCCCGATCACAAACTACAATGTTTCTACACAAATGCAGAGAGCATGGGAAACAAACAAGGAGAATTGGAGCTGCTAACACAGGAAGAGAAATATGATGTCATAGGCATCACAGAAACTTGGTGGAATGATACACATGATTGGAATACAAGGCTTGAAGGAAACAACTTATTTACAAGAAACAGACCTGAAAGAAAGGGGAGGAGGTATTGCGTTGTATCTTAGGAAAACATTTATCTCCACAGAGATTCAAGCTTCAGAACATAGTAGTTCTGTAGAAACTGTTTGAGCAAGAATACAAGGGGAGAACAACAGAAAGGACACCATTATAGGCATTTACTATAGGCACATGGACAAGCAGAAGATATGGATGAACTCTTTCTACATGAGATGGCCAAGCTCTCCAAAAAGCACAACATAGTGATTATGGGAGATTTTAACTATCCAGACATTTCTTGGGAATCTCTCTCAGGTAAAAGTAATGGATCCAACAAATTTTTATCCACTCTTGCTGACAACTGTATCTTCCAAAAGGTAGAAGAGAAAACAATGGGATCTGCTATCTTGGACCTAATTCTTACCAACAGGGTGGAAATGGTTGAGGAAGTAAAGGTGTCTGGGGCCTTAGAAGGCAGTGATTATACTATCCTTGAATTTTGGATAAAAAGGGGAGGAAGACCTGAGTAAACGCGGACCTCAAGTTTGAATTTCAGAAAGGCAGATTTTAATGAACTCAGAAAGACAGATTTTAATGAACTGAGAAAGATGGTGGGAAGAATCCAATGGCTGGATATTCTTGAGGACAGAAATGTCCAAGAAGGTTGGGAAATATCGCGAAATGAAATTCTCAAAGAACAATCATTAGCAATTAGAGATGAGCGAGCCTACTCGGCCACGCCCCTTTTTCACCCGAGCACTGCAATTTTCGAGTATTTCCGTACTTGGGCGAAAAGATTTAGGGGGCGCCGTGGGTGAGTGGGGGGTTGCAGCGGGGAGTGGGAGGAAGAGGGCTCCCCCCTGTTCCCCGCAGCTACCCCCCCGCGCCACCACGCCTCCCCCCGCCCCCCGGCGCCCCCCGAATCTTTTCACCCGAGTACTGAAGTACTCGAAAATCGCGGTGCTCGATCGAGTAAATACTCGAATTGAGTAGATTCGCTCATCTCTATTAGCAATCCCTAAAAAAGTAAGAATGGGAAGCATTTAAAGAGACCAGGATGGATGAACACAAACTTGCACACAAGTTAAAAAAAAAAGAACATTTTTTATCAAACGGAAGAAGGGGGAATAGCTAAAAAAGAATAAATTGAGGCTTGCAAAAGAGGCCAAAAGCAATAAAAAAGGATTTTGGGGATATGTCAAAAGAAAAGTCAAGGATGCTATTGGATGCTTACAAGATGAAAATGGTGAGTTGGTTAAGAATAATGTTGAGATGGCCGAACTTTTAAAATTCCTTTTTTGTATTTGTTTTCTCTCAGAAAGTAGATGGAACATCAACTGATCTTTCCTGTGCTATTGGGGGAATAAAAGAATGCAGGCTATCTGTAAGCAGAGAGATGGTGAGGGAACACTTAGCTAACTTAAATGAATTCATGTCTCAAGGTCCAGATGAATTACATCCTAGGATACTAAAGCAAGCAGTGGAGGTAATTGCTGAATCACTCGCCATAATCTTTGAAAATTCCCGCAGAACAGAAGAGAAGTCCCAGAAGATTGGAACATGGCAAATGTTGTCCCTATCTTCAAAAAAGGGAAGAAGGTGGATACAGAAAACTACAGGCCTGTGAGCCTGACTTCTATACCGGGAAAGATCTTTTAACAAATTATTAAACAGCATGTATGCAAGTATTTGGATGAAAATTGAATAAATAATCAGAGCCAGCATGTGTTTGTAACAAACATGTCATGCCAGATGAATCTAATTTCCTTCTATGACATTATCACCGACTGGGTTGATCAGGGAAATGCGATGTATATAGTATATCTTGACTTTAGTAAAGCATTTGACAAAGTATCTCATACCATACTTATTGAAAAAATGACCAAATATGGGATTGACAAGGCAACTGTTAGGTGGATTCACAACTGGCTGAGTAATCACATACAAAGAGTGGTCATAAATGGCTGCAAAAAGTGCATCATCCAAGTGGAAGAATGTATCAAGGGGGGTGTCACAAGGCTCGGTCCTAGGCCCAGTGTTGTTCAACATTTTTATAAATGATCTGGAGGAGGGAGGTGATGGGAAACTGATAAGATTTGCCAATGACACAAGGCTAGGAGGTATAGCTATCACTAGGGAAGAGAGATAGAGTATTCACAAAGATCTAGAAAAGCTTGAACAGTGGGTAGCGACTAACAGAATGGTATTTAACAAGGAGAAATGCAAAGTCCTATATCTGGCAAAGAAAAATGAAAAAAGCACTTACAGAATGGGAGGAATTGGGCTAAGCACCAGCACATGTGAAAAAGACTTGAGTATACTAATACATCATAGACTGAACATGAGGCAGCCAAAAAGGTAAACACAATTCTGGGATGTATTAAGAGAAGCATAGAGTCTAGATCACATGAGGTAATTATCCCCCTGTACTCTCCCCTAGTCAGACCTCATCTGGATTACTGTGTCCAGTTCTGGGCACCCTACTTTAAAATAGACATCGACAAACTGGAGCAAGTTCAGACAAGAGTTAACAAGATAGTGAGCGGTCTGCAAATCATGTCCTATGATGTTGCAAAAAAGAAGGCTGAGAGGAGACTTAATAGCTGTCTACAAATATCTGAAGGGCTGTCACAGTGCAGAGGGATCAGCCCTATTCTCATTTGCACAAGGAAAGACTAGAGAAGCAATGAGATGAAACTGAAAGGGAGGAGACACAGATAAGATATTAGAAAAAAACTTTCTGACAGAGAGGGTGATCAATGAGTGGAACAGGTTACCACAGGAGGTAGTGAGTTCTCCTTCAATGTAAGTGTTCAAACAAAGTCTGGACAAATATCTGTCTGGGATGATTTAGTGAATCCTGCACTGAGCAGGGGGTTGGACCCGATGACCCTGGAGGTCCCTTCTAACTCTACCATTCTATGATTCTTTGATACTATGATCAGTTTGGCACCCACCATAATGCCTCATTTAATCTCAGATAGTTCATGTTGACTTACCCTGAGTATACTGGCCAGTTTTCAAGATAACATCTCACAACATATTCAGTGGTGGGCTTTCCGAAGTCATTACAAATGGCACTTTGTAGTAACTTTATATATTACTATCTCATGACTTTTGGTACATGAGTGTATTTTCATCCTGCAGGTTACCTGTATAGAGACATACTGCAACAATCCATTAGCTCTCTGCAACCATATGCAAGATGATATAACAAATGAATCAATACAGATGTCATTGTAACCTTTTTCTTAGTAGATATATGATTTGTCATGTTGTGTTTCTGCAAAATGTAACAATAATTAATTTTTTTTCTATGGCTAATCAATGTCGCAGCGTGACATTCCAGCAAAAGTAAATCATGAAAATAGGAGAAGGAACTTAAAGTAGATCTGTAATGGAACATGAGTCATTTTTAGTGAAAATGTGGTTAAATGTCATTTAATACATCTCTGCTCGCAATGTGCATCCCAAAATCATTTAATTCTGGTGGTTGAAGCAGTCAAGTGAAAATACAATTGTTATACTGTAGATTGTCCAATCAGATACCTAACTGCATAATGTATTGTGCTCTTTGTAAAGTTCTATCTACTTTATGGTACATACAGTATTGCTCTAACAAGATACATGTGCAGAATGTCATTTGTATAGATACTCAGTATAGCCTGATTAGACCTATTTTCCCTTATGGCACATAGTACACTCTTTGCAAAACATAAATATTAGAGATGAGCGAGCATACTCGTCCAAGCTTGATGCTCGTTCGAGTATTAGGGTGCTCGAGATGCTCGTTACTCGAGACGAGCACCACGCGGTACTCGTCTCGATTAAACGAGCACTGACCATTGAATTCAATGGAGCCGGCAATACAGCCGGCTCCATTGAAAGCAATGGGCTGCCGGCGATCTCAGGATGAATTTTCGGGAAGGGCTTAAAAATATAAGCCCTTACCTGAAAATCATCCTAAAATGTGTAAAAATAAAAAAAATAAAAAATGTCAGCATAAAGATCGTTCTCCTCTGCCATAGCTGTAACAGCTGTGGCAGAAAAGAACGATGTTTGCCCATTGAATTCAATGGAGCCAGCAATACAGCCAGCTCCATTGAAAGCAATGGGCTGCCGGCGAGCGCGGGATGAATTTTCGGGAAGGGCTTAAAAATATAAGCCCTTACCTGAAAATCAACCTAAAATGTGTAAAAAAAAAAATTATGTCAGCATTAAGATCGTTCTCCTCTGCCGGCACCATTGAATTCAATGGGCTAACATCGTTCTAGAGGAGAACTATCTTTATGCTGACAGTGCGGGGGGGGGGGGGGGGGGAGGTCTCACGCCCGCGCTCGCCGGCAGCCCATTGCTTTCAATGGAGCCGGCTGTATTGCCGGCTCCATTGAATTCAATGGGCTAACATCATTCTTCTCTGGCACAGCTGTTAAAGCTGTGGCAGAGGAGAGCGATCTTCATGCTGACAGTGCGGGGGGTAGGCCCACTCTTGCCGCTATTGTGGCTTAATAGTGGGACCTGGGAACTTGAGATGCAGCCCAACATGTAGCCCCTCGCCTGCCCTATGCGTTTCTGTGTCGTTCCCATCACTTTCGTGAATTTCCCAGATTTTCACGCATGAAAACCTTAGCGAGCATCGGCGATATACAAAAATGCTCGAGTCGCCCATTGACTTTAATGGGGTTCATTACTCGAAAAGAACCCTCGAGCATCGCGGGAAGTTCGACTCGAGTAACGAGCACTCGAGCATTTTGGTGTTCGCTCATCTCTAATAAATATCAAGCCCTTAGAAGGATCTGTCGATTTGCTGCAAATCTCAACATACATTTACATGTCAGGCAGTTATGCAAATGATTAAAGTTGTGGGCTGATGAGATGAACGGTCTTGCCACTCGAGGCCATAAAAGTGGTTCCAGCCTTGACCTATAATAAGGCTCTCAGAGGCTCCTTGTGTGTAGTGGGTCTCTTTTTCTGTTTGTATGGAGCTTGTTGACCACTAGATATGCCTCTATGATGCAGTCAAAGAGATTTTGCTTAGATAACAGAGTTTGAAAAGGGGGTGCGTTATTGGAATGCAAGAAGCTTGATGGTTATATTGACAAATTGCCCACCCCCTGAGGCATTCTGACCATACTCTAAGGAAATGTTGGGACCAGTGACTGGGCTCTAGATGCCCTGGACAGACCACCAGTAGAGAAGATTGTTTGATCAACCAAAAAGCATGAGCAACTCCAACTGTTTTGTTGTCCGTTATCCAAAGACAGGTTGCACCATTGTTACAGGTTCCTGTATCTGTTGCAACCATTTACAGGCGCTTGGCTGAAGGACATTTGGTCCCACAGTGCCCATTATATATACTGCCTTTGACACCTACCCTCACCCCCATTTGCAGTGATATCATGAACAATGAAACTGGACTGCTAAGAAGTGTTATCAGGTTGTCTTCAACAACCAATGCAGGTTTAGTTTGTGCGCTGATGGCAGCTGTGTTCATATCTGTAGACCTTGGGGCGAGCGCCTCAACCCTGCCTTTGCTGTGAAATTGCACACTTTCCCCATGGTTTTGCATGATTATCTGGGGCCATCATATACAACAGTCAATCATCCCTATTAGTAGTACAAGGGACAATGACAGCTCAGCAATATGTTCAGCACATCCGGCAGCCACATGTGTTGCCTCTTTAATGGCAAGGCTTCCAAAAGGCATTTTCCAGCAGGATAATGCTCGGCCGGTCACACAAGGGGGTCACAAGAATGTCTCTACAACATTGTCACACTTCCATGACTTGCCTTGTCACCAGATTAGTCACTAATAGAACATGTATGGGACCATCTGGGATGCCAACTTTAACAGCCTATGAATCTGCATGATCTAGAGGCTCAGTTACAGGAAATGTGAAGCAATATGCCACAGGATACCATACAGAACCTGTATGCCCCCATGCACACCCGTATTTCATATTGCATTTAAGCTAGAGACGATTCAACAGCGTACTAGAGGTTCCTTCAAGTGTTTAATTTTCTACAATAAATTATTCTGAAATTTTAATCATTTATTTCTACATTAAAATCACATATAGTTTTATTCAATTCCGACAACTCTTTCTAGGTGCGTGATTTTTTTTACAATGAGTGTATTTTTGATATCATTAATAAGAGCCATGATTTCAATTCAATTACACAAAAGAAAATATTCAATTGTAAGTTCTACCGTGGGTTATTACTAGAGATGAGCGAGCATACTCGCTAAGGCAAACTACTTGAGCGAGTAGTGCCTTATGCGAGTACCTGCCCGCTCGTCTCTAAAGATTCGGGTGCCGGCAGGGGTGGTGAGCGGGGAGGAACGGGGGTGGGGTGGGGGGGGATCTCTCTTAGACTCTCCCCCCCTGCTCCCCCCTGCTCACTCCCACAACTCATTGCTCTCCCCCGCCGGCACCCGAATCTTTAGAGACAAGCGGGCAGGTACTCGCATAAGGCACTACTCGCTCGAGTAGTTTGCCTTAGTGAGTATGCTCACTCATCTCTAGTTATTACAAATGTATTGTATACAATATAGGAGATACACTATGCTACCAAAAGTAATTAGACACCTCAACAAAATTTAAAAGTAGTATTTAGTTAGATAATGTTAATACTTAGTGGGGCTCCTTTGACTCTAATGACATTAGATATTCTCCATGGAATACTTTCTACTAACATCTGATACACTTCAGATAGTATTTCTTTCCATTCATCCTGCACACATGTGAAGGCTAATCTCCAAAAAGATGCATCAGTCAATCTACAACGGTGCAAAAAACGTTGTCAATAAACAGTTGAGCAATAGAAGAATGTTTTATAGAGTGACAAATCACACTACTCCATCTTCAAATCACATGGATGTATTTGGGTGTGGAGGATGTCTGGAGAACGCCTTTTGCCTTCTGATTGTGTTTTGCCTAGAGCTAAGTGCAGCTGAGGTTCCCTTATTGTCTGGGGATGTTTTACATGGCATGGTCTCAGTCTTTTGGTTGTAGTGGCAAGAACCATGAACCCGGAGGTGTATCTTGGCTTACTACACAATTATGTACTGCTGACAATGTGGTTAAACTCTGGGTATGGTCAGCAATACGTCTAACAAGAAAATCTCACCCCCCCCCCCCCACACACACATGGTTTGCCCTGTAAGTATTGCAGATTTTCTTATAGTTATTGGTTCCATTTCCAAGATTTTCACCTATGAGGAGCATTGGTCCATTTATCCACCATTCACACTCTAGGGAGTAAGAGACCATGCATATTCATGCAGCTCTCTTCATTATAGCTTGTGTAAGTAGCTGAAACAGCTGAACATTTCACTATTCGCATAAACTACAATAAAGTTGGCTACACTCACACATGGCTACCACTCTACCTTATCTACCACATCCGGCTGACAACATAGTGTACTGTTAGTACTTACTGCTCCCTGCTCTCATACTACACATCCCTGTTGTTCTTTTTGATATGGAAAGAACATGTGGGCTGCCACAGACACAGATAAATATGTTTATAACAAGATGGTTGAGGGCCAAACATAATGGCATCATGGTCCCTGGGGTAAGGTTGGGCATGGCTAATGTAGATTTTTACTGACTTATTAGAGACTTTCCCTAAAGGGTAAAGTTTGCCTTGGACATGGGAAATCTGGGGTTTTAATGGCCTATAGTAGCCAGATTGAAAAACTGCACACAGATATTGTTTCCTCTCTGCTGTGCTTGATTGGCTGTGAGGAGGTCAAGTCTTTAGAAGGTCTTAGAAAGCAGGTGAGTACAGGGACTGAAGTGAGGTTGCAGGAGCTGTTGGCTGCATGGCGAAAAAGTGCAGAGACTACAAGGAGACCGAGAGAACTGGGGTGCCACATGACTGAGGCTGAAGTAGTTGGGAACAGCGCTGCCTGTGACAGTGATGAGCAGTCACTTCATGAACCGGGAGTGAATGAAGCATTCTTACTACTGCTGGCACCGATGTGGATCTTGAAGCTGCATCCCCCATACAACAAATTGTAAGTGAGGCCAGCCTCATCACGAAAGTTAGTTGGTGTGTACATCGGTAGGCAAAAAAATGGTTAGACACCTGGCCTATTGCAGCAGACCAAAAGTTGCATTGAGGACATTGAACTGTTTAACAAATTGTGTTGCTTGAGCTTCTCATTGATGGAATGAGATATTTGCAAAGGGAGAAGTGCATGATTCTTAAATATTAGAAACCTTGCCAGAGAGCCCTTTACGTTATATTTCTAAGAGATGATATTGCGGGGCGTTAACAATATTGTAATGCATCAGTTGATAATATGTTGCGAATCAAAGCTAGAAGTTCAATTCCTTAACCGTTATAGTTCTACTGTTTATTGTCATTTCTGTGTCCTTAAATAAATATTGTACATTTTGTTAACTTCGTTTGCTGCATTGTATCCTGAAATTTGCATCGCTACCCTTCCACCCATGACAGACTAACTCTATTTTTGGCTTTATGTAGATTATAGTTGTTCAAGTACTATAATTCCCACCCTACTATTCTATTACCTTACTTGACTTTATGTATGATCTTCTTACTGTGGAAATATAAATGGATCTGTGTTGTCCAAAGAATTCTGCATTTGACTTGCCTTATCTCAGTTGGCTTGAGAAAGCAGTATTTTTTCACATTTTTTTTCTTGTGCAGTCAAGGACAATGATCTGAACTAAGGATATTCTTTGTTGATGGATTGTAACTTGATGAATGGTTACTGTGCCCCCTGTGGCATATTTGTCAGGGCAGCCACTTCTGGGAAGATTCACTGCTGTTTTAAGTCTTCTCCATTTGGAGGTAATGGTTCATATTCTCATTTGATGGACTTCAAGAGTTTTAGAAATGGCTTTGTATCACATTCATTTATTTCAATAACTTGTTTTCTCATCTCTTCTAGGACTTCCTTTTATTATAGTGGAATGTTCTTGCAGAAGGTAACTACAAATTTTTCATGCTAAGTTTGCATATATGAGTCAATGTCTAACCTTTTAAAAGGGCCTTCAAACATGACTGGGAATAGAAGCCAAACCAGAGACTTCTTCAGAATGAAAAGGTAATCATGTACATACAGGCTCTATTGTTTTTTTCCCCCTTGTCAGTGTATAGTAGGTTTGTGGCAGGCTACGCAAAATGCCTTTGATGTCGGCACTGTTTTTCCTTGTGGACACCACCTAGTAGGTTTGAGAAGACTTGAAGAATCATACAATGCTCCTCTGGGAAATTTGATATGCAAATGGAAATGTTACAATGTCTCAGCAGTGCTTTGTATTAGATGGTAGCTTTTCTACAAGTCAATGTCTGACCTTTTAGAAGCCCTTATAATATGACTAAATATAAGCCAGAACCAGAGTCTTCTTCCAAAGGAAAAGAGAATAGAGATGAGCGAGCACCAAAATGCTCGAGTGCTCGTTACTCGAGTCAAACTTCCCGCGATGCTCGAGGGTTCGTTTCGAGTAATGAACCCCATTAAAGTCAATGGGTGACTCGAGCATTTTTGTATATCGCCGATGCTCGCTAAGGTTTTCATTTGTGAAAATCTGGGAAATTCACAAAAGTGATGGGAACGACACAGAAACGCATAGGGAAGGCAAGGGGCTACATGTTGGGCTGCATCTCAAGTTCCCAGGTCCCACTATTAAGCCACAATAGCGGCAAGAGCGCCCCCCCCCCCCCACCCGCACTGTGAGCATAAAGATCGTTCTCCTCTGCCACAGCTGTAACAGCTGTGGCAGAGAAGAACGATGTTAGCCCATTGAATTCAATGGAGCCGGCAATACAATGAGATTGGTCCCTGCGCTGAGCCAATGAGCAGGCGGGGATTTTAAAGCTCTGGCTGCTGAATAGTATAGAGAAGCAGTTCAGGAGAACTGCCAGCGGCTGCAGCTGAACTCCGGCTGCAGCGGAAAGGTGAGTATATATATTTTTTTTATTTTTACACATTTCAGGATGAATTGCAGGGAAGGGCTAACATATTTAACCTCTTCCCGACAATTCATCCCGCGATCGCCCGCAGCGCATTGCTTTCAATGGAGCCGGCTGTATTGCCGGCTCCATTGAATTCAATGGGCTAACATCGTTCTTCTCTGCCACAGCTGTTACAGCTATGGCAGAGGAGAACGATCTTTATGCTGACATTTTTATTTTTACACATTTTAGGATGATTTTCAGGTAAGGGCTTATATTTTTAAGCCCTTCCCGAAAATTCATCCCGCGCTCGCCGGCAGCTCATTGCTTTCAATGGAGCCGGCTGTATTGCCGGCTCCATTGAATTCAATGGGCTAACATCGTTCTTCTCTGCCACAGCTGTTACAGCTATGGCAGAGGAGAACAATCTTTATGCTGACATTTTTATTTTTACACATTTTAGGATGATTTTCAGGTAAGGGCTTATATTTTTAAGCCCTTCCCGAAAATTCATCCTGAGATCGCCGGCAGCCCATTGCTTTCAATGGAGCCGGCTGTATTGCCGGCTCCATTGAATTCAATGGTCAGTGCTCGTTTAATCGAGACGAGCTCGGACGAGTATGCTCGCTTATCTCTAAAAGAGAACCATGCAGCTGTCCTTCTGGAAAAGACTCCATGAATGGCAGATGTGTGTGTGGGGATTGTATAGAGTGTCCTTGGGAGCTGAGCCCATTCCATGAGCAATGGGTGTCCGGTGTCTTTGACTTCTGACACCTTATGGCCTTAGTCACACGGGCGTTTTTTCACGCGATTTGCGCATCGCATGACGGATGCGCATGCGCAAATCGCGTGACCGGCGCCGAAAAATCGGCCCAAAAATCGCCCGAAAATCTGCTCCTAGCCGCGTTTCATTAGAAACGGGCCGGAGCTGTCCAGCGCATTGCATTCAATGGAGCCGGCAATACAGCGGCTCCATTGAATGCAAGCGCTGCGGGCGTGCGCGGGGTTAATTGTCGGGAAGGGGTTAAATATATAACCCCTTACCTGCAATGCATCCTTAAATGTGAAAAAATTAAAAAAAAGGATGTTCTCACCTGCAGGTAAGGGGTTATATATACTCGCATTGCAGGTAAGGGGTTATATATTTAACCCCTTCCCGACAATTAACCCCGCGCACGCCGGCAGCCCATTGCTTTCAATGGAGCGGCTGTATTGCCGCTCCATTGAATTCAATGGGCAAACATCGTTCTTCTCTGCCACAGCTGTTCCAGCTGTGGCAGAGAAGAATGATTTGTCTTCTATATGTTCTCAATGGGGTCGGCGCTGCTGCCGCCGGCCCCGTTGAGCGCATATAGAGAAGAGAACAGGAATCGCAGATCGCAGATAGGTGCGATCTGCGATTTCTGTTCTCTAATTTATCGGACGAGCGCATAAAAAGCGCTCATGTGTCCGATACCATTGCAAAGCAATGGTTTTAAAAAGTCGCCAGACGCATGCGCATGCGCAAATCGCGGCAATAAACGCCCGTGTGACTAAGCCCTATTGCAGCAGCCGCCATTGGAGAAGTGGCTCCAGAAGTGGCTGTTAATCATTTATATGCCTCTGTCATCCTGGCTCCCCGACTTCATTTCTATTTATCACCCCCTCCTTTGCGCAGTCCTTACCTTCTCCTTCTACCCAATTGTCTATGTTTTGGGGTCTTATTGTCTGTTATAAGTGTTTGGTTATCATTTACCATGTTTCTGGTTTAAACTACAAAAAAAAGAGATCTGGATCAGCACATAAGGTATGCCGGGGGATGTTCCATGATACACAACTGTCTTTATGACTCATTTGTATGCTACCATTTGTTTTGTGACCAAACATAACACTGTGCTTTGATTTTCTCATTTAGTGTTATGTGCTGTTCACAATTTCCTGACAATAAAATACTTCTGAATCATAAATGCCATTGTCAACTTCAGTAGGCATTAAAATGTCCTGAATGCTCCCTCCTGGTGAGATCACAGGGTGCTGTTCGAGTGTCATGCCAGCAATGTGCCTTGTGAATAGAATGTCTTGCAAAATTCAGTATACTACAATACTGAAGTATTTCAGTATATCGTATAAGTGGTCAGATGATTGGAGGTTCAAGTACACTTCAGAGGCTAAGAAGTAATAAAAATGGAACAATTTGTTTATAATTATTACAAAAAATAATAAATGTTAAACGTTTTTTAAACCCTTTCCAATAAAAAAAGATGAAAACAAAAAATAAACATATTTGGTATGACCGCATCCATAAAAGTCTGATCTATTAAAAGTTTTAATTTAAAACATTACATAATTAATTCAGCACAGTGAATGCTGTGAGAAAAAAAACACAGTGGGAAAATTATGCTTTTTTTTGTACCACGTCTCCAAGAAAAAAAGCAATCAAAAGGTTGCATGTACACCAAAATAGTACTGGTTGAAACCACAGTTTTCCTGCAAAAATCATCGCTTCACACAGCTGTATGACAGCAAAATAAAAAAAAACTTGTGGTCAGATGATGACGACAGAAAATCAATTATATATATTTTAGAAGATATTTTATTTTTTTAAAGTAGTACAAAAAAACTATATAAATTTGATATCACCTTATCCCCTTAGTGATCAAGCTTTTTTGCTTTTTTTTTAATTTTCGTTTTTTCCTCCCCCCTAAAAAATCGTAACTCCTTTATTTATATATCGACGTAGCTGTATGAAGGCTTGTTTTTTGCGGGATGCACTGGCGTAACTATAGGGGATGCAGGGGATGCAGTTGCACCCGGGCTCAGGAGCTTTAGGGGGCCTATAAGGCCTCTCTTCTCTATGTATAGGGAGCCCAGTACTATGAATAAAGCATTATAGTTGGGGGCCCTGTTACATACCTTGTATTAGGCCCCGAAGCTTCAAGTTATGGCTCTAACGGGACGAGTTGTATTTTTCAATGGTACCATTTAATGTACCATATAATGTACTGAAAAACTTTTTAATAATTCTAAGTGGCGAAAAATGGAAAGAAAATGAAATTCCGCCATCGTTTGGTGCGTTATGTTTCTACGGCGCACAAACTGCAGCAAAAATGATGCGATAACTTTATTCTACAGTAGAATTACTCCAATAGCAAACTTATATAGTCTTTTTTTTTTTTTTGCTGTACTACTTTTTTCAAAGATATTAAATTTTTTTCAATTTTCTGCTGACATCTACTGAGTGGAGTAACATTTTTTTATTTTTCCATTGACGTAGTTGTGCAAGGACTCTTTTTTTGCTGGATGTCCTGTAGTTTGCATTGGTACTATTTTGGAATGCATACGACATTTTGATCGCTTTGTATTGCTTTCTTTCTTGGAGACAGGGTGACCATTCACAGTATGGGGTAAATAATGCATTTCTTTGATAGATCAGACTCTTACAGAAATAGCAATACCAAATATATCTTTTTGTTTTATTATTCTGATTATATTATAAATATGGCAAAAGGGTTTTTTTCTTAAACTTTTATTACTTTTTTTTTTAAATAATTAGTAAAACTTCAATAATTGTATTTAGATTTTTTTTTAGTCCCCCTAGGGGATCACAACTTACGATGCTTTGATCGCTCCTGCAGTGTGACGTAATGCCATAGTATTACATCATACTGTAATCTGACAGGCAGTCTATCAAGCCACCCCACGAGGATAGCTTGATAGGCATTCTGCCATGACAGCCCTGGGGACTTTCAGAAGGCCCCAAACTGCCATTACACCCGCACGGCTCCCTGCGTTCTCATTGCGGGGGGGCCATACAGGACCACGAACATCAGTCGGGGGATTAAAATGCTGCTGTCAGAATGGATAGTGCCATTTAAAGGGTTGACAGCTCCGTTTAGCTGCGCGGCTCATTGGAGCTGTTGCCCGCAGGTGTCAGCTATAAGAAACAGCCCGTGTATGGAGGGAGATACTTTTTACTTTGTCTTCATGCACATTTTATGATAGAGTGAATAAAAATAGAAGTATTATTCATGGAATATATTCCTTGACCATTTTGTTAAACTCTATACAGCGTGAGGACTTTTTCTTGAACTTTTGCATTTCTCTTTCCTCCATTTGTACTCCATCACGTTATTTTTTATACAAATAAAAAAATGAAAAAAAGACAATACTTTGTGGGAAAACAAGCACATGTATATCTGAAAGTGAAAAATATTTTCCTACGTCATTGGACTCTTGTAAATACTCTGTGTAACAAACAACGAAGGACAAATGTGCTTAAAGCACAGTATGTTTCAGTCTTATAATAAGGGTGCAGTGAAGTCTACGGGAACTTTGCATCTTTGTATTGTATTGTACGTATTATGTGAAATAAAATAATAATGCAATTGGTTTTCATTAAAAATAAATAAATTTAAAGTTAAAGTTAAAAAGGCAATGTGGGCGTATAAATGGGCGCAATATGCAAGGACATGAGTGAAACACTGATCATTCTGTTGGAAGAAGAAAAGATCTGAAATTAATTAGCCATTTCAATGGGTGTGTTTGTTTACCACGCTCAAATGAACATGCTCTGCGGGCAGAAAAAGTGTGGTAAAATTTGCTGATACGCACTCAAAAAAGACTCATTCATAGAGACAAAAAAAAATTGCGCTAAGGTGCAGGATAAAAATAAAGCTTGTTGTTTGTATAGTGCCATTGTATTCCGCAGCACTTTCAGGTAATTTATTTACTTATTACCCCCCACCAAGCTGGGCACTCATTTTACCAACCTCAGAAGGATGGAAGGCTGAGTCAACCTTGAGCTGGCTATCTAAACCAAGCGTGGATTGAACATGCAACCTTCAGGTTGTGAGTGAGAGCTTAGGAGTGCACTTCTGCTGGCTTAACAGTCTGTGCCACACGAGGCTGTACAAGACTATACTAGAGACAGAGTAAGGTTCAAAGAATGGAGTTTGACACTTTTCCCTGGATCAGCCCTAACGGGACTACATAGAGGAGTGAAGTATCTGTCTTGAAAAGGCTGACCCAAAAGAAGGAGCCTTTCTGAATTCCCTGAAAGTCCCTAAGTGTTAAATAGGAGTGTGGGAACGCAGTAGAACAGAGCAGAAAGAGACCTATGTGTAGTACTGAAGGAAAAAACAAAAGAGTAGTCCAAAACCAAGTTGGAGGTAAGAGCTCTAGAGAGAATAGATTCAGTGCCAGAGGGGAAAGGTCAGAGTCAATGCCAGAAGTCACAAGTCCAGGGGTCATATACAAAATAACAAATACTGCAGCACTAGGTCAAGAAACACCAAACACCGTCTGAAGACCTATATATAGCAGTATTAACTGTGGCCTCTGTGAAGAGGCGCCAGAATAAATACCTACATAGTGATACTGATAGGCTGGCTGAGACAATGGACAGCCCGGCCAGTCTATCAGCATAATAACAGCAGGGAGATCCTTCTCCCTCGGGGACCAGTGAGAAATCCCAATATGTGGTCCGTTGCTGACGTTGTTACATTACACTGTGACCACTCTAGGATCTCGTCAGCACCAGCACCACCATGACAATAGTGATGCTATGTATGACTGCTAGCTTTGAAAGGAAGTGGGAATAAAGCAGTCTCCATAAGCTTCCTTCATATAGATTATTACCCCCATGCATGTCACAGCAGGGTATGGAGAAATAATCTTTTTTAAATCTCGCCATACCCCACTGTAATGTACAGATGGGGTACACATCTACGTAACTTCTTAGTTCACAGTCATTTCAATACTAAGCCACAGTCAGCCTATAATTGGTTAAAATTATCCTCCATTAAGGGGTCATACCTGCAAGGAATTGTGCATTCTGTGTTCATATGAAAAAACATTCACAAATCTGATAAATTTAAAGACCCTCAAACAGAACAGTTCATCAATTAATTCACTCTATAAGTGATTGACTGCTATTCACACTAATGTAGGGAAGGATGTCATTAACTGATAGGACCGCCCACTGGACTCCTAAGACCAGAATGAGCATGCATTTAAATGGACGAATTACAAGTCATACAGAATTGCTTCCCATAAAACTATATACCAATCTGTTGACTCCTCCTGCTCTATAATATACTACCCACAGATCAGACTGCATGTTTAACCCCTTAAAGGGGTTGTCCCGCGCCGAAACGGGTTTTTTTTTCAACCCCCCTCCCCTCCCCCGTTCGGCGCGAGACAACCCCGATGCAGGGGTTAAAAAAGAACACCGGAGAGTGCTTACCTGAATCCCCGCGCTCCAGTGACTTCTTACTTACCTGATGAAGATGGCCGCGGGGATCTTCTCACTCGGTGGACCGCAGGGCTTCTGTGCGGTCCATTGCCGATTCCAGCCTCCTGATTGGCTGGAATCGGCACGTGACGGGCCGGAGCTACACGGAGCTGGCATCCAGCACGAGCAGCCCCATTGAAAAAAGAAGAAGACCGGGACTGTGCAAGCGCGGCTAATTTGGCCATTAGACGGCGAAAATTAGTCGGCTCCATGGAAACGAGGACGCTAGCAACGGAGCAGGTAAGTGAAAAACTTCTGATAACTTCTGTATGGCTCATAATTAATGCACAATGTACATTACAAAGTGCATTAATATGGCCATACAGAAGTGTATAGACTTACTTGCTGCCGCGGGACAACCCCTTTAAGGACACAGGACTCAAATTTACATATGAGTTTTTTTATTTGGGGAATCAGGAGCCAATCTCGCTCCAAACAATGTGGGTTCCAGCTGTTTCTGGCAGCTGATATTTGCCAGCAACAGCCATGATCAGGGTGAACGTTGATTGCTGTTAACCATTTAAATGCCAATATCAGCTCTGACAATGGCATTTAAGTCCCCTGATTTAAGTTTAGTCTTACCTGAATGTGCCCCCCCCCCTTGTACCTCCCAGCATAGTGATCATAAGGTGCCGTGCAGTTGCCATGACAGCCTGGGGCCTTTTGAAGGCCTCAACCACTGCTATGGCTGATTGTCTTGATATTTGTGGCATGGCTGGAAAACTGTGTGTCAGATTGTGGTATCATGTAGTATTATGGTATTACATTATGTATTACATAATACTGCATGAACGATGAAAAAATGTAAAGACGAGTTAAATAAAAAAATATTTTTATTAATTATTAGAAAAATAAAAGTAAGTACAAGTTTAAAATCACCCATTTTCCTATATTTAGAACAATCAAATGACTAACAAAAAAAAACAAAACTTGATATTGCTAAGTCCCTAAAAGTCCGATGGTAAAGTAATGCATTGTTTGTCCCTCATGGTGAGCGTCCTCTCATGTTGGTCACCCTGTCGCCAAGAACAAATTTTCTAAAAAGCGATCAAAAAGTCATATTTACTCCAAAATGGTACCAATAAAGACTACAGGTCGTCCTGCAAAAAAAAAAAGAACACACACACAACTATGTTGACTGTAAAATTAAAAAGTTATCTCTGTCAGAAGATGTCGGCAGAAATAATTTAATTTTTTTTAAATATATATATTTATTAAATTTGGTTTCATCATTTTTCACTGAGCCACAGAATAAAGTTACCAAATCATTTTGCTGCAGTGTATGTGTCGTAAAAACATGACCCACTCAGATGGTGGAATTATGTTTTTTTTCCATTTCACCACACTTAGAAATTTTTGTAGGTTTTTCAGTAGAATCTATAGTACATTAAATAGTACCATTTAAAAATACAACTCATCCTGCAAAAAACAAGCCCTCAGACAGCAGCAACAATTGATAGCTATTAGAGATGAGCGAGTATACTCGGTAAAGGCAATTGCTCGAGTGAGCAATGCCTTTACCGTGTACCTGCCCGCTCAAGATGAAACGTTCAGGTGCCAGCAGCGGGCACGGAGCTGCGGGAGAGAGCGGATCGGAATAGGGGGGAGATCTCTCTCTCCCTCTCTCCCCCCCCTGCTCCCTACTGCTGACAGCCGCTACTCACCGCTCCCCCATGCCGGCACCCGAACCTTTCATCTCGAGCGGGCAAGTACTCGATAAAGGCAATGCTCGCTCAAACAATTGGCTTTACTGAGTATACTCGCTCATCTCTAATAGCTATGATTTTTTGAACATGGGGAGGAAAAAATTAAATTGAAAAGATGAGTCTTTTCTTAAGAGATTAATGTGACAAGTTGCCTTTATAGAGGCTATCTGGGATAATTGGGCATGGGGATATCACAAGCTGATTATTTTTGCATTCCGCAACTAAAGATACAACCTAATCTACTCCTACGTATTTCCGCTCCGATACCCACATGGATACTTGAGGATTTTGGTGTGAAAATTATTGTGTTTTTAGGTTCAGATTGTGGAAATATTGTGTTTGTGTGAAAGCACACTATGGTGCTCAGGTGGACCTGAACGGTTGGACAGCATTTATTTTAGCAACCAATGGTAACATTTGCTGTCAAAATGAACTATTCTCCTGGGCTGCCGACCGGCCACCTTGGCTTTTATATGCAAGGACCCCTGTTAAATTCAAATTTGGTAAATCAAAGAAAAATATACCACCCAAATCTCTTGTATACTGTATATAGTGTCATAGAAAGGCGACCAGATATTTTTTTGGGGGAAAGAATCTTCAGTAACACGAAATGATATTTAAAACTTAGCACGCATGACTGAGAAAAAAAATCAATGACACATCTCGCAGGCAAATTTTCCAAATACTAAAGACCTGGGTAAGTGTGCCTCTTTCTGTAGTGAGTTCAAAGTGGTAAGAACCTTCAAACAAATTGATGGAATGACTGACATCTGTAGGAAGAAAAGAAGATTTAAAAGTATAAATCAAACCTGTCGCTCTTGAGTTGATCTCTAAAGGTTCGCCAAGACAATCAATATCAACTCAAGAAACCCATGTTTTATTAATGCCGGTGGTGCCAGAATGTTTCATTGTAGCTGCCGTCGGATTTGTTTCCTTTAAAGGGAATTTCCTTGTAGAAAAAAAATGTGAAAATCTGATGTTAGAAAACAAAAATTCTGTGTCTGCGCTCTCTATATGTTAGTTGAAAAAATATAAATGTGTGCTAAAAGCATGTTAATAGGGAAAGGGACTTGTTTTTTGTATAGCGTCAACTTATTCCACAGCGCTTTCAGGTAATTCATTTATTTATTACCCCCCCCAGCAAGCTGGGCACTCATTTTAGCGACCTCGGAAGGGTGGAAGGCTGAGTCAACCTTGAGCTGGCTACCTGAACCAATGCGAAGACGGAACCCGCAGCCTTTAGGTCGTGAGCAGGAGCTTAGTACTACATACTTCTGCCTTAACACTCTGCGCCAAATCTGAAGAAATTTTTTTTTTTAAAGTAGATGTAAAGCCTAAAAAGTTTTTCAGTGTCTTTATGGCCACCTCCGTTGTCATTGACACAATGCTAAGCAAATTTATAGCTAATGGCTAAATTATTGAATGTGGACTTGTTGCTAGGGATATGCTAAATCGGCCTGTCAAGGTATCTGTTGGTAGCAGCCAATTTGTTGCAGATTATTCAGACCTCCCAGTTGCAAATTTAGAATCTTTCATCCTGATCAAGCCTCGGTCTTATCGGTCTGATCATGAAAGTTGAGTGTTGGTGCTACAAATATTTTTTAAGGGACTTCAGTTTTTAAGAAGTAGCTTCATCATTGCTGAGTGCATTCTCTAAAATACCTTTGAGTAGGGAGGAAATGCTTTTCTTAAACTTGCAAACATCTTTAAAGGGATTATCCAGGCAGCACCCACCGGGATACTCCAGGGTCAAAGCGGAAGCCACTGCTCTAACCTCTGTGTAGTGGCCACTTGTAATTGCAAATGCAGCTGTCATTTAAATCATTGGGAGCTGCACTTGTGATTGCAGGCACAGCTGCTATTGATTTCAGTGAGAGCTGTGCTTTCAATTACATGTACCAGATGCTACACAGGGGTTGGTTCCGCTCCATGTCGGACACTGCCTGGGTAACCCCTGTTCCAGTCAACTAGAACATCTAAACTGTTTGGTCTTTTTGGGGCTCTCTGTGTCTTGTTAGGAGGGTATATCCATCTGTTTAGCCTTAACCCTTTCCAATTTACTGTCTGATGTATTCCTACATTCTGATTGAAGCTTGTACAGCTCCAATGTCAGAAGATGCCTGACAGAGTATTCTTACCATCTATTGCCAGCCACTCTGCTGTCGGAGCCTCTCTGGCGCGCACACACTAGCTTTAGCCAGCAGATGGCACCGTTGTATAACAACAAAAAGAGAAAGCCTTTTAGGAAACCCTGAATCCAAAATTGGATTGGAAAGGATTAAATCTATTACAGTCATATTGGTCGGTGTTCACACACGCTGCATGAATGTAACACTGGATTAGGAACACTCTCATAATGGTAAGTCAACAAAAAACCTTTTGCAAGTACCAGAAGTCCGGTCTCTTAAGACTCCTCTTCTACAATGACCTTCTTTTAAAGCTTTAATTCAGTCCCCTAGCAGTTTGAAACATGTAAGTCTAGTGTCTTCTGTTTCTCTCATCAGTATTGGTACTTGTATGCCTAAACTGGAGTCCAATAAAGAAGGAAAGTTTTAAGAGACTTGAGTACCAGTTTTTGCAAAAAGATTTTTCAGAAAGGAATACTAATACTGACATTGCCACGGGCCTTAACCCACTTTGGGCAAGATGGTTATGTGTCTGTTTTGAATAGAGGTGCGGTGTGGGTGAATAGACTGTGATGACAAAGTCATATAGTAATTTTGAAAAACAAAGGGCTAAAATTGAACCCCCTCTTATAATTTACCATGAATCGAGCTGCTTCTGTAGGAAAAGGACATGACAGTTTTGGTTGAACAGCTGTAGCCCTGTTCTCTCATTACTATCAACATGCTTTTGGTGTAATTTTGAAGCCAAGAATCTGAACCGAAGCTACATTAATTTAAAGTGGGTTAGAATACTGAATTTACAGATGTCATGTCTGTATGCAAAGCTTGGGGAAGAGGGGATCAGATCTACAATGACATCTCATTGTCTTTACAGTGAAATTTTTAAAAACTTTTTGTTACACACACAAGGGTTTAAATACTGAAAAATAAAAAAGAACAACAAAAAAAAACTGCACATAATTATTATGACCACAATTATAACAACTACCGTAGAGATGAGTGAGCATACTCGCTAAGGACAATTACTTGAGCGAGTATTGTCCTTAGCGAGTACCTGCCCGTTTGGAAAAAAAGATTCGGGTGCCGGCGCAGGTGAGCGGTGACTTGCGGGAGTGAGCAGGGGGAGCGGGGGGGGGGGGGGGGGAGAGAGATCTCCCCTCCGTTCCTCCCTGCATTCCCCCGCCGCTCCCTGCCCTCCACCGGCACCCGAATTTTTCTTCTGAGCGGCAGGTACTCGCTAAGGACAATACTCGCTCGAGTAATTGTCCTTAGTGAGTATGCTCGCTCATCTCTAATAACAACCCCCGACCATAAAATATTTTATTATTTTCATAAAAAAAACTAAAAAAGAAAATGTTGAAATAGTGTTTTGTTATTTATCTCACTTCTTCAAAACGGGAATAAAAAGTAATAGAAAACTATACTTTTAAGTATAAACTATGTTTATACTTAAAAACTACTCCGGTTTGGAATGTGGTGACACAAAGTCTATTTGCAAAAACAAAGTGTTTATATTGTACAAAAGCAGTAAAACATAATACAACCTCTATAAATTTGGTGGTGTCATAATCATAATGACCAGTAGAGTAGAGTAAACGTAACATTTTACCACATGAGGAAGGCTATAAAAATAAATCCTAAAAAACAATGGGAAATTGCTTTCTTTTCCATTGCGTCCTAGAAAAATGCGAATAAAAGTTAAGCAAAACATTATATGTACCCAATATTGGTTCTTATAAAAACTCAAGCTTGTCTTGCAGAATGCAAGGTGTCATACAGCTACACTGATGAAAAAATAAAGATGTTATGATCACTAGAACACAGGAGGAGAAATGATTTACTGGCTCGTAATGTCACTAAGGCCCATGCTACAAGAGTGTCTGTGCATGCATGAGTGCCGTGTATTTGTGGAACAGACGTTGCTTTTTTGCGTGTGCATCAGCTTATTTTATTGCACTTTTTGCCTGCGTACAAAATATACATTTATGAGTTCAAGATGTGATTTTTTCCTGTGCAATTACAGTGTTTCACGCATTACCTGCCATATTGTGCACGTATTTGTGCTTCTTTGTTGATTTATATGGGGTCTTTTGGTACGCAAATGAGCAGGACAATAGGTCATGCTGTATTTTTTGTGCAAATACGCCTATTTGATGCTGGTCTAAGAGTGGATTCACACGAGCATGTGAATGACAGGCAAAAGCTGCCTGTGATTGGCTGAGCACTTAAGCCAATCAGAAGCAGCTCTTTCAGCAGACAGGGATTTTAATTCCCTGCCTGCTGAAAAAACATCAGTGCAAAGTCATGGACAGCGGAGTCGGGATGCGGCTGGACCCCGGCAGCTGAAGAAAGGTGAGTATGATTTTTTAAAATTTTACAACAGTTTGGGTTGTTTTTCAGGGAAGGGTTTATATTTAAAGCCCTTCCCTAAAAAAACAATTAAGGGGTGCTGGCAGCTGGATCCTCTAAGGCAGCTGTCATTTGTGACAGTTGCGGTAGGGAATTCTTTATTCCCCACGGGGATCAAGAACTCCTTTGCTGCATCTGTCACGTCTATGACAGGTGCAACAGGGAATTCTTTATTCCCCGTGGGGATGAAAAAAAACATCTGCCGCATGTGGCAGATGTGTTCTTCATCCCCACGGGGGACATGGCAGCGGCGGACAGGTAAGTGTGTGTATATATATATATATTTTTTTTTTACACTAAAAGGGATGATTTTCAGGAAAGAGCTTATATTTAAAGCTCTTCCCTGAAAATCACTTCAGGGGTGCCGCCAAACCATTGCCTTCAATGGAGCCACCGGCAGCCGCGGTTCTATTGATGGCAATGTGTGCAAGACCTATGGTGCATGCATGACCTGTCTTTACAGGCACATGCCTGTAAAACACAAACATGTGAATACACTGTAGGAAATACAGTGGTTGTAATAGACGCGTGCTTTTGTGTGTGCATATGTGAAGGCTCCCTAAGGGATTAAAAATATACTTAGAGCGTACTTGAGTTTTCAACAAGTTTTTTTTAAAAATACATCACGTTCTCCTTAACCTCTTTTTTGCTGCTATTGTCACTGTTTCATGTCTGGAAGTTCTGATTTTCATGTGGTCTTCTCCATTTTTTGTTGCTTTGCTGTTTACTTTTGTTATGGTAATAAATCATATTCCAGAAGATTTCACTGTTTTGTGATTGGTTATAATGAGAAGCTTCATGCATGAATATATGTATTTGAACTCACGGATGTTAGCCATCAGTACCCAATACTCTTCTGATTTATTCAAAGGAAGTACAATACAAATATAATTGACCATGATGCACCAATTACATGCATGCCCATCCCAACATCATATCAACTCATGATTGGCCTAGTATGTAATGACACTAATGATTAACATATGTTTACACCCGAGGTGTATGTCGCTATGTGAACACATAATTCCTATATACCCCAGTAGCATAAACTTTATTAATATTCCAATTTGCACCACATGAACTTCTCATAGACAAAAAGTTCCTCTCTGTAATAGCTAGCACTGAGAACCATACGTGGGAGGTTTAGGTTTAACTTGTACTTGTACATACTAGGGTATAATATTGAGCTTGTTAACCATTTAACTGCTAGCTGCTTCCTATGAAGGTGGATATATGAATATTTATATAATATATATATATATATATATATATATATATGTGTGTGTGTGTGTGTGTGTGTGTGTGTTTGCCTAGGCTGATTTAAGAAACACATTTATATTGTTACTACAACACTTTCCATTTTCAGAGAGAGGGCATGTAAGAAGCCTACTATTCTTCCAGTAGTTCATGTCCTGACATCCTTGCCTTTACAATACTTCCTTTGCTGCATTGCACTGTCTCTGTTCCAATCAACAGGGAGGCAGTATCTAAATGCCCACCCCTCTGATTTCCAGAACGATAAGGAATTTAGAGTCCTTTTGGTCAAATGGTTAGTAAACCAACTGTAATATGTGCACACCCACATGCTGTTTTGGCAGGAGAGGCAAAAATTGTGGAGATCCTTATCACAGTGTCTGCAGATCTGTCAGCCTGTAGCCTGTGAGTGCTACCTGTGAAGATAGTCTCTCTCTGTGTTGCCATAGAAACATCCCTTGGTCCTTGTTACTAGGGAAGCTCTGTACCTAATGACTGGGAGTGGACTGCAGGAAAGGTGAAAGGGTGACCCTAGTGGCAGCCACTTCAAACATCATTTACAGTGGTAAAGCAGCAACATTCTTAATGCAAGTATATCACAGATATGAAGAGAATAACATAAGCTAGTAGAGGAGCATAAGTTGTCTGAAAAGTTAGTGCCCCTTTAAGACACCAAATGTATTTTCATGAGACATAAATTTTAAATCTACCAAAAATTGCCATTTTCAGGAAGATTTTTTCAAATTTAATGTGACTGGTAGGGAATTAGGAAGATACATTCTTTGAGAATTCTGACACATTTACAAAATGACTGATTTGGTGTCACCTAATATCGTCATTGATACCCTTTTTGGTTTATCCTTCTTAGAAAGATTCACCCCTCCGGTCTGTTGGTTTGGAACATTATATCATTAAGTCCTAATTTACTGTAAGATTTTTGATTAATCAAATATTTCATCTAGGGATAATTCAGGCACATTGTTAAAGTGCCTGACAAGGATAATAAAACTAATTTGCCAAGTTTGAAATTCACAGAAAATCAGAGTGGTATGCATTTTGAAGAATCAATAGGAAAATATAATAATAAAGATTTGCCCATCTCTACCACCTATATTAAACATCGTATCTCCCGTCCTACATAGGCACATGATTACGTAAGAATATTAGGTATAGTATTTCATATTGGCCTGGTTTGGAAAACGTATCAATCACAGGTCTGCGACCAAAAAACTGCATAGGGTTTTTTTTTATTGTTTCTTACAGATTTTTACTCACTGGAAAAACACTAAAAAATGCTATCACATCCAGTTTTCTTTGCAAAACTCATATTTTTAGTTTAGTTAAGCATGAAATTTTCCTTTAACCTGAAATCTGGAATCCTATTTTTCATTCTAAAAATCCTATTCAATAATGATTTATTACTTTCATTTAATATTTATAAGACTGATATTCAAGAATAATAGAAAGAGAAAATGAGAGGAATTGGGGGGGGGAGTAGTGGAAGGGGTGGTAGGGTGGGTTTGACAGTGTGAGAAAGTTCAGCTGATCATGTCCTAACATGTTTATTTAGTTTGTAGTGAAAGGTGAGGAATCTTACTGACTGGGTTGAGCATGTTTCGACATGTTCTCTGGGGTTTTAGAAGTGAGTGTACACAAGCCTGCTGTGAGATTTTAGCATGTTTCAACATGCTAAATTAGTTCAGGATCTTGTTTGCTGTACAAGCCACACTCAGTTTACATCCTGCATTCAAACATGACTGTGCTCTTGTTTTTAGGTCTGTGTTATTTCTCCAGACAACTTTTGTTTTATTTGTGGTGAATACACAATAACAAGTCAACAAAGAAACATAAGTAATTTTGTGAAGATAGTGTACTTTTCTTATTTCAATATGAAACTTGGGGACCAAGACAAACTATGGGCTTCTCACAAGGTGTGCAGACGGTGCAAGGAAGATCTTTGCTTGTGGTTCAAGGGCAAGAACTACTCCTTTTGTTTTGGCATTGCTATGATGTGGCATGAACAGCAAAATCACACTACTGACTGCTATTTCTGTTCGATAGATATGAAAGGCTTTAATACAAAAAATAAAAATAAAATATCCTACCCAAACCTTAAAGGGGTTGTCTCGCGAAAGCAAGTGGGGTTAAGCACTTCTGTATGGCCATATTAATGCACTTTGTAATATACATCGTGCATTAAATATGAGCCATACAGAAGTTATTCACTTACCCACTCCGTTGCTGGCGTCTCCGTCTCCATGGCTCCGTCTAATTTCAGCGTCTAATCGCCCGATTAGACACGCTTGAGCAGAAGGGTCTTCTCCCTTCTGGTCGGTCCGGGCACGAGCGGCATTCCGGCTCCGCCCCCTTCTACGCATCATTGCGTAGCACTGCCCAGTCACGTGTGCCGATTCCAGCCAATCAGGAGGCTGGAATCGGCAATGGACCGCACAGAGCCCACGGTGCACCATGGGAGAAGACCCGCGGTGCATCGTGGGTGAAGATCCCGGCGGCCATCTTTGGAAGAAGTTTTATAAGTTGCTGAAACGCTAGAACGGTGAGTAGATACCATCTTTAAAAGCCATTTACACTTGTGCATAGTAATGTTTGCTTTAGAAGGGGAACTGTGGAAAAAAAAATTCACTTTTGCCTCGGGACAACCTCTTTAATTCAGCTATTTGTCCAGTGCCTCATAGCTCTGAAATATCAATTCCACACTCACCCTCCAGTTTGGATAGTATCCAGAGTGATTTGGCGGACGAAGACACATTACTTCCCCAGGACGAATCTAGCTCAGATTTTTCTGTTGATGAGGGTCCCCAACCTTTTTCTCAGAGCGAGCTCAATGACCTAGTTAAAGATTTAGGCCTTTCAAAACAAGCAGCGGAATAGCTAGGTTCAAGAATAAACAATAATAACCTGCTGTCACCTAGAAGATCATTTTCTTGGTACAAATACCGAGAGAAGGAATTCACTCAGTTTTTTCCAAAGAAGTAAATCTAGTTTTGTGTAATGATGTTCAGGGGTTCATGAAGTGCTTTGAAACAGAATATGATCCATATGAGTGGCACCTATTCATTGATTCATCTAAAGCATACCTCAAAGTAGTCTTGCTGCATAATGGGAATACATTTGCATCACTTCCTATAGGGCACTTGGTGCATTTGAAAGAAAGCTATAATGATTTGGCTGTGATTCTTAAGAAAATCAACTATCAAGAACATCACTGGATGGTTTGTGGAGACTTCAAAATACTAACCATGTTGTTGGGTCAGCAGGCTGGTTATACAAAATATCCCTGCTTCCTATGCTTGTGGGACAGTCAAGCCAGAGACCTCCATTGGACAAAAACTCACTGAACACTGCGAGACGCTTTAACCCCTGGTGAAAAAAATGTCATTAATACTACCTTGGTTTCACCTGAAAAGATTTTATTACCACCTCTTCACATTAAATTAGGGCTTATAAAGCAGTTTGTTAAATCACTGCCAAAAGATGGAGAATGTTTCATATATCTGTGTTTCAAGTTCCCAAAACTGTCTTAAACCAAGTTGAAAGAGGGACTTTTTATTAGCCCCAACATATGAAAACTCTTATCTGGTCCCCTCTTTTCAGAAACAATGGTTGAAAAAGAAAAAGAAGCATGGGACTCTTTCAAGGACCTAGTGCACAAGTTTTTGGGGAATACTAAAAACCCTCTCTACAAAACCATTGTACAACTCATGTTGGCTGCATTTAAAGCTCAAGAATACAAGATGAGCCTAAAAGTTCATTTCTTAAGCTCCCATATCGACTATATTCCCGAAAATTTGGGAGCCTATAGTGAAGAGCAAGGTGAAAGATTTCACCAGGATGTCCGTGATATCGAGAGTTGCTACCAAGGAAGTTGGGACATCTCCATGCTAGCTGACTACTGATGGGAAAGGAAAAATTGAAAGCGAAAACATGATCGAAGTAGCATCAAAGAGAAGAAGAAAAAGTTTCACAGGCAAAAAGAGTGAACACAGAATGATAAATTTATCATGAATGTATTTAAAAAAAAATATGTTTAGTTAATTGTAATAAAATCGTGATTTTTTTTTTTCATCGCACATATGCATTTATAATATAAATAGAGATGAGTGAACACCAAAATGTTCGGGTGTTCGTTATTCGAAACGAACTTCCCGCGATGTTCGAGGGTTCGTTTCGAATAACGAACCCCATTGAAGTCAATGGGCGACCAGAGCATTTTTGTATTTCGCCGATGCTCGCTAAGGTTTTCATGTGTGAAAATCTGGGCAATTCAAGAAAGTGATGGGAACGACACAGCAACGGATAGGGCAGGCGAGGGGCTACATGTTGGGCTGCATCTCAAGTTCACAGGTCCCACTATTAAGCCACAATAGCGGCAAGAGTGGGCCCCCCCCCCTCCCAAAAACTTTTACTTCTGAAAAGCCCTCATTAGCATGGCATACCTTTGCTAAGCACCACACTAGCTACAACAAAGCACACTCACTGCCTGGATGACACTCCGCTGCCACTTCTCCTGGGTTACATGCTGACCAACCGCCCCCCTCCCCCCCACAGCGCACACCAAAGTGTCCCTGCGCAGCCTTCAGCTGCCCTCATGCCACACCACGCTCATGTCTATTTAGAAGTGCGTCTGCCATGAGGAGGAACCGCAGGCACACACTGCAGAGGGTTGGCACGGCTAGGCAGCGACCCTCTTTAAAAGGGGCGGGGCGATAGCCCACAATGCTGAACAGAAGCAATGAGAAATAGAATCCTGTGCCACCGCCATCAGGAGCTGCACACGTGGGCATAGCAATGGGGAACCTATGTGCCACACACTATTCAATCTGTCAAGGTGTCTGCATGCCCCAGTCAGACTGGTAATATGTACCTTAACAGTAACCGCGTTGGTGGTAATGTGGTGGTGACTGCGGACCTAGTAGCGCGGTTTTATTTTGTTGGTTTTCGGAATGTGGCCAGGATTAAGTGGGCCGTGGCGGGGGGATGGTGGGGGGGCTCTCTTGTAGTGTCGGTAAAGGTGAAATTATTGGACTGCCACCAGACGAACCAATGCAAAGCCATTTGCCAAGAATGTTTTCCCTGTTGGAGGAGGAGGGGGATGTTTTGAGGCACTACGTGTCCTCTCCACGTGTCCGTGGTTATATGCACCTTAACAGTAACCGCGTTGGTGGGAAATGGCCTCGCCGCCATCATGTCTTTGGGAAGCCTCTGTTTCCACACCCCAGAGACATACCATTAGCAGCGGTATAGGCAGAGCCCATAATTCGTAACATTTCAGCCGTAGCATTAGGACAGGCCCCACTAACATATCACTAGCAGCATTATAGGAGGAGTGCAGTCTTCGTTCCATGTCAGCAATAGTAGCACTCAAGACAGGCCCCAGTAACAATTCCGAAGCAGCAGTATAGCGGGAGCGCAGTCTTCGTTCCATGTCAGCAATAGTAGCACTCAAGACAGGCCCCAGTAACAATTCCGAAGCAGCAGTATAGCGGGAGCGTAGTCTTCGTTCCATGTCAGCAATAGTAGCACTCAAGACAGGCCCCAGTAACAATTCTGAAGCAGCAGTATAGTGGGAGCGCAGTCTTAGTTCCATTTCAGTAGCCTTAGTATAGCCAAGGCCCAAGTTACATTTATGTAGCTAAAGTGTAGGCCAACCCCACACACACTTCTGTACCATGAGTGCAGGCGAAGAACATACAAATTGCTATGATTACACTGTAGGTGAGGGCCCCAAAAAATTGGTGTACCAACAGTACTAATGTACCTCAGTAAACATTGGCCATGCCCAACCAAGAGGGCAGGTGAAACCCATTAATCGCTTTGGTTAATGTGGCTTAAGTGGTAACTAGGCCTGGAGGCAGCCCAGTTTAACGAAAAATTGGTTCAAGTTAAAGTTTCAACGCTTTTAAGAGCATTGAAACATATAAAAATTGTTTCGAAAAATTAGATGAGTGAGCCTTGTGGCCCTAAGAAAAATTGCCCGTTCAGCGTGATTACGTGAGGTTTCAGGAGGAGGAGCAGGAGGAGGAGGAGGAATATTAGACACAGATTGATGAAGCAGAAATGTCCCCGTTTTGGATGGTGAGAGAGAACGTAGCTTCCATCCGCGGGTGCAGCCTACGTATTGCTTACGTATCGCTGCTGTCCGCTGGTGGAGAAGAGAAGTCTGGGGAAATCCAGGCTTTGTTCATCTTGATGAGTGTTAGCCTGTCGGCACTGTCGGTTGACAGGCGGGTACGCTTATCTGTGATGATTCCCCCAGCCACACTAAACACCCTCTCCGACAAGACGCTAGCCGCAGGACAAGCAAGCACCTCCAGGGCATACAGCGCTAGTTCAGGCCACGTGTCCAGCTTCGACACCCAGTAGTTGTAGGTGGCAGAGGCGTCACGGAGGACGGTCGTGCGATCGGCTACGTACTCTCTCACCATCCTTTTACAGTACTCCCGCCGACTCA
Source organism: Eleutherodactylus coqui (assembly GCF_035609145.1). NCBI lineage: Eukaryota > Metazoa > Chordata > Amphibia > Anura > Eleutherodactylidae > Eleutherodactylus > Eleutherodactylus coqui. The sequence continues at coordinate 280,335,664 of NC_089838.1, forward strand.
GCCTTGACTGGGGAGCGGTGACACAGTCTTGGTGGGGAGCCATAAAGCTGTCCAGGCCCTTAAAGACTGTTGCACTGCCTGGGATGTACATGCTGCTCGATCTCCGCACCTCCCCTGCTACCTTGCCCTCGGTACTGCGCCTTCTGCCACTAGCGCTGTCGGCTGGGAATTTTACCATCAGCTTGTCCGCAAGGGTCCTGTGGTATAGCAACACTCTCGAACCCCTTTCCTCTTCGGGAATGAGAGTGGGCAGGTTCTCCTTATAGCGTGGGTCGAGCAGTGTGTACACCCAGTAATCCGTTGTGGCCAGAATGCGTGCAACGCGAGGGTCACGAGAAAGGCATCCTAACATGAAGTCAGCCATGTGTGCCAGGGTGCCTGTACGCAACACATGGCTGTCTTCACTAGGAAGATCACTGCCAGGATCCTCCTCCTCCTCCTCAGGCCATACACGCTGAAAGGATGACAGGCAATCAGCCGGTGTACCGTCAGCAGCGGGCCAAGCTGTCTCTTCCCCCTCCTCCTCATCCTCCTCATGCTCCTCCTCCTCCTCCTGTACGCGCTGAGAAATAGACAGGAGGGTGCCCTGACTATCCAGCGGCATACTGTCTTCCACCGCCCCCGTTTCCGAGCGCAAAGCAGCTGCCTTTATGGTTTGCAGGGAATTTCTCAAGATGCATAGCAGAGGAATGGTGACGCTAATGATTGTAGCATCGCCGCTCACCACCTGGGTAGACTCCTCAAAATTACCAAGGACATGGCAGATGTCTGCCAACCAGGCTCACTCTTCTGAAAGGAATTGAGGAGGCTGACTCCCACTGCGCCGCCCATGTTGGAGTTGGTATTCGACTATAGCTCTACGCTGTTCATAGAGCCTGGCCAACATGTGGAGCGTAGAGTTCCACCGTGTGGGCACGTCGCACAGCAGTAGGTGCACTGGCAGCTTAAAGTGATGTTGCAGGGTGCGCAGGGTGGCAGCGTCCGTGTGGGACTTGCGGAAATGTGCGCAGAGCCGGCGCGCCTTTACGAGCAGGTCTGACAAGCGTGGGTAGCTTTTCAGAAAGCGCTGAACCACCAAATTAAAGACGTGGGCCAGGCATGGCACGTGCGTGAGGCTGCCGAGCTGCAGAGCCGCCACCAGGTTACGGCCGTTGTCACACACGACCATGCCCGGTTGGAGGCTCAGCGGCGCAAGCAAGCGGTCGGTCTGCTGTGTCAGACCCTGCAGCAGTTTGTGGGCCGTGTGCCTCTTATCGCCTAAGCTGAGTAGTTTCAGCACGGCCTGCTGACGTTTGCCCACCGCTGTGCTGCCACACCACGCGACACCGACTGCTGGCGACATGCTGCTGCTAACACATCTTGATTGCGAGACAGAGGAGGAGGAGGAGGAGGAGGGTGCTTTAGTGGAGGAAGCATACACCTCCGCAGATACCACCACCGAGCTGGGGCCCGCAATTCTGGGGGTGGGTAGGACGTGAGCGGTCCCAGGCTCTGACTCTGTCCCAGCCTCCACTAAATTCACCCAATGTGCCGTCAGGGAGATGTAGTGGCCCTGCCCGCCTGTGCTTGTCCACGTGTCCGTTGTTAAGTGGACCGTGGCAGTAACCGCGTTGGTGAGGGCGCGTACAATGTTGCGGGAGACGTGGTCGTGCAGGGCTGGGACGGCACATCGGGAAAAGTAGTGGCGACTGGGAACTGAGTAGCGCGGGGCCGCCGCCTCCATGATACTTTTGAAGGACTCAGTTACCACAACCCTATACGGCAGCATCTCAAGGCTGATGAATTTTGCTATGTGGACGGTTAACGTTTGAGCGTGCGGGTGCGTGGCGGCGTACTTGCGCTTGCGCTCCAACAGTTGCACAAGCGACGGCTGGACGGTGCGCTGAACTACACTGCTGGATGGGGCCGAGGACAGCGGAGATGAGGGTGTGGGTGCAGGCCTTGAGGCGGTAGTGCCTGTGTCCTGAGAGGGGGGTTGCATCTCAGTGGCAGGTTGGGGCACAGGGGGAGAGGCAGGGGTGCAAACCGGAGGCGGTGAACGGCCTTCGTCCCACCTTGTGGGGTGCTTGGCCATCATATGTCTGCGCATGGTGGTGGTGGTGAGGCTGTTGGTGTTGGCTCCCTGGCTGAGCTTTGCGCGACAAAGGTTGCACACCACTGTTCGTCGGTCGTCAGGCGTCTCTGTGAAAAACTGCCAGACCTTAGAGCACCTCGGCCTCTGCAGGGTGGCATGGCGCGAGGGGGCGCTTTGGGAAACAGTTGGTGGATTATTCGGTCTGGCCCTGCCTCTACCTCTGGCCACCGCACTGCCTCTTGCAACCTGCCCTGCTGATGCCCTTGACTCCCCCTCTGAAGACCTGTCCTCCTGAGTAAGCGTTGCACACCAGGTGGGGTCAGTCACCTCATCGTCCTGCTGCTCTTCCTCCGAATCCTCTGTGCACTGCTCCCTCGGACTTACTGCCCTTACTACTACCTCACTGCAAGACAACTGTGTCTGATCGTCATCGTCCTCCTCACCCACAGAAAGTTGTTGAGACAGTTGGCGGAAGTCCCCAGCCTCTTCCCCCGGACCCCGGGAACTTTCGAATGGTTGGGCATCAGTGACGATAAACTCCTCTGGTGGGAGAGGAACCGCTGCTGCCCAATCTAAGCAGGGGCCCGAGAACAGTTCCTGGGAGTGTTCCCGCTCCTGAGCAGGTGTCATTGTAGTGGAGTGAGGAGGCTGGGAGGAAGGAGGAGCAGCAGACAGAGGATTCGGATTTGCAGCAGTGGACGGCGCAGAACTGCGGGTTGACGATAGGTTGCTCGAAGCACTTTCTGCCATCCAGGACAGGACCTGCTCACACTGCTCATTTTCTAATAACCGTCTCCTGCGTGGACCCATTAATTGGGCGATGAATGTGGGGACGCCAGAAACGTGCCTCTCTCCTAATCGCGCAGCAGTCGGCTGCGACACACCTGGATCAGGAGCTCGGCCTGTGCCCACACCCTGACTTGGCCCTCCGCGTCATCGGCCGCGTCCACGTCCTCTAGGCCTACCCCTACCCCTCAGCATGCTGTATTACCAGTGATTTGATTTCACAGGCAGGAAATAAATTGGCGCAAGACTGCAGGCCAAATATAATTTTTTCCCTTTTTTGAAAACGAAAGGCCCCACTGCCTCTAGTGAATGAATAATCTAAGTTTAATAACTGTGCTGTGGCCCTGCTAATGTGTCACAGAACGTGAGGGTAGCAGAGTTATTATAACTCTGGCAGAGCAGGTATTTTTTTCCCAATTAAGGAAAGCAAATGGCGAAGCCAGCAGTAAACCGTAGCTGGGTGCGTCTGATTTTTAAACGTTGCACACGCAGCCGACACGTACACACAGCCCTTAGGACGGACAGAGGCAGGACAAATAGATTTTTTTTCAGTTTTTTTCCACCAAAAGGCAGCACTGCGTATATTCAATGAACATGAGAAGTTTAAAGGGGTTGTCCCGCGCCGAAACGGTTTTTTTTTTTTTTAACCCCCCCCCCACCCCCCCCCGTTCGGCGCGAGACAACCCCGATGCAGGGGTTAAAAAAACAAACCGCTCAGTGCTTACCTGAATCCCGGCGGTCCGGTGTCTTCATACTTACCTGCTGAAGATGGCCGCCGGGGTCTGCTCCCTCCGTGGACCGCAGCTCTTCTGTGCGGTCCATTGCCGATTCCAGCCTCCTGATTGGCTGGAATCGGCACGTGACTGGGCGGAGCTACACGGAGCCGGCATTCTGCACGAGCGGCTCCATTGAAGAGAGCAGAAGACCCGGACTGCGCAAGCGCGGCTAATTTGGCCATCGGAGGGCGAAAATTAGTCGGCTCCATGGGAACGAGGACGCCAGCAACGGAGCAGGTAAGAATAAAACTTTTTATAACTTCTGTATGGCTCATAATTAATGCACAATGTACATTACAAAGTGCATTAATATGGCCATACAGAAGTGTATAGACCCACTTGCTGCCGCAGGACAACCCCTTTAATAACTGTGCTGTGTCCCTGCTTATGTGTCACAGAACGTGAGGGTAGCAGAGTTATTATAACTCTGGCAGAGCAGGTATTTTTTTCCCAATTAAGGAAAGCAAATGGCGAAGCCAGCAGTAAACCGTAGCTGGGTGCGTCTGATTTTTTAACGTTGCACACGCAGCTCACACGTGTCCACACTCCACAGGACGGACAGAGGCAGGTCAAATAGAATTTTTTTCACTTGTTTTACAAGCAAAAGGCCGCACTGCGTATATTCAATGAATAATAACTGTGTTGTGGCCCTGCCTACACAATTCTTTCCCTGTAGTATCAATGGAGGGTGCAATGCTCTGCAGAGGCGATTTTGAGAAAAAAAAAAATGCAGCACAGCTAACAGCAGCCAGCACAGTACTGCACACGGTTAAATATGGCCCTAGAAAGGACCGTTGAGGTTCTTGAAGGCTACACTCACTCCTAACACTCTCCCTGCCTATGCAACACTTCTGTCCCTAATGCCGGGTGCAACGCTCTGCAGAGCCGATTTTGAGAAGAAAAAAAAATTGCCACTGCTAACAGCAGCCAACACACAGCTATCAGTGGCCCTAATAAGGACCTTTGGGGGTCTTGAAGCCTACACTAACTACCAATTCTTTCCCTACAGCAGCTCCGGTACAAACAGCACTGTCCCTCATCTAACTCACAAGGCATCTGAGGCGAGCCGCGGGAGGGGCCGACTTTTATATTCGGCGGACACCTGATCACCCCAGCCACTCACTGCAGGGGGGTGGTATAGGGCTGGAACAACACAGGAGGAAGTTGTAATGCCTTCCCTGTCTTTCAATTGGCCAGAAAAGCGCGCTAACGTCTCAGGGAAGGAAGTGAAAGTAACCCGAACACCGCATGGTGTTCGTTACGAATAACGAACATTCCGAACACCCTAATATCCACACGAATATCAAGCTCGGACGAACGCGTTCGCTCATCTCTAAATATAAACCCCTCATTAGTAATGAGCGAGCATACTCGGTTCGGGTGTTTTTGCACTCGAGCACCGCTTTTTCCGAGTAACTGACTACTCAGACGAAAGGATTCAGGGGCGCCGGGGGTGAGCAGGGGGGAGTGGGGTGGGTGGGGTGAGAGAGATCCACCACGCCGCCCCCCGCTCTCCCCCGGCGCCCCCTGAATCTTTTCATCCGAGTAGTCAGTTACTCGGAAAAAGCGGTGCTTGAGTGCAAAAACACCCGAAATGAGTACGCTCGCTCATCTCTACCCCTCATATATTGCGAAAAAAAACTGTATGTGATAGGGGAAAATGGTGGCCCTTTTTGGATTCAGTAACCTTGAAAACATAAAATTTACCTAAAATATCCCATGCAGCTGAAAAAAAATTTTTTTTCGCAGACCTGTGGATGCTGAGTTAATTGAAGGGGTCCCCAGTAGAGAGAATAAATTCAAAGAGTTTACTTCGCTCTCTGGAGGACCCAGTATTTCCATGCATTACATAAACAGTCCATTGATTTTTCTTTAGCGTGTGCCAAGTAGTTCTTTATTACCTTTCTGGTGGTGCTGCAGATGCATTAAATAATTACTACCAAGTTCTCTCACAGTTCACAGATAATCTCTGGGGTCCCAACCATGTGATGTGCTCATTGTCAGAGGACCAAGGTGGACAACCCCTTTAGCAACTTTACCAAATGAAAAGTTAATACTAAGTGGGAAAGTTGTGGCTGTTCTAATTTTCCTTTCACCCATAGTCAAGAATTTTAGCTCTTTTTTTTGTTTTTGTCTGAATAAATGGGTATAATGTTTGTTTCTTGCTTGTTTTATTGACATTTCCACTGCAGATTCCATTGCCTATTCCAGTATTTTTCACTGCAAGACTATAGCTATACTTGCTGTCAAAATTACAAGGATCCCAATGGACCTCTTTAACATCAATGAGGGTCCCTTATGTAATTTTGGATCCATGAAAAAAAAAGAAAGAAGCTTGCATTATGACATTATAAACTACCCCAAGGTTCTTGGTTACAGCATTTTCTGTACAATGGATACAAGTAAGACATGTTTTATCCAGTTAGGCAAATACACTATTTAAGTTGATGAAGCTATAAGTCAACCTAGTGGATCAGTATTATAATGCAGATTTTCTTTTCAAGTGTTTTTTCAGGCTCCTCCTCTTTTTATCTTTTAGGGAGCTGGAAGAACAAATTAAACATATTATTTGCTATTAATATTTCAAACTGTACCAAAAAGTTGTACTACTCTTTTTATTTCCCCCCATCCTCAAGAAGAAAAGTGCACTTGTATAATAAAAAATCGAAACTCCCAAATGTTTACTTAAATGGTGACCCAATAATTCTGAACATGAAAGAATACACGCACAACAGGCTACATATAAAACAGATGGTAGCTCAATGCCACAATGTAGGCAAAACAGCAGCATGTTATTAAAACAATCCTTTATTATAGCTTAATAGGAGCTGTTGCAGCATCACAAAGTGCGACTGTGAAATATACAGAAAAGGATGGGTCAGTACATTGAGTGAGGTCCGTCTAGACTCATTTTAGAAAAGGTTAAAGCCTAATTATAGTGGTATAACAACATGCAATACTGTACCAGGTATATTGTAAATAAACCTTGTTATTAGTATAGCACCAACTTATTCTGCTTTCACGTAATTTATTTATTACCTCCCATGAAGCTGGTACTCATTTTACTGACCTCAGAAGGATGGGAGGCTGAGCCAACCACCTAAACCCTATAGGAATTGAACCAACAACCTTCAGGGTTGAGAGCTTAAGACTGCATTTCTGCTGGCTTAACACTCTGTGCCACCATCCTGACATAAACAGGTTTTAATAAAATGTAACTGGAATTCTGCAGAGAGATTTGTATGGAAATTTGGGAAATATGATTTTTTTTTGTCCCTTGTAGTCCTTAAAGGAAACTTGCCAGCTCCCAGACGTTATTTAAACGTTACTAAGTCAGGGATGTGATTTTTCTACCAACCTTCTTACCTTACTGTGTGACTACAAAGCTGATTGCATGTGACAGACACCTTGAGTACGCATATAATGTCCTCTCTGGTGATGAGTGAACTTTTCAAAAGTTCATATTGGTCCAGATTATTTCAAACCGAACTGGAATTCATTAAGAAAAACCCTAAAACAAGGACTGGATGGGGACAGGGCTGTCAATGTAGCTCAGCAGTTAACACTGATGCCTCACAGCGTTGGAGTCCTAGGTTCAAATCTGACAAAGGACAACATCTGCATGGAATTGGAAAACAAGACAGCAGTGATAACCACTTACAATGTGTTCAGTACTAGCTTCAGAGTGTTTTTTAATTTCTTTTTATAAACTTCTGGGTCGGAAAGAACAAACTGCCTGTAGTTAGGGTTCTTGCTGAACTGAATTTTTAGCAAAGTTTGACATGATTTCAGGTTTTTCAGTCACCCATCTCTAGTCTCCTCTCACATTTGTATATGCACTGCGTATGGTATTGCAACTCCGCGCAATCTGTTCCCGATGTAGGGATTAAAAAAGAATATTCTTTGGACTCTTAAATGTTCTAGATCATCTTAATGCTTTAAAAAAATGATTAGCCTTAAATCTTTCTTTGCACTGGTATTACAGCAATCTTTTAAATGCCATTAAAAGCAACTCAATACTAGGCTCCAAGCAGGGTATAATCCTTGAAGGGATAAATGGGAATAATTAGAGCATTGTCACATGGTACGTTAAGTATATTTGGGGATTAAAAGACATTTGCTTGACTTTTACATGTATACAAGTAGGAGTTAATTACTTTTTACATTCTTAGAACAATCATTATATGAAATACACTGGGGATTTTTGGATGAGGGTAGCTTCTATGTGGTATCACACCCAGAGAGTAAACGTTTATTTCTAGAGATGAGCAAGCAAACTTGCTAAGGGCAAATACTCAAGCGAGTATTGTCCTTAGCAAGTACCTACCCACTCCTGAGAAAAAATTTGGGTGCCGGCGGGGGGCGGGGAGTAGCGAGGGAGAGCGGGGGGGAAGGAGGGAGATCTCTCTCCCCCCCCCCCCCCACTCCCTCCTGCTCACTCCCGCAACACACCGCTCACCCCCGCCGGCACCCGAATCTTTTCCCATGAGCGGGCAGGTACATCCCTGCTATATGGAGGAGCATTGCACAGGTGCAAAATACTAATGAACAACCACTCACATACCTACCATATATTGAGGGGTGGCTGCTTAGTATTATACTTGCACATAGATAAGGCATGCAAAGGGTGTGAGGCCAAAAGATACGTGTAGTGCTTATGACCACTTAGACACCACTGATGCCAAGATTGCAGCCCTGGAATGTCCTGAGTCTTGACCGCGGAGAACACACATGTGTTTTTTCTCCATTCTATTCAGTTAAATTGGACTGCTGCAGATAGTCAAGTAGTTGAACTTAGCTATTTCCAGCAGTCCCATTAAAGTGAATGAAGCGGAGGCAAGCATGTACATCCTCCACTGCGCAGAATCGAGACATAGTGGAGCTGCAATCTCGGGTTTACTGAGGATCCAAGTGCAGTGCATGTACTGTATCTGGAAGAAACAGCATCCCTTGAGCTGGAGACATTCTGAGTCTTAGACATGGTACATGCGTCACACATTTGGGACTGGTGAATGGCATCAACATCTCCAGCCAGATGAAGTTGGAGACATCAATCAACTGAAAATAAGTGGCTTAAAGTAGAAGCATAGAACAAAAGATATGCTTGGGTGTGTCGACATTCTCCATGGTTGGTTAAGGGTGGTACAGTAGATGGGGGAAATCCCCTTTAAGCCAGAACATAACTATTCTCCTAACAAGTGCAGATTTGTGCCATTTTCTGGCTTAAACCTTTGCAATCCAATTTTGGATTCTGGGTTTCCTAGGAGGCTTTCTCTTTCTGCCATTTCTGTTGTGTGGGACATGCTGGAGAGGCCCACGACAACAGAGCGGCCAGTAATATACAGTAAGAATACCCTGCCGGACGTCTTCTGACATTGGAGCTGTACAGCCTTCAATCAGAATGTCGTCAGACAGTGGATTGGAAAGGGTTAAAACTTAAAAATATATTTGTCAGAAACTCTTTGGCCCCATCTGCCCCTGCTGAACCTCACCTACTGTCTTTTGTTCTCACCACTTTTTTAAAGGTTTGTAGAGAAGTAAATAGTTACAAAGTTTAAGTGAATATACGGCATGTATGCTATAATTTTTTACTCTACTAAAGTGATACACATCACTGATAAATTCCCTTCACCATCTTCATATATTTTGCGCTCGTCACATAAAAGTGTTCCATTTTTGCTAATAAAAAATGGTTGGCAGAATGACACTTTTTAAAAAGTGCCCCGATGCCTTTTGAAACACATTGCTTTTGACTGCGTACAATGTTTCAGTGATTTGTGATGCAAAATTGCAAGGCATTATGTTAAATATGTAATGCGTAGAAATGAGTTCTGCCGTATATGATGACACTTCTCATTTTTGGACTAACAGTTAATCTTTAAAGATAAGCTTTTGAGAGAGATTCTTTTTTCCTCGGGACTAAGTAGTACTTGAGAAAAGAGAACATCTCTAGAAAGTCAAGATTATATATTCAACATTTATTTGCTGTGCTAACAAGAGTGCGCGAGGTTATATAGAGTTCATATAACATCAATGTTAATATACCTACGACTCATCATCTAATTTACTAATTTTCTATTGCTTATATAGCACCAACATATTTCCCAGTGCTGTACAGAGATTGTCACCATACCAGTCCCTGCCCCAATCCTGACTGGATATCTAATTTCTCTATCTCAGAAATGCACATACAAGGGCAAGTCTTATCAGTAGCCAATTAACCTATCAATATATTTTTAATTATGGGAGCAAATTGGAAAACCCAGAGGGAACCCACACGAGCGGGAAGAACACAAACTCCATGCAGATCTTGTCACTAGTTGGATTCATATTCAGGACTCCAATGCTGCAATACTGACTACTGAGACAAGTCACACTCACATACGCCCAGGTGAATTAGTGCAAAGGCTAATGATCTACTTTGTCTTTATTGTTGGACATTTTACCTAAAGGTTCTTAAAAGGGGTTTTCCCATGAAAGCAAATTATTCTCCAAACATAGGATATGGGATAAACATAGGATATGGGATAACTTGCTGATCAGTGGAGATACAACCAGCAAGACCCTAATAATTATCGATGTATCCCTTTATCCTATGGATGGAAAATAACTTGCTTCTATGGAGCAACTCCACTTGATTATCTGGAGCCTTAAAGGTTAAGTCTATCGTTAAAGGAGATGTACCAAAAGCAACTTTTATCGCCTATATATAGGACTTGCTGATATACGCGGCTTTGCCCGAGTTAAATTGATACAGGTGTTTACGTATTGTTTGCAAAGAAAATTTTATGAAGCTGTGGTTACTTTAGAGCAGGGGTCCCCAACTCCAGTCCTCAGGGACCACCAACACGTCATGTTTTCAGGATCTCCTATAGTACGAACACCTGTGGCAATGTCTGAGGCACTGACAATAATTACATCACCTGTGCAATACTGAGGAAATCCTGAAAACATGACCTGTTGGTGGTCCCTGAAGACTGGAGTTGGGGAACACTGCTTTAGAGGAACCGAGGAATAAAACAGGTATACACATAGAGAGCGTTAAATTCTCCTCAGGCTGCATGTACTGATGTCTCTCTGCAGAATGTGCCACCCCTCCCACTCTCCTCACTTAGGACTTAGAGAATGCTCGCAACAAATTTCATGCTTGTAGGACACCAGGAAGTTACATTACATAGGGGTGTACTTAGTTTTACAATTAGCATTGAATAATCGAGTTGTGACCTCTTTACTTTTCCTATTTAGGACCTAAGGAATGGTTGTGTCAAATTTAATGTTTGTATGACACCAGAAAGTTAGAGAATTAGATTAGGTACATTACACAGGGGTGCCAATACTTTTGCACTTAGCATTGAATAATCGAGTTGTGACCCCTTAACTTTTCCTAGTTAGGATCTAAACAATGGTTGTGTCAATTTTCATGCTTGCACGGCACCAGAAAGTTAGATAATTAGTGGCGAGTCAGTAAGTCAGTCAGTTAGGGCTTTCACATTGTGTATATATATATATATATATATATATATATATATATATATATATATATATATATATATATATATATATATATATATATATATATGATAAAAGAGATGGGTGGGGGTATCACCACTGAAAACCCCACCAATCCTGAAAACAGAGATCCCGTGTCTTCCTCTCATCACTGACAGGTTGCTGCACCCACCCTGAGTGATGTCAAACTGAATGGAGCAGTGGTCATACATGTGCAGTGTCACTCCATTTATTCCAATGGGTCTAAGGCCAATGGCTAACTACAAGCACTGCATTGAAAATGAATAGAATGGTGCTGCGCATACGTGACTGCTACTCCATTCAATCTCCTCCTCACTATGGACTTGCTGAGGAGGAACCCGAGATCCTTGTTTTGGGGATCATTTGAGTTCTTAGCAGTGAGACCGATCAGACTTTTATCACAAATACTGTGGATAGGAGATAAAAGTTGTTTTGAATATAATTTTTATATGCAGAATAAATAGGTCCACGGTTCTAACTTGATTAATTTCCTAATTTATCTTTACAGCAGTCAACGTTCCGTTTTTCTCCTACATAACTCCAAATCCCCATGCTAACTACTGGCATTAGCCAGTGACGATAGCTTAGATTGCTTAAATTCTAACTGCGTACATTTTTACATTGAACGCAAAAATAGAACAGCTCATTAGATCCCCTCGCAGCAGCGCTAGACAGACTGAATTTTATGACTCTATATATTACTCTGACCTCTTTAACAAAAAAAAGAATATTACAAATATTTGAAAAAGTATTATAAAAATGTATGCAAGACGAGTGCAAGTAAATGTTTTGCTCTCATCAAACGTTGCCGATAGCCTGATGTTTTGAGAATCTAAAAAAAACTGAGAAAACTTTTTGCTCGTCTCAGATTGTGGTATTACTATTTTATATTTCCAGCATTATCAAGTACACATGTGACTTCTCCAGATGCTCTATCTAATTAAATGTAGAAGTCCAAAAAAAGATCTCTATAGAATCAACAACTAAATGATAAATAGAGATGAGCGAACGTACTCGTCCGAGCTTGATGCTCGGGCGAATATTAGGGTGTTCGGGATGTTCGTTATTCGTAACGAACACCACACGATGTTCGGATGTTCGGGTTACTTTAACTTTCTTCCCTGAGAAATCATTTCTATATGCGCTCAATGGGGCCGGCGGCAGCAGCGCCAACCCCATTGAGAACATATAGAAGACAAATCCTTCTTCTCTGCCACAGCTGTAACAGCTGTGACAGAGAAGAACGATGTTTGCCCATTGAATTCAATGGAACCGGCAATACAGCCGACTCCACTGAATGCAATGGGCTGCCGGCGATCGCGGGATGAATTGTCGGAAAGGGGTTAAATATATAAGCCCTTTCCTGCAATTCATCCAGAAATGTGTAAAAATAAAAAATATATATATACTCACCTGGTGCCGACAGACGGAGTTCAGCGCGGCAGGCTGCAGTTCTCCTGAACTGCTCTGAACAGCTGTGAGTAGTATTCAGCAGCCGGGGATTTAAAATCCCCGCCTGCTGAATGAGAGGCCTCTGATTGGTCACAGCCTGACCAATCAGAGGCATCCCTCACTCACCCATTCATAAATTCGCCGGCAGCCCATTGCTTTCAATGGAGTCGGCTCTCCTGCCCCTGAGCCAATCAGAGGCAGCCCTCACTCACCCATTCATGAATTCATGAATGGGTGTGAGTGAGGGCTGGCCTCTGATTGGTCAGGCTGTGACCATTCAGAGGCATCTTATTCAGCAGGCGGGGATTTTAAATCCCCGGCTGCTGAATACTACTCACAGCTGTTCAGAGCAGTTCAGGAGAACTGCAGCCTGCCGCGCTGAACTCCGTCTGTCGGCACCAGGTGAGTATATATATATTTTTTTATTTTTACACATTTCTGGATGAATTGCAGGAAAGGGCTTATATATTTAACCCCTTTCCGACAATTCATCCCGCGATCGCCGGCAGCCCATTGCATTCAGTGGAGTCGGCTGTATTGACGGCTCCATTGAATTCAATGGGCTAACATCGTTCTTCTCTGCCACAGCTGTTACAGCTGTGGCAGAGGAGAACTTGCTGTGTCGTTCCCATCATTTTCTTGAATTGCCAAGATTTTCACACATGAAAACCTTAGCGAGCATCGGCGAAATACAAAAATGTTCCGGTCGCCCATTGACTTCAATGGGGTTCGTTATTCGAAACGAACACCCGAACATCGCGGGAAGTTCGTTTCGAATAACGTGAACCCGAACATTTTGGTGTTCGCTCATCTTTAATGATAAACATTCTTCAGAATATTTCTGACGGCTGATATCCACAATGTATCTTTAAGTAACTGTGACAGAACATTTCCCACGAAATGTAGAGCTTACAACCTGATGGCACAGAGTTACTCTAGCGCACATTATATTCTCTTGATGCATCCACCAAGAGGTTTCTTGGGCGAATAAGACTTTACAGAATGCATCGCCAAAAGAAAGTGAGATTCCAGTTTCCTAGTTGAATCTGTGAGCAGAAACATTTTGAGTGTCTGAGAGTCATCTCCAAGCCTTCCCATGGGACGAAGAAGAGCAAAGTATTCCTCTGAACGTTCTCATGAACAATCTTCCCTCTGTTAATCTGCTCACTCTGTCACATCCCATCTCCTCAGAGAGAAAGATCTCACTGCATCTTGTATATCTCTCTGGAGCTTTTACAGCTAAGAAGAAAGAAAAATGGTGTGACTTGGGTTTACAATTGCAGTGGAAGAGTTCTATATTAAAGACCCATCTAAAACCACAATCTTATGTACAATACCCATGCACATTGCTGTAAAGCTATCTTATCTATCTATCTCATATCTATCTATCTATCTCATATCTATCTATCTATCTATCTATCTATCTATCTATCTATCTATCTATCTATCTATCTATCTATCTATCTATCTATCTATCTATCTATCTATCTATCTATCTATCTATCTATCTCTCTCCTATCTATCTATCTATCTATCTATCTATCTATCTATCTATCTATCTATCTATCTATCTATCTATCTATCTATCTATCTATCTATCTATCTATCTATCTATCTATCTATCTATCTATCTATCTATCTTACTAATATGGTCCAATATATACAACACTGTGCAGCAGGTTATAGTGAAATAGTGAACATAAAAGGTGTCTTTGTTTAATCACCTAAAAATAATTAATCTCTGTGGATTTCAGCAGTAACCACAGAACAGTTTCTCGCCCTCACCTCCTCTTTTACCCAAAGTTTTCAGTAGTAACCAGGTGACAGGAGACCCCGTATCGCAAGTTTTAATGATTCAAAGATGAGACTTTTTTCAGAAAATGTAAAGGGCTCAGTAGTCTCATTCAGTCCCAAAGGCATATGATTATAACAGCAGTCATACATATAGATGTTTCCATAACTTTAAACTTCTTCAGCCCATGGGATATAAAGAGATTGATAGTTTGAAGCCTTCTTGAGAGACTGCTGATGTTAGGGACTTTTGCTAAGCCGGCTCGCGGGGCACTGGATCCTGGATGGAAAGAACCCATGAGATTACTTGGGGAGGAAGCTTTGGCCAACATATTTCTTGAAAAAAGTCCCGGGTGTAGGAGTTTGTCAGGAGCAGCTAGTGCCATAAAGAAGTGATCATTGCTGTGGATGACTGTGAACTGCTGCAATAGTACTTGTCATTTAAAAGGATATTTTGGGGACCCAGATGTAAAGTCATATATTTCAAAAGGCGATGACATGTAATTTTAGAATATAATATTATAGCTTGTTTTACAAAGTTGCAGATATGTTGCTTTCCCTGTGGTGCCCCCTCTACATAGTTCTCCATTGGTATCCAATTTTTATGAAGTGTATGCTCATCTGATTTATTGGCCAGACATGCTTAGTGGCTTCAAATTCTGTAATGATGACACAGATTGTACAGCTGTGAATGCTCATTTGTCAATAACTGTCAATGGGGCATTGTAGGACATATAGTGTTTCCACTCCCCAGTGGCCATTTTAAATGTGGAAATCTGAAGTTTGCTGGAAAGCAGTGATAGTACAGGTGAGCAACAACATGTACTGGAGTTCAGTATGATGATTTAGATGGCGTTTGGAATAATTGCAATAAGTGGAAACGTTAGGAAACTTTTGCCCAGTCTCCAAAGAACCCCTTTACTTAACTGTGAATGCTCTGGTGCAAGATGTCAGACTCCATGTAGAAGACAGAAGTATAGAATGATAGAATCATAGAGTTGGAAGGGGCCTCCAGGGTCTAACCCCTGCTCAATGCAGGATTCACCAAATCCTCCCAGACAGTTGTCTGTCCAGCCTCTGTTTGAAAAATTCTATTGAAGGAGAACTTACCAGTTCTCAAGATGAAGTCTGGCCAAGGAAGAGTAGGGGGAAGATAATTATTTCATTTCATCTAGACTCTATAGTAATATAGTAACATGGCATGTAAGGCCGAAAAAAAATCAAGAATTAAATCTTGTTATTTGTATAGCACCAACTTATGCCACAGCACTTTCAGGTAATTTATTACCCTCCACCAGGCTGGGTACTCATTTTACTAACCTTGGAAGTATACGAGGTGGAGTCAACCTTGAGACGGTGTAAGAACTGTGGACGTGGAACCACTGTGTCAACCTACCAGGTTAGTAATGATCCAGTCCAGCACGGTTGACAGCCAACCCCAGCGTGGGAGGTAAGGTACCGAATGTATGAACCCCATATGCAGATAGAAACTAGGGAAGGTATCTTGCCCTGAACTAATAACCAGGAGGGTAGACCCCTGCCTATAAGCGGAGCACTCGTCCTGATATGGAGGACCCTTCAGTCTTCTTCTAGTCGCTGACTAACCCTGGCAAGACAGAAAACCTATAAAATAAATAACAGAACAATATCGGGACATACCGGGACAAAGGAGGTACAAACTGACAGGGATGAACAGAGAGGCAGACTCACGGGAGTGACAGACAGCTGGATCCACAAACTCCAGAATCTAGAAACCATTAACCGCTGGGAGTGCTGAACGAGAATAAATATAAGCTCAGGGAACAGGAAAAATGCGACAAAGCCCATTTCTGCCAGACACCAAGGCAGAGGATTGTGTCTGAACACTGTACCTAACAGACGGCTACCTGAAGCAATCAGGGATTGAACTTGCAACCTTCAGGTCATGGGCAAGAGCTCAGGGCTGGCAAAAAAACCCCAAAAAACAACGAGGTAGAAGCTAATTTTCCCCATTTAAAGCAAAAATTCCTTCCTGACTTTGCTACTCTTAATTAGAGATGAGCGAGCACCAAAATGCTCGGGTGCTCGTTACTTGAGTCGAAACTTCCTGCGATGCTCGAGGCTTCGTTTCGAGTAACGAACCCATTGAAGTCAATGGGTTACTCGAGCATTTTTGTATATCGCCGATGCTCGCTAAGGTTTTCATTTGTGAAAATCTGGGAAATTCAAGAAAGTGATGGGAACGACACAGAAACGGATAGGGCAGGCGAGGGGCTACATGTTGGGCTGCATCTCAAGTTCCCAGGTCCCACTATTAAGCCACAATAGCGGCAAGAGTGCCCCCCCCCCCAACAATTTTTACTTCTGAAAAACCCTCATTAGCAAGGCATACCTTAGCTAAGCACCACACTACCTCCAACAAAGCACAATCACTGCCTGCATGACACTCCGCTGCCACTTCTCCTGAGTAACATGCTGCCCAACCCCCCGCACGACCCAGTGTCCACAGCGCACACCAAAGTGTCCCTGCGCAGCCTTCAGCTGCCCTCATGCCACACGCTGGCCTCATAGCCACACCACCCTCATGTTTATTTATAAGTGTGTCTGCCATGAGGAGGAACCGGAGGCACACACTGCAGAGGGTTGGCAGGGCCAGGCAGCGACCCTCTTTAAAAGGGTCAGGGCGATAGCCCACAATGCTGTACAGAAGCAATGAAAACTCCAATCCTGTGCCACCTCTGTCAGGAGCTGCAAACGTGGGCATAGCAATGGGGAATCCAAGTGCCACGCAGTATTCATTCTGTCAAGGTGTCGCATAGCTCAATCCACACTGCAAGGGGAAAGCTGTCAGCGCTCTGCCCCCTACCCAAGTCAGTCAGTGCCTTTGTGCCAGACAGGTCAAACACTGCAATGGGAACTAAGTTTGCACCAACAGCACAGGTGGGTCCTAGGAAACCCAAGACATGAACAAAAAATTGATCTGAGCGGCCAAACATGGCAGACTTGCACCGCGCCCACGGCATAGGCCTCGGCCCACAGATTCAGCAATCCTAGGCTGGAAGCGGACTTTCACTGCACCCAGGACATAGGCCTCTGCACAAACCCTCAGCAATCACGTGCCTACAGCAGACTCCAATGCTAGCGTAGCTGTGCACGTCTCATTAGCGCTGTATTGCTCCTGTAGTTTGTCCCAATGCAGTGCCCCGGATAGTAGAGCTAACGTCAGATTAAATACAGGTGGGCTTCGGCCCACACTGCATGCCCCAGTCAGACTGGGGTTCTTTATAAGTAGACACAGGCAGGTACAACTCCGTGTGGACCGACAGCATGGGTGGCTCCCTGGAACCCACCGGCGTTACATAAAGAAATCCCATTGCATTGCCCAGCACGGCTGAGGTAACATCAGATTAAACGCAGGTGGGCTCCGGCCCACACTGCATGCCCCAGTCAGACTGGGGCTTTTTTTATAAGTAGACACAGGCAGGTACAACTCCCTAATGTGAAGTCCGTGTGGACCCAAAGCATGGGTGGCTCCCTGGAACCCACCGGCAGTACATAAACAAATCCCATTGCAGTGCCCAGCACAGCTGAGGCAACGTCAGATTAAATGCAGGTGGGCTTCGGCCCACACTGCATGCCCCAGTCTGACCGGGGTTTTTAATACATAGACACTGGCAGGTACAAATCCGTAATGTGAAGTCCCTGTGGACCCACAGCATGGGTGGCTCCCTGGAACCCATCGGCGGTACATAAATGTATCCCATTGCAGTGCCCTGCTCAGCAGAGCTAACGTCAGATACAATACAGGTGGGCTTCGGCCCACAGTGCATGCCCCAGTCAGACTGCTAATATGTACCTTAACAGTAACCGCGTTGGTGGGAATGTGGTCGCGGCTGCGAACCTAGTAGCGCGGTTTTATTTAGTTGGTTTTCGGAATGTGGCCAGGATTAAGTGGGCCGTGGCGGGGGGATGGTGAGGGAGCTCTCTTGTTGTGTCGTTAAAGGTGAAATTCTTGGACTGCCACCAGACGGACCAATGCTAAGGTATTTGCCAAGAATGTTTTCATTGTTGGAGGAGGAGGGGGATGTTTTTGAGGCACTACGTGTCCTCTCCACATGTCCATGGTTATATGCACCTTAACAGTAACCGCGTTGGTGGGAAATGGCCTCGCCGCTATCATGTCTTTGGGAAGCCTCCGTTTCCACACCCCAGTGACATAGCATTAGCAGCGGTATAGGCAGAGCCCAGAATTAGTAACATTTCAGCGGTAGCATTAGGGACAGGCCCCAGTAACATATCACTAGCAGCAGTATAGGGGGAGCACAGTATTAGTTCAATTTCAGTAATAGTAGCAGTCAAGACAGGCCCCAGTAACATATCACTAGCAGCAGTATAGGGGGAGCACAGTATTGGTTCCAGTTCAGTAATAGTAGCAGTCTGGACAGGCCCCAGTAACATATCACTAGCAGCAGTATAGGGGGAGCACAGTATTAGTTCCATTTCAGTAGTAGTAGCAGTCTGGACGGGCCCCAGTAACATATCACTAGCCGCAGTATAGGGGGAGCACAGTCTTAGTTCCATTTCAGTAGTAGTAGCAGTCAAGACAGGCCCCAGTAACAATTCCGAAGCAGCAGTATAGGGGGAGCACAGTCTTAGTTCCATTTCAGTAGTAGTAGCAGTCAAAACAGGGCCCAGTAACAATTCCGAAGCAGCAGTATAGGGGGAGCACCGTCTTAGTTCCATTTCAGTAGTAGTAGCAGTCAAGACAGGCCACTGTAACATTCCCATTGCAGCAGTTTAGGGAGATAACAGTCTCTTTCACATTTCAGTAGTTGCAGTATAGACAAGGCCCCAGTTACATTTATGTAGCAAAAGTGTAGGCCAACCCCACACACCTTGCTGTAGCATGAGTGCAGGCAAAGCCCATAAAAATTACTAGGATTACACTGTAGGCGAGGGCCCAAAAAAATTGGTGTACCAACAGTACTAATGTACCTCAGAAAAATTGCCCATGCCCAACCAAGAGGGCAGGTGAAACCCATTAATCGCTTTGGTTACTGTGTCTTAATTTGTAACTAGGCCTGGAGGTAGCACAGTTAAAATAAAAATTGGTTCAGGTGCAAGTTTCAACGATTTAATGAGAATTGAAATGTATAAACATTGTTTACAAAAGTAATATGACTGAGCCTTGTGGGCCTAAGAAAAATTGCCCGTTCGACCTGATTACGTGAGGTTTCAGGAGGAGAAGCAGGAGGAGGAGGATATATATAATACAGGCCTTGGGCCCCCATCCACGTCCTCTAGGCCTACCCCTACCCCTCAGCATGGTGTATTACGAGTAGAGCAGAAACAGAACGCTGTAATTAAATGTGCCGCTTATTGGCCTGTGGTTGGAGGCTGACTTCGCTTACGGAACGCACAGCAGAGGCAGGAAACAATTATGCGCAAGCCTCTAGTGAGACCTAGGTGCGTATGACTGAGCTACTGGAATTCACAGGGTAGAACCAATCAAGTGGCCAAAGGCCAGTGGTAGGCCTTAAGTATTTTGCTTCAATTTTTTAAAATGGTGAGGTGAAAAACCAGACAGACACCGTATGCAGCATATATATGTATACTCTTTCCCTCTGGCGGAATGACGGCGATCATGTAACGGACACAGCAGAGCCAGGAAACAATTATGTGCAAGTCTGGGTATTAATCAGCGACTACTACACCCAGCACACACGCCGTAAACTGAGGACGGTCACAGGCAGGCCAAATATAGTATTTTTTTCCACTTTTTGAGAAAAAGCCCACTGCCTGTGATATAGCCTGTATATGGAGTTCCCTGTTGGAGGATGACTGTGGTTACTGAAAGCACAGTGCAGCCAGGAAACAATTATGCGCAAGGCTGGGTATTAATCAGCGACTACTACCCCCAGCACACACGCCGTAAACTGAAGATGGTCACAGCCTGTGATATAGCCTGTATATGGATTTCCCTGTTCCACTGTCCCTGCTTCAGCAGTACTGCCCCTATACTCTGTAAAATGACTGCAGACTGAGGATGCTATGGTCTGCACGCCCGATATACAAAAAAAAAAAATTGTGCAACACTGCTAAAAGCAGCCTCAACAGTACTGCACACGGTCAGATGTGGCCCTAAGAAGGACCGTTGGGGTTCTTGAAGACTAAAATAACACCTAACACTCTCCCTATAGCAGCTACAGCAAGACAGCACTTTCCCTGATCTCTCTCAGCGTGCATCTGTGGCGAGCCGCGGGCGGGGCAGATTTAAATACTCGGCTATCATCTGATCTCCCCAGCCACTCACTGCAGGGGGGTGGGATAGGGCTGGAATGTCACAGGAGGAAGTTGTAATGCCTTCCCTGTGTTTCTGTTGGCCAGAAAAGCACGCAAATTTCTCAGGGAAGGAAATGTAATGGAGTCGAGCATCGCATGATGCTCGTCTCGAGTAACGAGCATCTCGAACACCCTAATACTCGAACAAGCATCAAGCTCGGACGAGTACGCTCGCTCATCTCTACTCTTAATACATCCCAGAACTGTGCTTGCCTTTTTTGCTCCTGCATCACACTGTTGACTCATGTTCAGTCTGTGTTCTATTATTAACAATCACAGAAAATGGCCATATACTTACTGACTAAGGAGGGCAGATAGCTGCATCCCCTCAGCAAGCAGGTAGCAAACTACCAAATGAGGCAGCTAAATAACCTGTGAGAAACACCTGATGAGACAGGCACTCACACAGCCTCTTAATATAGAGGGGGGTAGCTGCTTGGTGTATACTCCCACACAGAGTAGATACAAAATGCCAGAACTTCTGACACATGTAGTCCACCATGCAGACCAGCAACCTATTAATGATGCCATAGTAGTTTGGCGGGTTGCCCTGCACCTCAAAAAGTGAACCACATTGGTACTGCCACCCTGGGCTCCCCCGGCATTTTAAAGCTGCACTGCATGCGAATAATAGAAATTAAATAAAGGTTTTAGTTGGATTTTGGCCAAAATACATCAGCTCACTAACCGAGACAAGGTTCTTTGCCTGTAGTGAGTCCCTACACTAATATAAATACGTCACAGAAGAGGAAATATAAAAACAAAAAATCACAGAAAATGACCATATACTTACTGGCTAAGGAGGGCAGATAGCTGTATCCCCTCAGCATGATCTATTTTTCACATGCACTATTACACATGTAGCCCAATTCTGCTGATTCTGCATGTGCTTTTTAAATTTTTTCTTGCCCAGATGTAGGAATTTGCATTTCTCCTTGTTAAAAACAGTCTATTAGCTGCAGCCCACTGTGCAAGCTTTCCTAGATCTTTTTGAATTCTTTTTCTCTCCTCTCTTGTGTTAGCTATTGTGTCATCAGTAAATTCGACCTGTTTCCCTCAATTACCTAATCTAAATCATTTATAAAAATGTTGAACAACACTAGGCCCAGGATAGAGCCTTGTGGAACCTTACTAGAGACATTCTTCCAGTTGAATGTGCAGTCATTTATGACCACTCTTTGAGTACAGTCACTGTGCAAGTTGTGAATCCACCTAACAGGATGGTATGAGATGCCTTGCTGAAGTCAAGATATACTATATATTCAGCATCTTCCTGATCAACCCTGTCATAGATTGAAATTAGATTAGTCTGGCTTGACATTTTGTTACAAACCCATGCTGGCTCTGGTTAATTACTCAATTCTCATCCAAGTACTTGAATACAGGCTGTTTTAATAATTGATTCAAAAATTTTCCTTGGTATAGAAGTCAGGCTCACAGGCCTGTAGTTTCCTGGGGTCACCTTCTTCCTTTTTTTGAAGATAATGACAACATTTGTCCTTTTCCAATCTTTTGGGATTTCTCCTGTTCTCCAGGAATTTTTTAAAGATTATGGTGAGTGGTTCAGCAATTACCTCCGCAATCTCCTTCAATACCCTGGGATGTGATTTATCTGGACCTGGAGACTTGAAGTCGTTATTTAAGATAGTTAAATGTTCCCTTACCATTTATCTGCTTATAGATGGCTTGCATTCTTTTATTCCCTCAATAGCACAGGGAAGATCAGTGAATGTTACATTTACTTTTTGAGAAAAAACAGATACAAAATAGGAATTTAACATTTTGGCCTTTTCAACACCATTTTTAACCAATTTACATTTTTCCTGCTGTAAAAATCTTATAGCACCTTTGACTTTTCTTTTGACTAACCCCCAAACCCTGTTTAATTGTTTTTGGCCTCTCTTGCAAGCCTCAATTTATTATTAGCTTTAGCTATGCTAACGCTTACCCCACATTTTCTGTAGACAACATTATATTCTTCTTTAGATATACCCCCCTTTTTCCATTTGATAAACATGTATTTATTTATTTTTCTTTTTAGCCTGTATGTAAGTTCTATGTTTATAAATCCTGGTCTCTTTAAATGTTTCCCATTCTTCCTTAACCCTTTCCAATCCAATGTCGGGCCTGCCCCGACATCATCATTTCCCTCCACAGGCCCGATGTCGGGACAGGCCTGACACTGCAGTGCAGGAGTGCATCTGCACCCAATCAACAGACATATCGGATGCAGATGTACTCCTGCGCTACTCCTCATCGAGGACCCCCGAGGAGAAGGCAGAAAGGGTTTTTAACCCGATCATGTGACCGCCGGTGTTACCTGACACCCAGCGGTCACATGAACGCCGAGCCGGGAGCCTGCACCATGGGGGGACCTACTTACCTGTCCGGCATCTTCCGCATTCTCCCTTTTGCCTCCAGGCCCGGCGATCATGTGCCACCTGACCCCAGCGGTCACATGATCGCCGAGCCAGGAGGCAGAAGGGAGAATGTGGAAGACGCCGGACAGGTAAGCAGGTCCCTCCATGGTGCAGTGAGCACCTGCACCCTCCTGAAATCTGTCAGTTCAGGAGGGTGCAGGGAAAATGTATTTTTTCTCATCCATTCTCCCCTACTAGAAAAAAATAAATGGATTGGAAAGGGTTAACCTTCTTGGATAGCATGATCACTGCCTCATGAGATCCCAGCCACCTTACTTCCTCGACCATTGCCTCCCTGCTGGTAAGAATTAGGTCCTAGATAGCAAATTCTCTTGTTTTCTCTTCCACCTTTTGAAAGATAGGGTTGTCAGCAAGAGCATATAAGAATTTGTTGGATTCATTACTTTTGCCTGAGGAACATTCCCAACAAATGTCTGGATAATTGAAATCTCCCATGATCACTATGTTGTACTTTTTTGAGAACATAGCCTTCTGACATCTAAAAAAGTTTATCCATATCTTCTATTTGTCCAGGTGGCCTATAGTAAATGCCTACAATGGTGTCCTTTCTGTTGTTCTCTCCTTGTATTCTTACCCAATCAGTTTCTACAGAACTACCATGCTTTGAAGCTTAAATCTCCGTGGAGATGTATGTTTTCCTAAAATATAGCACAATGCCTCCTCCCTTTTTATTATGTCTGTTTCTTATGAGTAAGATATAGCCTTCAATCCTTGTATTACAGTCATGTGCATCATCCCACCAAGTTTCCGTGATGCCATGACATCATATTTCTCTGTTAGGAGCTCCAATTCTCCTTGTTTGTTCCCCATGCTTTGTGCATTTGTGTAGAAACATTTTAGTTTGTGATTGGTGTCTCCATACTTCTCTACTTTTCCTCCTATTTTTTGTCTTTGTTCTTTTTTTCTACTTCTAATAACAAAGTTCTCAATTGTATTCATTAGTTGTATAATTTTGCCTGGCCTTTTACTTCCCTTCACGGTGAAACTGTCTCCCATCAGACAGGATAGTCACTAGAGATGAGCGAGCACCAAAATGCTCGGGTGCTCGTTACTCGAGACGAAATTTTCGCGGTGCTCGAGGGTTCGTTTCGAGTAACGAACCCCATTGAAGTCAATGGGCGACCCGAGCATTTTTGTATTTCGCCGATGCTCGCTAAGGTTTTCATTTGTGAAAATCTGGGCAGTTCAAGAAAGTGATGGGAACGACACAGCAACGGATAGGGCAGGCAAGGGGCTACATGTTGGGCTGCATCTCAAGTTCCCAGGTCACACTATTAAGCCACAATAGCGGCAAGAGTGGGCCCCTGTCCCCCTCCCAACAATTTTTACTTCTGAAAAACCCTCATTAGCAAGGCATACCTTAGCTAAGCACCACACTACCTCCAACAAAGCACAATCACTGCCTGCATGACACTCCACTGCCACTTCTCTAGGGTTACATGCTGCCCAACCCCCCCGCACGATCCAGTGTCCACAGCGCACACCAAAGTGTCCCTGCGCAGCCTTCAGCTGCCCTCATGCCATACGCTGGCCTCATAGCCACACCACCCTCATGTCTATTTATAAGTGCGTATGCCATGAGGAGGAACCGCAGGCACACACTGCAGAGGGTTGGCACGGCCAGGCAGCGACCCTCTTTAAAAGGGGCGGGGCGATAGCCCACAATGCTGTACAGAAGCAATGAGAAATCCAATCCTGTGCCACCTCCATCAGGAGCTGCACACGTGGGCATAGCAATGGGGAACCCATGTACCACACACTATTCATTCTGTCAAGGTGTCTGCATGCCCCAGTCAGACCGGAGTTTTTTTATAAATAGTCACAGGCAGGTACAACTCCGCAATGGGAATTCCGTGTGCACCCACAGCATGGGTGACTCCCTGGAACCCACCGGCTGTACATAAATAAATCCCATTGCATTGCCCATCACAGCTGAGGTAACGTCAGGTTTAACGCAGGTGGGCTTCGGGCCACACTGCATGGCCCAGTGGGGTTCTTTAGAAGTGGACACATGGAGTTACAACTCCGTGGGGACCGACAGCATGGGTGGGTCCCAGGAAGCCACCGGCAGTACATAAATATATCCCATTGCATTGCCCATCACAGCTGAGGTAACGTCCGATTAAATGCAGGTGGTCTTCGGCCCACACTGCATGCCCCAGTCTGACCGGGGTTTTTAATACATAGACACTGCCAGGTACAAATCCCTAATGTGAAGTCCCTGTGGACCCACAGCATGGGTGGCTCCCTGGAACCCACCGGCGGTACATAAATATATCCCATTGCAGTGCCCATCACAGCTGAGGTAACGTCAGGTTTAATGCAGGTGGGCTTCGGCCCACACTGCATGCCCCAGTCAGACAGGGGTTCTTTAGAAGCGGACACATGCAGTTACAACTCCGTGTGGACCGACAGCATGGGCGGCTCCCTGGAACCCACCGGCGGTACATAAATATATCCCATTGCAGTGTCCAGCACAGCTGAGGTAACGTCAGCTTTAATGCAGGTGGGCTAAAAATTACTAGGATTACAATGTAGGCGAGGGCCCAAAAAAATTGGTGTACCAACAGTACAAATGTACTTCAAAAAAATTGCCCATGCCCAACCAAGAGGGCAGGTGAAACCCATTAATCGCGTTGGTTAATGTGGCTTAATTTGGCCTGTAGGCAGCCCAGTTAAAATAAAAATTGGTTCAGGTGCAAGTTTCAACGCTTTATTGAATTGAGAATTGAAACGTATAAACATTGTTTACAAAACTTATATGACTGAGCCTTGTGGGCCTAAGAAAAATTGCCCGTTCGGCGTGATTACGTGAGGTTTCAGGAGGAGGAGCAGGAGGAGGAAGATGAATATAATACACAGATTGATGAAGCTAAAAGGTCCCCGTTTTTTATGGTGATAGAGAACAATGCTTCCATCCGCGGGTGCAGCCTACGTATTGTTTAGGTATCGCTGCTGTCCGCTGGTGGAGAAGAGAACTCTGGGGAAATCCAGGCTTTGCTCATCTTTATGATTGTAAGCCTGTCAGCACTGTCGGTTGACAGGCGGGTACGCTTATCCGTGATGATTCCCCCAGCCGCACTAAACACCCTCTCTGACAAGACGCTAGCCGCAGGACAAGCAAGCACCTCCAGGGCATACAGCGCGAGTTCAGGCCACGTGTCCAGCTTCGACACCCAGTAGTTATAGGGGGCAGAGGCGTCACGGAGGACGGTTGTGCGATCGGCTACGTACTCCCTCACCATCTTTTTACAGTGCTCCCACCGACTCAGCCGTGACTGAGGAGCAGTGACACAGTCTTGCTGGGGAGCCATAAAGCTGTCAAGGGCCTTAAAGAGTGTTGGCCTGCTTTTGCTGTACATCCTGCCTGATCTCCGCGCCTCCCCTGCTACCTGGCCCTCGGAACTGCGCCTTCGGCCACTACCGCTGTCGTATGGGAATTTTACCATCAGTTTGTCCGCCAGGGTCCTGTGGTATAGCAACACTCTCGAACCCCTTTCCTCTTCGGGTATGAGAGTGGAAAGGTTCTCCTTATACCGTGGGTCGAGCAGTGTGTACACCCAGTTATCCGTAGTGGCCAGAATGCGTGTAACGCGAGGGTCACGAGAAAGGCATCCTAACATGAAGTCAGCCATGTGTGCCAGGGTACCTGTACGCAACACATGGCTGTCCTCACTAGGAAGATCACTTTCAGGATCCTCCTCCTCCTCCTCCTCAGGCCATACACGCTGAAAGGATGACAGGCCAGCAGCATGTCTACCCTCACCAGTGGGCCAAGCTGTGTCTTCCCCCTCCTCCTCATCTTCCTCCTCCTCCTCACCGCACTGAGATATAGACAGGAGGGTGCTCTGACTATCCAGCGACATACTGTTTCCCCCGACTCTGTTTCCGAGTGCAAAGCGTCTGCCTTTATGCTTTGCAGGGAACTTCTCAAGAGGCATAGCAGAGGAATGGTGACGCTAATGATTGCAGCATCGCCACTCACCACCTGGGTAGACTCCTCAAAGTTTCCAAGGACCTGGCAGATGTCTGCCAACCAGGCCCACGCTTCTGAAAATAATTGAGGAGGCTGACTCCCACTGCGCCGCCCATGTTGGAGTTGGTATTCCACTATAGCTCTACGCTGCTCATAGAGCCTGGCCAACATGTGGAGCGTAGAGTTCCACCATGTGGGCACGTCGCACAGCAGTCGGTGCACTGGCAGATTAAACCGATGTTGCAGGGTGCGCAGGGTGGCAGCGTCCGTCTTGGACTTGCGGAAATGTGCACTGAGCCGGCGCACCTTTCCGAGCAGGTCTGACAAGCGTGGGTAGCTTTTCAGAAAGCACTGAACCACCAAATTAAAGACGTGAGCCAGGCATGGCACGTGCGTGAGGCTGCCAAGCTGCAGAGCCGCCACCAGGTTACGGCCGTTGTCACACACGACCATGCCCGGTTGGAGGCTCAGCGGCGAAAACCAGCGGTCGGTCTGCTCTGTCAGACCCTGCAGCAGTTCGTGGGCCGTGTGCCTCTTCTCTCCTAAGCTGAGTAGTTTCAGCACGGCCTGCTGACGCTTGGCCACCGCTGTGCTGCCACGCCGCGCGACACCGACTGCTGGCGACGTGCTGCTGCTGACACATCTTGATTGCGAGACAGGGGTTGCATAGGAGGAGTAGGAGGGCGGTTTAGTGGAGGAAGCATACACTGCCGCAGATACCAGCACCGAGCTGGGGCCCGCAATTCTGGGGGTGGGTATGACGTGAGCGGTCCCAGGCTCTGACTCTGTCCCAGCCTCCACTAAATTAACCCAATATGCCGTCAGGGAGATATAGTGGCCCTGCCCGCCTGTGCTTGTCCACGTGTCCGTTGTTAAGTGGACCTTGGCAGTAACCGCGTTGGTGAGGGCGCGTACAATGTTGCGGGAGACGTGGTCGTGCAGGGCTGAGACAGCACATCGGGAAAAGTAGTGGCGACTGGGAACCGAGTAGCGCGGGGCCACCGCCGCCGCCATCATGCTTTTGAAAGCCTCCGTTTCCACAAGCCTATATGGCAGCATCTCCAGGCTGATCAATTTGGCTATATGCATGTTTAACGCTTGAGCGTGCGGGTGCGTGGCTGCGAACTTGTGCTTGCGCTCCAACACTTGCGCTAGCGACGGCTGGACGGTGCGCTGAGAGACATTGCTGGATGGGGCCGAGGACAGCGGAGGTGAGGGTGTTGGTGCAGGCCGGGAGACGGTAGTGCCTGTGTCCTGAGAGGGGGGTTGGATCTCAGTAGCAGGTTGGGGCACAGGGGGAGAGGCAGCAGTGCAAACCGGAGGCGGTGAACAGCCTTCGCCCCACCTTGTGGGGTGCTTGGCCATCATATGTCTGCGCATGCTGGTGGTGGTGAGGCTGGTGGTGGTGGCTCCACGGCTGATCTTGGCACGACAAACCTTGCACACCACAGTTCGTCGGTCGTCTGCACTCTCAGTGAAAAACTGCCAGACCTTTGAGCACCTCGGCCTCTGCAGGGTGGCATGGCGCGAGGGGGTGCTTTGGGAACCAGTTGGTGGATTATTCGGTCTGGCCCTGCCTCTACCCCTGGCCACCGCACTGCCTCTTCCAACCTGCCCTGCTGCTGCCCTTGCCTCCCCCTCTGAAGACCTGTCCTCAGTAGGCTTAGCAAACCAGGTGGGGTCAGTCACCTCATCGTCCTGCTGCTCTTCCTCCGAATCCTCTGTGCGCTCCTCCCTCGGACTACTGCAATTACTACTACCTGAGTGATAGACAACTGTGTCTCATCGTTGTCGTCCTCCTCACCCACTGAAAGCTCTTGAGACAGTTGCCGGAAGTCCCCAGCCTCATTCCCCGGACCCCGGGAACTTTCCAAAGGTTGGGCATCGGTCACGACAAACTCTTCCGGTGGGAGAGGAACCATTGCTGCCCATTCTGGGCAGCGGCCCGAGAACAGTTCCTGGGAGTCTGCCTGCTCCTCAGAATGTCATTGTAATGGAGTGAGGAGGCTGGGAGGAAGGAGGAGCAGCAGCCAGAGGATTCAGAGTTGCAGCAGTGGACGGCGTAGAACTCTGAGTGGTCGATAGATTGCTGGATGCACTTTCTGCCATCCACGACAGGACCTGCTCACACTGCTCATTTTCTAATAAAGGTCTACCGCGTGGACCCATTAATTGTGAGATGAATGTGGGGACGCCAGAAACGTGCCTCTCTCCTAATCCCACAGCAGTCGGCTGCGATACACCTGGATCAGGAGCTCGGCCTGTGCCCACACCTTGACTTGGGCCTCCGCGTCCTCGCCCGCGTCCACGTCCTCTAGGCCTACCCCTACCCCTCAGCATGGTGTATTACCAGTAGTGCAGAAACAGAATGCTGTAATGAAATGTGCCGCTTATTGGCCTGTGGTTGGAGGCTGACTTCGCTTACGGAACGCACAGCAGAGCCAGGAAAGAATTTTGCGCAAGCCTGTAGTGAGACGTAGGTGCGTATGACTGAGCTAGTGGAATTCACAGCGCAGAAGCAGTCAAGTGTCCAAAGGCCACTAGCAGGCCTTAAGTATTTTGCTTCTATTTTTTTAAAGGCTGAGCTGAGACAGCAGACAGATACTGTAGGCAACGTATATATGTATACTGTTTCCCTCTGGACAGGATGACGGCGGTGATGTAACGGGCAACGCAGAGCCAGGAAACAATTTTGCGCAAGCCTGCTGTAACACTTAGCTGCGTATTAATTAGGACTACTACTCGCAGCAGACACGCAGTACACTGAAGAAGGTCAGAGGCAGCCCAAATATAGTATTTTTCCCAAATTTGTTTGAAAAAGCCCACTGCCTATATAGATAGTATATCTCTTTCACCTTTACCACTGTCCCTGCCTCACCAGTACTGGCCCTATACTATGTAAAATTACTGCAGACTGTTTCCCTCTGGACGGGATGACGGCGGTGATGTAACAGGCAACGCAGAGCCAGGAAACAATTTTGCGCACGCCTGTAGTGAGACGTAGGTGCGTATGACTCAGCTAGTGGAATTCACAGCGCTGAGGCAGTCAAGTGGCCAAACGCCACTAGTAGGCCTTAAGTATTTTGCTTCTATTTTTTTAAAGGCTGAGCTGAGACAGCAGACAGATACTGTAGGCAGCGTATATATGTATACTGTTTCCCTCTGGACGGGATGACGACGGTGATGTAACGGGCAACGCAGAGCCAGGAAACAATTTTGCGCAAGCCTGCTGTAACACTTAGCTGCGTATTAATTAGGACTACTACTCCCAGCAGACACGCAGTACACTGAAGTTGGTCACAGGCAGCCCAAATATAGTATTTTTCCCAAATTTGTTTGAAAAAGCCAACTGCCTATATAGACAGTATATCTCTTTCACCTTTCCCACTGTCCCTGCCTCACCAGTACTGGCCCTATACTATGTACAATGATTGCAGACTGAGGACACAATGCTCTGCACGCCCGATATACAAAAAAAAAAAAAAGTGCAACACTGCTAAAAGCAGCCTCAACAGTACTGCACACGGTCAGATGTGGCCCTAAGAAGGACCGTTGGGGTTCTTGAAGCCTAATATTACACCTAACACTCTCCCTATAGCAGCAGCAGCATCAGCTGCACTTTCCCTGATCTATGTCAGAATGCATCTGTGGCGAGCCGCGGGAGGGGCCGATTTATATACTCGGGTGACACCTGATCTCGCCAGCCACTCACTGCAGGGGGGTGGTATAGGGCTTGAACGTCGCAGGGGGAAGTTGTAATGCCTTCCCTGTCTTTCTATTGGCCAGAAAAGCGCGCTAACGTCTCGGAGATGAAAGTGAAAGTAACCCGAACATCGCGTGGTGCTCGTCTCGAGTAATGAGCATCTCGAACACCCTAATACTCGAACGAGCATCAAGCTCGGACGAGTACGTTCGCTCATCTCTAATCGTCACCTCACTATGCAGTGGGACTCTGCTTCTATTTGTCTTTACTTAGCCGCAGCTCTGAAGATGACTCTGGTATTCTTAGTTGTCAGTGTCTGATTCAACAGCCTCCAACAAAACCATCCACTCATCGCTCCTCAGCAAAGTGCTCATCACACTTCTGGTTAAGTTTGTGCTCCTTTTCTTTTGATACACTCCTTATTTTGTATGTTTTCATAAAAGCCTGTTTCCCATTGGCATCACCCTGAAAATCGTGAGCATGCAGCAAATAAAAAAATCAAACAAAATAGTAATTAACTGAAAGATATTATTACCAGAGATGAGCGAGCACCAAAATGCTCGGGTGCTCGTTACTCGAGACGAACTTTTCGCGATGCTCGAGGGTTCGTTTCGAGTAACGAACCCCATTGAAGTCAATGGGCGACCCGAGCATTTTTGTATATCGCCGATGCTCGCTAAGGTTCTCATTTGTGAAAATCTGGGCAATTCAAGAAAGTGATGGGAACGACACAGCAACGGATAGGGCAGGCGAGGGGCTACATGTTGGGCTGCATCTCAAGTTCACAGGTCCCACTATTAAGCCACAATAGCGGCAAGAGTGGGCCCTCATTAGCAATGGATACCTTAGCTAAGCACCACACTACCTCCAACAAAGCACAATCACTGCCTGCATGACACTCCGCTGCCACTTCTCCTGGGTTACATGCTGCCCAACCCCCCCGCACGACCCAGTGTCCACAGCGCACACCAAATTGTCCCTGCGCAGCCTTCAGCTGCCCTCATGCCACGCCACACTATGTCTATTTATAAGTGCGTCTGCCAGAGGAACCGCAGGCACACACTGCAGAGGGTTGGCACGGCTAGACAGCGACCCTCTTTAAATGGGGCGGGGCGATAGTCCACAATGCTGTACAGAAGCAATGAGAAATCCAATCCTGTGCCACCTCCATCTGGAGCTGCACACGTGGGCATAGCAATGGGGAACCTATGTGCCACACACTATTCATTCTGTCAAGGTGTCTGCATGCCCCAGTCAGACTGCGGTTTTTTATAAATAGTCACAGGCAGGTACAACTCCGCAATGGGAATTCCGTGTGCACCCACAGCATGGGTGGCTCCCTGGAACCCACCGGCTGTACATTAATGTATCCCATTGCAGTGCCCTGGACAGCAGAGCTAACGTCAGATGAAATGCAGGTGGGCTTCGGCCCACACTGCATGCCCCAGTCAGACTGGGGTTCTTTAGAAGTGGACACATGTAGTTACAACTCCGTGTGGACCCACAGCATGGGTGGCTCCCTGGAACCCACCGGCGTTACATAAAAATATCCCATTGCATTGCCCATCACAGCTGAGGTAATAATGTCATGTTTAATGCAGGTGGGCTTCGGCCCACACTGCATGCCCCAGTCAGACTGGGGTTCTTTAGAAGTGGACACAGATGCATTTACAACTCCCTGTGGACCCACAGCATGGGTGGGTGCCAGGAAGCCACCGGCGGTACATAAATATATCCCATTGCATTGCCCATCACAGCTGAGGTAATAATGTCATGTTTAATGCAGGTGGGCTTCGGCCCACACTGCATGCCCCAGTCAGACTGGGGTTCTTTAGAAGCGGACACATGTAGTTACAACTCCGTGTGGACCCACAGCATGGGTGGCTCCCTGGAACCCACCGGCGGTACATAAAAATATCCCATTGCATTGCCCATCACAGCTGAGGTAATAATGTCATGTTTAATGCAGGTGGGCTTCGGCCCACACTGCATGCCCCAGTCAGACTGGGGTTCTTTAGAAGTGGACACATGTAGGGGGCGGAGCCTGGACGCCGAGCGGGATGGCTGACTGAGAGCCGCGCTCCTGCAAGCAGTGACCCACGGAGCCTCACAGCAACGGCAAGCAGCTTTAAAAATGGGCAAAACCTCAAGGGAAAGAAGCACAGACCTGCAGGGAACTCCTCGACCGGCCAAAGTGCAGGCAGACGTCCAGCGCTTCTTTAAAGAACGGCAGGCCCGGTCCCCGCGACCGCCATCCAAGATGGCGCCGGCACGTGAGCTCATCCCTGCATCTAACCTAGCGGAAGAAAAAGAGCTGCCCTCGGATGGAGAGGAGGGTGAGTCTGTCTCCAGAGGGTTTATGAAAAGCTTACTCTCCCAAGCCCTGCGTCCCATCAGCTCAGACCTGTCTGAGATAAAGAACGAACTAAAACAGCTGGGCCACAGAGTGGAGGACTTAGAGACCTCCTCCGCTGCCATAGTGTCACACTCCCTGCAACTGGAGCAAGCTGTTAAAGATCAGCACTTACACCTTAACAGAGTGCTCCTACTCCAAGAAGATCTGGAGAATAGAAATAGGCGCAACAATTTGCGCCTAAAGGGAATCCCGGAATCTTACGCGAGCGAAAGTTTAGCGAAAGTTGCCAAGGAAATCTTCGCCATTTTGCTGGGTGAAGAAAGGGCATCCGACATCAATATCGAGAGAATCCACAGAGCTCTCAGACCCCCGCCTGGCATTACGGAACCCCCCAGGGACGTAATTTGCAAACTGCTTGCATTTCCAGACACGACTGCAGTGCTGAGGGCAGCCAGAATGCATGAAGATCTGAAATATTCGGACTCGCTGATTCGGATTTTCCAGGACTTGGCACCGTCTACCCTTGCTAAACGTCGGGCTTTACGCCCGCTACTAGAGATCCTCAAGTCCAGGGAGCTACGCTACGCTTGGTTGTTCCCGTTTGGAATTAGCATCACTATCCAGGGCAAACGAGTCAACATCCGCACCCAGGAGGAAATGCATAATTTATGGGAGCTTCTAGATATCGAGCCTATTGCCCTCCCAAACTGGCAGTCAATCCCGGATCCGATCCAGTTTCAACCACTTGAGGACCCTGGGGACTGGTTAGTAGCAAGTAACTCCAAATCCCCAAAGGGGAGGAAGAAGAAGCCACGCCAGGACCCGTGAACCTAAAGTTCGAGATCATCTGACCCATTTACCACGGTTGTCCGGAGGCGGAGCATACCCCAGAGGCAGACCTAGTTCCATCTACAGTGTCTGCTAACTAAAGGGGACTTGCTTCCGCTCTGCTGTTGGTCTTGCATTCACCGACCT
Organism: Eleutherodactylus coqui; assembly: GCF_035609145.1. Lineage (NCBI taxonomy): Eukaryota > Metazoa > Chordata > Amphibia > Anura > Eleutherodactylidae > Eleutherodactylus > Eleutherodactylus coqui. Next base: position 280,369,845 of record NC_089838.1, read on the forward strand.
GTTGCCGGTTTTCTTATTACGTTTCTTATTACGTTCTCTTTCCAGATCTCTGCAGCTATATTTACTACGGCCGGGTCAGAGGGTAAAGAACTGTTCCAGAAGGACGCTGAAGGTCTTTATTCCCCTGCTACCCCCCTCTCCGGCTGAAGACCTGAGATTGGTGACTGTGACCTTTGAGTTTTGTCCGTATAGTATTAGTATTAGTACTATTATTGCCACTAATGCTATTATCGCTAATGGTTCAATATATTCATGCTTGCACTAGAATATATTCTATAGATGCTTATGCCGTTGCATAATATTTACTTGTTTACTTTTTTTTTTAGCGGGTGTTAACCCACCCGCCCCTCTCCCAAAGGAGCCGTTGGGTGACTGCTTGTATTGTCCAGGCAGTAACTTTTATTCCGTACTCCCGTCAGAGTCTGCGACTCCCCGGGACTTCGGAATTCCGTCCTCAGATATTAAGCACATCTCTGCTCTATCACTGTCCTTTGTCTACAAGTTATACTTGAAGCCGAGTTTCCCTGGATAGGGAGTCTAGCTTGTATTTTTAACAAGCGTGACTACTGCGCACCCTTCCCCACTCCCCCCCCCTTCTCACCTCCCCCTCCTTCCTATCCCCCCCTCAAACCGACTTACCCCCCCTTCCTTTGTCTAAGGTGGTGTTCTCGCAAAGGAGCCCCGCGTGGGTCCCCTTGGCCTAACATTTGCGAGTAAGTGTGTTCTTTAACTGTCAGTAATCTTTGCTCCTTCTCTCTCTCAGAACAGGAGCCCTACTATGAGGGGTTTGCGCCTCACCTCCTTCAACGTCAGGGGCCTCAACTCGCCGCAAAAACGCCATGACCTGGAGTTACTTCTGAAAAGGTACGATACAAAGATTCTCTTCCTCCAAGAGACCCACTTTAAGGGAACCAAATCCTTCTCCCTTCCGGGGAAGTGCTTCCCTAATGCATATCACAGCACTCACCCCTCGTCGGCCTCGAAGGGAGTCTCCATATTTCTACACAAATCGGTTAATTTTGTGGAGGAGGCTCGGTTCCAGGACGAGGAGGGCAGAGTCCTTTATCTGAGAGGCACATTGAATAACACTAAGATGACCCTCGCGAACATATACGCCCCCAATGCAGATCAGATACCCTGGTTGTTAAAGCAGCTAGAAAATTTGAAAAACTTCAGCGTAGGACAGGTCATCTTGGCGGGTGACTTTAATGTTACCTTTAACCCTGTGCTGGATTCGTCTTCGGGCCGGTCCCAGATCTCGCAGGGAAAACTGAGGAAGCTAGGTAGACGGATTCGGGAACTTGACTTGGTGGACGCATGGCGCTCTCTAAACCCCACCACGAAAGATTTTTCGTACCTATCCGCGGTACACTCAACATACCAAAGGCTGGACTACGTCCTGGTCTCTTCCGCCCTCCTCGCGACACTGATCAGAGCTGATATAGATACTATGACAATCTCGGATCATGCCCCCGTGCATGTGACGATTCGCCCACCACATTCATGCGTTAAGGAATGGAGATGGTCCCTGAACACCTCCCTTCTTGACCAAATTGAGGACAGGGAATATCTGTCTAAGCAGCTCGAGGAGTACTTCCACCTTAACTCAGTAGAGGAGACTAGCTCCCCGATGGTATGGGAGGCCCATAAGGCCTACATGCGAGGTCTGCTGATTGACCTTGGCTCCCGGGTCAAAAAGCGTACACAGAAAGCCGTTGATGACAAACTTTCTCAAATTGCTAAACTGGAGCTCTCTGCGAAACTGTCCCAAACAAAACTAAACCTGAGTAAGCTAGCGGAGGTCAGAGCTGACCTGAAATTATTATTAAACTCTAAATTTAACAAGAAACAATTGAACTTCAGACACAAGATATACGCCCAAGGCAACAGGGGCAGTAGACTCATGTCAGCATTGATCAAAAAATCCCGCGCCAAGACCCAGATCGGGGCCATCAGATCCCCGGAGGGTGTAGCAATGACTTCTTCCATAGATATAGCGGAGGAATTCAGAAAATATTATTCGAACTTATATAATATAAGAAAAGACAGCGATGCTCCCCCTCCGAGGGAAATGGTCGACCTGATAGATGGGTTTCTGGGACAGATTCGAATGCCTAAACTTGATTCGGCTAAGACTTCCTCGCTGACTGACCAAGTAACAATCTCCGAAGTTGAAGATTTGATAGCGTCCAGCCCCCCGAATAAAAGCCCGGGCCCCGACGGTTTCCCTCTCAAATATTATAAAACCTTCCTTCGGGTGCTTGGCCCGAGACTGTCGACTCTGTTCAATGACCTGATGGGAGGGGCGTCCCTGCCGAGACAAGCCATGGAAACCCACATTGTCTTAATACAGAAAGACAACAAAAATCCTGAACTATGTGGGAACTATCGCCCCATATCCTTGATCAACCAAGATATGAAGCTCTGGGCGAAACTGCTTGCAAACAGACTGGCTCCCTGGGTGCCCTCTCTGATAGACAGGGAGCAGGCAGGCTTCGTCAAGGGAAGGGAGGGGAGAGATAACTGCCTCAGACTTCTCCATGCGGCCAGATACGCTCAACATCATAAGATCCCGCTCGCCTTAGTAGGTACTGACGCCGAAAAGGCTTTTGATAGAGTGGACTGGCTATATATGGAGAGGGTGTTGCATCGTTTTAATCTTCCAGTGCAATTCATCCGAGCGATATTTTCGCTTTATGCGTGCCCTCACGCAAGATTGAGAGTAAATGAGATTCTCTCTCCTCCCTTCCTCATAAAAAATGGAACTCGGCAGGGATGTCCCCTCTCCCCTTCCCTCTTTATTTTGTCATTGGAGCCTCTTTTACTGAGAATAAGACAGGACACGGGAGTCAAGGGCCTAGACATTGGTGGACAACAACTTTCGGTAGCGGCATTCGCGGACGACGCGGCATTTATAGTTACCGAACCCCAGAAGAGCTTGCCCAGATTACTAGAAATCCTGGATGAATTCAGCAGAATATCAAACTTCAAGATTAATTTAGCAAAGTCGACGGCATTAAATATTTCTATCCCATTAGCGCAGTTTGAGCAAATAAGAACCAACTCGCCCTTAGCCTGGGCACCCTCTCACTTAGAGTACCTGGGTATCAAATTAACTAAAAAAGCGGAAGATCTATTTAAAGTGAACTTTGTCCCCCTTATCGATAGAGTCAAACAGCTCCTCAAAAGTTACGACATACCGTGTGTGTCGTGGTTTGGGAGGAAAAATATCATCAAAACCTACATCCTCCCCATTATTTTGTATAAGATCAGGATGCTCCCAAACCACCTCCCCTCGAGCTTTTTCAAAGAGCTCCGTTCGGCCTTTTCGGGCTTTGTGTGGAGGTGGAGGAGACCGAGACTGGCACATAGCCTTATGATAAGGGGCCGTAAGGAGGGCGGCATTGACCTCCCCAACCTTAGTGACTACTACAAAGCATCCCAACTTTGCTACTGGTGGGACCTTACTCAGAGAGAGGGGGATAAGCTTCTTGTGAGCCTGGCAGAAGGTTACAACAAACATTCTCTAGATGACGACCTATGGTTCCCAGTGAGAGCACGCTATCAGTCCAGGACCTACAGTCCGCTTCTTAGGGGCCCCTGCAAGGTCTGGGACAGGCTTAGAGAGATACTAGCCCCGGCCCCTTCCCCAATGCTACCGATGTCCTCCGTACCGAACATACTGAATCCTCTGTCGAGAGGGGACATAGCGCCAGTGTGGGAGAAACTCAGACCCCTTCACATAGCTAACCTCCAGGCCATGGCTCACCTCGATCCGAACAGCATTCTCCAGAAGTTGCGACCTGAAGAGAACTTCACATTTCTGGAGAAGGCCCAGGTGGCAGGCACACTCAGAGTCTTCCTTAATAAATTCAAATCCACTAGACCCTCTACTCCCTTTGAGAGGGCCTGGCTGGAAAATAAAGCATCCCAAAAAAGCATCTTCTACCTTAGGAGGAACTTTGTCTCTCCAGGACAGTCCTACAAACCAGCCTTCCTCTCCTCATGGGAGAGGGAACTGGGTATACACATAAATGCAGAGGAGTCTAGATCAATTTTAAACACGTCATTCGGCCTGTCCCCTTGCATCATAGCCCAAGAGGCACATTACAAACTACTCGTAAGGTGGTATTGGACCCCCCAGTGGCTATTTGACCGCAAGCTCGCCACCCAGAAAACCTGCTGGAGATGTAAGGCCGAGGAGGGGACATACCTACACATATGGTGGTCATGCCCGCTCTTGACCCCCTTCTGGAGGGGAGTAGACACAATTATCAGGAAGATTTCCCCAAAGACGATAATCTCACCAGACCTAGTCTTGCTATGGAGGCCACAGACACATTTTCAACCTAAAAGGAACAAACTGATAGCCCTACTTCTGGATACAGCTAAATCACTAATCCCCTGTCTTTGGCTGCAAAACACCCCCCCTACGATGGGTCAATGGAGAGAGAGAGTCGATAATCTATACTCTTTGGAGGAATTGCACAGCTGGACAAACAACACATATGACCAGTTTATCGTAACCTGGGCACCATGGCGCGAGATTCGGCTCCTGGCGTTGTGGGACTAACGAGACGAGGTACACCTGTTCTTTGTCTATTTTCTATTCACTGGATAGAGATTCACCACATCCTAAGGCCCTTCCCCCACCCCTCCTTTCCGCCCCCCTCATTCCTTCCCCCCCTCCCTCCCCTCCTCTGTGTATAACTCATTGTTATTGTTTTATCGGGTTGTGGTGATCGTGTGTGGATTAATGATTGCGGGGGTGGTGTAGGGTTAGAGCCCGGCTTGGTCCGGTGCTCGTTTTCTCTGGTATCGGAATAGTATACATTCCTCCATCACGCCCACCGTAGCTGGGGAGGGGTGGCGGAGCGGGTAGATATTGGCGTAATGCTCCTATCTCCCCTATGTATCCCTTATCCCGCATGATATTACCCGATATGCTGAATCGCTGATATTGCTAACACTAAGATATCTGTCTCTGTTTTTCTAGAGATATCAGACAATTATGTTTGTATACATTTGTGTTTATTGAAAAATTAATAAAATTTGATTTGATAAAAAAAAGAAGTGGACACATGTAGTTACAACTCCGTGTGGACCCACAGCATGGGTGGCTCCCTGGAACCCACCGGCGTTACATAAAAATATCCCATTGCATTGCCCATCACAGCTGAGGTAATAATGTCATGTTTAATGCAGGTGGGCTTCGGCCCACACTGCATGCCCCAGTCAGACTGGGGTTCTTTAGAAGTGGACACAGATGCATTTACAACTCCCTGTGGACCCACAGCATGGGTGGTGCCAGGAAGCCACCGGCGGTACATAAATATATCCCATTGCATTGCCCATCACAGCTGAGGTAATAATGTCATGTTTAATGCAGGTGGGCTTCGGCCCACACTGCATGCCCCAGTCAGACTGGGGTTCTTTAGAAGTGGACACATGTAGTTACAACTCCGTGTGGACCCACAGCATGGGTGGCTCCCTGGAACCCACCGGCGGTACATAAAAATATCCCATTGCATTGCCCATCACAGCTGAGGTAATAATGTCATGTTTAATGCAGGTGGGCTTCGGCCCACACTGCATGCCCCAGTCAGACTGGGGTTCTTTAGAAGTGGACACAGATGCATTTACAACTCCCTGTGGACCCACAGCATGGGTGGGTGCCAGGAAGCCACCGGCGGTACATAAATATATCCCATTGCATTGCCCATCACAGCTGAGGTAATAATGTCATGTTTAATGCAGGTGGGCTTCGGCCCACACTGCATGCCCCAGTCAGACTGGGGTTCTTTAGAAGTGGACACATGTAGTTACAACTCCGTGTGGACCCACAGCATGGGTGGCTCCCTGGAACCCACCGGCGGTACATAAAAATATCCCATTGCATTGCCCATCACAGCTGAGGTAATAATGTCATGTTTAATGCAGGTGGGCTTCGGCCCACACTGCATGCCCCAGTCAGACTGGGGTTCTTTAGAAGTGGACACAGATGCATTTACAACTCCCTGTGGACCCACAGCATGGGTGGGTGCCAGGAAGCCACCGGCAGTACATAAATATATCCCATTGCATTGCCCATCACAGCTGAGGTAATAATGTCATGTTTAATGCAGGTGGGCTTCGGCCCACACTGCATGCCCCAGTCAGACTGGGGTTCTTTAGAAGTGGACACATGTAGTTACAACTCCGTGTGGACCCACAGCATGGGTGGCTCCCTGGAACCCACCGGCGGTACATAAAAATATCCCATTGCATTGCCCATCACAGCTGATGTTACGTCAGCTGTAATGCAGGTGGGCAAAAAATTAATTGGATTACACTGTAGGCGAGGGCCCACAAAAATTGGTGTACCAACAGTACTAATGTACCTGAGAAAAATTGCCCATGCCCAACCGAGAGGGCAGGTGAAACGCATTAATCGCTTTGGTTTATGTGGCTTAATTGGTAACGAGGCCTGGAGGCCGCCCAGTTAAAATAAAAATTGGTTGAGGTGAAAGTTTCAACGCTTTAATGAGCATTGAAACGTATAAAAATAGTTTAGAAAAATTATATGACTGAGCCTTGTGGGCCTAAGAAAAATTGCACGTTCGGCGTGATTACGTCAGGTTTCAGGAGGAGGAGCAGGAGGAGGAGGAGGAATATTATACACAGATTGATGAAGCAAAAAGGTCCCCGTTTTGGATGGTGATGGAGAACGATGCTTCCATCCGCGGGTGCAGCCTACGTATTGTTTATGTATCGCTGCTGTCCGCTGGTGGAGAAGAGAAGTCTGGGGAAATCCAGGCTTTGTTCATCTTGATGAGTGTAAGCCTGTCGGCACTGTCGGTTGACAGGTGGGTACGTTTATCCGTGATGATTCCCCCAGCCACACTAAACACACTCTCTGACAAGACGCTAGCCGCAGGACAAGCAAGCACCTCCAGGGCATACAGCGCGAGTTCAGGCCACGTGTGCAGCTTCAAGACCCAGTTGTTGTAGGGAGCAGAGGCGTCACCGAGGACGGTCGTGCGATCGGCTACGTACTCCCTCACCATCCTTTTACAGTGCTCCCGCCAACACAGCCTTGACTGGGGACCGGTGACACAGTCTTGCTGGGGAGCCATAAAGCTGTCAAAGGCCTTAGAGAGTGTTCCCCTGCCTGCGCTGTACATGCTGCCTGATCTCTGCGCCTCCCCTGCTACCTGGGCCGTGGAAATGTGCCTTCGGCCACGAGCGCTGTCGGATGGGAAGTTTACCATCAGTTTGTCCACCAGCGCCCTGTGGTGTAGCATCATTCTCGAACCCCTTTCCTCTTCGGGAATGAGAGTGGAAAGGCTCTCCTTATACCGTGGGTCGAGCAGTGTGTACACCCAGTAATCCGTAGTGGCCAGAATGCGTGTAACGCGAGGGTCACGAGAAAGGCATCCTAACATGAAGTCAGCCATGTGTGCCAGGGTACCTGTACGCAACACATGGCTGTCCTCACTAGGAAGATCAGTTTCAGGATCCTCCTCCTCCTCCTCCTCTGGCCATACACGCTGAAAAGATGACAGGCAAGCTACATCTGTACCCTCAGCAGTGGGCCAAGCTGTCTCTTCCCCCTCCTCCTCATGCTCCTCCCCCTCCTCCTCCTCCTCCTCCTCCTCCTCCTCTGGCCATACACGCTGATAGGATGACAGGCAAGCAGCATCTGTCCCCTCAGCAGTGGGCCTAGCTGTCTCTTCCCCCTCCTCCTCATGCTCCTCCCCCTCCTCCTCAACGCGCTGAGATATAGACATGAGGTTGCTCTGACTATCCAGCGACATACTGTCTTCCCCCGCCTCCGTTTCTGATTCAAAAGCGTCTGCCTTTATGCTTTGCAGGGAACTTCTCAAGAGGCATAGCAGAGGAATGGTGACGCTAATGATTGCAGCATCCCCGCTCACCATCTGGGTAGACTCCTCAAAGTTTCCAAGGACCTGGCAGATGGCTGCCAACCAGGCCCACTCTTCTGTAAATAATTGAGGAGGCTGACTCCCACTGCGCCGCCCATGTTGGAGTTGGTATTCCACTATAGCTCTACGCTGCTCATAGAGTCTGGCCAACATGTGGAGCGTAGAGTTCCACTGTGTGGGCACGTCGCACAGCAGTCGGTGCACTGGCAGATTAAACCGATGTTGCAGTGTCCGCAGGGTGGCAGCGTGCGTGTGGGATTTGCGGAAATGTGCGGAGAGCTGGCGCACCTTTCCGAGCAGGTATGACAAGTGGGGGTAGCTTTTCAGAAAGCGCTGAACCACCAAATTAAAGACATGGGCCAGGCATGGCACGTGCGTGAGGCTGCCGAGCTGCAGAGCCGCCACCAGGTTACGGCCGTTGTCACACACGACCATGCCCGGTTGGAGGCTCAGCGGCGCAAGCCAGCGGTCGGTCTGCTCTGTCAGACCCTGCAGCAGTTCGTGGGCCGTGTGGCTCTTCTCTCCTAAGCTGAGTAGTTTCAGCACGGCCTGCTGACGCTTGCCCACCGCTGTGCTGCCACGCCGCGTGACACCGACTGCTGGCGACGTGCTGCTGCTGACACATCTTGATTGCGAGACAGAGGTTGCGTAGGAGGAGGAGGAGGGTGGTTTAGTGGAGGAAGCATACACCCCCGGAGATACCACCACCGAGCTGGGGCACGCAATTCTGGGGGTGGGTAGGACGTGAGCGGTCCCAGGCTCTGACTCTCTCCCAGCCTCCACTAAATTCACCCAATGTGCCGTCAGGGAGATATAGTGGCCCTGCCCGCCTGTGCTTGTCCACGTGTCTGTTGTTTAGTAGACCTTGGCAGTAACCGCGTTGGTGAGTGCGCGTACAATGTTGCGGGAGACGTGGTCGTGCAGGCCTGGGACGGCACATCGGGAAAAGTAGTGGCGACTGGGAACCGAGTAGCGCGGGGCCGCCGCCGCCATCATGCTTTTGAAAGCCTCCGTTTCCACAAGCCTATACGGCAGCATCTCTAGGCTGATCAATTTTGCAATATGCACGTTTAACGCTTGAGCATGCGGGTGCGTGGCGTCGTACTTGCGCTTGCGCTCAAACAGTGGCGCTAGCGACGTCTGGACGCTACTCTGAGAGACATTGCTGGATAGGGCCGAGGACAGCGGAGGTGAGGGTGTGGGTGCAGGCCAGGAGACGGTACTGCCTGTGTCCTCAGAGGGGGGTTGGATCTCAGTGGCAGGTTGGGGCACAGGGGGTGAGGCAGTGGTGCAAACCGGAGGCGGTGAACGGGCATCGTCCCACCTTGTGGGGTGCTTGGCCATCATATGCCTGCGCATGCTGGTGGTGGTGCCTCCCCAGCTGATCTTGGCGCGACAAAGGTTGCACACCACTGTTCGTCGGTCGTCAGGCGTCTCTGTGAAAAACTGCCACACCGTAGAGCACCTTGACCTCTGCAGGGTGGCATGGCGCGAGGGGGCGCTTTGGGAACCAGTTGGTGGATTATTCGGTCTGGCCCTGCCTCTACCCCTGGCCACCGCACTGGCTCGGCCTGTGCCCACACCCTGACTTGGGCCTCCGCGTCCTCGCCCGCATCCACGTCCTATAGGCCTACCCCTACCCCTCAGCATGGTGTATTAGCAGTAGTGCAGAAACAGAACGGTGTAATTAAATGTGCCGCTTATTGGCCTGTGGTGGGAGGCTGACTTCGTTTACGGAACGCCAGGAAATAATTTGGTGCACGCCTGCTGTAACACTTAGCTGGCTGCGTATTTATTTGTAGAACTACTACACCCAGCACACACAGACCCAGAACACTGAGCACAGTGACAGGCAGGCCAAATAGATTTTTTGCCCAATATTTTTTGGAAAAGGACCACTGCGTATATTCAATCAATAATATATGTCTTCTGGCCCTGCCTACACAATTCTGTCCCTGGAGTGTGTCGCAGAACTGCAGAGTGTTGCACTGTTATTAACTGCAACAGAGCGGTGATTTCAGAGCCAGGAAATAATTTGGCGCACGCCTGCTGTAACACTTAGCTGGCGGCGTATTTATTTGTAGAACTACTACACCCAGCACACACAGACCCAAAACACTGAGCACAGTGACAGGCAGGCCAAATAGATTTTTTGCCCAATATTTTTTGGAAAAGGACCACTGCGTATATTCAATCAATAATATATGTCTTCTGGCCCTGCCTACACAATTCTGTCCCTGGAGTATTACTGCAGGGCGCAATGCTCTGCATGGCCGATATACCAAAAAAAAAAAAAAAAGTGCAACGCTGCAAAAAGCAGCCTCCACACTACTGCACACGGTTAGATGTGGCCCTAAGAAGGACCGTTGGGGTTCTTGAAGCCTACAATAACTCGTAACGCTCTCCCTGCCTCCACACTTCTGTCCCTGGAGTATTACTGCAGGGCGCAATGCTCTGCACGGCCGATATACCAAAAAAAAAAATGTGCAACACTGCAAAAAGCAGCCTCCACACTACTGCACACGGTTAGATGTGGCCCTAAGACGGGCCGTTGGGGTTCTTGAAGCCTACAATAACTCCTAACACTCTCCCTGCCTACACAATTCTGTCCCTGGGGTATTACTGCAGGGCGCAATGCTCTGCACTGCCGATATATCAAAAAAAAAAAATGTGCAACACTGCAAAAAGCAGCCTCCACACTACTGCACACGGTTAGATGTGGCCCTAAGAAGGACCGTTGGGGTTCTTGAAGCCTACAATAACTCCTAACACTCTCCCTATAGCAGCTCCAACACGATAGCACTGTCCCTCAGCTATGTCACAACGCATCTGAGGCGAGCCGCGGGAGGGGCCGATTTTTATACTCGGGTGACACCTGATCTCGCCAGCCACTCACTGCAGGGGGGTGGTATAGGGCTTGAACGTCGCAGGGGGAAGTTGTAATGCCTTCCCTGTCTTTCAATTGGCCAGAAAAGCGCGCTAACGTCTCAGAGATGAAAGTGAAAGTAACGCGAACATCGCGTGGTACTTGTTACGAGTAACGAGCATCTTGAACACGCTAATACTCGAACGAGTATCAAGCTTGGACGAGTACGTTCGCTCATCTCTAATTATTACATAGCTTTGCTAGCTCAACTCTAATGGAGCTGGGTAACAGGGGAGAACGCTGTTACACTAATGCCTAATATTAGGCATTAGCACAGTCTACTCTATGGAGTAAGCTAACAGAGACATGCCCACAGATTCTATGAAGCATGCCCACTCACTAATCTGTTCGATTAAGAAGACGAGGCACATTAGATCTTAGAAATTTATTGGATAAATTTTGATTTTTTCTTTTTATATACATATGCATACCTGTCACTTAAGTTCTAAGCTTTAAGCAGCTCCCTACTGATGGCACATAGTGTTTTCAGTGTGATAGTATTATTAGCTTAGTTAGGGATCAGTGTGTAATATAGGAGAGAGGCAAAGTAGGCATCTAACAGCCAATTGGTAATTAGAGGTCCGGTTGCAACGCTAGATTAGTGGGTTGTTAGAAATTAAGTGTTAGTGTAGTCAGGCCTGCATCTACTTTCAACTAATCTAGCGTTGCTACCTCTCCAGGGAGGCATACCAAATCTCCAGATCCAATCCCCCAGCCCCACCACCCTACAACATGCCCCCTGCCCCTCCCTATGGCTCTCCTTACCTTCCACTTTGCCTATCATATACATCTTCTTCCTGGTACCTTCTTATCCCGCCCCCCCCCCATTCTGTTTCCTAATAATTAAATGCCATATGTAATTTTCATACTGTTTTGTGCTCCTCCGTGCCTCCTCTCTTACCCCTGTACCTTCTGTGTCACCCCCACTCTGTCTCTCTCCAAATAATTGTATACCACATGCAATTGTCATCTTGTTTTGTGTTCCACCGTGCTTTGAAATCACTGTGGAATAGGTTGGTGCCATACAAATAAAGATTACTATTAGAGATGAGCGAGCACCAAAATGCTTTTCGTATTGCTCGAGAGCTCATTTCGAGTACCGAACCCCATTGAAGTCAATGGCGACTCGAGCATTTTTGTATGGGACTGATGCTCCGCATAGCTGATGACTTGTCAAACACCAGAAAACATCAGAAAGTCATGGAAACACTACAGAAACGGATAGGGAAGGGCAGGGGCAGCATGCATGGCTGCATCTGAGGCTCCCAGGTCCCACTATTAAGCCAAAATGGGGGCAAGAGCCTGGCGGTCACCCCCCCTAACAATTTATTTCAGACAAACCCTTATTAGCAAGGCACACCTTAGCTAAGCACCACACTACCTGCAACCAAGGACAATCACTGCCTGCGGGTGAAAGCGCTGCCTCTTCTCCTGGGTTACATGCTGGCATTGCTGCCCAACCCCCCCCCCCCCCCCCGCACGATCCTGCATCCACAGCGCACACAAAAGTTTCGCTGCACAGCGTTCAGCTGCCCTCATGCCACATGCTCGCTTCATAGCCACACCACCCTCATGTCTATTTATAAGTGCGTACTGGATGAGGAGGAACCAGAGGCACACACTGCAGAGGTTTGGCAGGGCCAGGCTGTGACCTTCTTTGAAAGTGTGGGCGATAGGTAAAGCAAAGGTATAGGCAGACCCCAGTAACATTTCTGTAGAAGAAGTATAGGCAGACCCCTGTAACATTTCTGTAGCAGAAGTATAGGCAGAACCCTGTAACATTCCTGTAGTAAAACTATAGGCAGACCCCTGTAACATTCCTGTAGCAAAGGTATAGGCAGACCCCTGTAACATTTCTGTAGCAGAAGTATAGGCAGACCCCTGTACCATTTCTGTAGCAGAAGTATAGGCAGACCTTTGTAATATTTCTGTAGCAAGAGTATAGGCGAAACCCTGAAACATTTGTGTACCATGAGTGTAGGCGAAGGCCGGAAAAATTAGTTTGATAACAGAATAGGCAAGGGCCTGAAAAATTGGTGTACCAAGAGTACAAGTGTACCGTTGAAAAATTGCTCAACCGCGAGGGCAGGTGAAACCCATAAACAATTTTTAAAGATACAGCTCGCTGTTGCTTAATTTGCAACAGAGCCTAGAGGCAGCCCTGTGAAAAAAATTGGTTTCTGTTAAAGTATCATTACTTTTGAAACTTTAAAAAATTGTAAAAAAATTATAAGCAGAGGCTTTTGGGCGTCAGAAAAATTGGCAGTTCAGCATGATGACATGCTGTTTTAGGAGGAGGAGTAGAAGGAGGAGGAGTAATAATATCTGAGAGTGATTGACAAAGCTGATTCCCCTTTTTTTTCCGGTGATGGAAAATGCTTTTTTCTCCGGTTGCAGCAAAAAAAATCATTAGGTTTCGCTACTTTCCGCCGGTGGAGAAGAGAAGTCTGGGGAAATCCAGCCTTTGTTCATCTTTATTTGTGTAAGCATGTCAGCACTGGCAATTGACAGGCAGGTACGCTTATCCGTTAGGATTCCCCCAGCTGCACTAAACACCCTCTCTGAGAAGACACTAGTGGCAGGGCAGGCCAGCACCTCCAGGGCATACAGCGCAAGTTCGTGCCACGTGTCAGCCAATAGTTGTATGGAGCAGAGGCATCACAGAGAACGGTGGTACGATCGGCTACGTACTCCCTCACCCTCTTGAGTACTCCCTTACAGTGCTCCCTCCGACACAGCCTTGACTGGGGAGTGGTGACACATTCTTGCTGCGGAGCCATAAAGCTAGCAAAGGCCTTAAAGAGTGTTCCCCTGCCTGCGCTGGACATGCTGCCTGATCCCCGCGCCTCCCCTGCTACTTGGCCCTCGGAACTCCGTCTTCTGCCACTAGCGCTGTCAGATGGAAACTTTAGCATCACTTTTTCCACCAGGGCCCTGTGGTATTGCATCACTCTCAAACCCCTTTCCTCTTCAGGAATGAGAGTGGAAAGGTTCTCCTTATACCGTGGGTCGAGAAGGGTATACACCCAGTAATCCGTGTTGGCCAGAATGCATCTAACGCGAGGGTCACGAGAAAGGCAGCCTAACATAAAGTCAGCCATGTGTGCCAGGGTACCAGTACGCAACACATCGCTGTCCTCACTAGGAAGATGACTTTTAGGATCCTCCTCTACAGTCCATACACGCTGAATGGATGAGAGGCAAGCAGCAAGGGTACTCTCTGCAGTGTGGCCAGCTGTCTCATCCCTCTCCTCCTCCTCCTCCCCCTCCTCCAAAACGCGCTGAGATATAGACATGAGGGTGGTCTGGCTATCAAGCGACATACTGTCATCCCCCGCCTCCTGTTCCAACCGCAAAGTGTCAGCCTTTATGCTTTGCAGCAAACTTCTCAGCAGGCAAAGCAGCGGGATGGTAAGGCTAATGATTACTGCATCGCCGCTCACCATCTGGGTAGACTCCTCAAAATTTCCGAGGACCTTGCAGATATCTGCCATCCATGACCACTCCTCAGTAAAGAATTGCGGAGGCTGACTACCGCTACACTGCCCATGTTGCAGCTGGTATTCCACTATTGCTCTATGCTGCTCGTACAGCCTGGCCAACATGTGCAGCGTAGAATTCCAGCATGTGGGCACGTCGCACAGTATTTGGTGCTCTGGCAGCTGACACCGACATTGCAGGGTCCTCAGGGTGGCAGCGTCCGTGGTGGACTTGCGGAAATGTGCACAGACGCGGCGCACCTTGCCAAGCAGGTCAGATATGTGGGGGTAGTTTTTCAGAAACCGCTGAACCACCAGATTGAAGACGTGGGCCAGGCATGGCACGTTTGTGAGGCTGCCGAGCTGCAGAGCCACCACCAGGTTATGGCCGTTGTCACACATGACCATGCCCGGTTGGAGGCTCAGCGGCGAAAGCCAGAGATTGGTCTGCTCTGCCAGACCCTGCAACAGCTCGGGGGCCGTGTGCCTCTAGTCACCTAAGCTGATTAGTTTCAGCATGGCTTGCTGACGCTTGCCCACCGCTGTGCTGCTGCACCGCACGATACCGACTGCTGGCGACGTGCTCACACTTCTTAATTGAGAGGTAGAGGTGGCGGAGGAGGAGGAGGGGGAGGGTATAGAGGAGGTGGCATAAAACGCCTCAGATACCAGCACCGAGGTAGGACCCATTATTCTGGGTGTTGGTAGGACGCGAGCGGTCCCAGGCTCTGCCTCAGTCCCAGCCTCCACCAAATTCACCCAATGAGCCGTCAGGGAGATATAGTGGCCCTGCCCACTAGTACTTGTCCACGTGTCCATGGTTAAGTGGACCTTCCCAGTAACCGCGTTGGTGAGGGCACGATTTATGTTGCGGGAGACTTGCTGGTGTAGGGCTGGGACGGCACAGCGGGAAAAATAGTGGCGACTGGGCACCAAGTAGCGCGGGACCGCCGCCGCCATCATGTTTTTTAAAGCCTCCGTTTCCACAAGCCTGTACGGCAGCATCTCCAGGCTGATTAATTTGGCAATGTGCACGTTTAAAGCTTGTGTGCAGGTGGGTGGCGTCGTATTTGCGCTTTTGCTCCAACGCTTGTGTTAGTGACAGCTGAACGCTGAGCTGAGAGACATTGCTGGATGGAGTGGAGGATGGTGGAGGTGAGGGTGTGGGTGCAGGCTGGGAGGCGCTCGTGCCTGTGGCCTGGGAGGGGGATTGGATCTGTGTGGCAGGTTGGGGCAGAGGGAAAGAGGCAGTGGTGTGACCTGGAGGCGGTGAATGGCCTCCGTCCCACCTTGTGGGGTGCTTGGCCATCATATGCCTCCGCATGCTGGTGGTGGTGAGTCTGGTAGTGGTGGCTCCCCAGCTGATCTTGGTGCGACGCATGTTGCACACCAATGTTCGTTGGTGGTCCGTGCTCTCACTAAAAACATCCACATCTTTGAACACCTAGCCCTCTGCACGGAGGCTTGCCGCGAGGTGGGGCTTTGGGAAACAATTGGGGGATTCTTTGCTCTGGCCCTGCCTCACCCCCTGGCCACCCCACTGCCTCTTCCAACCTGTCCTGCTGCTACACTTGCCTCCCCTCTGAAGCCCTGTCCTTAGTAGGCTAAGCAAACCAGGTGGGGTCAGCCACCTCATCGTCCAACTGCTCTTCCTCCAAATCCTCTGTGCGCTCCTCCTTCGGACTTACTGCCCTTACTACTACCTCACTGACAGACAACTGTGTGTCATCATCATCGTTACGCACAAAAAGCTCTTGAGACAGCTGCCGAAAGTCCCCAGTTTCATCACCCGGACTCCGGGAACTTTCCAAAGGTTGGGCATCGGTCATGACAAACATCTCAGGTGAGTGAGGAACCAGTTTTTCTCATTCATGGCAGGGACCCAAGAACAGTTCCTGGGAGTCTGCCTGCTCATCAGAATATGTCATTTTCATAGAGTGAGGAGGCTGGGAGGAAGGAGGAGCAGCAGCCAAAGGATTCAGAGTTGTAGTCTCTATGCCGGGAGTAGTGGACTGCGTAGAAGACTGTCATCCACAACAGGACCTGCTCACACTGCTCTGTTTGTAATAAAAGTCTACCACGCAGAACCAAAAATTGTGATATGAAGCTGGGGACTCCAGAAACTTGCCTCTCTCCTAATCCCGCAGCAGCCGGCTGTGATTCACCATAACCAGGAACTCGGCCTGTGCCCACACCCTCATTTGGACGTCCACGTCCGCGTCCATGTCCACGTCCTCGACCCTTACCCCTACTCCTCATCATGGTGGATTACGAATAGAGCAGGGCCCAAATAAATAACCCCTCTGTACAGCACTGACAACTGTGGCTTTATTCACCGCACACAGAGACTTATAGATAGCGGAGGCTCTACGCTGTGACTTGAAAAAAGTAACCTGCTGTCTTGTGCTGATACCTAGGGGTAATTTACTGCTCGCAGAGATTTGTAGATAATAGAGGCTGTGTGGAGTGGGAGAAGACTCTAAAGCCAGTGGATAGTGCTGGTAACTGCGGCTATCTCAACCCCACTAAGGAAAGGGTATTGTGGGACGCTCTGCACAGCGGCAGAGCTGAAATACTTTGCAGTGGCCCAGGAAATATTACAGTACTGTTTAGCGGTGAGACCTCTGTCTAATGCACTGCAGACACAGAACGGTATAAATGAAGTCGTTCGCAGCAGGCTAGGAATTATTTGAGTGCAGTTTTACGGTGAGAGCTGGTTGTACGGCACTGCAGCCTGAAAAAACTATTACTGAAAGGTTGGGAACAGGCCTAGATGCGTAATACAAAAATGGATGCACTACAACTCCCAGTAAGCCACAAGTATAATGCACACGGTCAGATGGAGTCCTAAGAAGGAGCTTTGGGGTTATTGCACGGAGGATCAGGACTGTTTAGTGTATATAACTTTTCCTATAGAAGTGGCTGTGGTCCCAACACTCTGTGTTTTGCACTGCAGACACAGAACGGTATTAACCCTTTCCAATACAATTTGTATCCTGGTTTTCCTAGGGGGCTTACTCTTTTTATGCCGTTATACAACGGCGCTATCTGCTGGCTAAAGCTAGTACTGCACGATGTGACATGTTGGATAGGCTCTCACAGCAGAGAGGCTGGCAATATACAGTAAGAGAACCCCGACGGACATCTTCCAATATCAGAGCTGTACAATCTTAAATCATAATGTCTTCAGACGTCAGACATTGGATTGGAAAGGGTTAATGAAGTCGTTCGCAGCAGGCTAGGAAATATTTGAGTGCAGTTTCACAGTGAGAGCTGGTTGTATGGCACTGCAGCCTGAAAAAAACTATTACTGAAAGGCTGGGAACAGGCCTAGATGCGTAATACAAAAAATGGATGCACTACAACTCTCAGCAAGCCACAAGTATAATGCACACGGTCAGATGTAGCCCTAAGAAGGAGCCTTGGGGTTTTTGAAGACAGGATCCTACTCTAACACTTTCCATATAGCAGCAGGTCTGTCCCTAAACTATGTACAATACACTGCAGACTGAGAATGCTATAGATGAAATGGTCTGCACAGCCCGAGATGAAAAAAAAAAAAATGGTGCACTACTGCTCCCAGCCAGCCAGCCACAACAGTAATGCACATGGTCAGATGTAGCCCTAAGAAGGACCGTTGGGGTTCTTGAAGACAGTGCCTACGCTAACACTATCCCTGAATGAGCAGTAGCACTTTCCCTAACTTCTGCCAGCGGGCGTCTGAGGCGAGCCGCGGGCGGGACCAGTTTAAGTACTCGGCGGTCACTTGATCTCGCCAGCCACTCACTGCTGTGGGGTGGGATAGGGCTGGCACGTCACAACAGGAAGTGGTTATGCCTTCCCCACATGTTTATTGGCTAGAAAATGGCGCTAAACATGCGGGGACGGAAATGGAATTGACTCGAGTACCGCGTGGTGTTCGACTTGAGTAACGAGCATCTCGAGCACCCTAATGCACGAACGAGCATCCAGCTCGGACGAGTGTGCTTGCTCATCTCTAATTACTATTATTTTCACTCACCGCCTATGTTTCTGTCTGCTGCAAGTGAGTTGGAGGAATTCCCTGTCATCATCTCCTGGTCTACTGCTGGTCGTCTCCTAGAGGACTCCTGCATCTACAGTCGTCCACAGGGGGCCCCTGCATCAGGATCATCTTCCATTTTGGTCTTCAGGTTTTGTGCACAGGATTCTCTAAACATAGAAGTGTATGGTAAGGTTGGGACATCGATACAAAAATATCGATCGCTGAACAAACTATTGATTATTGTAAAATATCGGTGGAAAACTATCGATATTTTGGTGCATCGACTTTTTTAAATCTATATATATAAAATTGAATGTATGCGTGTATGTCTGTCTGTGTGTCTGTGTGTGTGTTTGTCCTTTATGCGCTACTACACCATTCATCCGATCGCCTTGAAACTTTGGGAAGTTGTTGAGTACACTCCTGGGAAGATTATAGGCATAGTACAACTATCCTATGATAAATGGCGCGCGTGCGAGCGTCATCGACAGTTGCGCCCCCCCCCCAAGTAGATCGTTTGATTTCCATCACTACCACTAATTCTCTCACTTCGCGGTGTCATAGAAACTTAAAATTTGGCACGGGCATTGATTATGTCATAAATAGGAAAAGTTAATGGGTCCCAACTCGATTATTCAATTGTAAGCGCCAAAGAATTAGCGTCCAAATTTTACGTACGGAATGTAATTTTCTCACATAGAAACTTGAAATTTGGCATGGGCATTGAATATGTCACAAATAGAAAACGCTAATGGGTCCCAACTCGATTATTCGATTCTATGCGCCAAAGAATTAGCGTCCAAATTTTACGTACGGAATGTAATTCTCTCACTTCCTGATATATATAAATGAATGTCTGTTTGTCCTTTATGCATTACTACACCATTCATCCAATTGCCATGAGACTTTGGGAAGTTGTTGAGTACACTCCTGGAAAGATTACTGGCATAGTACAACTATCCTACGATAGGTGGCGCCGTGCGAGCGTCGTCGACAGTTATGCCCCCCAGACAAAGATCGTTTGATTTCCATCTCAAGCACGAAAGCAAAAGGCATTACGAGCAACGGGATGAGTGTTCAACCAGAAAATGATGCATCCGCCGAACGTTACGCAAGACAATTGCTGCATATTGAGAATGCTGAGGTAAAATGAAAGCTGTGCTGTGATTGGTTGCTATTTCTTATACTGCTGAGGTAACATGAAAGCTGTGCTGTGATTGGTGGCTACTTCTTATACTACTAAGGTTGCATGAAAGCTGTGCTGTGATTGGTTGCTATATATAATACCACAGAGGTAACATGAAAGCTGCGCTGTGATTGGTTGCTATTTTTTATATTGCTGAGGCAGAATAAAAGTTGCGCTGTGATTGGTTGTTATTTCTCTTACTGCTGAGGTAACATGAAAGCTGCGCTGTGATTGGTTGTTATATATTATACCACTGAGGTAACGTGAAAGCTGCGCTGTGATTGGTTGTTATATATTATACCACTGAGGTAACATGAAAGCTGCGCTGTGATTGGTTGTTATATATTATACCACTGAGGTAACATGAAAGCTGCGCTGTGATTGGTTGTTATCTAGATATATAAAAATGAATGAATGTATGTCTGTCTGTCTTCGCAGCAACGCGCGACGGGTAAGCTAGTATATTATAAAGCTGAGGTAACATGAAAGCTGCGCTGTGATTGGTTGTTATATATTATACCACTGAGGTAACCTAAAAAAGCTGCACTGTGATTGGTTGTTATCTAGATATATAAAAACGAATGCATGTCTGTCCGTCTTCGCAGCAACGTGCGACGGGTAAGCTAGTCTATATATATAAAATTGAATGTATGCGTGTCTGTCTGTCTGTGTGTTTGTCATTTATGCGCTACTACACCATTCATCCGATCGCCATGAAACTTTGGGAAGTTGTTGAGTACACTCCTGGGAAGATTATAGGCATAGTACAACTATCCTACGATAAATGGCGCGCGTGCGAGCATCGTCGACAGTTACGCCCCCACGTAGATCGTTTGATTTCCATCACTGCCACTAACTCTCTCACATTCCGGTGTCATAGAAACTTGAAATTTGGCACGAGCATTGATTATGTCATAAATAGGAAAAGGTAATGGGTCCCAACTCGATTATTCAATTCTAAGCGCCAAAGAATTAGCGTCCAAATTTTACGTACGGAATCTAATTTTCTCGCTTCCCAATGTCATGGAAACTTGAAATTTGGCACAAGCATTGATTATGTCATAAATAGGAAAAGCTAATGGGTCCCAACTCGATTATTCAATTCTATGCGCCAAAGAATTAGCGTCCAAATTTTACGTACGGAATCTAATTTTCTCACATAGAAACTTGAAATTTGGCACGGGCATTGAATATGTCATAAATAGGAAAAGTTAATGGGTCCCAAGTCGATTATTCAATTCTAAGCGCAAAACAATTAGCGTCCAAATTTTACGTACGGAATCTAATTCTCTCACTTCCTGGGAACTTTGGGAAGTTGTTGAGTACACTCCTGGGAAGATTACTGGCATAGTACAACTATCCTACGATAAATGGCGCGCGTGCGAGTGTCGTCGACAGTTATGCCCCCCAGACATCGTTTGATTTCCATCTCAAGCACGAAAGCAAAAGGCATTACGAGCAACGGGATGCGTGTTCAACTACAAAATGATGCATCCGCCGAACGTTTCGCAAGACAATTACTGGATATTGAGAATGCTGAGGTAAAATAAAAGCTGTGCTGTGATTGGTTGCTATTTCTTATACTGCTAAGGTAAAATGAAAGCTGTGCTGTGATTGGTTGCTACTTATACTACTGAGGTTGCATGAAAGCTGTGCTGCGATTCGTTGTTATATATTATACCACTGAGGTAACATGAAAGCTGCGCTGTGATTGGGTGCTATATATAATACCGCAGAGGTTACATGAAAGCTGCGCTGTGATTGGTTGCTATATATAATACCGCTGAGGTAACATGAAAGCTGCGCTGTGATTGGTTGCTATTTTTTACAATGCTGAGGCAGAATAAAAGTTGCGCTGTGATTGGTTGTTATTTCTCTTACTGCTGAGGTAACATGAAAGCTGTGCTGTGATTGGTTGTTATATATTATACTGCTGAGGTAACATGAAAGCTGCGCTGTGATTGGTTGTTATATATTATACCACTGAGGTAACATGAAAGCTGCGCTGTGATTGGTTGTTATCTAGATATATAAAAACGAATGAATGTATGTCTGTCTGTCTTCGCAGCAACGCGCGACGGGTCAGCTAGTGCTGTATAAAAATAAAACACGTCTAGGGTTAATAAAGCAACACAATCAAAACTTTTAACTGTTGAATTTCTTATTAACTTCTAACTATTAATAACATGAAAATATATTAGTTACAAATAAAAATAAAAAATTACAGATGAAACATATAATTAAAATTAGGTATATGAAGAGAAGTTTTTTATCATTGGCCCCAATAATCGTTATCTAATGAGCCAAGAAATATTAATTTGCTCGCATGCTCTCCCTTCAAAATGCTCCTTCGAGCCGACATGACCAGGAGTGCAGAAAGACGATTGGAGGTAAACACACTGAAACAAGGTCCTGCCAGCTACAAGGAAGCCAGAAGATGGACGCTGAACCTGACGGGATGTGAGCATGATCTGTGTGTGAGAAGTAGGTCAGGGACGCGCCAGGTGAATAATGCAATATTATAAAATCAGTCAGTATGAACTCACCTGGTGCCTGACGGGGAAATCAGCCTGATAAACCCCGTCGGCACCGATGTCCAGGAAGACTTTACACAGGTTCTTTTATTCCCACATCCGCGGCAAGATCTGTGTGTGTTTGTGGGGATGCGTGCCCTGCATTTTTTCAAGTTGCCACTGAAGGACCAACGGTCTCCATGACAACTTGTAAACAATGCAGGGCCTGGTAACGTGAACGCAGTGCCCCGAACGCAATTGTAATTGAGTTAGATGAATATTTTCTATGGGCACTGCGTTTGCGTTAGACGCTGAACACATGACATGTCGCATCTCCTTTTCTAAACGCGACCTTTGTGCGTTCAGCACAGCCCTCCATCTGTTTGTGGAAATGCTTTCATTTAGAAAGCATTGCCCACAGCCATCGCATTAGACGCAAGCGTTCAGAGCCAGCGTCCAACGCGATGAACAAACGCATGTGAAAAGGGGGCCGAAGACCCCACTGTTTCTGAGAGCCGTTTTGCCTGGAGCAAACCTTATTGATGACAAAGTCACCTCACACTTTCCAAAAGTTTCTAGAACTTGTTTATAAGTTCATTAGTGCCTCGAGCAAAACTGCATCCTGTACAACACAAAGGAAAGGGCCGAATCTAAAGAAAGACAATCTGGTCACCGGACCACAAGACACGTTTCTTCTTTACAAAAATTGATATTATATCACCCTAAACTATCGATGTTACCGATATATCAGAGATAACAATATTGATGAAAATTATCGCCAAAGCATTAGCAATATATCAATATTCCGATATATCGGTTTTCGATGTCCCAACCTTAGTGTATGGCGTCTTCAGGACATCTGACTCATTATGTTATTTACAGTATGTTATATGTATATACAGTTGCCATTTATATTCCTATAAAATTATTGTTATAACCTTATTTGGTATTTCTGTACACTTAGACCCCATTTACACTGATAGATGATCGCTGAAAAATCGCTCAAATGACAGTTTGAGTGCCAGTTTTGACCGGTCATCTTTGCATAGTCTATAGTAGCTAAGTAGCTACTAAAGAGCTATACAAGTGGAGTGGGACACTGCCACTATCACTCAGTGAACAATACAGCTGTTTTGCATAAGCAAACAGCGGCATTGTTCTCCAGGCTTACAGCTCGCGTCCCACTGTGAACTACCAACGGTAACCGAGCTGAAAGAATCTTACCAGCGCTGCCAACTGTGATAAGAGCCTGCACCGCTGATAGGAGTTCATCTCCTAATTCAAGAAAACTAGAATTGAGCGAGGAACGAATCGTGCATGAAAACTGCACGATATCCATGCATTTAGACACAACGGTTATTGCTCAAAAGAGCCATTCACTTTGAGCAAATTTTGAGTGAGAATCGTTGTGTCTAACTGGGCCTTTACTGATGCTGTGTAATCTGAGTGGAAGTGATCTTAACTTGAGTCTTCCCTAATAAAACTCATTTACATGCCCACTCATTAGTATTAATTTACATGTGTTACTACTTAGTGGGGCCTCCTTTGACCTTAATGATATCGGGTTACTCTCCATGGCATACATTCAACTAACATGTAATACACTTCAGCTACTGTTTCCCTCCGTTCATCCTGCAAATATCTGGCGAGTTCTCTCAAAGAAGATAGACGCTGTTCATATTTCCTGAGCCAATGTTGCAGTTCATCCCAAAGATGTTCAGTAGGGTTCAGGTGGGGACTCTGTGAAGGTCAGTCCAATCGTGGAACATCCATATCTTCAAGCAACGTTGAACAGTTTTGTCTTGTGGAAGTATGGCTAAACATTCACAATATTGTTACATTGTCAGCACCACATTTTTGTCTAGAATGTCAAGGTATACCTCCGTGTTTATAGTTCTTGCCACTACAACCATCAGACTGAGACCATGCCACATAAAACATCCCTAGATGATAATGAAACCTCTGCTGTACTTAACTGTTGGCACAACACACTCAGGTAAAAGGTGTTCCCCAGGCCATCCTCCACACCCAGGTACATCCATCTGATGTGAAGATGGAGTAGAGTGATTTTTTACTCCATAGAAAATTTTCCCTTTGCTTAACCTTCCAATGGCAATGGCCCTTGCACCATTGTAGATGGGTCAATGCATCTTTTTTTTTAGAGCAGTTGCCAGAAATTTGCAGGATGAATGGAGGGAAATACAAGCAGAAGTGTATCAGATGTTAGTAGAAATCATGCTATGGATAAAGTCCAATGTTTTTAGGGCCAAATGAAATCATTTAAGTATTAGCATAAGTAAATAAATGCTACTTTTCATTTTTGTTCAGGTGTCCAATTACTTTTGGTAGGAGAGTGTATAATACTGAACCACAAGTGACTGATGGATATAACCTTTATTCTAGTCATAGCTGCTAGTAATGTAACTTTGGCCAATTCTACTAAAGACGGGAACCATAGGATACTAATGCTGAACCTCTGCTTACTCCATTGTGCTCATCATATTCAACATAAAATGAATAAATTAGTGATGTTTTTGGCCAACTACTAAGCTACCATCCATGTATATATTTAGCTATTTGAATTATTTACAGTAATCACTAACATTGCCTCCCAGAGGTTTGGAACATCTGAAGCTTATTATTCTTATACTAATGTTAGCGCATTCTCCAGTGACGATGCTCCTTCTTATGAAGTAAATGCAATGGCTTGTGTTGATTTTCAAGTTTCAGTCTGGTAATTTACCCCCACTGCTACGAGTACTTTAGCCCAGCGCTTGCTATACATACTTCCTAAAGATGACTCACACTGTTCTAAGTGATTTGAAGTCCTTTAAATGGACTATCCATCCCTATTCTTTAACTGCCTGATAACAGACAGCGTGAGACTGTAAACAGCGAGACGAGGTTGTACGGCATTACCAGTACCCAACAAAAACTTATAAGCTTAATGACCTGCTTAAAGAAACAAGCTGGCGCCAAGCCAAAAAGCCCTTGAAATGACGAATCCTGGGGGGATAATACCTTCAGCTATTCTCTTCCCAAATGTTTCACTGCTGTCTTAATTACAAACTCCCAACATCAGCCTTTCCCAAAGGAGATCACATGCCGATAAATACCGCTGTGTCATGGGGCGCGGGGAATGATAGCTGCCTAAAAACCCAATCAATTAACGAAAAAATCTTTTCTTTAATCCCTCAACAATGCAAACACCCAGGGTTGATGTGGGCAGAACAAACCTGGATCGTTTTCAAGCTATTCAATAGGTATCTGACGTTGGTGTAAAATAAGGCTACAGACTGAGATGAGGCACAAGTCCAAATATGTGACTTCTCTCTGGAATAACGTAATGCTTTCATTAATTGTGCCTGGTGACGCATCAGGAGAGTAGAGAGACCTTTCATCAGTGTTTATCATTTGAAAAGCAAGTTTTGTCTTTGAAAACATGGCAGGAGACCAATAGTTGGCTGCCGAGTGCTGCTACATAGGGGAATTAGTTGAATCAAAATAGTAATAGCCAAAAATATAGGAACAAGGCACCATGGGATTGGGGCAAGTTTTGCTTGTCAGGGTCTAAAGGCATGGAGAATTGTGACTTCAATGTGTTGTGAACATGTGTTATGTTCTAAAAAGTGATTTAATGACAATAAATTGAAAAGTGTTATTATTGAAATGATTTTCTTTTTAAAGAGTAACTGTACTTTTAAAGTTTTGATCAGTGGGGAGCCTGGTTTTTGAGACCCATTGAAATAAAGGGGCTGCGGCACTCACCCAAGCACTGTAGCTCTTCGCTGTCATTATTGCTCTCCTGCTCCTCTCGATAGCTTAAGATGGAAGTATAGAGTTCTATTGATATCTTCAGCGGTTGACAGGAGCCAATAAGCAACAACAAGAGCTGAAGGGGCACAGAGTTTTGGCGAGGGCTACAGCCTCTTTACTTTAGCGATCAGCGCAGGTCTCAGCCCTCATGACCCCACTAATCAAAACTTTTGATATATTGCTCTGACATGTCAAAAGTTTTTTTTTCTCTTACAGTGCAGTTACTCTTTAAAGGAAGTCCATTATCTCCAAGTAGCAGCCTAAAGTAATCCTAAAAAATGGTGTGAGTTAAACCAACAACTCTAATGATACCTTTTTTCCAAAGAGAGTACCCTGAAATCCACTTTTTCATGCTGCATGTTAAGGGAAATATACACGCAAAGATAATCTTTCAAACAACTGAAAGATTGAAAGATTTAGCGATCTATTTACATAAAGTGTTAATGGCCATTAACACTTTATCATCTTCATTTGCGTGTAAAATGGCCTATAGGAGCTGTTTGCAGAGCCCAGTGAGTAATGAATCACACGCCCAGCTGTGCAAACAGCTGCATTGTTCTGTTCACAGTTGCCGAAAAATTACAATGTTATCTGCTGGCTCCCATAGACATAACAGCATGCAGTCTATTGAGAGACACTTTATCTCTTAGTGTCTGAATGATAGATTTTAATTTCACCTTATAATCATCATTTAAACAAAATAGTGCCTGATGCCTGCGTTTACATATAACGATTTTCGCTCATTTTCAGTCGTTTGGATGAATTTTGAGTGATAATCGTTACGTGTAAATGGGTCTTAAAATTGTGAACCATCCAATGGGCAGTTGACTTGCTTGACTGGTCTGGGCTCTCGACCAACTCCATCATAGCTAATCACTCCCCTTTGCTCCTTTGAGCTAGAGATGCCATTGAATTCCAGACAGTGCACATGCGCCGCACTCACAGAGTTGGCACATAGACAATGACACGGCCTCTTTTCTTGATTGCATGGTCTGATGTGCCCACCTGAAGAGAGCTGGACATGTCAACCTGTAGTGAAAGACCATGGCTAGCGGTAATGGAGGGCTAGAGAGCCCAGAACAGTCCAGCAAGTGAACCCCTACTGAACAGTTCAAAATGCAAGTAACATATCATGTTCATAGTGAGAATAAAGTGGATTTCAGAGCACTTGACTAACTTTGAAAAAAAGTTATATTCAGATTTGACTGTTTATCCTGGTTTTTTTTTAAAGATTGATTTAAGCTGCTATTTTTACTGTAGGTTACACATTTCTTTAATGAGACACTAGTTTAGATTTTAATACATCTTAAATCAAAAACAAAACAACAGTTTTTGTTAAAAATCTCCTACTGTTTTGCGTATGCAGCTCTTATGCAAACATCTTTATGGTTATAGACTATAAACAAACCCTGCATGTAGTCTGATCCTGCAGTCATCCCATACTCCACTCTCTGTATCCCATTTTCTTGATAACCTAAATTCAGGAAGCAAGATCGAGCTACACACAGAGTTTTTTTGTACTCTATAACCCATGGAGACACATGGGATCTATAGAAACAAAACAATAGGATATTTTTATTCAAGAGTGTTTGCAAAGTGGCTTCATTTTTATTATTTTTATGTTATTTAAAAAAAAGTTGTAAAGCTGTACATGCTGTGGAGGTGAAAGGGTTATTGTAACTTTCTAGATAATGTTTTGAATAACTTTCTGATCAATGGAAGTATAACTGCAAGGACCCCCACTAATCCCGAAGGTCCCCACATGAATGGAGTGGTGGTTGTGTATATGTGCCAATGCTTCATTCATTTCAATGGGAGCACTAGAGTATCTTCGGGACCCTCATTTTTGAGGCAGGTGGGGGTCCCAATACTTGAATCCCTACCTATCAGAAAGTTATCCCCTAACTGATTGATCAGGGATTATTTTCTACCTTGGCACAACTTCTTTAAGGAGTTTAATTTATCAAAATACAAATTTGATACATTCTCCCGGTATCAAGCATAAAAATTTATATGTCAGACATATATGTTTTATTTTACATGTGAGCCTGTGGGTGATGCATGGTCAGCAGAAGCATCTATGGAAGTCGGTTATCTCATATCGCACATTTCGAGATATGTTGAGCTAAGAGAAAAGTTAAGGAAGGACAATTATGCTAGCATCAATACTGAAGCCACTGATTAGCTGCAACAGCCATGTAGATGTACGACACATTATCGCTGCAGGAAAAGTACATAAGGACCAGCAGAGAGCATTGGCGCTGAAGTTACAGGGAAATTTATAAGCTGAGTAACCTATGTTTTTATATTCTACATGGTCTTCTGAACTTAGGTTATTTTTTGAAACTGCCGGACAACCACTTTTAGAGAAAGGAAACCTAATTTAGGAAAGCATCAGAATTAGACTGTTCACATCTGCATTGCATCGGGAAAGCTGCTAGCACTCGATGGAGCCTATTGAGCAATATTGAGTTCTGTTAGTTTCTATTGTGGTGATTATTGTATTAACAGAAAGAATAGTGCTGAATGCAATTCTAATGTGACAGAATTTGCATAGCACACTCTGAATAAAGCCTTCAGTCCATGAAGAACATTATCCTCTGGATAGGTCATCAGTAGTTATTGGCTGGGGGTCCGCCACTCAGACCCCTGTCCATCAGGTGATCGTCCAGCCTGCTGTCCAGTGCAGTGGGCTGGACATTGTCATAAACAGACAAAGGACAAATCAATTAAGCAAATGGGAGAGCCATGCTGCTATGGCACTTCCTGCTTCTCTGCTCGTCAGGAAGTCATAGCCATTAAAAACCTGTAGGGCAAAAAATATGTAAAAAGCAGATAAAAGCAGCAAAGGAGGAGACCTAGTGACTTATTGCCTAGGAGAGTAAACTAACCCTAAACTGTTCTTTAATTATATAAATACTAAAATGATTAATACTAAAAGTTTTTGCTCTTTAATAAATAATGTAGGAAAAATTGTAGAGGGAGATGAGGAAAAAGCAAATCTATTAAATAGTTTTTTCTCCAGTGTATTCACAGAGGAAATGTATAATGAGATGCAGAGTGATAAAGGTAAAAATAGACAAATTACAAGGACTTAATGGCATATACATCTGGGTCTTAAGGGTATTAACTAATGTCATAGTCATTGTTTCTTATATTTAAGGACTCTATAGTTCCACTGAATTAACAAAAAGTGAGCCTGGAAACTAACTTCTATTGTGGGTGAAATGCTTGAAGAGATTCTAAAAGATGCTATCCTAGAGCACCTCAAGAAAAATAGCTGTATAACTCCATTTCAGCATAGGTTTATGAGGGGTCGGTCCTGTCAAACCAATCTGATCAGCTTCTATGAGGAGATAAGTTCTAGACTGGATCAGGCAGATTCATTGAATCTTGTGTATCTGGACTTTTCTAAAGTGTTTGATACTGTGCCGCATTAAAGATTGGTATATAAAATGAGAATGATTGGTCTGGGCGAGAATGTGTGTAAGTGGGTAAGTAACTGGTCAGTGATAGAAAGCAGAGAGTGGTTATAAATGGTACATACTCTGATTGGGTCACCATTGCTAGTCGGGCATTCTTTTTAATATATTTATTAATACCCTGGTAGAAGGATTGCACAGTAAATTGTCAATATTTGAAGATGATACAAAACTATGCAAAGTAATTAACACAAGAGAGGACAGAATGTGGTTGAGATTGTATCTGTCTAAATTGGGGGATTAGGCAGAAAATAGGCAAATGAGGTTTACTATTATTAAATGTAAAGTTCTGCACGTGGACAGGGAAATACATGACACCAATACACACCGAATTGGAAACCACTGGGAAACACTGACGTTGACAAGAACTTGGGGATTTTAGTTAACTAAACTCAGCAACCAGTGTCAGGCAGCCTCTGCCAAGGAAAATAGGATCATGGGGTGCATCAAAAGAGGTCTAGAGGCACATATGAGAACATTGTTCTTCTTCTTTACAAACCACTGGCCAGACCACACATGGAATATTGTGGACAGTTTTGGGCGCAGGTACTCAAGAAGGACATATCAGAGCTTGAGTGGCTACAAAGGCAGGCAACTAAATTAATAAACGGAATTGGTGGACTACAATACCCAGAGAGCTTATCAAAATTGGGGTTATTTGCTTTAGAAAAAAAGATGGCTGAGGGACGACCTAATAACTATGTATAAATATATCAGGGGGCAATACAGAGATCTCTCCCATCATCTGTTTATACCCAGGACTGTGATGTAACAAAGGGGTGCCCTCTAGGTCTAGTGGAAAGAAGGTTTCCACCCCAACATAGAAGGGGTTCTTCACTGTAAGAGCAGTGAGACTGTGGAACTCTCTGCCTGAGGATGTGGTGATGGCAAATTTGATAACAGAGTTTAAGATGGGCCCGGATATTTTTCTTGAGTGTTATAATATTGCATGTTATAGTCACTGATTAATGCAAAAGGGTTGGTGATCCGGGAATTATTCTGATTGCCAGATTGGAGCCAGGAAGGAATTTTTTCCCCTAAACCCTTAAGGCTCTTTTAGACACAACGAAAATCACTCAAAAATTGCTCAAAGACGTCTTTTGAGCGATTCTCGTTCTGTCTAAATGCAGGGACATCAGGCAGTTTTCGTGCACGAGTCGCTGATCGTTGAATTCTAGCGTGCTAGAACTGAGCAATCAGCTGTTATCAGTGGAGCAGACTGTTATCAACTGGCTGCGCTGATAACATTATCTCTGCCTGTGTCCTGCTGTAAATTCACAGCAGGGACACTGGCAGTCAGAGCGGAAAACACTACAGCTGCAAATAAAATGTCATGATAAATTTATTCTATGGGTCATTAGGAATACTACGATACCAAACTTATATAGGTTGTATTTTTTTTAAAGATATTTAATTTTTTTAAATTAATTTCTGCCACCATCTTCTGTGCGCAATAACTTTTTAACTTTTCCGTTGACATAGTTGTGCGAGAGCTCATTTTTTGTGAGATGTCAAGTAGTGTTGGTGTGTTGGTACTAGAGATGAGCGAACGTACTCGTAATGAGTACTTACGCACCCGAGTACCGCCATTTTCGAGTACTTCAGTACTCGCGCGTAAAGATTCGGGGGGCGCCGTGGGGCGGGGAGAGGCGCGGCGGTGCGGGGGGTAGCAGCGGGGAACAGGGGGGAGCCCTCTCTCTCTCCCTCTCCCCCCCACTCCCCACTGCTACCCCCCGTGCCGCCACGGCGCCCCCCGAATCTTTACGCGCGAGTACTGCTGTACTCGAAAATGGCGGTGCTCGGGTGCGTATGTACTCGTAACGAGTACGTTCGCTCATCTCTAGTTGGTACCATTTTGGAATACATACGACTTTTTGATTGCTTTTTATTGCATTTTTTCTTGGAGACAGAGTGACCCAAAAAGCGCATTTCTGGCGTTCTTTATTTTTTTCTGATGATATACATTGTGCGGGTTAAATAATGCGTTACTTTGATAGATCAGACTTTTATGGACGCGGTGTTGCCAAATATGTATTTTTGATTTATTATTTCGATTATTTTATTATAAATATGGCAAAAGTTTTTTTTTTTACTTTTATTACTTTTTTTAATAATTAGCAAAACTTAGGGGACAACAACTTGCAATGCTTTGATTGCTCCTGCAGTATGATGTAATGCGATTACATTACATCATACTGCGATCGGGAAGGCATTTTATCAAGTCACCCCATGGGGTGGCTTGATAAGCAGTCTGCTAAGAGAGCCCTGGGGCATTTCAGAAAGCCCCCGGCTGCCCTGACACCCGCACATCTCTCTGCATAAATAGTGGCATTTAAAGGGTTAACAGCCCCGATGATCCACGTAGCTTATCGGGGCTGTTGCCGCCGGGTGTCGGTTGTAATAAACAGCTGGTGCCCGCAGTGTAGGGAGGTAGATCACTGCACAATCTATCTTCATACACGTACTGCACCCGCAGGACGTAAAAACACGATAGGGCCATCACTAAGAGATTAAATAAGGAAAATTGACTTCTTCATAATTGTTTTTTTTTTGCCTTCTTCTGTATAAACATTGGGGCTGGCTAGATGGACACAGTGATTACAAATTTGATGAAACGTCTGGACGCCTTTCTTAAGCATTACAATATTACATGTTTAATGCTGCATTTACACTCAATGATTATCGTTCAGAAAATCAGTCAAACGAGCAAAACTAAACGATAATCGTCAGGCAACAACTGAATAATGGACGAGAAACGTGAGGTTCTCGCTCGTCTTTCAGTTTTAATCAGCATAAAAATCAGCACACGCACCCCTTAGGACTGGAAAAAGTCTGACTAGCGCTTGGTATTGAACCAATCCCTACTTTTTTGTGGATGCCCACGCAAGACTTACCAGCTCTCCTTTCTCTGCCCTTGATGGATCCTTAGAAGGTAGCCATAAAAGCCAAGTCTCTGAAGGCCAAGAAAAAAGCCACCCCACTGGTCCCATGTAGCCTTATGACCATTAGATTAAGGTCCTAACTACAACGGAGCTAAGTGAGTGTTGTTATTACTAGACCACTTTTGCCTTGCAAACTAGAATTTGTTCATTATAGGGTTGCTCTCAAATCTAGGTTTTCCACTAAATCAAGTTCACTCCTAGCACCCTCACTTTTTCTAGCCCTCTCCTGCCCCAGCCCACGCTTACACTCTATAATTAGAGACATCTAGGTCCTCCCATCCTTTGCTCATCACTTTCTCCTCCTCTTTGGGTAACTGAAATTGTGAACCGTGAATGAAGTTTGAGGCAAAGACCTTATAACTTTAAAAAACTGGCTATTGAAAAAAAATCAACCTCCAGGAAACTAATTTCAAATGTGAAAACTATCATTTGTTCCAAATAATTATTTCACCCAGTAGTTCCGTAACTGTCAACCCCTTCCTGCTTTGAAGGGAGTCACAATAACTTTCCACAAAACCACTCTCTTCTGTAATAATCAACAGTTTGCAAACACAGAGGGTAGGATTTTTTTCCTGAAGGGTACAATTGGGAGTTCGCCATAAACTTTTACTAATAATTATGTCCCGAACCCTAACCGAACCTCCCAGCTTATAAAAATGTTGGAGCTTCCTTATGCTCTTTGCGGAAGGCCCTATCAATGGATCCATTCTGTTTTACAGGATCTTAAAACACTTGAGATTTGTCAACAGCTTAATCCTACTCTCATAAACTAATCCTTCTATTCCCCAGTGCATTCATCCTATCAGAGGTTAGACTATAGTCTCTTGTCAACACACTTACCGAAAGCTTCCAAGCATGTACTTCCAAGCAGGGGTTGATCCAGGGAACAGTCTGATTGCCATTGGGGAGTCGGGAAGGAATTTTTTCCCCAAAAGGGCTAATTGGCTTCTGCCCTTGGGGTTTTTTGCCTTCCTCTGGATTAACACAGGAGGATAGACAGGCTGGACTAGATGGACATTGTCTTCATTCAGCCTTACATACTATGTTACTATGTACTGATAAATAATTATTAGTGCCAGACCATGCTTCAGTCCATGCTCCAGTCTATGTTATGCTGAGGCCTGCTCCTAATTCAATGAAAGAGTGGAGATGGAGACTTAACAAGACTATCCGTGATTCTCTAGATGTGCGGAGAGAGATCTCCTCTAGCTTAGAAGAATTTTTCAAGATCAATTCCAGGGATACCAATGTCTCTCTGATCTAAGAAATGCATAACTCATTTGTTAGGGATCTTTTGCTAGAGCAAATGCTCTAAATTAATATAGTTCAATAAGATCTCATTGTCCTGTAGGAGAAGCTGAAAAAACATCAGAACCTTAAATATGCCAAGTCACTCTCCATCTCCCTTCTCTTGACCACCAAGCTGCTGAAAATCTCATAATACTCATTTCTTTGATGGAACACTGTTCAATTGTAAACAGTTTCCCACCTGGTAAGAGTCAAGGCCCCAGTGATCTTCCTTTAATTTATTACAAAACA
This sequence comes from Eleutherodactylus coqui, assembly GCF_035609145.1. Taxonomy (NCBI): domain Eukaryota; kingdom Metazoa; phylum Chordata; class Amphibia; order Anura; family Eleutherodactylidae; genus Eleutherodactylus; species Eleutherodactylus coqui. Next base: position 280,403,677 of record NC_089838.1, read on the forward strand.
CTCAAGGACACAATACTCCCCCAACTAATGCTTTCACTACATACCTTACTAGATGGCAATGCACTTCCCAGATAAGCTGAAGAAGTAGACATTATGCTTATTCACAAAGAGGGTAAAGATCCACAGTAATGTGGCATTTATAATTATAGGCTAATTTCCCTAAAAAAAAGCTTGATTTCAAGATTTAAGCCAAGTCGATCTCTACTAGGCTTGGCAAATATATGTCTAACCTTGTCTAAGATGAACAAGCAGGCTTTGTCACTGGTAGAGAGAGCAAACATAACATTGCTTACCTATTAGATGCCCTTTAGTACTCCCATAAAACAAAGATCCCGCTAATCTTCCTGGGAGTAGACACGGAAAAGACTTTCAATGTAGTATAATGGACTTTCAAGATGGAGGACTTATATATAAATTCAACTTCCTCTTGAAATTGATAGAGGCCATATTCACATTATACACTCAACCCTATGCCAAACTTTGAATAAATGAGGATTTATCCCCGGAATTCAAAATGTCAGGAACACGTCATGATTGTTCCCTTTCCCCCTCTATTTTCATCTTAACTCTCGAAATTTTGTTATAGGCAGTTAGAAAAGATCAGGAGATACAGGGCTTGAAATTTGGGAAAGAAACCCTTCAGTCTACAGCCTTTACTGATGATGTTCTTTTCCTAATAATTAACCCTTAGTTGAGCCTCCTTAAGCTAACTGAGATTCTAAACACCTATAGCTCTATATCCAATTTTAAAGTCAATATTTCCAAATCCACGGTATTCCTAAAAATGTAAACAGAAAAATCCTCTCCTAACATCTAGTCAAGGTCCACAATTTACTACTTAGGTATTTTGCTTTCCAATAACCACACAGACTTATTTAGATTAAACTTTAGAGATGAGCGAACGTACTCGTCCGAGCTTGATATTCGTGCGAATATTAGGATGTTCGGGATGCTCGTTACTCTTAACGAGCACCACGCGGTGTTCGGGTTACTTTCACTTTCCTCTGTGAGACGTTAGCGCGCTTTTCTGGCCAATTGAAAGACAGGGAAGGCATTACAACTTCCCCCTGCAACGTTTAAGCCCTATACCACCCCCCTGCTGTGAGTGGCTGGGGAGATAAGGTGTCACCCGAGTATTGAAATCTGCCCTTCCCGCGGCTCGCTACGGATGTATTCTGACATTAGTTCAGGGAAAGTGGTATCGTGTTGGAGCTGCTATAGGGAGAGTGTTAGGTGTATTGTAGGCTTCAAGAACCCCAACGGTCCTTCTAAAGGCCATAAATCGTCTCTATATGCGCTCAGTGGGGCCGGCGGCAGCAGCGCCGACCCCATTGAGAACATATAGAAGACAAATCCTTCTTTTCTGCCACAGCTGTAACAGCTGTAGCAGAGAAGAACGATGTTTGCCCATTGAATTCAATGGAACCAGCAATACAGCAGGTTCCACTGAATGCAATGGGCTGCCGGCGATCGCAGGATGAATGGTCGGGAAGGGGTTAAATATATAACCCCTTCCCTGCAATTCATCCAGAAATGTGATACACTAAAAATATATACCGGCGTATAAGGCGACGGGGCGTATAAGACGACCCCCCAACTGTCACCTTATATGCCGGCAATACAGTGGAGCAAAGAATAAAAAGCATTACTCACTTCTTCAGACGATCTGAGCCGCTCCTGTAGACTGTCACTCCTTCCTGGTGTTCTGCGGTGCTCCTGCAGGCTCTTGCTCCCTCCTGGTTCCCGGCAGAGCATTGCTTTCTCTACGAAAGGCTTTAAATCCACGCCTCCAGAAACACACGTGCCTTCAGTCAGTCACAGCCAATGACAGTGATGTCATTGAATTGCTGTGATTGGCTGTGTTTCTGGAGGCGGGGATTTCAAGCCTTTCATAGAGAAAGCTTTAGTCCGTGGACCAGGAGGGAGTGACAGTCTGCAGGAGCGGCGCAGATCGTCTGAAGAAGTAAGTAATGCTTTTTATTCTTTGCTCCACTGTATTGCCGGCGTATAAGGTGACAGTTGGGGGGTTGTCTTATACGCCCCGTCGCCTTATACGCCGGTATATATTTTTAGTGTATCACATTTCTGGATGAATTGCAGGGAAGGGGTTATATATTTAACCCCTTCCCGACCATTCATCCTGCGATCGCCGGCAGCCCATTGCATTCAGTGGAACCTGCTGTATTGCTGGTTCCATTGAATTCAATAGGCTAACATCGTTCTTCTCTGCTACAGCTGTTACAGCTGTGCCAGAGGAGAACGATCTTTACGCTGACAGTGCGGGGGGGGGCCCACTCTTGCCGCTATTGTGGCTTAATAGTGGGACCTGTGAACTTGAGATGCAGCCCAACATGTAGCCCCTCGCCTGCCCTATCCGCTTCTGTGTCGTTCCCATCACTTTCTTGAATTGCCCAGATTTTCACACATGAAAACCTTAGCGAGCATCGGCGAAATACAAAAATGCTCCGGTCGCCCATTGACTTCAATGGGGTTCGTTACTCGAAACGAACCCTCGAGCATTGCGAAAATTTCGTGCCGAGTAACGAGCACCCGAGCATTTTGGTGTTCGCTCATCTCTATTAAACTTCAAACCCCTTCTGGCAGAAATCACATTTCTCCTTGAGGCATTCCCATTACTTCATGGTTTGGCAGAAAATATATTTTTTAAAAACCTATATAGTCACAAAAATACTATTTAAACTACACATGCTTTCAATATATATTTCACAATTTTTCTTAAAGTCTACATTCTTTGTGCTCTGGATTCCTCTGGAAGCATAAGAGACTACATCTAGCATACGAACTAATGGCAAAGCGGAAGACAGCTGGAGGACTGGGTCTACCAGATATGGTAGTATATCATAGAGCTATTCATTTAAAAGGATGGTTGGAGCTGATTTCCTCATTCAAAAACCACAAAATGCAAGCTCTAGCACAGTTCTCACACGGCCATACCTTCCTAAGGGACCTCTGATATCTGGAGTCTGGCAGATATAGTGCTAGGGCATTTGATCCTCTTCTGCGTGGGAGCTGTGATTCTCTGGGATTCTGTGAGGCCGGGGATTCCCTTAGGACCATCTTCTCTTCCACCCCTTCTTCAGCTACTTCTTTAAGTTTGTTACCTAGATTTTTAGCTAAACACCTGGACTCCACATCCCAAAATATTTGGAACCAGCTCTCTCGCCATTTTATTTGTGATCTCCAGTAGATGGAGTATTTGGACACTATTCATATTAGTCAGAAATCTTAATTTTTCCCATTTACATGTCCAACATCTCATAAACTTCTTCTCAACTTTTAGGAAACAATTTCCATCTACAAGGCCCCTCATGGAATTTGAAAAATTTATTTTCATGCAATGTAAAAACTGTAGGAATATTGCAAAAATACTGAGAAATCACATTGCATCCTGCATGTTCTCCAAGCCAGCTTTTCTCCTCTCTTTGGAAAGAATTTAAGTATCACATCATCGAGTTCTGAGACCACAAGTATATTAAATCTCTATAAATTACTATTGAGATGGTCTAAAACCCTTGAGTGGCTCTTCACATACGAGCTCTCGTCCACTAACAAATGCTGGAGGTGTAATAGCTATATCAGGGCTCAAACTCAGGAGTGCCTGTGCTCCAAGTGGCAGCTCTCCCTGCTGAGTTATCCTGCTTTCGGGACAGCTCCCCTGCCGAATCTTAGCCTTGTTCCTGTGCTCCTGATCCAGTTCTTGTTTTGGCTCCACCGTTTTTGCTAATTGGATTTGCTATAAAAGCCTTGCCCTTCTTCACTTTCTTGCAAGATTGTTGTGCTTCTAGCCAGTAGTCAAGCTCTTCCACCTGCTGCTCCTCCATTCCTACCTGATATACCTACCTGTGTCCCGGCCACTGGCTTCTCTGACTACGCTACCTGCCTGCTCCTCTGTACCACAAACTGATACTTACCTGTGTACTAACTTCTTGCTTTTCTGACTACACTACCTGCCTGCTGCTCTGTACCATGAGCTGGTACCTACCTGTGTACCAAAAAGCGGCAACAGAACTCAAAATACATTTACTATCAGAGGTATACATACCTATAATCAATATTCTAACCACATTAAATAATGCAAGGTTCTTGGTATATAATTTGATCAATTCATATATGCCCATCTACCAACGTCCAGGTGACTAAGCTTTCAGTTGGGTCCTAATGCTAATACCAGATGGTTTAATCTTAACCTGGGCAAGATGGGTAACTACCTCTAAGAATGCTCCTCTCTTGAGATTAAGCCTACAAATAAAATCAGGTAAGGTAGGATACTATTTATATGGTCCAATAGGAGAGACAGAAGGTAAATGGGCGGTGGGCATGCACGACCAGGTGAAGGCAGCCACTACTCAACAATATTTTTGGAAAAAAAGGATATAATAGGTCAGCACTTCCCAATAGAAATCTATAGGTGCACGTTAAACCATGGCTGCAACATTCAATAGAAGTAGAAACCAAAGAATGGCAACAGCATGCAAAATACATTTACTATCAGAGGTATACACACCTATAATCAATACTCTAACCACATTAAATAATGCAAGGTTCTTGGTATATAATTTGATCAAATCATATTGGCCCATCTATCAACATCCAGGTGACTAAGCTTTCAGGTGGTAAGTGAAAAAAATCCAGGAGCACTACACAAATATAAGAGAACTCCAATTGGAGTGGGGAGGAAAAAGTATGCACAGCCGGAAAAGGGTCAATGAACTAAAGCCCAATATGCAAGGAATAAAGTAGAAGAACCACCAGCATTCAAAGGTGAAATTCAATAAAATTTCAAACCTTTATTGTTCCATACTTAAAAAGATCCGGCTTGACAAAGACCTTTTTAGGTTGAAACATTGCCGGATCTTTTTAAATATGGAACAATAAAGGTTTGAAATTTTATTGAATATCACCTTTGAATGCTGCCGGTTCTTCTACTTTTAAGCTTTCAGGTGGGTCCTAACGCTAATACCAGGTAATTTAATCTTAACCCAGGAAAGATGGGTTTATCCAAAGATGTCAGTTACCGTCTCTTAGCTCCACTCCCTGATTACAGGACGATGACGTCATCACAGGTCCTTTATCCTCCTTCTGCACTGAATGAGGAATTATAGGCAGACTACACTCCCCACAAACCCCTGCGGCCTCAGTTGCTATAGATACAGCAGTCCTCTGTCTAGCAGTTTGTAGCAGGTTGTGAGACAGCTGGACATCTGTGTGGAGACTCCAAAAAATGACACCTCACAAATGTCCACATACATAGCTGACAATGCATATTGATCAGCAACAGTGAAGCATAGTCCTTCACCACTATCTTCCCAGCTCCTGAATGTGCTATCATGTCATCTCAAGTGCTAATGCCGCCAACCCCAGTCCAGCCTTCATCTAATTGTGAACCATTGTCCAGTGTCGCAACTAACCATCACAGTTGTGCAAACATGTCACCGCAGAGGGCTCAACTCCACCATTAAGCTTAATACAGCTTACATGAAACAGCGACAAGCTGTGATGTCACCTCAGCCACCAGCTGAAGTTTGTAAATCTCATGCAGCAGATATGCGAAAGCTACAAGTAAACATGTTTCCTCAGGGAGCTGCTGAAGTTCGTAAATCACGTGCAGCTCACATGCGAAAGCTACATAGCACAGCTGTGTATGTGACATGCATGTTACAGAGCTGTGTGTGACGTGCATGTAGTAGAACTGTGTGGTGCATTGCGCCACCAGAAACACTAGTCCTCTTATTTCCTAATATTTAATAGTAGTGACCCTATGTGTCACTGGATAGTCTCTATACACACGGCTTTGCTGCATACAATGTATTAAGTTTTCTTGCAATGGTTAAGGACTGTATTCTAGACATTTAAGTTGTCCTTTGGATGGTTAGCCAAGCAGTAGACATAAACACCAAACACGTTTAATTTCTGGACATAAATACTTCTCAGTGTGAAACTGCCTTCAAACATCCCATCTTATTCCATCTCGCACTGATATAATCTGTGGCTAAAGCTAAATCCTTCTTTTCTGAATCTTCAATGTACAGAAGGAAACGTCAGGATAAAGATGCAATGATAGTGGGAGTTGTCCATCATCCACCGTCAGGCCCAGCTGCTCCCTGTCTCAAAGCGTTCGGCAATCTGACACTGGTAAAAAGTGTTGTCATGATATCCTTGTCATGAGCTGCGCTATTACATTGATAAATATAGTTAGAAGTTCGGAAAGTTTCACTTTTACTGAAACATGGCGAGAAAGACATTAGCAATGACTATTACGAAGAATTCACCTTGAGCAACTAATCATTTAGCATCAATACCATTGAACTTGGATTAAAATTGATTATAATACTGGCCATTGTGACAATTCCAGAGCTTTATATGGTAAGTACATATGATAACCATATCTCTCAATATGCATACAATATACAGTTCTATATGGACTAATAGAGAAATTACAATACATACTGTATTATTAGTGCCATGTTAATGAGAAGTCATAAAGGCCCATTTACACGTAATGATTATCACTCAAGATTTGTTTAAATGGCGAAAAATGAGAGATAATCGTTACATATAAATGCAGGTATCATGCAGTTTTTGCTTGAATGATGATTTTAAGGTAAACTTAAAATCAATCATTCAACTAGTGAGAGATAAAGTATCTCTCAATAGCCCGCATGCTGTTATTTCCACGGGACTCGGCAGATAACATTGTAATCTGCCAGCAGCCGTGAGAACTATGCAGATGTGTGCATAGCTGGGCATGTGATTAATCACATGAATCACATGGTGGGCTCTTCAAATAGCTCCTGGAGGCCCTTTTACATGCAAATGAAGACAAAAAAGTGGTAATGGCCATTAATGACTATTTACACATTATGCAAATAGATTGTAAAATCTTTCAGTCTTTTGAAAGATTATCTTTGCATCTAAATGGGCCTTTAATTATGTCTTTTTGCATATCAAAGTTAATATTTCGAATAAGAATTAGGAGGGAAAGGATTTGTTGGAGCAACCCGGTGATGGTGCCCAAAGATGAAGGTTTAGAGTGAGGCTGTATGAATAAAAAAGTTGTCCGGTAACCGGACAACATTGCTGCAATAACCACAACTGCCTTATGATACAGTAACAAAACAGAACCGTACTTACCTGTCACAGGGATCCACCACAGTTGCCCCACAGTCCTGTCGGAGATTACTGTGCAAGATGAAGTTACTTGACCACTGCAGACAATCAGAGGCTGCAGTGTCTCCATTCTGATCTCCTGGCATCATGGAGCACAATATGTCAGTGCCAGGAGAATGGGCATTGACATTGCAGCCTCTGATTTGCTGCAGCTCACGTGACTTCTGCTGACATCATCTTCCACAACAGTAGCCGAGAGAAAGGCTGGATCTCCGCTGCAGAGTACGGGTAAGTACTGCTTTAGGTGTTATTCTACGACTGTTGGAGCTATTGCTGCAATGCTCTTCAGTAATCAAACAACCCCTTTAAGCCAATGAGAAATAAACCATCATAACTGGTTTTGTTGTTTTTTGTCAATTCTTCAATAAAGAAGTTTTTATCTTCCACTTCTCTTGGAATGTAGCGCTGGGTGCCAGACTTTCTTCACACTACCATCTGCTTAATACATCTAAGAAGGACGTGTTCTTAGTTGCTTTTTTCAACAAAAGACAGCAATTCCCAATTGAAGCTCATTCTGTGATATTCACTTTACTTGTTGCACTCTCTTCTATGCCTTATCCAGACCTCGTCCTATGATGCTGCTCCATGAGGTCTCCTAGGCAATTTCGTAGTAGCAGACGTACTTATCTTCTTTTAACCTTAACCTTAAAAGGGGATGTACCAAAATCAGCTCATTCGTAGCCAATTACAAGTGCATTGCTATCTCTGGCAGTCCAATTAAAGATGAATGGAGTAGGGCCATGAATGTGCAACTTCATTTAATCTTCTGTTCACTATGGTGTGTGCAGTAAGCCCACAGTGAGAAGGAGAGGGGGACATGGGTCCCTCTTTATCACTATCGGTGTGGATGTCAGTGGTGAAACCCTCACGGATCAGACTTGCATCTAATTTTGATCAAACCCCTTTGGTGGTGCGTTCACATGTTGCAGAAATGCTGTGGATTTCTTGCAAAATTTCTACAGCAGATTCACAGCAAACCCACATGTGAGGCCTTAGTCAGACGGGCGCTTTTTCGCGCGATTTGCGGATCGCATGACGGATGCGCATCTGCAAATCGCGTGACCGGTGCCCGAAAATCGCCTGAAAATCTGCTCCTAGCCGCGTTTCATTAGAAACGGGCCGGAGCTGTCCAGCGCATTGCATTCAATGGAGCTGGCAATACAGCCCGCTCCATTAAAAGCAATGCGCTGCGGGCGAGTGTGGGATGAATTGTCGGGAAGGGCTTAAATATATAAGCCCTTCCCTGCAATTCATCCAGAAAAGTGTTAAAATAAAAAATATATATATACTTACCTGCTCCCGGCAGCCGGAGTTTCGCGCGGCCGGCCTGCAGTGGGTGTGAAGGGGGTGTGAGTCAGACCTGCCCCCTGATTGGCTCAGCGCTATTTTTTATTTTAACACATTTCTGGATGAATTACAGGGAAGGGCTTATATATTTAAGCCCTTCCTGACAATTCATCCCGCGCACGCCGGCAGCCCATTGCTTTCAATGGAGTCGGCTGTTACAGCTGTGGCAGAGAAGAAGGATTTGTCTTCTATATGTTCTCAATGGGGTCGGCGCAGCTGCCGCCGGCCCCATTGAGCGCATATAGAGAAGAGAACAGGAATCGCAGATCGCAGATAGGTGCGATCTGCGATTTCTGTTCTATAATTTATCGGACGAGCGCATAAAAAGCGCTCATGTGTCCGATACCATTGCAAAGCAATGGTTTTATAAAATCACCGGACGCATGCGCATGCGCAAATCGCGGCAAAAAACGCCCGTCTGACTAAGGCCTAAAAGTTACAATATGGTTACAGCAGAAAATTTGCACAATTTTTTTTCCTCTACATGTGAACAGGATTTGCCTTACTCCTACTCACTTTAATACTAAATGCTTCCGCTGAGGTTTTTTCGCAGCATCTATGCTGTAGAAAACTGCAGAGTTTCCCCAACGTATAAACGCACCCTAAAGGCACACAGCTCTTCTCTCTTGGACCAGAGAAATGGAATATTTATATCCAGATTCTATGCATTTTTATATTGTTATCTGTATGGAATACATATTTTTGTTTTTATATGTATATTTATCATCTTACTTCATTTATTTTGGCATATGCTGGGTTTAGAGAAGAATAAAAGGACATATATGAATGCCTTTAACCCCAATATGCCCCCAATATGCCTTTTAACTGACCTCTCTAATGGGCTTTAACCCCTTAGTGACGGAGCTTTTTTGCTTTTTTCCATTTTTGTTTTTTCCTACTCCCTTTTAAAAAATCGTAGCTCCTTTATTTATCCATCGACGTCGCTGTATGAGGGCTTGTTTTTTGCGGGATGAGTTGTATTTTTCAATGGCACTATTTATTGTACCATATAATTTTCTGAAAAACTTTTAAAAAATTCTAAGCGGAGAGAAATGGAAAAAAACGACATTCCACCATCTTTCGGTGCGTCCTGTTTCTACAGCGCACAAACTGCAACAAAAACGACCTGATATTTTTATTCTATGGGTCAGTACGATTACTACGATACCAAACTTATATAGTATTGTTTTTGCTGTAGTACTTGTATTTTTTTTTAAGATATTTAATTTTTTTAAATTATTTTCTGCAGTCATTTTGTGCGCGCGATAACTTTTTTATTTTTCCGTCGACGTAGTTGAGCAAAAGCTCATTTTTTGCGGGATGTCCTGTAGTTTCCGATAGTATCAATTTGAAATACATACAACTTTTTGATCGCTTTTTATTGCATTTTTTTCTGGGAGACAGGGTAACTAAAAAAATGCATTTCTGGCGTTCTTTATTTTTTTTTTCGGACGACATTCACCGTGCAGAAAATATAATGCACTACTTTGATAGATCGGACTTTTACGGACGCGGTGATATCAAATATATATTTTTATTTTATGATTTAGATTTTTTTATAATAGATATAGCAAAAGGGGGGTGATTTAAACTTTTAGAACTTTTTTTTTTTAACAATTAAAAAAACTTTATTGATTATTTTTTTTACTTTACTTTGAAGTACCCCTGGGGGACTTTAACATGAGATGCTTTGATCGCTCCTCATTATGACGTAATGCTATAGCATTACGTCATACTGCTTTTTGACAGGCAGTCTTTCAAGCCACCCTGTGTGGATGGCTTGATAGGCAGTCTGTTAAGGCAGCCCTGGGGCCATTCATTAGGCCCCCGGCTGCCATGACACCTGCACGGCTCCCCCGATCTCACCGCGCGGGGGGCGTGCAGGACCCCTGAACTGCGTTCGGGGGATTTAAATGCCGCTGTCAGAATTGACAGCAGCATTTAAAGGGTTAATAGCCGCGATCGGCTGAACGGCCGAGCGCAGCTTTTGCCCGCGGGTGTCAGCTGTAATAAACAGCTGATGCCCGCGCTGTATGGAGGGAGATAGCGCCGCTACCTCCCTCCATACACGTCCTGCAACAGCAGGACGTAGTTTTACGATAGCGCCGTCACTAAGGGGTTAAACCTGCACATACATCTTTTTAAGGTGATGACTTGACTGACTATTGATGGCTCAAGCTTCTGCTGTAACTGCTAGGAGCAAAAAAAAAAAATCAGATTCTGGCAGTTAACACCTTACATACCACAATCAATAGCAACTACAACATTTAGGGCTAACGCCCACGGGCAGATTTCTACCGCGTTCCCCGCAGTGGAATACACAGCTATTAGGTTCTATTGAACCTAATAGCTTTTCTGCCTCTCAGTGCTCACATGCATGATTCTGTCATGCATTTCCGCTGTAGGAAAAAAATTGTGGCAGGTTCTATCTCACCGCATTTTTCCACAGCGGAGGTCTCAATTAATATACTATTAATGGAGATAGTGGAAAAACGAGCATTTTTCCACGATCACCAGTGGGGACTTTTTGATTACCACCGCAATATTCCCACAACGTAAATCTGCGATCATGAGCCCTTAAACAGATGAAAGGTAGGGGTGGCTTTTCCTGTCACAGGTTGGAAATCCCCCGCATTGCGATCGCAGGGTACCAGTGGGTTCCCATGGCAGGTGAAAAAGATCTCTGTGTCTACCATGTAAATTTAGCTACTTAGAACCCATCCTTCATTGTCTAGTGGTCAATTGTGGTCTTTACAGTGTAGCATTATTGCCCACGGGACCTTTCTTCCGCATTACAAAAATAGTAAAAATGTGGTTGGCAAACAAAAACATAAATTTTGATGTCCTCTAATTAATGGTGGAGACAGCTGTTAAAGCCACGTTTGACCTTCTTACTGTAGGATAAATTGTACTGGTGAAGTAATTACCAATAAATATCAAACATTAAAAATATAAAGGACATCTATTTGGAATACAATAGCATAAAAGTGAATACAAAAGAATCCATCTCTGTTACTAGACACTGATATGTAAATTAGGTTTCTGAAGAATTTGCTTTAAAGTTAAACTCTTTAATATAATTTAATAGTGTTACACGGAAAGGAAGACCAGATTATCAGAAAAGCATTTGTGTAATTCATCTTAAGGGGAAAAAGATTTTTTCTCCCATTTGTTATTATAGGGCACTCCAGGTAATAACATAATAATATGCTTGTGCTCACAGCCTTTCATTCCATCTGCCTTTTAAATCCCTTAATGTTGGCATTTGTAAGAGTTAATGTACTTTTAAAACTATGGGGTATTAAGTAAAACGATAGTAATTGCTTTTCCTTGCAGTTTTACTTATTAGACTGTCGGCAGTATTCTTACATAACATCTAGAATGTTTTTTTGGTATCCCTTACTATGTAGAGTTAATAAGGTAAATGTCAAAAAGTAATAGGCAAATGTCAAAAGTACCTGAGAGACATCATCTGGACATTGCAAAGCATAAAAGAATAATGGCTTCTACGCTTCTGTCAAACAGAGCAGAGGCTACAGTGGACAAAAAGAAGGACTTGGAGAATTGCTTACTGCCAATTTCCTAAAAGTCCTATAAACAAAACACTCATCGGGACTCATTGGCAACTAAAATAATTCCGTCTCCTTTATTTTACAAAATACATAAAGTAATCAGTGCAGTCAAAAGGGGCTGTCTCATTTTTCATGGGTGCGAGGAAGACTGTGGTTTACATTGTATGAAAAGTTTCTGACAATATATTGTGGGCACATTTATGAGCAAAAATACAAATGAGTGTCCCAACACAACCAGGAGTCTACTAGCTCGAACCCAGCATCATAGGGATTTGCGCACTGAGCAGCCCAAACTGTGTTTCAAATCCCCAGTTGTGAACAGCTGTGCTAGCTGTTTTCACAAAGAATTCACATAAATGTACCAGGAGACAATCAATGGAGCATGATCTAAGTCAACCAAGTGCCATAGGCATCTGCAAACCACACAAGTGGCACTCGTACAACTTGCAGTGAATTGTGCAGATGATCATGACTGACGTGGTTGGAATTCTGTCAGTGGGTATTACAAATGCGAGAACAAGATGCGTGATTCACAAACACTGCTCGGGCACCCGGTTTTCCGTTTGTCCTAGACACTACTAGATTTCCTGAACTTCTGAATCAGTTTCTTGACAGATCATGCACTCTTTGCCTGTCTTCAGCCACCTCATGTGAATTTATGTTACCGACCATCAGGACAATCTCAGTTTTATCCTGAATTGTTAAGGGCATCTTCTGGTACCTGAAAAGCAAGTGATTAGTGTTTTCCATAGCACAAAATTCAGCATAACTTTATTAATGCTCAATATGACATGATCCATAACTCAAAAATGGTTGTAGGTATGACAATAATGTCTACACCTATGAATTTCTGATGTAATTCCACTCTCAAAAATGTATTTTATGACTCTCTTTCCATTGACGTTTCTTGGTCTGAATCCAAGATGGCAAACAAGCACCACCATAGTGGCAAAAAGTTTTCTCCTACCCTTCCTACTTGAATCTGTTTTCAATCAGATGGTAATTCAGGTGGCCTTGACTTTTGAATCACCGTAAATATTGACAAGGCACGTAATTACCATTTATGAAGCTCGCTATAACATCATGTATTTTTGTTAGTCAGTCATTAACCCCTTCCCGCTCCAGGACATACCGGTACGTCCTGGGAGCCTGGTACTTCCCGCAACAGGACGTACCGGTACATCCTGGGGATAGCGCGAGATCACATAAGATCCCGCGCTACCCCGCAGTGGGAGCCGGCTGTCAGTCACAGCCGGCGTCCCGCTGCAACAGCGGGGGGGGGGGGCATCGGTGATGCGCCCCCCACTTTTAACCCCTTCCCTGCCGCGATCTAAGTAGATCGCGGCAGGGAAAGAGTTCACAGAGGGATTGCGCTCCCTCTGTGTCTACAGCCGGCTCTCGCGAGAGCCCGGCCTCTCACCATGGCAACAGGACGCCAGACACCGGCGTCCTGTATTGCCTGTGCCTATAATCGCTGTACAAGCGATAAGGCATGGCAGAGCAGTAGCTCTGCCATGCCTTATGACAGCGATCATAGGCATAGTGCTGCAAGTCCCTAAGAGGGACTCAAATTGTGTAAAGAAAAGAAAAGAAAAGTGTAAAAAAAAGAAAAATGTAAAAAAAAAATGTAAAAAACCCCCTTTATTTATGCTTTTTCTAATATTAGCATAAAAAAGGGGGAAAAAAATTAAAACCCCACATATTGGCTATTGACGCGTCCGTAATGATGTGTACAAAAATTTGAACACACTTTTTATTTTGTACGACAAAAAGCGTAAAAAAAATGATAAAAAAACAGAGGCAAAATGCTAATTTTTAGCATTTTGCCTCACAAAAAATGCAATAAAAGTGATCAAAAAAGCCATACAATCCCCAAAATGGTACCAATAAAAACTACAGCTCGTCTTGCAAAAAATAAGCCCTTATAGAGCTCCGTACATAGAAAAATAAAAAAGTTACAGGACTTTGAATGCAGCTATAGAGAAAAAAAAAATTTACAAAAAAAGGGGGTTTTATTGCAAAAAAGTGTAAAAACCTAAAAAAAATATAACAATTTTGGTATCGTTGTTACCGTACCGACCCGCAGAAAAAATTTAGTGTGTTATTTATGCTGCATGATTAACGCTGTAAAAAAAAGAAAAATAAATCTATGGCAGAATTGATGCGTTTTCTCTCCCTGTTATAAAAAAAAATTAAAAATTTTACGATATTGTCTATGTACGCAAAAGTGGCACCGATAAAAACTACAGCTCGCCATGCAAAAAACAAGCTTTTATATGGCCGCGTCCACGGAAAAATAAAAAAGTTATGGCTTTTGAAAAATGGAGATGGAAAAATACCAAAAAATCGCTTGGTCCTCAACGCCAAAATAGGCCCTGTCATTAAGGGGTTAAAAGGTATCATATCTACAAGAATACTTGGTTTCTCTTACTGAGAACAATTATATTCTTCCCTTGGCTCTAACATCTGATCTTAGGAGGTTAGAGAAGCTTGAAACAAAGCGATCAGCTGATTTTTAGGACAACTTAATTTTAGGAAGGGACAACCCCTTTGAATGGGCATTTACTATTGATGCCCTAGACTCAGGATAGGTCATCAGTAGTTGATCAGCATGGGTCTACTACTTGGGATCCCCAATGATCAGCTAATTGTGGACCTCTGTCAGTATTGCAACAGCCTGTCTTGGTACTACAGACACAGCTCCCATTGAATTCAATGGGAGCTGCGCCTGCAGAACCAAAGAGTGTCTTTGCAATGTTGTCAACACTATCTGGACATGGATCTACAGCAGCAAGCCCTGAGGATCAACTACTGATGACCTAACGTGAGGAAAAGTATTGAAAACAGGGGACTCACCAGCGGCATACACTTCTTCCCAACTTCAGGACTTGAAAAAATTGAACAGCCACTAGGGCAGTGGTGGCGAACCTGTGGCATGAATCCTCTCAGCTGGCACACACCGCCATTGGCCGCTCACCATGTAAGTGAATACCCGCAGGGGTGTCACGGCTCCCCTGCCGGTATTCACTCAGCAGCGCTGTTAGCGGCACTGCTCCCGGCGCACACTGTGACATCAGTGTGCAGCTGGGATCCTCCTCCCCTGATGTCTCCTCTTAGGTTCCGTGAGAGCAGGGGAGGAGGCATCTGGCAGCACACTGACGCCAGAGTGCACCTGGGATCAGCGCTGCTAGCAGTGCTGAGCAGAGAAGCTGCGGCGTTTCTATGAGGAGGAGGGGGTAAGTATATGGGTCTCAGGGGGGCACTATTACTACTGGGGGCCACTGTGGGATGTCACTGTTAGTACCGGGGCCGCCGTGGGGGGTCACTGTTAGTTCCAGGGCCGCCGTGGGGGGTCACTGTTTGTGCCAGGGCCACCATGGGGGGTCACTGTTAGCACTAGGGCCGCCGTGGGGGGGTCACTGGTAGCACTAGGGTATGTTTATAAGTGGCAAAAATGCCGCAGAATGTCTTCAGCGGAAGTTTCCATTGAAAATTCTGCATCCAAAAAACAGTCAAAATCTGCACGCTGTCTATTTTGAAATAGCCCTGTCCTTTTTATAACGACTGAGGTAAAAATCATACATTGTGGTAAGCCCCGCCCCCTGATGTGTTGGCACTTTGCAATAAATAAGTGGATTTTTGTTTGCAGTCAGGGCACATGGTCTCTAAAAGGTTCGCCATCACTGCACTAGGGGATATGAATCGCCAATCCCAAATTCAGTCCAGAACATCAAAAAAGTAAGTGGCAGCATACAGAGGTGCAAAATTATAGAAGTGACTTTATTCCACCATGCCAAAAAACAGACGCTATGTTTGAGGTCGGAACATAGCGTCTGTCTTATGGCATGGTGGAATAAAGTACCTTCTCTAATTTTGCACCTCTGTGCGCTGCCACTTCCTTTTTTGATGTTCTAACCTGAGGAAAAGTCATCAATAGAAAGCCCGGATTACCCCTTTAAGGGTATGCTCACAAATTGTGGATTTGCTATTAGAGATGAGCGAGCATACTCGTCCGAGCTTGATGCTCTTTCGAGTATTGGGGTGATCGAGATGCTCGTTACTCGAGACGAGCACCACGTGGTGCTCGTCTCGATTAAACGAGCACTGACCATTGAATTCAATGGAGCCGGCAATACAGCCGGCTCCATTGAAAGCAATGCGCTGCGGGCGATCGCGGGATGAATTGTCGGGAAGGGGTTAAATATATAAGCCCTTCCCTGCAATTCATCCTGAAATGTGTAAAAATAAAAAAAATATATATACTCACCTTTCCGCTGCAGCCGGAGTTCAGCTGCGGCCGCCGGCAGTTCTCCTGAACTGCTTCTCTATACTATTCAGCAGCTGGGGCTTTAAAATCCCCGCCTGCTGAATGAGCTGCCTCTAATTGGTCACAGCCTGACCAATCAGAGGCAGATCTCACTCACACCCATTCATGAATTCATGAATGGGTGAGTGACTGCTGCCTCTCATTGGCTCAGCGGGACCAATCTGATTGGTCTTTAATCCGGACAGTGCGGGGGGGGGGGGGCACTCTTGCCGCTATTGTGGCTTAATAGGGGGACTTGGGGACTTTAGATGCAGCCCAACATGTAGCCCCTCGCCTGCCCTATCCGTTTCTGTGTCGTTCCCATCACTTTTGTGAATTTCCCAGATTTTCACAAATGAAAACCTTAGCGAGCATCGGCGATATACAAAAATGCTCGAGACACCCATTGACTTTAATGGGGTTCGTTACTCGAAACGAACCCTCGAGCATCGCGGGAAGTTCGACTCGAGTAACGAGCACTCGAGCATTTTGGTGCTCGCTCATCTCTATTTGCTATTGAATTTCTGCAGCGGAAAGATTCCGCAGCAAATCTGAGCCAAAACCTGCTTCAATATCTGCACTGTTTGGTCAGAATTTCGATGCAGATTTTGGTATAGTTTCATGACAGATTTCATCCTTCAATAGATTTGAAGATTATGCTTACACAGCTAAATCTGATGCAATTTTTTCCACATAGCCTTCACCTTTAAAAAGCAGAGCAGTAATCCGTGGCCACAGATATCTATGGTAGCTATGTACATGTAAACTCACGAATCCGCATGCAAATTCAAGCTCTTAAGCCTATATGCAGATTCCATGTAGCATGTTCCATAAATCCATGCTCAAAAAACCTACCGCATTGCACATCAAGTGATACTGCTAGTCATTTCTGTGAATGACCGACTAAACAGTATAGTACATAAATAATAGAGCAATGATAAAAAAGGGACTATCTCATAATACATTATCTATAATGTGTATTGTGTTTCATAACCAGACTATGCTGAAGCCTGGTGCTGGAGAACAGAAAATACACTTTATTTATAAAGAAAACTCCCAGAAATCAGGTATGGGGAGCGAAGAGTCGATATTCAGTCCATCATACTAATATGAGGTAGTCTACAACCTTTGAACAATATTTTTCTGTGTTCTGCACACATCACTATAACCTGCTATGTTCCTGGCAGTTTGAGGTCTTGCTGATGCTTCATTCATGTCATACAATATTACTGAGGTGGGGAGGCGAGGACAGCAGCATTCTCTATCTTCTCCAGAGAGAAGCCGCCGGTATTTTCATGTTTTTACTGAAGCTGCTCAGGGGCCAACATATCCCTAATTAACTCTATGTACAAGTATCCAACTATTCGGCTGTTTTTTTTCTCCCAGGGGCCATAAGCAGAAGTTCACACATCACTTATTGAACAATATATTTTGTAGTTTTTCCCGCAAAACTATTCTATATTTCTCTTTAGACGTAGATTAAAAGAGCAGGTTAAGCTGTTTTTCGTAAGCAATACTGTAGAAGAGTTTCTAAACATAGAAGCCCATGAGCTAAAGCCATTAGGGTAATTGATAGATATTCAGGCTTTTAGGGGTTTTCTGAGCATTTGCAATTGATGACTTATCCTCATGATCGGTCGGGGGTTGCCATTCGGGATCCTAACTGATCAGTTGATCCTCTGATCAATACAGTGGATCTGGATGCCCCATTGGGGTCAGAGGCAGAAGTCAATGGAAGCGATGTCTTCTATTACACTTTCGGATGAGAACCCAATGTGGACATCTGGCTTAGCTGAACCTACCGCAAGCTGGATGATCAACTATGGATGGGGCGAACCCCCATCAATCAACAGTTGATGACCTATACTCAGCATAGGTCATCCATAGTAAATGCCTGGAAAACCCCTTTAAGAAAAAGAAACTTCTACAATGTTCATATGGATATTGTATTATCTTACCAAACGCAGTACAAAAAGAGCGGCGTTTCAGTTACTATGGAACTTTCTCAAGTCTACACATTTAGGAAAGGTGTTGGCTTGAGAAAGGTTCATAGTAACTGAACTGTTTCTCTTTTTGTATAGTATTTGGGAAAATAATGAAATATTCACATGGATATGCTAATATTGTAGACGGTTTTTTCTGGAGTCTGTTACTGCAGTGGATCAACCCAGTTTGATCTCCTTGTGCATTCCTGCGGCGAGCGGACACGCGACATCTGGTGCTGTCTACACAATTCTATTGTTGAGATTCAGGCTTATGCTAGTTTCAGACGAGCGTATTACAGGTGCATTTTTGAGCCCGTATTACTGATTCTACTGAGCCGAGGTCTACTGACCTGAATGCACAGCATCATAAAGATCTATGATGTGCGGCAGAAATCCAAGGATTATATGGTGCATCCAGATTTAACCTGTGTGTACGCACTGCTTTGTGCTCATCTCTAAGATGAACCCCAGACAGTAAATTTGACTTACAGATGTAGCGAAGTTTAGCAGAACTTTTTATGAGTTATGATAACTTTCTGTGCCAGTTTGTTTATCCTTTCAATTGATTTATAAAGGCTTTTGCTGTGTTAAGATAACAATAGCTTTTAAATGGCTTGAGATAACTCGTCGCATAAAACGATCACAGACAAGTAAAACTTCACTCTGTCTGTAACTTTAATTATAGGAGACACAAGACCTAATAATTATAGACACAATGTGTATAAAGTTAATGTGTCTTAATGGTTGATACGTTTTTTAACCCCTTAGTAATGGCCTCATTGCCTTTTTACATCCTGGCTTTATGGGCTTTAATCCTCAGGGACGCAAAAACATGCATCCGCTGAGGATTAAAGCCGCGAGGCCGGTGGGCGTGAATGCTCCATGCTGACGGCTACCGAAGGTACCTGACAACCTGGAGCTGTCATGTGGGGCCATATGAAGCGATCCCCAGTGATGCGATCGGCATTAACTAATGGATAATGCCGATCGCATTAAAGTGAATAGAAAGTTAAAAAAGTTAAAGTTTTAGCTCCCCAGATGGATCTGATTTGTGCTCCATGATGTCCCATTCTCCATGATGTCCCGCGGCGTTCTGGTGTATAAGGACCTGATGCTGACGTATGCACATGCACGCCAGAAGTCATTACATCACGTGCACGCACAGAAGGCCAGGAGGCCCGGGAAATTTAAAATCACCCTTCTCCCAGCTAGTATGAGTAGGCGAGAGCAGGATGATGACACTAGGCACTGCTTTATGTTGTTCCTGGTCACATGATCGCTGTTATCCCAAGGATAACCGCGATCATGTAAAGTTAAAAACAAAGTTTAAAAAGTGTAAAATAAAGAAAAAAAGTTTGTTTCATCTCTTCTCATGCATCATATGAAGAAATTACGTACTAAAGGCCCTGAATTAATCCGCAGATCTTACTTCGGCTTCTGTGCACGTGCCCCTCGCCAAGATGGTGGAGGCATGTAGACGAGAGCCAAAGGTAGCCGAGAACCTGGAGATTTCACAGGGGGCAGTGGTATGCGATCCCTGGTCACATGATAGTCGCTCTCCAATGGATAATGGTGAAAAAAAAGAAAAAAAAGTTAAAGTTTCACCTCCCGTCATGGATCAGATCCGTGAGGGAAGCTGAAATCACTTACTTAAGGCCTCCGGCAATATCCCCAGGCAGGACCCTTATTCGTTGACCTATCCCCAGCTTTGGCATGAGGGCCCATCGTCAAAATGTCAGGCACAAGCGCAGAAGCTGGGGAGGCCCCCGGGAAATTTAAAATCTCCTTGCTCCTGGCTACTAAAGGTAGCCGAGAGCCTGGAGCAGTGACTGAGGGCTGCGGTGAGCGATGCCCAGTCATGTTATCGCTGTTATCCAATGGATAATTGCAATTACGTAAAAGTTAAAACACATTTGAAGTTTAATGGTCCTTTTGGTTTGGGCTCCATTGTGCATGCAGACAGAAGATTAGGGCCACAAAGGGTATGTTTCTGAACACAGGACAAACAGGGGGGTCCACTTTGGGGTGCAAGTCTTCATTCATAGGTGTGCTGTACAAAAAAAATGTTTTTTAAATGGCACAATTGCCAAAAAAATGAAAATCGTAATTTTTTTCCTCCTGCTTTGCTTAGATTCATTCAAAAACTGTATGGTCAAAATACACAGTGCACCCTAGGTCAATTCGTTAAGGGGTCTAGTTTATAAAATGGGGTCATTTGTGGGGTTTCTCTCTCGATTTGCCCGCTCAAGAGCTCTACAAGTGGGCAATGGGGCCTAAAACCCCTTCAAGCAAAATGTCTGCTCTGAAAGCCACTGGCTGCTCCTTTCGTTTTGAGCCCCATTGCGTATACAGACATAAGATTATTGCTACAATGGGTGTTTTTGAACACAGGACAAACAGGGGTATCCATTTTGGGGTGTCAATCCTCATTTTCATGTGCACTATAGAGAAAAAAAATTCTTTAAAAGTACATATTTGCAAAAATATGAAATTTTATTTTTTCTCCTCTAAATTGCATTAACGCCTGAAAAAAAGCTGCAGGGTAAAAATACTCATGACCCCCCTCAGTGAATACATTAAGGGGTGTAGTTTTTAAAATGGGGTCATTTGTGGGGGTATCTATCATTCTGACAATTATGAGCCTTTGCAATCTTGGCTCGGTGTACGAAAACAAAGTGTTCCTTAAAATGTAAATAATCAATGTTAAATTTATACGTCTCCTAAATGGTTAAATGTCCACCCAGAATAAAGTAAACAGATGGAAATATATATTTCATCAAAAATTTGTACAGTATGTTTGCACATATTTGAGATGTTGCAGTTGAAAATGTGAAAAAAATTACATTTTTTTCCAAATGTTCCCAGTTTTGGCACTTTTAATAAATATACACAAATTCTATTGGTCTATTTTTTCCGCCTAAATGAAGTACAACATGTGGCGAAAAAACAATGTCAGAATCACTTGGATATGCAAAACCTTTACAGAGTTATTCTATGCCAGGGTGCCTACCCACTAGTGTTTTTTCTTCGCTGTGCGTTCGCTATGTTTTTTTTCCAATTGTCATTGGGACTTTCTAATGTTGAATACACAACGCACAAAGAACCGCAAAAACGGCAACTGTAATTTTTTTGTGCATTGCATTTTTAACATCAGAAAGTCCCATTGACAATTGAAAAAAATAATGCAGCGAATTTGCAGCGAAAAAAAAACGCTAGTGGGTAGGCACACTTAAAGTGACACATGTCAGATTTCCAAAATTTGGCTCTGTCACTAAGGCGCAAACAGGCTCCGTCACTAAGGGGTTAAGGGTGTTTCACATACAGCGGAATAATCCACTACATAGGTAATTGCACCAAAATCCGCATATCTAACATGTAGATTTTGGCATGAAATTTCTGCAAATTTTGCCATTTGCAGCAATCCATTGCAAATCTGCATTGAAATCTGCATGGCAGACATGCCGTTTTTGGTACAGATTTAGTTTCAGAGCGGAGTATTCCGACACGTGTGAAAGCCCCCTAAAGGACAATTCAGGTAGAGGTTTCTCTTCAGGACCAGCAGTTCCAAGCAAGGTCAGAGGTGTCAAGGTCAATACAAGTCAAGACGAAAGGGCAATGAGTAACCACCCAACAGAATTCCTGGTTGAACAGCTCTAGTAGGACTCGCTGGCCCATTTCCACATGTCATAAACTGGTCTAGTTGATGCTTGTGAATTGCGGTCAGGCTCATGCAGCTGTTACACAAGTGACATTTGCTGTACATTCCACTGCAACTACTATATGTCATAACTCACAACAAGACACATTAAGTAGTGAAATGGCCTGCAGTGGGCACTACATAATATTTAATGTTGTTATTAGAGATGAGCGAGCACCAAAATGCTCGGGTGCTCGTTACTCGAGTCGAACTTTCAGTGATGCTCGAGAGTTCGTTTCGAGTAACGAACCCCATTGAAGTCAATGGGCGACTCGAGCATTTTTGTATATCGCCGATGCTCGCTAAGGTTTTCATTTGTGAAAACCTGGGAAATTCAAGAAAGTGATGGGAACGACACAGAAACGGATAGGGCAGGCGAGGGGCTACATGTTGGGCTGCATCTCAAGTTCCCAGGTCCCACTATTAAGCCACAATAGTGGCAAGAGTGAGACCCCCCCCCGCACTGTCAGCATAAAGATCGTTCTCCTCTGCCACAGCTTCAACAGCTGTGGCGGAGAAGAACGATGTTAGCCCATTGAATTCAATGGAGCCGGCAATACAGCTGGCTCCATTGAAAGCAATGGTCTGCCGGCGATCGCGGGATGAATTGTCGGGAAGGGCTTTAATATATAAGCCCTTCCCTGCAATTTATCCAGAAATGTGTAAAAATAAAAAATATATATATACTCACCTAGTCCCGGCAGACGGAGTTCAGCGTGGCCGGCGGCAGTCCCCCTGAACTGCTCTGAACAGCTGTGAGTAGTATTCAGCAGCCGGGGATTTAAAATCCCCGCCTGCTGAATGAGCTGCCTCTGATTGGTCACAGCCTGACCAATCAGAGGCAGATCTCACTCACACACCCATTCATGAATTTATATATTTAAGCCCTTCCCGACAATTCATCCCGCGATCGCCGGCAGCCCATTGCTTTCAATGGAGCCGGCTGTATTGCCAGCTCCATTGAATTCAATGGTTAGTGCTCGTTTAATCAAGACGAGTACCGCGTGGTGCTCGTCTCGAGTAACGAGCATCTCGAGCACCCTAATACTCGAATGAGCATCAAGCTCGGGCGAGTATGCTTGCTCATCTCTAGTCGTTATGTTTTGTCTTGTGTGTATACGTCTTTAAGTATGTTTAAAATGTTATGCGTGGGGATTTTTGATGCGTGGGGATTTAAAAGGCTAACATAAATCTGCCTAACAACCACCCTGTTCCTCCATTGGCTGTCAGCTGCCCTGTTCCCATTGACCATTCTACTGTATGGCAACAGCTGTGGATTGGCTGGCAGACAGTGGGGTGACAGAGAGAGGAGGCCTGTGATTGGTGGAAAAAAATAAGGGAAAGTTGCACACAGTTTGGCAGTTTGATTTTCCTGAGTTAAATCTATTAGTGAGGAGTCAGTCAGAGGAGAGAAAGGAGAGAGGAATAAGTAAGAGCAGGAGGAAGAGGAGAAGAAAGTGCAGTCAGAACGAAAAGATGTAGATTAGTAACATCAAAAATGATAACAAACATTGTTACAATGCATCAGGGCAAGGAGTGAAAGACATTATATCACATACACAGGCCCGGAACAGGTGACCCTCCCATAGGATCTTGAGCCAGGAGTAGGCCCCCACCCCATCCACATGAGCAGTGCTGCACACCCACTGCAATACATAATGATAGGCAGAGGGCAGCATCTCCAGTAATATTTACTTTCAACTGTTTAGTGGCCCCCAGAAGAAATTTTACTGGTCGCCTCTCAGCACCACAGTTCAACACGGCACATACAGATGTAGCAAAGTGTATCTTGATGCATTAAATGAACTTGGGCAAAAAACGTTTCCTTCCCCTTTCAATGGCTTTTGTGTTAAAGGGGTTGTCCCGCGGCAGCAAGTGGGGTTATACACTTCTGTATGGCCATATTAATGCACTTTTTAATATACATCGTGCATTAAATATGAGCCATACAGAAGTTATACACTTACCCCCTCCAGTGCTGGCGTCCCCATCTCCATGGCGATGACTGAAGCCTTCTTCTCTGGTCGCTGCAACAGTCACACTTGCGCAAAGAAAAACCATCTCCTGGAGGCTCTGGGCTCACGAGCTGCATCCTGGCTCCTCCCCCTTCTCAGCGTCATCGTGTAGCTCCGCCCCCATCACATGGTGCCGATCAGCCAATGCTGGCTGTAATCGGCAGTGGAACGCAGACAGCAGAAGAACATCCACAGTGCACCATTGGAGAAGACCCGCGGTGCACTGTGGAAGAAGATCAGCGGCAGCCATCTTGGACAGAAGATTTTTTAAAGTAGCTGAACGGGGATTCAGGTAAGGGAATTTTTTTTTTTTTTTACTAACACATGGCAGCATTTTTTCTTTACAGGTACTGGGGGACTGGGCAAAAAAAACAAAATAGCTTTCGGCGCGGGACAACCCCTTTAAGATAACTTGTTGCAGCAAGTTATCAACATTGGGTTAAATTTTGCTACATCTGTACTGTCACATTACTCTGCATGGCCAGTCCCACTGCTTCACTAGGACAACTGTAGTTGGTTATATATAATTGTATTCAGTTCAGAGACAAACAGTACAGTACTTTATATGGAGGTGCGGTTCTTGGCTGTAGGCAGTTTATTTTAACTATTACCTTATATAACATTCATCAAATTTTCATCTAGAGCTGGCAGTCACAATTGTCTTTTATACTTTGACACACTAGGGAGTAGAATAACATTATTATTATTATCATACTAACATCAGTTATCTGCACATAACGATTGCACATTATAATGATAGTGAGGAAAGCTACTGTATATATTTTTTTTCTGATCTAATAGCTAAGCAGAGATTAGCAATATATAACCTATTTTATGCACTGAAAAATTGCTAAACTTAAGGGGATTTTTTAGGATTTACAGTGATGCCCTGTCCGATTCTGCAAGCAGAGCTGCCTTGTCATTCTGATGTTCAGTAGGGGATACGATCTTCCTGATCCTACTGTACATTGATGATCTATCGTAAGAAAATCAGTTTTAATGTTATTCTGCCGAAGGAGTGTGTTTACTGTTAGTGATGAGTGATTAGTGGAATAATTGTTCTTTATCGGGATAGGGATAATTTCACCGAAATCATTGGGAATCGGGATGGCTGCTTTCGGCTACCATTAAAGGCAATTGGAGTAGAATCAGTTTCACTATTTTGCCCTCCAGAAGGTCCTCAAAGCTGAGGAGCACTGTACTACTCCTAAAGATTGGTAAAAATAGTGTACAACCGTGGGGTACATCGTAGCACACAGGTGTCACTGAAAGAAAGGGAAGGATCACATAGGTCTCCTTGATCAAAAATTGCACCAAGGAAGACAGTAGGTCTGCTGCTTGTTTTAAAAGCAATTTCGTAAAATATTCAAGGACAAATTCTGCCAGGTAAGCACAACACTCAAGCATGGGACATATCCAAGGAACAGCTATAGTGCTACCATAAATTAAGCTACGCAAGACATCAGGTGTGTTGCTTGCTTTAAAAGCAATGTCATCAATTTTACAAATTCTGCCAGGTAAACAAAACTCTTATGCACTGGCCTCCTACTCTTCTTCCTCCTCCAAGAAAAAGCACTAGAGATATCAAAAATTATGCCAAGGGAGACAGCAGCTTTGGTTCTTGCTTTAAAAGCAATGTCAAAAAGGTTGCAAAAGACAAATTCTACCAGGTGTACAGAACAGCCAAGCATGGACCTTCTCCAAGGAAAAGCTAAAGAGCTATAGCTGTTTCTTGTGCTATAGAAAAGTTTTGTTAAAGGTTAAATTAGATCTGCTTGACAACCGCCCTGTTCCCCCATTGGCTATCAGCAGCCCTATTTCCAATTGGGCAATCTGCTGGATGGCAACAGCTGTAGAATTGGCTGGTAGACAGTGAGGTGACAGAGAGAGCAGGCCTGTGATTGGGTGAAAATAGAGGGAAAGTCCTGCATGGGTTGACAATTAAAAAGTTAGTCAGGAAAAATCAGTGAGTGAGGAGATAGTCACCTGGGGAGAAGAGAGAGAAGCAAGTAAGTGCAGGAGGGAGAGAAGAAGATAGTGCTGTTAGAAGGGAAAGGTGTAGTTTTGTTACATCTAGGATTATAGTCCCCAGAAAGATATAGAAAGTTAAAGAAGACTTTATTAAGAAAGGAAAGACAGAAGTAAAAGAAGTAAGAGGAAGTTCTAATAATATATATATATATATATATATATATATATATATATATATATATATATATGAGAGAGAGAGAGAGAGAGAGAGAGAGAGAGATACAGAAAGAAGATTATATATAGAAAGGGATAGAGAAAGAGCCGACAGAGAATTCAGTTAAAGAAAGTAAAAAAAGCACCAATCCGCAAAAATCCAGAAAAAAAATATTTTTACCTGTCAACTGCTTACAGAGAATAGAAAATTCAGAATAAAAAATAGTTATATTGAACTGAATGACCAACAGAATATCAAGGATACATGGAGGGAATACTCAGAGGAACTATAAGCCTGCAACCACATACCTGGACCAATGCATGAAGTGGAGCCTGTGGACTTGGAGACATTCATTATGGAGTCAGAAGTGGTTATGGCAATGAAACAACTAGCCAAAAATAAAGCACCAGGCATAGATAACATGAAAACCATCACAGTGCTGTGCCAGGCAGTATGAGCATCCACACAATGGCTGCAGGACTGTACAAGATCTGTCTCCATTGCTCTACCAAAGAAATGTGACTCCCAGAACTGCTCCAACTGCCGAATAATAGCCCTCATTCCGCATGCAAGCAAGACCCTTCTCAAAATTATACAAGAAAGACTGAGATCAGTAGTCGAAACAGCACTCCCTGATGTGCAGGCAGGATTCCAGCGAGAACGCAGCACCCGCTACGATATTGCAAACCTGCGATGGACCATGGAAAAAGCTCAAGAATATCAAAAGAATATCTACATGTGCTTCATCAACTACATCAAGGCCTTTGACTGCGTTAACTATGACAAGCTGTGGCAAGCCCTACAAGAGCTGGGCTTATTGGCACATTTAGTCAAGCTAAGAAACTCACTTTATACCAATCAAGAAGCCACTGCGAGAACACAGTATGGGGACACCGATTGGTTTGGGATCGGCAAAGGCTTCCGAGAGGGCTGCATCCTCTCACCTTTCTTGCTTAACCTATATGCAGAAGTGATCATGCACAAAATGGACCTAGTTGAGTTGAAAATCAGGGTGAAAATAGGTGAAAGAAACATCAACAATAGGTAAGATTAAACTGAAAGTAAAAAAATGAATTTAAAAAAGATTAAAATTATGACAACTGCAAAAAATGGCCAAATTCAAATCAAAATCGACAATGAGATTATGGAATGCATGTGAGACTTCGTTTTCCTTGGCTCAAAAATTGACCAGGCTGGAGAACCGATGCCAGAGATAAAATGTAGGATTGCATTGGGGTGAAGCACAATGCTTAAAATGGACAAAATCTGAAAAAGTAAGGATATCGGCATAGCAACTAAACACAGGTAAATGCAAACCACCGTATTCCGCATAGCCATGTATGGATTTGAAAGCTGGACTGCGATAGAAGGAGGATTGAAGCATTCAACTGTAGTGCTGGCAAAAGTTGCTGCGTATACCCTGGACAGCAAGAGTAAAAAACATCAGAGAAGTCCTGAATCGTATAAGACCTGATATATCACTGGAGGGCAAGATGACCAGACTCAGACTCATGTATTTTGGCCATGTAATGCGAGCAGAGTCGCTAGAAAAATCTATAATGCTTGGACAGGTCAGTGGCAGAAGAATACCTGGCCACCAAAGGACACAATGGCTGATAGTGTCAGAGCTGATACTGGCATGGATATAACACAACTGAAAGAAGCAGTGCAAAACCGAAAAACATGAAGGGAGCTCGCCTTTAGGGTCAACGAGGGTCGTGAACGACTAAACAGCTAACAACAACAACAATTGTTTTACTTATTAGCCTGACTCCTGGAGCTTCCTTCTCACCCAAGACCACCCATATAGCACTGAGTACTACACCACCCTCCAGGGAAAGGATCTACAACCCCCAACATCCCCATTCCCTTATAAGAACTTTGTTCGTAGCGGGCTCAGACCTGGCTATGGACTGGCATCACAACAACAATTACCATCATCCCTGCTTAACTATGAGTAGCAGTTTTAATATTATACGCCAATCTGTAAGTCACTGCCATTTTGGGGTGATTTAAAGTGAGGATGGTAGCAACTGTGTACAGGCATTTGGCCCTGAGAATATCGCTCTCATCGTTGCCCACGAAACAAACCCCACTATCATCACCGACCACCATTCTGGCGTACCACTACACTGCTACTTCCAATGCCTTTCTGCCACACTAAAATAATTTCCCATTGTGTCCCCCCTTCCCCTACAAATAATAAGACTGTATGTGACCAGACTGTGACCTCCATAATGTAACTGAAAGAAAACAGTAAGCAAAGACCAACATTACCCCAATAGAGTAACAGATTCCAGTTCACTTGTTCATATTAACAGTACATTTTCCTCCAATAATCATAGGTGATGTCCCATGTGACTGAGGTGGTATACTTTCCCTTTTCCTCTCCATCTGACCCAGACCACAATCATGACTTTTTCAGGTCACAACTTGTCTCTGCAAAATTTGACACACAGTGTCAGGGCTCGAGCCCACAGCATCTCGCAATCTAGTCAAGAGCTCTCTCTGCTAGGCTAATAGGACTTGGACAGTTCCCTTACTGAAATCTAGCCTTGTTCTGTATTTCCCAGTTATCTAGTCGCTGCCTCCTGGTACTGACCCTGCCTTTGTTGCTCTTCCTATATAAGCCTAGGCCTGACACTCCTTCAATACATGATTATTGAGCTCCCAGCTTGTAATCAAGCTCCGTTGCTGTCTGCTCCTCTGCTACTACAACCGTGACCACCTGCTAATGACCCGGCTTCCACTTGACTATGCTTCCTGCCTCATGCTCGGTACTGCAACCATGACCATCTGCTAACAACCTGGCTTCCTCCAGACTACTCATCAGTCCAGCTCGGTTGCTACACCTGGGCTCCAAACCAGTGTCGGTAAGACTTTACATACAGACATCTTTGACTCCTTAATCTTCCAGCCACCTGCCTTTGTTTTCCATACCTTAACACAATGTTCCCATCCATAGTGCTTTAGATAGTTATAATGCATAATAGTATCCTCTTTTAGTTCTCCCTTTAGCTCCCACACAATAAGTATCGCTTTCAGTGCCTCTTTTTATGCCCCCACTGAGTAATAATTCTCCACATGGCCTCCTTTTTTAATAGTGTACTTTCTGGCCCCCATTTAGTAATAATAATGAGACTCATGTCTCCCATTTATTGATAATAATGCCCCTTCTTTCCCCTGCACCCTGGTCTGCATTCAGTAACAATGCCCCTCAGGGCCACTTTTTATTAAAATTGCTATCCTGACCCCCATTTACTAATAAAGCCTTTCACAGAAGACAACAACTCCCCAAAAATTAGTTTATTAATAATATTGAAATAAGGGCTACATGACTAAAACACACATAGAACCGAGTCTCCAACTAGGTAACCACACTCGGGACCGAGGCATGATATCAAAGTTACTAGAGAACAGCAGATTCAAGAGAACCATCTATATTCATAACCAAAAATTTCTTCTGGCCCAGTGTATATAACAGATTTTGATGGATGTACTTACACAGAAAAACAAAAAAGATTTTTTTGAAGGGACACAAGGTCCGCTAAGCTTAAGGTCTAAGCTCAGTGTGTAATGATAGGCTAAAACGCCAGATATCTATACTCAATAATTCTTGTAAAGACTCAACACGTTTCCTCAGGATGATCCCAATTCATCAGGAACCCAGTACATATTGATGAACAAAATCCAATCCAAGTATATTGCACCCATAAACGAATCCCTAACCAAATCTGTAATGTAAAAGACCTGGCTAGAGGATTCGTCTGATAACAGATATGTTCAGGAGCCCATGGACCACTGCCATGTGATCTTCGGAGGCTGGGAAGATCAACTCAGGTGAGCATATCTGTTTTTTTAATTTGCCACTTCCGCAGCAAATTTAAAAAAAAGGGTCAGCCCCTGCACTGGCCCAAGGACTCAAGCGGCCCACTGGAATTTTTTCTGGTGGGTTCAATAGCCAGTCCACCTCTGTAGTGTCCCCACAGAGTCTACCCTGAATATTTTTCGAATCTCTGCCTCCATAACTCAACCAACTTTGTCATTCACATTGATGCTGCTGCCTGAACAGTCTGACCCCCCCCCCCCCAATGTCTTGCTAAGTAAAGTATGAATTACTAGTTAAAATATGACTATGTTGATAGTCATACTAGTTGTATTAGCAAGAAGAAAAAGTTTTACCCTCCAACACCCCTCATCTGCTTTGGAGTGACATCTCTAGGGGTTGGGAAGTATTTACTGCAGAGAGACCCGAATACTGTATAATTAGGGAAAACTCAGCAGACAATGTTCTTTGAAATGCAAGATAAATTAAAACTTCTTTTTCTTGCTTATGCAACCTGCATGACCATCAACAAGTAGGTATGCTTTAAATATCACCTATCTAATGATGACAGTCGTTTCGAGGGATCAAAGCTGCTGACAGACTCCCTTTAATAATGGTCTGGGTTAGGGTATCAGCTACAGAGGAACAGTTCCCGGGCAATACTACACAGATAATTCTGATGCTGAAGTAGGATCTTCAATCCACGTACATTGTGGGTAAAAATATGGACTGTTGCAGATAATAAAAAGACATTTCTTGAAGCACTTGACCTTGAACTCTTTGTAGTAGTGACTTTGTAAAGCACTGCTTTAATCTGTCCCTGATCAAGCAAAAACATGTGACGTGGCTGGCCGGTAAGTACTACCCGTACCTGACAGTGAAAGGCTTTCATTTCTCAATGAACTCACTGACTAGATTTAGAACTCTTTGTATAATGTTGATATATTTTTTGGGGTTGCTGCAAAATTAACACTTGTCAGTAATGAAAATCTGAACACAATCAAAATATACCTGTAAGGATAAACTCAACATATCAGGAGGGGTCTATACCATTCTGTTAGTTTATATGTACTTATAAGTAGTGTTGTTCAACTTGATTGGCCAGGCAATAAAATTTTCACAATTTTCACAAAATCGAATTGGATGAGTCCAAACTGTTTTTTTTTCGAAAATCAGGGGAGAATCTAAGTACCTATAATGGCAGGTGCAAACATCAGAGTGACATCAGCCAGGGCAACTTGCTGATGTCATCAAATGTGTCTTTTGTCTGGCATATGGGAAGTGGTTTCATTGGACGCTTGCATCCCATGACCTAGCCATATATAACACAGGCACAGTGTAACCAGCGGACATTTTACACTTAAACAAAGGACAGAGAAACAGCATTATGTTTATACGCCTATATAACACAATGTCTGATATTTTTTGGGGCTAGATATTTTACAGAGAATATAATGCTGCTGTATAGCAGGGTTTCATTGGAGGGACCAGAGAAAAACGCTGTATCACTTTTATATGCCTATGTGACACGTGATCTGTTGTTAATAGGGACACATATTCTACAGAGGATATATGGTAAAGGACGGGCCAACTTATTACTTCAAATGACTCCCACTAAAGCAGCAGCTCCGTGTTCTGCAGCCCACTGCCATTCCTTAGAATTGGTTTTGCCCATGTGTTACATCCGAGCATGCAGAACAGGTTGTACAGTGGACTACACAGCATGCCACTACCTCCTCTTCCTCCCAGTTGCAAGCACGCAGCAGTCAGGTTGCACCAGTTGGCCCTGACATCCACCCTCTACTTCACTATGTGCCATATCCCTGCATGCTCGGAAGCAGTCAACATGGATCACATGTCACCAGGGCAGTCCAAACAACCAGAAGGAGAAGACCAAGGCATTGAATGTATTGATGTCCATCCATTTTTTCCTACAACGAGGAAGATGAGGGTGGGTCAGTGTGCACGGTTAGCCCTTTAAAGGCAATGTGTACTCAGCAGGATGTGGAAGTTCACTCTGGAGGGAAAAGACGATGAAGCAGAAGAGGAGGTTGAAAATGATAGAATTCTAGAATGGGAGAGTTAGAAGGGACCACCAGGGTCATCTGGTCCTACCCCCTGCTCAGTGCAGGATCACTAAATCATCCCAGACAGATATCTGTCCAGCCTCTGTTTGAACACTTCCATTGAAGCAGAACTCACCACCTCATGTGGTAACCTGTTCCACTCATTGATCCCCCTCACTGTCTAATATCTAATTTGTGTCTCCTCCTTTGCAGTTTTATCCCATAGCTTCTAGTCTTTCCTTTTACAAATGAGAATAAGGCTGATGCCTCTGCACTGTGGCAGCCCTTCAGATATTTGTAGATGGCTATTAAGTCTCCTCTCAGCCTTCTTTTTTGCAAGCTAAACATTCCCAGATACCCGTTCCTCATAGGACATGATTTGCAGACCGCTCACCATCTTGGTAACTCTTCTCTTAACTTGCTCCAGTTTGTCCATGTCTTTTTGTAAATTGGCTTAATAAAAGTTTGATAGTTTATCCTCCACATGCGTGCTGGATCACCTTTCCATTTCCCAGTATGTGTACCCTGCAGCATCTCTTCCAAGGACTGCATTTTTCTTTAAGCACCTTTTCACATCAACATCAGAGATTCCGCTCAGAAACTCCAATACTGAATTCTTTAAAAAACAGGATGAAATAGAACTATTTCATCCTGTAAAATTCCGGATGGATGACCGGAAGCCAAAAGGATCCAATTATAGTCAATGAGATCAGTCCAGAATTGTTTAGTTCCCTAATACGACCGTTCTGTATTAACAGTGGCTATCGTTTTCCTGCTTCTATAATGGAACAGAAAAATGGCACCCATAGCGCTAGTGTGAACTAGCCCTAATCTCTGATAGACATATACCATATGTTTGTCTATGGGCAGGTCGACATCAGAAAGTGTTTCCACCATATCATAACAGGTCATTGGAACACATTGCAAATATACTGATGACCTTATACTGCGGAGTCATATGGTCATGCCTTAAAATTGAGCTCACTCCTTCCGTACACTGCCCAGGAAGGCACTATAGTATTAGGTGACTATGTCTGTGAGAGACAGACGGGCTGAATTGGCATACAATGTCATACTGTGAGAGAAAAATGAAGGGGGGGAAGTGAGAGAAAGAGAATATTTAGAAAAGAAACAGATTTTCATCAAGGGAGATCTGGCAGGCGCTGTATATTAATGCTGCCAACACAAAGGCATCCAATAGATAGATCAAGACGGGAAATTCACATTTTGCTATGAAGATAGGAATCTGGGGACGGAACTACTTATTACAAGAACATTTTAGTAGAGACGGTAGGCATTCATGGAATACTTCTTGAAAATAATTATAGGTGTTATGAATGCATGTAACTAGATAAAGTATACTGGATTTGTGGAGAGTTTTCTCTTGATATATAACTACAAAGTCTTTTTCATTAAAAAAGATTAAAATATAGTCTGATGAATTTTTCACGAGACGAGGTATGAGATCAGCTGCTTCTAATGGAATATTCTAATGAAATATTACATATGTATATATATATATTTATTGTTATGTCCAAACGGGACATGCTGGATCCTTAACCCTAGTATACTCCTGCAACTGTACACACGCTAAACGCCAAAATAAAAACTAGTGAACTGCGAACGGGACTCACGAGCAGACATGACACAATGACTTACAAACATCCAATACACTTACCCAGCATACCTGCATGCATAAACAGATGGAATTGTTCTGGTACGAGGAATTGCTTCGCATTTTGGTCAATATACTTAAGCCCATGAGTTTATTGCCTAGTAAGACTATTTACCCCATCAGTCCAGCCTATAAGCGGGGCAATTGCCCCAATAGGGATGGCCCCATGCTGGGATCTAAGGGGCTGGCTCGCCATAGATGGAAAACAGTCCAAGCTGAACAGGCACAGTTCACACCAACACAGGAGGGAATGCATACCACGCGAAACAGGACTGTTCACCTCATGTCGGGCCACCTGCACAGACATACAAAACACATCGCTGTTCACACCTACTCAATGACATGCATGAATGCAACCACAAGAGTACTGGAAGGGAAATGAGGTATCCAGCATCCTCAAGGCAGAGGGGCTGGTATTTATGTGCAGTAGACCGGCGGTGATTGGCTGGCTGGAGAACTCCACCCCCAGCAAGCTCAAACATCCCACACCTGTGGAAGTGTGCTCCTGGAAACCCATAGAACAAGGAGAAATGCAAAGTCCTATATCTGGGCAAGAAAAATTAAAAAAGCACATACAGAATAGGGGGGAATTGAGCCAAGCAATGGCACATGTGAAAAAGACTTGGGTATGCTAATAGATCACAAACTTAACATGAGTCAACAATGTGATGCAGCAGCCAAACTCAATTGTGGGATGTATTAAAAGAGCCATAGAGTCCAGATCACGTGAGGTAATTATTCCCCTCTACTCTTCAATAGTCAGACCTCATTTGGATTACTGTGTTCATTTCTGGGCACCCCTCTTTAAAAAAGACATAGACAAACTGGAGCAAGTTCAGAGCAAGTTTATATATGTCACAGAAGAAGAGAAGAGAGAGGTAGGCATGATGGAAACCTTTATATATGTAACAGGAGGAGAGAAGGGAGGGGAGGGACATGATGGAAACCTTTATATATGTTACAAGTAGAGAGAAGGGAGAGGCGAGACATAATGGAAACCTGTTACAGAAGGAGAGAAGGACAGAGAGGACATGATGGATATCTTTATATATACTACAGGAGGAGATAAGAGAGAGGGAGATATGATGGAAACCTTTATGTATGTTACAGGAGGAAAGAAGGGAGAGGAGGGACATAATGGAAACCTTTATATATGTAACAGGAGGAGAGAAGGGACAGGGAGGACATGATAGAAACCTTTATGTATGTTATAGGAGGAAAGAAGGGAGAGGAGGGACATGATGGAAACCTTTTATATATGTTACAGGAGGAGAGAAGGGAAAGAAGGTACATGATGGAAACCTATATATATATATATATATATATATATATATATATATATATATATAATTACAGGAGGTATGAAGTGAGAGGAGGACATGATGTAAACCATTATATATGTTACAGGGGGAGCGAAGGGAGAGGGGGGATATAATGTAAACCTTTATATATGTTACAAGAGGAGAGAAGGGAGGGGAGAGACATGATGAAAACCTATATATATGTTACAGCAGGAGAAAAGGGAGAGGAGGACATGATGGAATCATTTATGTATGCTACAGGAGGTAAGAAGGGAGAGGGCGACATGATGCAAACCTATTATATACACTACCGTTCAAAAGTTTGGGGTCACCCAAACAATTTTGTGTCTTCCATGAAAAGTCACACTTATTCACCACCATGCGTTGTGAAATGAATAGAAAATAGAGTCAAGACATTGACAAGGTTAGAAATAATGATTTGTATTTGAAATAACATTGTTTTTACATCAAACTTTGCTTTCGTCAAAGAATCCTCCTTTTGCAGCAATTACAGCATTGCACACCTTTGACATTCTAGCTGTTAATTTGTTGATGTAAGCTTGAGAAATTGCACCCCACGCTTCTAGAAGCATCTCCCACAAGTTGGATTGGTTGGATGGGCACTTCTGGCGTACCATACGGTCAAGCTGCTCCCACAACAGCTCAATGGGGTTCAGATCTGGTGACTGCGCTGGCCACTCCATTACCGATAGAATACCAGCTGCCTGCTTCTGCTGTAAATAGTTCTTGCACAATTTGGAGGTGTGTTTAGGGTCATTGTCCTGTTGTAGGATGAAATTGGTTCCAATCAAGCGCTGTCCACTGGGTATGGCATGGCGTTGCAAAATGGAGTGATAGCCTTCCTTATTCAGAATCCCTTTTACCCTGTACAAATCTCCCACCTTACCAGCACCAAAGCAACCCCAGACCATCACATTACCTCCACCATGCTTAACAGATGGCGTCAGGCATTCTTCCTGCATCTTTTCATTTGTTCTGCGTCTCACAAACGTTCTTCTTTGTGATCCAAACACCTCAAACTTGGATTCATCCGTCCACAACACTTTTTTCCAGTCTTCCTCTGTCCAATGTCTGTGTTCTTTTGCCCATCTTAATCTTTTTCTTTTATTGGCCAGTCTCAGATATGGCTTTTTCTTTGCCACTCTGCCCTGAAGCCCAAAATCCCGCAGCCGCCTCTTCACTGTAGATGTTGACACTGGTGTTTTGCGGGTACTATTTAATGAAGATGCCAGTTGGGTACCTGTGAGACGTCTGTTTCTCAAACTAGAGACTCTAATGTGCTTATCTTCTTGCTTAGTTGTGCAACGTGGCCTCCCACTTCTTTTTCTACTCTGGTTAGAGCCTGTTTGTGCTGTCCTCTGAAGGGAGTAGTACACACCGTTGTAGGAAATCTTCAATTTCTTAGCAATTTCTCGCATGGAATAGCCTTCATTTCTAAGAACAAGAATAGACTGTCGAGTTTCAGATGAAAGTTCTCTTTTTCTGGCCATTTTGAGCGTTTAATTGACCCCACAAATGTGATGCTCCAGAAACTCAATCTGCTCACAGGAAGGTCAGTTTTGTAGCTTCTGTAACGAGCTAGACTGTTTTCAGATGTGTGAACATGATTGCACAAGGGTTTTCTAATCATCAATTAGCCTTCTGAGCCAATGAGCAAACACATTGTACCATTTGAACACTGGAGTGATAGTTGCTGGAAATGGGCCTCTATTCACCTTTGTAGATTTTGCACAAAAAAACAGGCATTTGCAGCTAGAATAGTCATTTACCACATTAGCAATGTATAGAGTGCATTTGTTTAAAGTTAGGACTAGTTTAAAGTTATCTTCATTGAAAAGTACAGTGCTTTTCCTTCAAAAATAAGGACATTTCAATGTGACCCCAAACTTTTGAACGGTAGTGTATATTACAGAAAGTAGGAAGGGAGAGGGGGACATGATGGAAACCTTTATATATGTTACAGGAGGAGAGAAGGGAAAGAAGGTACATGATGGAAACCTTTATATATGTTACAGGAGGAGAGAAGGACGAGGGGGGGGGGGGATATGGTGGAAACTTTTATATAAGTTACAAGATGAGAGAAGGGAGACATGATGGAAACCTTTATATATGTTACAGCAGGAGAAAAGGGAGAGGAGGACATGACAGAACAATTTATATATGTTACAGGAGGTAAGAAGGGAGAGGGTGATGAGAAGTAAATGTCTCTCTCTCTCTCTCTCTCTCTCTCTGTATATATATATATATATATATATATATATATATATATATATATAGTAGCAAGGGGGGTAGTCTTGCCTTGGGATTGCTGATCTCTCGTACCAGAAATGGCGCACCACACGGGTAAACACGGCTCAGAAATAGCGTCTCTCTTTGTCTGGCTCCTGCCAGCATTTATTTATCACAGCACATCACATAACAATGAATCACCTCAATGTCCATAAGCACCCCAACTTGGGTGGAAGTCCAGGGGCGTCATCCCTGTCCGACTATTTGCCTTTTCAAGCCACCAGCCTGCAGCACCTTCCTATGCTGCGTTGGCCCTCTCTCAGATGTTGAGGTTAGGGGTGTCACCCTGTCAACCTCTGGCTTTGGTCTGCACCAGACCCTGGGCTAGCAGCCCTCCCAGCTCCACTGAGCTGTCTCTCTCCCTCTTGTCTTTGGCAGGGACCAGCTTTTATCTGGTTCCTGCTCCACCCCTTGGTTAACCCTCGCACCAGAAGTCCTGTCTCTGGCCCTCTACAGGCCCCCCTGTGCACTGCACCACCACAATATGTACATATTACAGAAAGTAGGAAGGGAGGGGAGGCAAGATGGAAACCTTTATATATGTTTCAGGAGGAGAGAAGGGAGAGGAGGACATGATGGAAACCTTTATATATATCACAGGAGGAAAGTTCGGGAAGGAAGTGTTTTATTAGTAAGCTAAGCACTAGAAGAAGGGGAGGAATCTGAGATTAGTTGGTGAATGATATGTTACACTTCCATAGACGTGGGGTCTCAATCCCCTATGTATTGTTGTTGACTTTTTTGCAATAATGAACTGGATGTTTACAGTAACTTGTTTTTATGAATTTTCAGTTTTAAATAATTAAAAAACATGTGGAAATAATCAACTTTTATTGATATGTTTTAGTGTTATTTATTACATAATAAAGAACTATAGGAACTTTCCAGTCTTATTTGACAATGCAACCTGCTCTTGTACCGGTCTTTGTGCAACTAAAACAAAAGTTATTGAGCTGTTTGGTCGTGGGGGAGTGGGGAAGAACGCGATTCTCAGAAATCTAGAATGCCGAGCGTCTCTGAGACTTCACGTCCACAGTTTAACGTTAATAATATAAAAGTAGACTAGATGGAACACGTGGTCATTTTCTGCAGTCTGTTTTCTGTGTCTTCTATGTTCTATGTTTTCTATTTCCAGTGAACTGTAAAAATAAGAGGATATATGAAGTGGATATGTCCTGTGTAATAATTGTCCTGCCATTCTATTTTACCCCTTAAGAACATGGCCCTTTTTTTCCGCATTTTCAGTTTTTCCTCTCCCCATTTTAAAACATCAATAGTCTTTTATTAGAGATGAGCGAGCGTACTCGGAAAAGCACTACTCGCTCGAGTAATGTGCTTTATCCGAGTATCGCTGTGCTCGTCCCTGAAGATTCGGGTGCCGCTGCGGCTGACAGGTGAGTCGCAGTGGGGAGCAGGGGAGAGCGGGCGGGAGAGAGGGAGAGAAAGATCTTACCTCCGTTCCTCCCCGCTCTCCCCTGCAGCTCCCCGCTCTCCTCTGCAGCTCCCAGCTCCGTGCCGGCACCCGAATCTTCAGACCCGAGCACAGCGATACTCGGATAAAGCAAATTACTCGAGCGAGTAGTGCTTTTCCGAGTACGCTCGCTCATCTCTATCTTTTATTTATTCATCAATGTAGCTGCATGAGGGCTTGTGTTTTGCAGGTTTAGTCATATTTTTCATTGGTACTATTTAAAGTACCATATAATGTACTTAAAAACTTTTAAAAAATTGTAAGTGGAGTGAAGTGGAAAAAAAACCCTGTAATTCCGCCATCGTTGTGCCTTGTTTCTACCACACACACTGCAACAAAATTGACATGATAACTTTATTCTATGGGTTAGTACGAAGACTATGATACCAAATTCATATATTTTTTGTTGTTGTACTACTTTTATTTATTTTCAAAGATATTTAATCTTTAAAAAATTATTTTCTGACACCATCTAAACTGTGCGAGGCCTCAGTTTTTGCTGGATGTCCTGTAGTATCCATTGGTACTATTCTGGAGTACATATAACTTTTTGATCGCTTTTTATTACATTTTTTCTTGGAAACAGGGTGACCAAAAAAAGCACAATTCTG
Source organism: Eleutherodactylus coqui (assembly GCF_035609145.1). Taxonomy (NCBI): domain Eukaryota; kingdom Metazoa; phylum Chordata; class Amphibia; order Anura; family Eleutherodactylidae; genus Eleutherodactylus; species Eleutherodactylus coqui. The sequence continues at coordinate 280,443,232 of NC_089838.1, forward strand.
GCGTTCCTTTTTTTTCTTTGGTGAAGTTCACCATTAGAGGCAAATAATGTGCTATTTTGATAGATCGGACTTTTATGGATACAGCAATATCAAATTAGTATTTTTGCTTTATTATTTTATTATAAATATGGCAAAGGGTTGTTTTTTTAAAACTTTTATTACCTTTTATTTTTTTTTTTAATAATTAGTAAAACCTTTTCAAACTTATTTTTACTTTTTTTTTTTAGTCCCCAGAGGGGACATGAACATGTGATGCTTTGATTGCTCCTGCAGTATTTCCAAAGCATTACATCATACTGTGATCGGACAGGCATTCTATATGTTGTGGCTTGTCGGTCGCAACAGCGTCATGGCATGGTGATCGTGACGCAGGATCAGACCTGTTGCCCTGTTGCTATGCAGGACAAGGGTTAATGCATGTTGTGCAGAGATTGCTTTGCTTTCTCTCTGTGTGCTACATAATTGCTTGCTGACTATTAGTCATACCTGGAAGAGGATTGAGGGTGTAGTTCTCTAGTTGCTCTTCCTATTGGCAGACATGGAGAGCTTTATATTCCTACCTCGCTCTTTCCTTCTTGCTGGTTATTCAGTTCACTAGCGGATAGGTTGGAGTTGGTGAGAGCCTATAGTCTGGGTGATAAGCTCCCATTTCAGTTAGGTGCTGCTTGGTCCTTTCTATTGTTTTTGGTTAGCTTTATTTTTTGTGTTGCTGTGTCAGTGCAGCTCTCCAGGAGTTCCTATGGGGATAGTCAGGGCCCAGAGGAAGACAGCGGGGACTGCTTGCAGGCAGGGACTCCTCATTTTCCTGTTTGGAAGGGACAGATTCTTTCCATCTATCTAGAGTGGTGCTCACTGTCCTGCATTGCATGGTATACTAGACTTGCATTCAGTGTGAACTTCACCCTGCACCAATGCTGAGCATGGGGCTCTTGTGTCGTGACATTATCCAGCCACCACAAGGGCATGGCTTGATAGGCATTCTACTATGACAGCCCTTAGGCCTTTCAAAGGCTCTTGGCTGCAATGACACCTGCATGACAACCCGCGACCTCATCCAGTAACCCGGAACATTGGCTGGGGGATTTACATGTCCCTGTCAGAATTGACCTCGGCATTCAAAATGTTAACAACTCCGATGAACCGCGTGGCTTATCGGAGCTGTTGCAGGCGGGAGCCAGCCGGCACCCGTGTTGTATGAAGAGAGATTGACGCTCGATCTCTCTTCATACATACCCCAATGCTGCAGAACATAACTGTATGTCCTATAGAATTTAGGGATTAAAGTATAAACTTGACTTCATTTCGACTGTTGGGTGTTCTTCACATGGGCATAAATGTATTTATGTGTGCATTTGTACTGCACATTTGCGCAATGGGTGTGCATATTTTACTGTATTTTTTGTGTGTGCATGCCCTCCACATTTGCGCACACAAAATTATGCAAACATGCTCACTTTGATTTCAATAGTCAATTAGGTTTAATATGGACTGCATCGTAGGCACTATAATAGAACATTCTGCCTTCTTTTTGCAAGACCGAAATGCGCATGCAAAAATGCACATGTGACTGAACCCATTGAAATCAATGGGTTTTATTCACTGCATATTGTGCCCGCAAATTTGGCACACATAGTACGTAGTGCAAATGCGTTTGTGTGAATAAGCCCTTAGAAAATATTTGGAAGTTGTTCTTCCATTGAATGTGTGTTAATATTCATATTACTTATCCAAATTTTATTTAAAAAAACATCAAAGCCAATGTTTCTATGATACTTGTTACTGGTCTCATCTGTAAATTGCTGGATCAAATAAATACAATCAGTTTTGAAGTTAAAATTGAAATGTAGGAAGGCAGAATGGTGAAAGGTGGGTGGATTAAAAGCTTTCCATCTATGTGTCAAAATGTTCAGCGTATTTTGCATATCCTTAGATGGCTTATACAGTTCTATGAAACAGACAAATAATTTGACTTGACTCTTTGCCAAACAACTCAAAAGGAAATGAACAAGAATATGCTCAACTGCTGTGAAAGTTCCCTTAAAACTTTCTTTTTAGAATATACAACAAGTAGGCACATTGGAAGGGGCTTACTGATGTCTACAGACACATGTCCTTCCATAATCAGTCACCTTATGGATGGAGGAATACTGAGATTGGGACAAGGAGGGCTAGCTGTGGCAGGGCTTCCCAGAGGGGACTGAGTGATGTTCATTATCAGATGTCCTCCATAGTCAGCCATGGATGGGAGAACAGTGACAATGGAACGAGGAGGCAGGCCTAGAGGGGAGGGGGGATTCCAATGGAACATGTTATTTACTCAAATGTATTATTCTATAGGACCAGTGGTTAACAAGAGGAGGACAATTTTTAAACATTCATTCCCTAGACGCACACTGCTACTCACTGCCTACAAATAGAGCAACCGCCCTGAAAAGGACACCTCCACTTCTTGGAGGTTAACCCTCTGAGTGTCCACTAGATTACCCCAAAAGTTATAAATCACGTCACCACTTTTTGATCCCAACATGTTTCCCTATGTGATGCATGGTTCATCAGGTGTCCTTAGTAGAGAATACTTCTACAAACATCTAGCATTAGTGCCAGAGACATAACTGGAAGCTGCTGGACCCCATAGCAAAATCTGGAACTGGGCCCCCAACTGTAAAGTTTTATTGATAGTATTGGTTTGCAATATGGGGAAGAGAGACTTTATAGGCCCCCTAGGGCTCCTGGGCCCAGGTGCGACCGCACCCTCTATACTTACTCCACGGATTAGTGTCTGTTACCTTAAATATGTCCTAACTAATACCAGTACATGTCATACAGGCATACAAATATTTGAAAGTAAAAGTCAATAAATAGTTAAAATTATATGAATTAGATTTTGCCAAACTCATAATGATCTACATACATAGTAAGGGCTTAGTCACATGGGCTCATCAGCGCCCGTGTTACTGCAGGTAGAATACGGACACACTTCAGGACGGACGTCTCTCTGCAGCTCTGGAAGAAAGAACATGTGACCTGCTTCATTGCCGGTCATGTGTTCTTTCTTCAGCGCTGCGGGGAGTCGTCCGTCTTGAAGTTCGGCCGTCTTCTTCCTGCAGTAAGGGCTCAGTCACATGGGTGCATCGGTGTCCGAGTACGGGTGCTGATGCGCCTGTATGCTAGGCTGAAAATAGACAATGTCCATCCAGTTCAGCCTGTTTCCATCCCCCTTCCTTGTTGATCCTGAGGAAGGCAAAGAAAAACCCAATGAATCCATAATGGCAGTCAGAATAATCCCTGGATCAACATTACTGAAAAGTTCCTTCCTGACTCCAAGGCCGGCAGTCAGAAGATACCCGGATTAACATCCGTTTTGGTTATTTAATCCTGTACAATAAATTTACAGTATTTATTCGTGTTAATATTGAATGCCATAAAAATGATCGGGGAGATTACTAAGTTAAATATGTGAGATTCTGTTTCAACTGAATCCAAAAAAACTGGCATACTTTTCATTTGTCATGTGTTTTAGACCTCAACAAGTGGTGTAAAGAAGATATGGTCTAAAGTGCGCGAAAGTGCTTCAAAATTATGACAAATTTGGAAACAATATTTAAGCAAACCAACCAACAGGCGGTGTAAAGTAAGACAAAAGTGTCTAAGGGTGTACCAAGAGCATACAGCATGAGCCCGTTTGGAACCTCAAAACAAGGTCTCAGGGAGCTCTGCAGCATTAAAAAGGACTAAAGGACTAAAGATTAAATATAAATTCCATTGGTTAAGGATATAAATTGGATGTAGGGCCTGCCTTAGGTTAACTGGTATCCATTGCTGTTTTCTTTGGTGCCCCCATAAGAAAAAATGATATATATTGCACTGACAGGCAGTCTAACGGTCTAACATAAAGTAGCAAGACAGCAAAATACCCATGCCAGAACAGCTTAGTGAATAAATACTGTACCAGAAACAAGCTCGTAACATGAATACAGTACTAGAACCAAGCTCTGTACATAAATACAGCAGGAACCAGGCTATTTACACAGATACAATATCAGAACAAATCATAGAAAAATACAGCCTCAGAACAAAGCTAATGAAATAAATACAGTAGCAGAACTAAGCAACTGTGATGCCGGGATATTGATGGGCTGACATTGGCGCCTTAGAACATCAGAAGGGTAGAGGCAGAGTCAAGAAGAGGATGATTCCTGCCATGAGTGGACACACACATGCTCTGTATAGATGGAAGTTGGTCATCAGAATTATTTCCTCTGGTGGCCAAGGACTCTCAATTTTAAGCTATCAATATACCCATTCCTCAATTCCTCTAATAATTGCTGTTGGATGGCAATTTGAAAAGTGTTGGATCCTTCAACATTAGTCTAATGTTTATGGGCAACTTCAGTTCTTCAACATCTAAGTCTCTTTAAATGGGACAAGCTCTGTAGGGCAGAGTGGTTCCATTGATAACACGAGATCCTTTGGGCCATTGTACCTGGTTACTTAGTTGTAAATGGTGGGACATACTGTATATACATCATATACCAATATTTACATAGTCGAAATGACTTTTGATCAAATAAATAAGTATTCCAGAGACTGATTATTGGCTTCAGAACAACCAGCAGAAAAAAATAATAACAGCTGGAAGAGACATGAATCATCGGGGTTGATGAATGATATAAAGCAGCGCGGGTGTCAAAAGACAGCTTATGTGAGAGAAAGGTTGAGCTATGTATGTGCTGTTCCAGCAGTTATTTATATAGAAAGAGAGAAGTTTCATCTACAGAGGGAAGAGGAAGAGGCAATGAGATCTGGCAGCTGGACGAAATATGGGCACCAATCTGATTACCTTGACCTATAGAGTGTAACAGAACCGCTTACTGAGAGACGGGTGCTCCCACAGTATTGATGTTGGCAAAGTTTAGTAATGCCAGGCAAGAGTGGGGAATGGTGGTAGCGCAATGAAAAGGTTAACATCATCCCTTGTACATTTTATCCTTTGTTGCTGAAGCCTACACATTAGAAAGGCCACAAAAATTGTGTTGTCCATCAAACCTTACTGCTGGCTGGACAGATGGCAGAGACAAGATAATTAACCCTCTGGGAATTATCAGGCATTCTGACCATATTTCACTTTTTCACAATTTTTTTTAGCTAATTTTGCCATGAATTATTTGTAAGACACAAATTGGTATAAATATATTGACATCTCTGTGCATAGCATCAAATCGGACGCATATACAGAGTTGAGCCGCAATGCTTAGGCGTTATTTTTCTCTTCATGCAGAAATAATTGTTGCAGATCGCAAAAAAAAAGCTTTTCCTGTGCCAACCTCCTTTTTTTTTCTTCAGCAGTTAGAAAGTGTATTATACAGTACTGTGTTCCAGGCATTGCAGAACATCCTAATGCAAATGAGAGATGTTGGTAGCACGACCTATTAGGAGGCAGCTTTACTACAAGTTAATGTCTAACTCTTTAATAAGCCTTGTAACAATGACTAGGGATATAAGTCAAAGCCAGAGTCTTCTCCAAAACTAAAAGATAACCATGCACAGACAGCTGTTTTGGGATTCTTGGCCTCATCAGTGGACAGTAGATTTCTGGCTGGCTGGGTGAGAGGCCCATGACGTGGGTCAGGAGGTGTACAGTTTCTCCTTGTCTCCACATTAGGACAGTAAACAGGGGGTGATGTCACAGGCATGGTGTTACTAGTAGATATCACAAGTGGTGACCTTATAAATTGAGTGGAGAATATGAAAGGTCTGAAGGAGGTGAAGAGGGGTGTCCTTGGGAAGAGTGCCCAGCGTGTATGTGGGGGGGGGGGGGGGGGGGGGCATTGTCTCTCCCTGGGGGAAAAGGCACTAAGAAGGGGTGCTTTTCACAATCCTTTTTTTTTTTAAGATTTGGTAAAAAGTCATACATTGACTTGAAGGAATGCTGTCATCTAATAAGTGGCGCTGCAAAGGTATTGGTTTATCTTGCTTATGTGCCGGTCAGAAGGAGAGATAACGCACAGGCCTGTCACTTCCTAGCACTAATATAGAGATCATACAATTGTCACATTCCTTGCCAGTGGACTGATTTACTCCTCTGCTCATCTTGTCTGGTATTGTTTAAAGTACAAATTAGTCTCACTATGTCTGTGCCTTTACATATGTGAACATTTGTATTTATATATGTATTTATAGCTCTCATTAACATCATGTATTTTTGTTAGGCATTAAAAGGTATCATATCTACAAGATTACTTGGCTTCTCTTACTGAGAACAATCCTATAAATTGAGTAACGGGACTTATATATGCAAAACAAGAACAGTGATAGCACCTGAGATCAGGTGGGATCCATACCAAAGGTGCCCCGCTCCTCGCTCTTACTGCAGCAGCTCACAGTAAAACTCTTCCTCCATCAGGCAAGACAGGGAAAAGCAGAGAAGGAAGAGAGAAACATGCTAGATTCAGGCACATGGCAGAAGGTTCAGGTGCATTGGATTTCCGGAAAGTTATAGCGCTTGTCAGAACTGAGGAGGTTACGCCTTACAAAACCACCCTACCCTCTTCAGAACAAGCCAGAGAACCAAAACTTTCTTGGTGCCTTGTAGGCTTCCTATAAAAATAATTTCATACTGCACCACAGGGACTGTTGTAATGAACAGAGATGCTGCAAGGAGTACTGTCAGGAGAGGTGCAACAGTCTGCAGTAGAGTTACTGTTGAAAAAAAAAAGACTGGAAATGGCAGCAGGAGCCTAGACTCCTGGATGTAAGAGGGTTTGCTCTGAGAGCACTGACCAAAAGACCCAAAGACAGCTAGCTACCAAATATTACAGCTATAACTTGGTGGAGGCAACTGACTGTGACCAGGAACTGAGAAGAACTGTGCAGTAGAGTCACCCTCCTGACTTAGAACCAGCCTGAGTTAGTAGCAGTGGTGATTCCCATACAACGCAACTGTAAGTGAGGCTGGCCTCTACACAAACTCTACATCTGCATGCCTCTGCATGCAGGTCTTCTGCATGGGACTGAGACAAACTTGAAAATTACACTTCTACTAGTTTTTTGTTGTGCAAATCCTTCTTCACAGACTGATAATTTTGCCAGGGGAGATAGCTAACACCACTAGTGGGAAAAGAGTATTTACTTTTATGAGACACTGCATTATATTTCAGGATTTGTATTTCCGATATGATATAGTAAGTGACTGATTGTTATTGATATTGTACACAATTCAAAAAGAGGAAGAGATGTGCTACAGGTAAGTGTTATTTCAGTCCAAACCTAAGTGAGCGTGCGAGCTGAGTGAGTGCGGCGGACATAACTGTACTGTGTTCTAGGTGTAATATGTCGTAAGTGTGACTTGCTGAGTGCATATATCTCTTCTCAATTTGCATTTCTATATTTGTGTTTTATATCAAGTCACAGTAATTGTTTAGCCAATATGTTGTGCTACATTGTCTTTTCTTCCTACAAGGTAAATACATTGTGCTGCGGGGATATATTAGTGGGTTATATGGATAAACATTGTTACATTTTAAACCACATATAGTCTGCTTGTGGGTTGCAGTCTCCATTGCTTTGCACAGGTGAGTAATTAGGAGCCAGGTTAAAGTCCCTTGATACGGGACGACTGTCAGGCAAACGATGCCCGACACTCGTCCCTGTGACTCCGCACTCCCGTGCTCCTGCATGGGAGCTAGCAGAGCCATCGCACTCACAGAGCAGCCAGTAGAGAGGCGGGGCAGTGCAGCAGATTTTTCTCCCCTCGCGCCCCCGCCCCTCTCCATTGAGATAACACAGCGGCCATTCACTACTGAATGGCCGCTGTTAAAACTACACGATGAGCGATGAGCTTCATCGCTGATCTTTTATGCAGCATAAAAGATGAGCAATGAAGCTCATCACTCATCGTTCAGTTTAAACAGCCGCCATTCAGTAGTGAACGGCGACTGTGTTATGTGAATGGAGGGGGGGGCGGGAGAGCAAGGGGCGAGAAATCTGCTGCACTGCCCCGCCCCTCTGCTGGCCGGTCGTGAACCAGCAAGCTCTGCTAGCTCCCATGCAGGAGTACGGGAGCAAGGAAACACAGGGACGAGTGTCGGGACCTTTACTCAACTAGGGTCTTATAAATTGCATCTGTGGAACTTCCTGCGTCCATTTTAGAGAAGAAACAGAAGAGCTAAAGGTAAGTGGTTTATTAACCCGAACCTAAATGAGCATGCGAGCTGAGTGAGTGTGCGTGGCTGACATTACTCTACTGTGGTGTAAGTGGACTGAGTTATAAGTGTGACTTGGGATTAATGACTTTGGAACTGGGGAATTTGGGAAAGTCATTTGTATTTTAGCACTGTTTATCTATCTGAATTTTTGCATATACTACTTTCATCTAATCTATCTATGCGGTCCGCATTTAGAATGTGCTTCATGATTGACAATTCCGTCCAGTGTAAAATATATAAAATGAGAATGCTTGGTCTGGATGAGAATGTGTGTAAGGGGGTAAGTAACTGGTCAGTGATAGAAAGCAGAGGGGGGTTATAAATGGTACATACTCTGATTGGGTCACCATTATAAGGCGGGTACAACTGGGGTCGGTTTTGGGTCCCATTCTTTTTAATATATTTATTAATCACCTGATGAAAGGATTGTGCAGTAAAATATCACTATTTCAGACGATATAAAACTATGTAAAGGAATTAACACAAGAGAGGACGCAAGGCAGTTACAAGAAGATGTGGATAAGTGGGGGGGGGGGGGGGGAAGTGGCAAATGAGGTTTAACACTGATAAATGTAGGGTTATGTTCATGGGCAGAGGAAACACATGTCACCATTACACACTAAGGGCTCATTCACAGGAGCGTATACGTTTCCATTTGAGCTGTCTTTCCCCTTCCCTCCCCCTCGCCGGCTCTCTGCCTCTCTCCTCCCCGGGGGTGGGGGGAGCTAAGCTTCCTGAATCCTGCATCACAACTAGAGATGAGCGAACGTACTCGGATAAGCACTACTCGTCCGAGTAATGTGCTTTATCCGAGTACCTCTCTGCTCGTCCTGAAAGATTCGGGACGCGCTACGGAGCGGGGAGCTGCAGGGGAGAGCGGGGAGGAACGGAGGGGAGATCTTTCTCTCCTTCTCTCCCGCCCGCTCTGCCCCGCTCCCCGCTCCGACTCACCTGTCAGCAGCGGAGCGCCCCGAATCTTTCAGGACGAGCGGAGAGATACTCGGATAAAGCTCATTACTCGGACGAGTAGTGCTTATCTGAGTACGTTCGCTCATCTCTAATCACAACCCCACCAGCAGTGAAGAATTGGTAACCACTGATGACCTTAACCCCTTAAAGACCAATGACGTATAGGTACGTCATGGAGCGTCGGGGTATGTATGAAGAGAGGGTGCGATGCAACCTCTCTTCATACAGTGCGGGCGTCAGCTGTTTATAACAGCTGACACCCGCGGGCAATAGTCGCGAGCGGCCGCGCGGTCAATCGCGGCTATTAACCATTTAAATGCCGCTGTCAATTCTGACAGCGGCATTTAAATCCCCCGAACGATGTTCGGGGGTCCCGCGCGGCCCCGCCGCGGTGAGATCGGGGGAGCCATGCAGGTGTCATGGTAGCTGGGGGCCTAATGAAAGGCCCCAGGGCTGCCTTAACAGACTGCCTATCAAGCCATCCCCGTGGGGTGGCTTCATAGGCTGCCTGTCAAAAAGCAGTATGACGTAATGCTATAGCATTACGTCATACTACAGGAGCGATCAAAGCATCACATATTAAAGTCCCCCAGGGGGACTTAAAAGCAATGTAAAAAAAAGAATCAATAAAGTTTTTTTTAATTGAAAAAAAAAAAAGTTGCAAAAGTTTAAATCACCCCCCCTTTTGCCATATCTATTATTAAAAAATCTAAATAATAAATTAAAAATATATATTTGGTATCGCTGCGTCTGTAAAAGTTTGATCTATCAAATTAGTGCATTATTTTTCCCGCACGGTGAACGTCATCCAAAAAAAAAAAAAAGAACGCCAGAAATACACTTTTTTAGTTACCCTGTCTCCCAGAAAAAATGCAATAAAAAGCGATCAAGAAGTCGTATGTAATCCAAATTGGTACTATCAGAAACTACAGAACATCCCGCAAAAAATGAGCCCTTGCTGAACTGTTTCCACGGAAAAATAAAAAAGTTATTGTGCGCACAAAATGACAGCAGATAATTGAAAAAAATTTAATGTCTTTGAAAAAAAAAAAGAGGAGTATAGTAAGAAAAAACCTATACAAGTTTGGTATCGTAGTAATCGTACTGACCCATAAAAAAAAGTTATCATGTCATTTTTTTTGCTGTTTGTGCGCCGTCAAAACAAGACGCACTAAAAGATGGCGAAATGTCGTTTTTTTTTTCATTTTACTCCACTTAGAATTTTTTAAAAGTTTTTCAGTACATTATATGGTACTTTAAATAGTACCATTGAAAAATTCAACTCGTCCCGCAAAAAACAAGCCCTCATGCAGCGACGTCGATGGATAAATAAAGGAGTTACCATTTTTTTAAAGGGGGGAGGAAAAAACAAAAATGGAATTAAAAAAAGGGCCACGTCATGGATATGGTCTGGTGGTTTTCTAGTAGGCCGCTGGTATGTGTGGTAATGTACATGATTTCTGACATCATAGGGTGATCCTGGTTCCTTTCTAGAAAAGTTTCTGTTATGTCAGTTAGGTTTTTATCCATGGACCTGTATACCATGATAAGGCCCCAAAAAGAATTGCTCCATACGGTAGATACAGTATTTTTAATTTAGGCCACCTGCCACAATATTAGGGCAAAAACACATGGGCGTGCTTTCCTCCCCTTATACGATTGTGAAAATTATGGTTGTATTAGTGGTTAAATGAAACCAGTGATCTCAATAGGATTTCGGTGGATTCGTTTTCACTAGCTTTTTTTCTCGGACATAATATTCATACTACGGGTAAAAAAAGATAGGACATGCCCTATTTTCCCCACATGCAGTGAAGACTATGTATGGGGAAGATCAAATGGCACCTATCTTCCTGCAGTTATTTTCAAACTCCTGCGATCTGGTGCGGAATTTGAACTACTGGAAGAAATTTCCCTTGTTCTGGCGCAACTACACTTCATAGCAGTGAGCATAGTTGCACAAATGGCAGTATATTTTTGCCCTTAGGGCTTATTCAGATGACCATGTCAGATCTCGGTCCGTGAAAAATGGACCATTTTATTTAGTGTGTGTCGGTTTTGCATTCATACATTGCATGTGTCAGTTTTATTTGCTTATGCTTGGGTTACTTGAGGGTTGGACCATCCTGCATTGAGCAGGGGGTTGGGCCAGATGACCCTAGAGGTTCCTTCCAACTCTACCATTCTATGATTCTACTTTTGAGAGCAAAAGGAGTGGGAGAAAGAGTCAAGGCAGTGCAGCACAAAATTCAGGACAAACGTTCTCCTGCAACCGCTGTGGTCAGATCTGCCTAACCCTAATTAGACTCACCAAGCTACCAGTGAGTCTGAAGTAGATGGGGACAGTCGCTTACTTCATTTGCTAAGCCAAGCCATACTACTACACAAAAAAAAATTTTTTTTTAGCAAGGATCCATGAAAAATGGATCACATGCTTGTGCACTCCATTTTGTTTTCGCCAATTAACTTCAATGGGTGTCTACTTGAGAAATCAGAGCAAAACAGGGCATTCTGTAATGTTATTTACACGGACCACAAGTCCATGTAAAAACAGACATGTTTGCATACCCCCATTGATTGCAATGGGTCAAAGAACAGTCCGTTGAAAACACGGCCCACTCATGGGCATGAAAATCGCCCAAGTGAAAAAGCACTTATATGATATGTAGAGATGAGCGAGTATACTCGCTAAGGCACATTACTCGAGCGAGTAGTGCCTTAGCTGAGTATCTCCCCGCTCGTCTCTAAAGATTCGGGGGCCGGCGTGGGTAACAGGTGAGTTGCGGCGGGGAAGGGGGGGGGGGGGGGGAAAGGGAGATCTCCCCTCCATTCCTCCCCGCTCTCCCCCGCCGCTCCGTGTCCCCCGCCGGCCCCCGAATCTTTAGAGACGAGCGGGGAGATACTCGGCTAAGGCACTACTCGCTCGAGTAATGTAACTTAGCAAGTATACTTGCTCATCTCTAATGATATGCAAAATAATCCGTTTCAAAATCATTACCACTCTAATATAGACTTGTGTCAATATTTAGATGACAACCATGTATTTTTTAATATGTGGTATATAAAGTACACATTTAATGATCTGCAAGATCGGCGACGTGAGCAATGTAACTGTGTAATTAAATGTGAACTCCACGGATAATCCCAACAACAAATGTAACATATCCTGTCCTCACAACAGGTAGAGAAATAGTTGGAGAGATAAAATCTCATCGGACGTCTTTTGTGATTTCACCCTGAGCATGCACAGTTGCCATAGCAAAGGGTCACTTCTTCCACAATGTCACCGGCTCCCAGCAGTTCCCAAAAATAATTTCTGTGCGGCACATAAAACATGTTCTGTGTGTGTGACAACAGTTTCTGAAACTTTGAGTCAAATGAGCAAACCATCTGGTGTGACACAGATAGCTAGAAGGATGGAGCTTCTACGGAGACGCCGGGAAGAGAAGGGTTCGATTTACCGTAGCAATCTAAAATCCTTCTGGTGTACAATGTCCTGAGCGCTGCTGCACAAATGATACACATGGTGTAACGGGGACCCGGAGTCGCTTTGTATCAGTTTTGCTCGGTTTGTTTCAGTTTGGGATACCTGGGGCAGTCTTGGAGCAGTCAGACAGATAACATCTCCGAGCTGCGGTGTAATGAGACGTGTCAAATAGTACATGGCTGCATCAATTAAACAAGCAGGTGCTGGATGTCACTTTTCGGAAGAAATGTAAGAGGTTCATTTAAGGAATTTAAACAAGTCTTGCACATATGCCTTCGCTGGAAGCCCTTGTTTCATGTGAGAAAAAAGACGAAAAATTAATAATCTCCTTCGATGACAGCTGTGGTCTCAAATTCTTAATGACATCATACTTTTACTGAATGTTGCCATTTCACTTGCCAGAAGTAAAAATAAGCGAAAATGAAAAAACCTTCACCATTAGAAATTGTTTGCTAGTAGAGATGTGTTCACACCTGTGTTGGGCTGTTTGGTTTTACCACTGCAGACCATTTTTCTATCCCCATTTTTTAAAAAAACTCATAACTTTTATGAATTTTTCCGGTGACGTAGCTACATGAGGGCTTGTTTATTGCCGGGATCGGTGGAGTTTCTCAATGGTATTATTAAATGTAGCATGTAAAGTATTGGAAAACATTTCCAAATTTCTGAATTGGGCAAAATGGAAAAAAATACAATTGTAGCATTTTTGGAAGGTTTATTTCTATGCTGTTCATGGTGAAGTAAAAATGACATACAGTGGTTTGCTTTTATACTATGGCTTCATATATTTTAGCTAATATTTTAATATTTTATTAATGCATATACAGTGATGCTCTGTCAAAACTAATCAAACACCTAGAAGGGGTTGTTGTTTTGCTGCAAAACTGGGCATGCAGCTACATCTCAGACATTTCAGACAGATATGCAAATGATTAGAGTTATGGTGTGATTAGATGAACGGTCTTGCCACCTAAGGCCCTAAAAGTGCCATCCATGGCCTATAAAAAGGCTCTCAGAGGCTGCTTATGTGTAGTGACCTCTTCTTCGCTTGTGTAGAGCTTGTTGGCCACTAGACGACTCTACAATGCAGAGAAGAGATTTCACCCAATTAATAGAGTTTGAGAGGGGAACATTATTGGGATGTGAGAAGCTGGGTGGTCGTATCAACAAATTGCCCGCCACCAGTAGAGAAGATCATCTGATCATCCGACAAGCACAAACAGCTGCAACTGTTTCATTGTCTGCCATCCAGAGACAAATGGCACCATTGTTACAGGCCCCTTTGTCTTTCAGAAGCAATTCCAGGTGCTTGGCTGAAAGACATTTGGTCTAACTGCACTCATTACATGTACTGTCTTTTACACCCACCTATCATCATCTCTGTTTGGAGTGGTATCATCAATGACAAAAGTGGATTGCTATGGAGTGGAACCAGTTTTGTCTTCAATGATGAACCCGGGGATAGTTTTGGCACTGACAACGGCCATGTTCACGTCTGGAGACTGAGAAGTGAGCGCTATAATCCTCCCTTTGCTGTGGAGCGGCACACTGCCCCCACTGCTGGTGTGATGGTCTGGGGGCAACGGCATTCCTTAGTCTGTCACCCCAGTAGTGGTATGAGGAACAATGACAGTTCAGCAATATGTTTAAGATGTTCTGCAGCCACATGAGTTCCTCTCATGGAAGGGCTTCCAGGAGGTATTTTCTAGCAGGATAATGCTCAGCTGCAAACATCAAGGATGTCACAGGAATGTCTCCGCAAGATTGTCACACTTCGGTGGCCTGCTCAATAGAACATGTATGGGACCATCTGAGGTGCAAACTATCATAGCCTACGAGTTTTCATGATCTAGAAGCTCATTTACAGCAAATGTGGACCAATATACCAGAAGATACCATACGGAACCTAAGCGTATCTAAGCTAGAGGTGGTACAACACAGTACGGGAGCCTCCATGCTTGTCTATATCACATCTTGTATCCAAGCTAGAGGCGGTGCAACAGGGTACTAGAGCCTCCATGCCCACCCATATCACATCTTTTATCCAAGCTAGAGGCAGTACAACAGGGTACTAGAGCCTCCATGCCCACCCATATCACATCTTATATCCAAGCTAGAGGAGGTACAAGAGGGTTCTTGAGCCTCCATGCCTCCCGTATCACATCTTGTATCCAAGATATAGGAGGTACAACAGAGTCCTAAACCCTCCATGTCCCCGTATCACATATATCCAAGCTAGAGGAGGTACAACAGGATCCTAGAGCCTTTATGCCCGCCTGTATCCCATCTTACATCCAAGCTATAGGTGGTCCACAGGATACTACAGCTTCCAGGCCTGTCAATATCATATCTTATATCCAATCTAGAGGTGGTACAACAGGGTACCAGAGCCTCCATGCCTGCCCGTATTCCATCTTATATCCAAGCTAGAGGCAGTACAACAGGGTACTAGAGCCTCCATGCCTGCCCGTATCCCATCTTATATCCAAGCTAGAGGTGGTCAACAGGGTACTAGAACCTCCATTCCCACCTGTATAACATCTTGTATCCAAGCTAGAGGCAGTACAACAGGGCACTAGAGCCTCCCTTCAAGGGGTCAGTTTTCCACAATAAATGATCCTTTTGCTCTGAGATTGTAATAATGATCATCCTTATTTATATAGCGCCAACATATTTCACAGTAATCACTTACCTATCAACGTTACGATCGCTCAGAGAAAGTTTCATTTGATTTCGACAAATTCTTCTCGTGTTTGATTTTTATTTTTTTTTACAATGAGTGATATTTTTATATTTATATCCTTTTTCCATGTTTGTGTGTCTTTGTGTACTTCTCTCTTTCTGTGTGGTATGTGTACATATTTCTATTTTTGCTATGCAAATAGTGTGCAGCTTTCTGAGGGTGAGGCAGAGAAGTCAAGTTTGACCCAATCTTGAGTACTTTCTTCATCCATCAAGGTTGTGTCAGATCCCATTTTGTTCCCCTTGCACCCTGTTACAACTACTGTATTTAAAGGGAACCTATCGGGTACTTTATGCTGTTGTAACTGTGGACAGTAGAAGATAATGACAGACATACTGATTCCAGTGATCCGACAGTTATAAGGTAATATTTCTGATAGATTAGGAGCACTTGCATAGTAGTGCAGTGGAAGAGCGAGAAAAGTTACAGTGGGTGGGAAGAGTTAGTGGCACCCCATAAACAATCTGGACTCAGACACAGCGGCTTCTCTATGTAAGTGCTCTGAATCTATCAAACATTACCCCATAAGTGACAAACCACTGAGAGCAGTGATCAGAGTTTCTGTCACTACTTTATGGTGTCCTCAAAGAAGGCAACATAAAATACCTGACGAGTTCCCTTTAAAGTAGGTAAAGTACATAGAGACATGAAAAATGAGAGAACTATTTAATAAAAGTTATTAAAGACAGAGCAAGCGGCACTAGTAGTTAATAATAGTTCTAATAAAGAGAGACAGAGCATCTGACTGTACGGCTGTAAATCAGAACAGCCGTAATGTTCACAATATTACTAATTAATAATCATTAGAGCACAGAGAACTTCAGTAGTTAATAATAGTTAGAACACAGCTCAACAAACGTTACATGTTTATGCTAGGCGCCCACTAGTATTCTAAAAACATCTGTATTATGTCCACAAAAAAACTGACTTTTTTCATATGTGGGCAGCTCTGTGTGGCCTTTGTATTGGGTCCATATGCAGTCAGTTGCTTTTTTTTCTCTTCCATTTGCTATCCGTTTTTCACATCAACTAAAAAACTGAAACAAGCCCCAATTTTTTTTTTTTTTGCACCTCTAAGAATGGCATCTGAGTGCTGTCCATTTTTATCTGTCCCCATTGACTTGAATGGGTGAGTGTCCTCCGTAAAGCAGATCAGAATAGTGCATGAATCTAATTCATCTTCAAATTATCTGTTAGGCCTCCTTCACATGAGCGTAGGTGTAATCCCGCTTGTCAGAGGAGGACGTGGTTGCGCTCTGAATGGAATCTGATCCCATCCTCTGGCGAGTGGATCTACGCTCCTTACTCGTATTTGCCTCGATGCCAGCCATGTTCACATGTTTGAACATATGGCGCATTCTAATGAGTAGGAAGGCCAACCAACTTAGTGGGCGGCCATCCTACCTAGTGGGCGGGCAAGCATAATTAGTCCCTGGTGTTATTGATTAACACTGCAAAATTGCGTTGTGAATAGCGCAAATGTTTTCAGGACAAGGGCGCATTTGTGTCCACCATGGACACTTTATGGAGCCTCAGGTGCACAAATGTGGCTCAAAATAGAGCATGTTGTGTATTTTGAAACTTATGGGCTTTAATGGTTGTGCTTACCGCAACCAATTTTGTACAACCAAAATGTGCACAATAGCGCTAGTGTGAAGGAGGCCTAAACCCTAAAGATTCACATACCACTCCCAGACATGTAACATTGCATCATTTTACTCAATAAATGTATGACCAGGTCTAATATGTTTGACTCCTTTGTTTGACTTGTTTCTCTTGATCAAAGTAGAGGAATTTTGCGAAAATTTGATGTAATTTTAGGTCAAACATACACAAAAATATGGAAAATTCGGAAGGTTTCACAAACTTTCAAGCACCATTGTATCTCTAAAACAAGAGCTGATAGGACAAAGCTGGTGCTATGTTTTTGGAATCAGTGCTACTAATATACTCAAGAAAAGGTCTTACTTTTAAGACTCCAAAATGCGTGTTGGCCCGTGAGGTATACAAACATAGAAACTGACGCAAACGGATGCAGACAGATCAGCCTACGATGCAATACTTCTAGTCATCACGCATACAGACAGACCAATTGACACTGTTAATTTGCAACTTATTGTGTATGCAGACACACTAGCAAATACTACTAATTATGTGTAGAGGCGTATTAACTGACACTGCTAATTGATAACTTCTATCATGCATAGAGCACTGCTAATTAATACCAGTTATGGTGTATAAAGACAACTGAGTAACTGACACTGTTAAAGCGACCCTCCAGGCTACCCTTACTAAGGCTCATTTGTCTAGGGCAATTACAGTTTCTAATAAGTCTCTTTTTTATCACTAGTAAGTTTAGGAATCTGTACTTTATAATCATTCTACAATAGAAACCAGCTCTCCAAGCATTGACTTCCTGCTCAGCTTCTAAAGGGGCATGTGTTTATACACAGCAGCCAATCGGAAGAGGCAGAGCTTCCAGGGGAGTAGAGAGCAGTTATTAGGTTGTGCATATGGGACCTGTGGTTCTACAGGTTTCCATGATTTCAGCTTCACAGGTACCGTAGGAGTTAATTGAGCTGGCTGGGTGTGGTATTCTCCACCAGCCCATCCCCTCTGGTCTGCTGCACTTAAATACTAGCATCTCTTAGTAAATGATGCTGGTCATTTTACTTTGTTGATGCACTGTGTGTTAATCCTACTCATAGCTGGTGTGGTGCATGATTGTCTGAAGTGTCTCTCTCACCTTCCCTGAGGATGCTCTGGACACCTGTCGCACTCCCCTCCTTCTGGAGTGTGTGCATTGAGTAGTGTGTGTGGTATGGTGACTACACAGATGTATATACCTGCAGGTTTCTCCTTATCCATTGGCAGGTGTAGCCTCCAGACGTCTGATGTCTTATGTGTGTGTCAGGTGGGTGATGCCTGACACTGTTCTCTATGTCAGCATGGTGGCTGACTCTCTATCCCCTTCGTGTGGGAACACTTGGACTAGCTATAGTTTGCTATCTTGATGCATGCAAGTTCTGGGTGGGGTTCTATGGGATATGCATTGCTCTGTGTGTAGGTGTGAACAGCGACTTGTCTTGTATGTCTGTGCAGGTTGCTAAGACATGTGGTGTATGTGCAGTTCCTGTTCTGTGTGGTACACATTACCGGGTGTATTGGTGTGAACAGTGATGTGTTGTAAATGTCTGTGCAGGTGGCTGGACATGAGGTGTGAACTGTGGAGTGTGTGAACAGTGTTGTGTCCTGTGTGTTTTGTACATATCTCCAGGTTACTAATCAGGAATAGCCAGGTCCTAGATGAACACAGTGGGGCTGCCCTTATTTGGACAAACACCCCGCTTTTACGCAGAGGTTCCCCACTTTCCCTGATTAGTAAGGGACAGGAGTCCTTCCATCTTTACCTGGAGAGGTGCAATTGGTCTCTGCAACATTATCATAGTTGTTGCGGTTTTATTAGGACACCAACTTGTGTCCGTGCTGAGGCGTGGCGCTTTAGTGCGTCGCATGGGCGTAACAGCAGCAGTCTGAACCAATGATAAAACAGAGGGTGTGTCTCTACTTCAGACTCCTATGGAAGGTAGGCAAACTATAGTCTCAGATCACATCACTGAAACAGCAAGACCTGAGGACAATAAATAGCAGATAACATAATTTATAGGTACTGACTTACATATCATTTTTAAGTTCCTGAATAGACAGTCGCTTAATTTATAGGTTTTCAATCATTTTAGTTTAGACAGCTAACTAATAATGCATTTCATTTAAAGAAACAGAACAACTTAAAGGGGTGTCCTGCTCTGAAGACTCCTGACCTATCCTCAGGACAGGTCTTCAATAGCTGATCAGCGGGAGTCCACCGCAAGTAGTCCTTGCTGATTAGCTGTTCGCCAGGTCTGGCTGCTGTGTGAGTATACAGAGCTGGAAGCACACAGCTCTGTACACTTGTCAATAGCCTAGCATGGTATTGCAGACACTGCTCCAGAGGTCAATGGGAGCTTTGCTTATGATACCATGTTGAGCCACTGCAAAGTGTGTTGAGCTGTGTGCTTCCAGTACCATACAGTGGCACAGTGTACAGTTTATTGGCGCAGGTTTTAGGCTTCAGATTCCTGCTGTTCAGCTATTGATGACCTATGCTGAAGATGGTAAACAGTTTTCAATGCTGAACCACCCTTCCAAGTCCATTTACTCCTGAGCTCATTTTCATTTTTGTTTTTTCCTTTCTGCTTTCAAATAAATCATCATTTTTATCGATCAACATGGCCATCTGAGGTCTTATTTTTTATGCTACAGTATAATGTACAGAAAACTTTTAATAAATTTTAGGTAGGATAGAATGGAAAAACACAACTGTCATTTTTAGGGAGTTCTTGTTTTTATGGCATATGGTCTACAACAGGGGCGTAGCTAAAGGCTCATGGGCCCGGGTGCAAAAGCTTATCTTCAGGCTCCCCAACTTCTCTTAACCCCTTAACGTACAGGTGTAGCTTGAACCTCCTGGGCCTCAATGCAAAATCTGTAACAAGGCCCACCACTATAATGCTTTATTCATAGTACTGGGCTCCTTATATCAAGAAGAGAGGCCTTATGGGCCCCCTAAGGCTCCTTGGCCCAGGTGCAACCTCATCCCCTGAATCCCCTATAGTTATGCCAGTGGTCTACAAGGTAAGTCAAAAATGACATAACATTATTCTTTAGGTCATAATGATTACAATAATCTCACATTTATGCAATTTTTTTTCATTGTGCTACTTTTAAAAAATAAAATCTCTTAAAAATTGCTTTATGTCACTATCTTCTGACCACCCTTACTTGTAAATTTCTCTGTCAACGGAGTTGTGGAAAGCTTGTTTTTAGAAGGATGATGTCATGTGTTTATTTGCACCATTTTCGGGTGCATATGACTTTTCGATCGCTTTTTATTACATTTTTTGCTGGAGACATGGTAACCAATTCTGGCACTGTATATATTTTTTAACATAGTGTTAATCATGTGCCATAAATAGTTTAGTATTTTAATACATCAGACTTTTACGAATATGGTGCTACCAATTATATTAACTTTTTATGTAATAAATAATGAAGAAACAATTTAATTTATTTTTACTTTTTTTTTAAGTTCCCATATGGGACCTTAAATGATTGCTTGATCACTCATATAATATACTGCAATACTTCAGTATTGCAGTATATTTTATTTCTGCAGGCAGAAATACATGGGAGCCCTTTTTTACAAGATACCAAGCTGCCTTGACATTCAAATAGCACCCTGTGATCTAATTGCAATGGAGATGTGTGTGTGTGTGTGTGTGTGTGTGTGTGTGTGTGTGTGGAGGGGGGAGCGGTGCATTCAGGATACAGAAGAAACTCTGTGATTCCTGGACCAGGGCAATAATAAACAGGTAATTGTCATCATGGTCCTGAAAAGACTAAAAAAAGTTGAGGCTAAAAGGTGGCCATCCATACTATTAGTTACAAGAAAAGTAGGTGAACCTTTGAAATTGCAAAGATTTTTACATTAATCAAGTGTTTTTATCTAAGTCACAGAGACTGACAAATACACATAACTAAACTTAATAACACATGCAGTTGTACTGTTCATGTATTTTAATGAGAAAATTGTCTAAGGTGCTGTGAGAAAAAGTAAGTGAATCTTTGTGATAATGATTTTTCTAAGAGCTAACTGGCAAAAGGTTTTTGAACTAAGGAAATGAGATTAGAAGTCTAAGATTCACAAGTTGCTTGCTCATTAAACAAACGCACACAAAGCTTGGTTACTGACAAACCAGTAACAGTTCAACAAAGACTGTTCATGGTGTGAACCATGCCTTGATGCAAACAATTTTCAGAAGATCTCTTACATGTTATATATAGAGATGCATGAAGGTTGAAAAGACTCAATGACAATGACTTATATGGCAAAGTGTTATAAACATGCTCTTTGACCTATGCAGAGGTCAGTGTGCAGAGAGGGGCAAGAGGGGAGCAGTGACCCTCCTCTATTGTGAATGGTGGATTCTATGCTATCTATATATAGGAGTTACCTTTAATGTAATCCTGCATATGATGATATTGAGGAGACTGCTGAGAAGTGATCTCTACAGTATAGAAGTTTCAGAGTATTAATTGGCTTAGTGGTCAGTATGAAGGCTGCAGGATATTAGGTGTTTTTTACATAAATAACACTGCAAATTTTTTTAAAAAGTCACCAAAAATTATTAACAACTTGAGTGATCAATAGGTCATTTTCTGATGACAGACACCCATTAATAGTGGCCACTACTGTGATGAGGGAACATAACGTACAGCACATAAGTTATTTTTATTAGCAGGCTTCAATTGTGACAGAAAAATCTTCTACTAATGGCCGGACATAGAAAGTCTCCTGCACTTCATAGACAATAGTGACATGAGCAGCACAACTGTATTCGTAGTACAAAAGCTCTAAACATCTTACATCCATTATCCCAGTGGGGGCTCTAGGAGTGGAGACTAAATTTGGCTTTATCTGCAGTTATTTTACTTACATTGTACAGGCTGCCCCCTCCTGCAGTAAGAAACTTTCCACTCACCATTAAAACTCAATGGCGCCTGTTCATGAAAAAGGTTTGCTTTTTTTAGCTTCATTTTTGGGCAATAAGAAACTTTTTATATCCCTCCAGAAAGACAGAAAAGTGATACCGGAGAAAGGATGATCCTCGTTTTTCCATATATATTTATATTAAACAGCAAAAGCATTCTTAGATATTACTCCATAGTATATAGATAGTATATTAAAAAAGGCTGCAATATCACTGCTCGTTCTCCTGGCATCATCGCTCACACCCTGAGCACCATGATGCCATGAGTTCAAGGACTTGATGCTACAGCCTTTCATTGGCTGCAGCAGTCACGTTATTTCCTGTGACATCATCTGTCACAACCAGTCCTGGGACTGCAGCGGTCTGCAGAGCTGGATCCTGGTGTCTATGGGAGAGTATGGGGATCCTATTGAAAAGGGGTTGTCCAATAACTGGACAATCTCTTTAATTCTATAGTGACAGTAACCCATTTAACTGCTGCAAACGAAAATACACCTCGCCTTACCACAACATACATTATCATAACAGGGGCTCACCACGGCGGTGCAAGGCACTTTGCATTACCAATCACTATCCTCGCAGTGATCAAGTGCCGCTCTTCTCTTCCTCTCCATTCCCCCTCCCAGCTGGGTATGGATGACATAACCAAACAGTGCAGCCATCAGAGTAAGAGGGAGTGGGGCACCACTGCCCCCTTATATTCACATGGCAGAATTCAATGTGGAATTTTCTGCCTGAATTCCGATTCTTAAATTCTGCCATCTTTTTGATGCGGATTAGATAGGGACCTGAGTGCAGATTAAACTGTGAATGGTCAAAATCTGCATACAGGATTCTGATGTGACATTTCCACTGTGGAAAATTCACACCAAGACAGCTATATGTGAATATGCCCTTAGGGTATCTTCACATGTGGCAAAATCACAGCAAGAATTCTGCAAAGAATGGCTGCGATTGGCTGAGCCACATCACTCAAGAACCAATCAGAGGCAGAGCTTCCTGGAGGTGGGGATTTTCAAAGTCCTGACCAGGAAATCTGCTGGAGCTGCAAGGGAGACATGCTGGGAGCTAACAGTGCCTGGGAGGGGATGTATTCTTTTTTTTTAATGCAACTAGGGCGTATTTTCAGGGTAGGCCTTATGTTTCAAGCCCCCCCCCCCCCCATTCCCCCTGAAAATCTTGGCAAAAGAGTGCTACAAAATCATGATATTATCACGAGAAAACGCACTGATATCATACATAACACAGACGCAATATTGCTGTGATTTTCTCGCGGCGATATCACGTCGCCCTTGTGGAAGTGGCCTGAGGGGTTTTAGTTGTATACTGAATTTTATATATAGGCTCTCATGTAAAGATGTGCCTGCAGTGAATACATTATGCTTTTCATGACCATGGGAAAAAAAAGACATGCTTAAAGGACATTCCCATTGCATACATCAGGTTAATGGGTTCATACATGACATGGGGTCATAGTGTGTGGTCTACCTGATGAGCAGAGTCAGAGACCCTTAACACTGTGCCTCCAGGATTCTAGCATGTAAATTTGGTTGCTGTCTTTAACCTTCCTCTACTTGAAGAATTTTGGCTCCGATGAGTGCAATGTATACGACATGATACAAGCTGATAGATGTTGCCTTCTTTCTGCAGTATCAAATTTATGATGATTACACAAGCGGAACAACATTTGTCAGTGTTTGTATACACATCCCAGATTCTCGCTACTGCAAAGAATTCTCGGTGGGCTTAGAAAATGAAGCTGTACAGATTCTGTATGAGAAAATGTGAAGATTGTCATTTCCTGAAACGCATCAGGATCCAGACTTAACTTTTTGGCTGGTATCATAGTCCTCATAGAGCGCCAGGTTAAAGTTAACACAGACCATTTATAAAAACAATGGTGATCTAGGGCAGGAGAAAAATAATTAGGAATACATGTTTCTGTCCTTCATCTTCCCTACAGTAATAGTGGCCCGGTACAACGGGGCTCCTCCATAACTGTATGAATACACTTGTCTATGTAATGTCAGAGACTTCTGTGTTGCATGATTGATGTGTATTGCATAGCTGCAGCACTGAAAGGGCTAACTGTCTGGTATGCGAGCTGACTGTCTGGAAAATGTATCTGTTTGTTTGTCATATGACCTTGTGATATATATGTGGATGCAAAGTTTATGAGAGAGAGTTCTAGGTTCTGTTCTGGACTTGCAGGAAAGGAGTGTTGGGAGTGCTGCAAGAGGACCACACAGACACTGTCAGCTTGTGTGGCCCAGAATGGAAGAGGCTGCAAGTCTACAGCCTACCCTGGGACTGCCATACTTAGGAGTTATGGAAGGAGTTTTTCCATGCTAGGAGAGAAAGAGAGGAACCGCCATGCAGCGTACATTTGATTATCAAATGTGTGTGTTGACCAGTAGAGTACTGGAGAGAAGAGTGTGTTGCCAGGATCAGACCCACAGATAACAAGACTGTGGTTTCTCCTGTACACCCGTATGTCCTCCCTGTCATACCACTTTAACGTTATACACTGTTTTTCTGTGGCGTGCATTTTAAAGTTGTAATCAAGTGACTTCAAGAAAAGCGACCAGTCGCCCGTCCATTTCCAGAGGCTGCATCTTAAAAGAATCCTGTGTGTGTGTGGATTTACTCCGACAGCTAGGAATTCCCCCGCAGAGGCTGCGGGAGGATGAGTTTAGTCCGCGATCTAGGAATTCCCCCGCAGCAGAAGAAATGGTTGTGTTACGCGTGACACAAAACAGGACTAAGGTCATCCAGCATTTATTAACCTGCCCTCTGCTCTTGGACGTGTCACCGGTTACTCTCCAGGTGGGAGACAGTAGAGCCACCGTGACAAGGCCCCAAACTCTACCCCGCTGTCTCCTAGGCCGGGTCCTGCTCTTCGGGTGCTGCAATAGCACAAATGAGTATTCAAGCAGTAGTAGTATTCTTCCATGTCTCTCCTCAATATAGAACTATATGTGACTTTTGAGTTGCAGTCATATCAACTCACGCAGTTTTAAAGAGTCATTTTATTTATAGTGTCCCCCACCCAGTTACCCTGCGATACATGATTATCACCCTGTTGCCACAGAGAGAAGCTATGAATAGAGTGCATGCGCAGAAAAAAGATAATATGTCTTTATTTATTGTATTCATCCAATATATAGTGATCTATATACTTACTCTCCTCGCTCTCCCGTCTTATTCTGCCCTGGACACCACTGCATTTGGCTCCATCCAGCATCCTAATGCATCAAGACCCAGTGCAGCGGTGCCCAAAGCTAACAAAAGGGAAGGGGGATGCAAAGAAGGGAAGTATGCAGACTGCACTGGGGACTATATTTTTGACTGATTTGGGATTTGAATAAAGTTAGGGCTTTTGTTGGCAGTCTTAAATGAATGGGATCTGACTATATTTAAGGGGTCTGGGATGGGGTCTGAAAGGACCTAAATATATTTATTTACGGGTCTAAAATTCATTTATGAGTTTGATGAGGGCTTTGATATTAAGATAGGGCGTCTGCATATGTATATCCCTTTTTATATAGGCCATGCCCCTCAGAATGGCCATTCCCATTTTTTCTATCGCCTGCTGCTCAGCTATCACCCTTTGAAGGATTTTCCCAAGTTAACAGCTCTGCAGTTGTAGGTACTGCATATGCTACTTTCTTATGGCATTGTATTATGTGGGTATTCTTCCTTAGAAGCATTGTTTTAGAAAAGTATATCTCCATAATGGAGCATGCCATGCCATAGTATACCACTATAGTACACTGTGGATGCTATCACCCTCCTATTTTCAGCAAAGACTTGCACAATTAGAGGGAGATACAACAATACATCCAAGATTTATTATATATGGTATATGCCTTTAAATTCCCCTGTGGCCTCATATATATATTAGAGTGACTGCAAAGAAAAACAGGGATTGGATATTCACCGGTATTCTCCAAAATTAGGTACGATTTTCTTATTTTTGTAAGAGGGGCTATAGAAATAAAAGACAAAGAGTGGCGCACTGAGTACACAGAACTGATATTTTGTATCATAAACCTCTGAATACAGACTTTGATTGGTTTCTGTTTTTATGAGAGTGTTTTTACTGCTGGTAGCTTTCATCCTTTTATTCTTTTGTCTTTTTACTAAATTAGTCTTCCTACATTTTGCTTTTGTGACTTTGTAGACCAATGACCTGCTCTTAAATAGTACCGGTAATGATAGCATTGGATACACGTCATAAAGGCTGATTACATTTTTATTTTCAATGGATATTTCTTTTTACTAAACATTTATTGGACAAATTACATAGTACAACAAAAAAACAGATAGCATGCAAAATCAAAGAACGGCAATCAGGAAAGGGAATTAAAAGTAGAATTTCCACAATATCAGAAAATCAATGCAGCACAATAAAGACATGCACATATCCCTCTGTAATACAAAAGCCCTTTTTATGTTTAATATAAAACAAAACAAAAAAGAAAGATCAGTGATTACCAACCAGGGAGCCATATAAAAACTAACAACAAGCAAACAAACCCCACCCACAGCGTGACTGCTAATGAAAGCGATCGGCTGAAATCCGCAATAAGATCACAAACATTACTAAACAGGGCAAATTAGTCCGAGGTACTTAGTACAGTATTAGGGCAATCAACCCAATGACCCCACAGCTTATTGAATTTGTCAGAATAGCCTAGAGCCATATATGTTAATTTAATTATTGATTTTGCATCTCTAGTCAGTTCTGGTAGGTTTTTTCGGATGCTCCCAATTAAGTAGTATTAGCTTTTTAGCATAAACGAGCAGCTTATATAGAATATCGGTTGGTATGTTAACTGGAATGTCACCTATGAGACCAAAGAGCACACCTTAGGATGCAAGATTAATGGTGCTCCCAGGTGGGACTCCATGAACTTGAGGACATCATGCCAGTAATCCCGCAGAACATGGCACTCCCAGAACATGTGCATGACTTAAAGGGGTTGTCTCGAGTAAGCAGTGAATTTTTATTTTTTTGCCCAGTCCCCCTTATTAAGCATACATTACTAAGCACCCGTTTAAATGACTTTTCTAGCCGGTTTCTACTTACAGTTCCAGCGTTTCAGCAACTTTTAAAAAGTTTCCCCAAGATGGCCGCCGGCTCTTTTCCCGTCGCTTGCTGTAGCCCGACGTGCGCGCTCCCGAGACGCTACCAGCTGTGTCTCCCTGACAACCAGACGCCCCGCAGCCGCCGACCGGACCCACCGCGACCGCCGACCACGGCACACGCTCTTGGGCCACAGTCACCCACCGCCAGGCAGCAGGTAACCGACGCTAGGCCCCGGCTCCCCCGCGCTAGGCCCCGGCTCCCCCGCGCTAGGCCCCGGCTCCCCCGCGCTAGGCCCCGGGCCACAGCGGTAGGCCCCGGGGCCCAGCGATAGGCTCCGGGGCCACAGCGGTAGGCTCCGGGGCCACAGCGGTAGGCTCCGGGGCCCAGCAGTAGGCTCCGGGGCCCAGCGGTAGGCTCCGGGGCCACAGCGGTAGGCTCCGGGGCCCAGCGGTAGGCTCTGGGGCCACAGCGGTAGGCTCTGGGGCCACAGCGGTAGGCTCCGGGGCCCAGCGGTAGGCTCCGGGGCCACAGCGGCAGTCCGTCACTCATCACCCCCGTCAGTCCGTCACCCATCACTTACCTGGGCGGCTGGGCGGCTTCTCGGCACGGCTAGGCGGCTTCTCGGCACTGCTGGGCGGCTCAAGTTTCTGCACCTTCCTCTAAGAGAGGATGGTAGCAGAATGGCCACTCCAGCACGCTCCCGAGAAGTTACAGCTCGTCTGCGCATGCGCAGAAGAGCTGTAGCGGCGAGCACGCTGAAGCGGCTCGTGCTCAGAGCAGAAGACCGGACTGCGCAAGCGCGTCTAAAAAAGCAAGCCGCCAGTGAAATTAGACGGAACCATGGAGACGAGGACGCTAGCAACGGAGCAGGTAAGTGAATAACTTCTGTATGGCTCATATTTAATGCACGATGTATATTACAAAGTGCATTAATATGGCCATACAGAAGTGTATAACCCCACTTGATTTCACGAGACAACCCCTTTAAGCATCTCGGGCAATTCCCACTAGAGGATAAACCAATAGTATGTAGTTGGGAAGTAGTCTAATAGATCCTATGTCTAAATTTAACTTGTATTAGTTTATCTCTAGTGCTAATTAAAGAATGACCAGGGCTAGCCAGCAGATCTCCCCAATCATCCGAGTCCAGGTCTGGTATGCCAAGCTCCCATTTCCGAAGGAACATCTCCCTCAGCGGAACAAAGCTTTGTGTCAAAAGCACTATCCTACACTACACTATACTATATTATTCTACACTATACCATAGTATACTGCACTGTATGCATGTTACACTGTTGTGCACTAATGCACACTAAGCTACACTATACTACACCTTACATTACACTAGACTATGCTATACAATACTATGCTACATTTACTATACTACAATCCACTTTACCAAACTACACTATACTTTCCTACACTACACTGTACTGCACACAACTGCACATCATACTATACTACTGTACACCACCATATGCTACACTAAACTAGACTATTCACTATATAACACTATACTACTCTGCACTATACCATGTTTCCCCAAAATTAAGTTTTGCACTAAAAGAGGCACTAGGTCTTCTTTTGGGGGCTGTCTTATTATACCTACCTAACAGGCTCAGTCTGTGTCCCTCCCGCTGCTCTCCAGAGCTCCGGCAGGCTTCATGTAGTCCTTATTCGCCCACAAAGGATTACTTTCTGTTTTCAGCATTCATGAATCCCGCCTCCAAGAAGCAATGGCTCTGATTGGTCCATCCAGCGCTGCATTGATTCGCTGAGCAGCGCTCAAGAACTAATCATAGCCATCGCATCAGTTGATCGAGCACTGCATTGATTGGTTCTCAAGCGCTGCTCAGCCAATCAGAGCTATCGCTACCATGAAGGCTGCTGGAGCTCCAGAGAGCAGCAGGGCGGACATGGACGGAACCTGTTAGGTAATGTATTGCTTTTTTTTTTTTAATATAATGCAGTTAGGGCTTATTCTCGTAATAGGGCACATATTTAAAGCCTTCCCAAAAATCCTAAAAAATTAGGGTGGGACTTAATTTTAGGAAAACATGGTACTATACTACCCTACATTACTGTATACCACGACATACTACATTATACTATACTTTATTAAACTGAATTATTCTATACTGTATTTTGGTAAATTACACATTTTTACTGCACTACACTTTACTGTAACAAACTACATTATACCATACTTTACTGTCTAAAATCTAAGCTTTACTACATTATTACTATACTATACAGTACTTTAGTAAACTACACTATACTTTACTGCACTGTACTTTACAAAACTATACTATACTACACTGTCCTACCCTATATTATACAATATTACCACAGTTTAATTAACTAAAGCACACGATGCTGTACTGCGCCATACTATACTATACTATACTTCCCTGCTCTACACTTTATTGCACTACACTATAGTGTACTACACCACACTGTCAGGCGATACTATATCATACTACGGGTTATCAAGAACAGATTGGAGATACCGTTATCATTATCCTTTGGACAAATCATTTTCTATGTAAACCTACCAGCTCGGCGGAACGGCTTCTTTTACTGTATCTGTAGATGTCTTATTTGCATTAATATACTCTAGTTAATTTTATCCCTTTGGGTGCCGAGTTTAAAAAGAGATTTAATGTAGCTATATATTGCCAAAATCAGCAAAATTAGGAAATTCTGAGCCACAAAGTGAGGAGTTGTTGTAATGATTTTTATGAGTGAATATCTAGCGATGCTTAACATGTCAGTAAGACTGACTCTAAATTAGTGAGATTTACAGATAATCGATGAGGGTAGACAGAGCTAGTTAAATCATCCTTGCAGGTTTAAACAGCAATTCACTTACTGTACCATTTCGAAATGTATAAAGGCTTTCTGCTGAGTACTGTGTAATTTGGGGAATATATACCCCAAAAGCAGTGTTCTGGAGAATTGTTCATACCGCATGTCTGCAATCCGTATCTCGGTAATCACGCAAACGGACTTTGGAATGATGGTGTTTGTAGATTAGGTGTAGAGCGTTACTTGCCATGTGTTGGCTTAGTGGCCAACAGCTCTTTTTCGAGCAAGACAATTCAGTGGGATAGGTCATCAATAGTAGTAGGTCCTCAGGATAGGTCATCAATAGTAGGTAAGTCCTAGGAATAGGTCATCAATAGTAGTAGGTCCTCAGGATACGTCATCAATAGTAGGTAAGTCCTAGGAATAGGTCATCAATAGTAGTAGGTCCTCAGGATACGTCATCAATAGTAGTAGGTCCTCAGGATAGGTCATCAATAGTAGGTAAGTCCTAGGGATAGGTCATCAATAGTAGTAGGTCCTCAGGATAGGTCATCAATAGTAGTAGGTCCTCAGGATAGGTCATCAATAGTAGTAGGTCCTCAGGATAGGTCATCAATAGTAGTAGGTCCTCAGGATAGGTCATTAATAGTAGGTTGGCGGGACTCTAATGCCGGAAACTCCTGCCAATCATCAGTTCACTGAGCAAATGTGTTTTCAGAAACGCACAGCTCTGAATACCATGCAGCAGCCTACAATGATATTGCAGGCAAAGTTCCTATTGAAATTAATAGGAACTTTAACTGCCCTAGAATTCCAGGGTGATGTAGTGGGTATGCTACTGTGCATCTCTGTTAATACATTGGCTCAGTGAAGAGATGTTCGTCAGGGGTCCCTGATGATAGACACCCACCAATCTACTATTCATGAACTATCCTGCCAGCATAATTATGCTGTTCAACTGGAGGTTGTGTTACCGTTGGGGCTGTATCGGTAAAGAGCGAGTGCTGTGGTGCAGCCTATGAGCGATGAGATACTACTAAGTGGAAAACAACAGTTATATAATGTAAGAGAATACTTTGTTGAAAATCAGCAGGCTTCCTTAAAACAACCCCCCAATCCTGGACAAACAAACATGGCCGCAGCACTTTTCTGACTACCTGAGGCACACTGTGTATTGGTATACATCATTAATCTAAAACATTACATGGTGGTTTGATTAACCCACTGTCCAGTCAACAGCAGCTTGTGTCTTAGACTTCTGATGCATACTAATGCACAGTGTGTATCAGGTGGTCAGAGAATCGGCCATCTTTGTTTGTCTAGGATCGGAGAATGGCTTTAAACAGTGCATACCATGGGCATCTTCAGTAGTAAAATGACTCATGGATGCTGGCTTTATAGGCAACGTTGCACAGACAAAGTCATTAAAAAGTGGCAAATAGATAAAACATTTTAACAAGTATTCAAGCAATTATGAACAAATAAGTACACATAGCAAATCAAAGAGTCAAACAACCGTGACCAGTACAGTCAATGATAGGATGCTGGAGGAACGTGAAATGGCATGTGCTGGTATGGTTGAATGATGAAGACTACATCTTGCCTATACATGTGGTCTACAATTTATAGGTACAAGTTTCATAAGGCATTAGGTCAAACCAAAAATACCACTAAGCTGTGATGACTATTTTTTGCACAGGGGGGGCAAAAAACAGTTTTAATGGACTAGCTATCATAATCACCAGGTCTATAGGTCCTATCAAATTCTTGTGGCTTGAGCTTCATAACACAAGAACTCAAAAACATGTAAACCTGTAGATTGTGGTTGGGGATTGTGAGAGAATTCTCTGCAACATAGTTTCCCTTATGATGCTTCAATGACTATTAAGCTTGATGAATAGAATAGTTATGCATTAAAAAAAAAGGAAGATATGATATTGTCAATGTATTTACTATATTATTGGTTAAACTAATGATATCGTCTTTCAAAAACAAACCCAAAAATTATCCCAGCCGTGAATATTTGCGAACGTTGCCATTCTATATGACATGCTCTTCCACATTTTTGTGGCCTCTTACTTTTCTGAGTGTAATTTTGTGTTCCTACAATTGCAACAGCTAAAATAATGCTTTATATAATATAAACCTAGAGGACAGGAAATAAAAGTACTGTCTTAGTGGTTGCACTCAATTACACTGCACATGAAGCAGAGTGGGGAAGAGTCACTAAAACTTTTATTAGAGATATGAATAAAACATAATAGTTCCTTGAAATGTAAAGTATATTTAAGAGTAGGAATCCTGGAAATATCATAGTAAGACTAGGGATATTCAAGATCAGACAAATGGGACTGTAGGGTTACCAAATGGAGAATGGCATGACAACCAGACATAATGACATGTGGAAATGTAATGTGTAATATCTCCATAATATGCAAAAAAAATGATGATGCTGCAGATTGGTCATGGAGACTAAAGCTCTGGATACTGGAATAGACATTTGTGATTATGCCATGATCTTTCATGAGTTTTAGAAACTAAAGTCCAACTAGAGATCATAATGCGGCCATTCATAAAGCGAATATGATGTAGTAAAAGTCATCTTTACTTTCGATGATATGTTCTGCAAGTGCTAATGGCCTGAAGACCAAGAAGAAGGTGAGAAATGAGATGCAACTTTTGATCACCAAAGATTACAGAGCATTTAAGAGATCCAGAGGGAAATCTAGCTCAGCCAATGGTAGAACAAGAAATTTAAAAAGTACATTTAAGTTAAATAATATACATATATTAGAAATATGGAACATTAGTGCATTGACCACAATGCATTAAAAAAAATGTCAGTTCGCTGACACATTTCCGGTGCGAACAGCACCCTTAGGCCACGGTCACACGGGTGATTTTTCGCGCGATTTGCGCATGCGTCCGGCGATTTTATAGAACCATTGTTTTGCACATGGGCGCTTTTTATGCACTTGTCCGATAAATTATAGAACAGAAATCGCAGATCGCTCCTATCTGCGATCTGCGATTCCTTGTGCTCTGTATGTGCGCTCAATGGGGCCAGCGGCAGAAGCGCCGACCCCATTGAGAACATATACTACAAAGATCATTCTCCTCTGCCACAGCTGTTACAGCTATTGAATGACAGCTGAGAGCTGCCCCTGATTGGTCCCTGCGCTGAGCCAATCAGAGGCAGCACTCACTCACCCATTCATGAATTCATGAATGGGTGAGTGAGAGCTGCCTCTGATTGGTGAGGGCTGTGACCAATCAGAGGCAGCCCATTCAGCAGGTGGGGATTTTAAATCCCCGGCTGCTGAATATTACTCAGAGCAGTTCAGGAGAACTGCTGGCCGGCCGCGGCTGAACTCCGTCTGCGGGGACAAGGTGAGTATATATTTTTTTTTACTTTTTACACATTTTTGGATGATTTTCAGGGAAGGGCTTATATTTTTAAGCCCTTCCCGAAAATTCATCCTGCGCTCGCCGGCAGCCCATTGCTTTCAATGGAGCCGGCTGTATTGCCAGCTCCATTGAATTCAATGGGCTGGAAGGCGCTCCGGTTTTCAAAGGAAACGCGGCTAGGAGCAGACTTTTCTGGCAATTTTTCGGCCCCGGTCACGCGATTTGCGGATGCGCATCCGTCATGCGATCCGCAAATTGCGGCAAAAAACGCCCGTCTGACCGAGGCCTTAGTCATAGCAATTAAGTTAAAACACAACGAATTTCAAACCAAACTTACATCATTAGTTAGGGATCACATGATCTCCAGATAACACGCTTAAGGCCTCATGCCCACGGCCGGGTCGGATACGGACTGCAAAATATTGCAGCGGAATCAGGCCCAGTGCCCTGCACAGACCCCATACTCACCTGTCTCTATCCACAGCAAGTATCTTGCCCGGTGAGCTGCCGCGCATGGGCAGTGTAGGGCATGACGCACCAGCACTGGGCTGTGATGCGGATTTCTGTGATACTTCTGCTGTGCCCATTGCAATATTCCCATTGGAATATCGTGGGATGGATGGCTTTCATTGACTGCAATGGAAGCTGCCCGTGCATTTTTGTTTTTTTTTTACCCCGCACAAAAAAATTCTCCCCCGCGAGCAGAAAATCGCAGTTGATTACCCTTCATGGGCAGGGGAGAATATTTTAACACAGGATGTCTATGGACAGGTATTGCTGCGGAATTCGTGGTGGGCATCTGGCTGTGAATTCTGCAGCGATAATCCATCCGTGGGCATTAGCCCTAAATGGTAACACCAAACAAATGTCAACATTTGACTTTGACAACATGCATGTGCATATAGGTCATGCCTGTACAATATATGTGCTATGTGTACTGAAAGCACGCATGCCATATGTAATGTAAATGTGTCACATGAGGTGTTTAGTGACAAACAGTCAAGCGAAGATGTTAAATAATAACAGTGGTTTTTGCTTACCCCATTATAACATGAAGTCATATCAAATAAGTCAAATGCTAGAATTTGAAGTAATACCGACCTGTGCCGGCATAAACCTATACAATGCTTAGGTGACTACGGGCCCCATAACTGGACGCTAATCAATATGTAATGTGGATACTGGTATGCACATAGGTAGCCATGGTATTCCGTTACTACCATATGCCCAATGTACTTCAGGTGATATATTGAGCTCTGCTATATCCATAACCACTATCACAGATCACAATACAGGTTCAGCACATTGTCAATATAGCATCACCGGCACGCTGGGCACCGCCTGCACAATCAAAAAATGTCATGAGTGCCACATACAACATATGAATCATAATGGAATGATTGAGAGCAAACACAATCAAGCCAAAATATTAGAAGAAAATAAACTTTACTCCTCCGCATTGTAGATCAGACAAATATAGTGTAATCCATTCTAATATTATAAATGCGAAATTAACTCTGCCTGTTACCTTTTCATGGCTGAAGCAATTTTGATGAAATTTGACAGGGAGCGTGACAAGACAGATTTATTTGATGCGCAGACGCACCTCCGCGCCGCCGTCATGTGGCAAGGCGGTAGGGAATTGGATGTACCTGATAAGCTATGCCTACACAGACAGATAGATATGTGAGGGTAGATGTCGTTGCCGCACATATGTGATTACTAAGTGCAGCTGAGCAGAGGGGAAGGAAGGGCACTTCATAAACTAGCCCTCCCGAAACAGGCAGACACGTGAGGGCAGATGTCATTGCTGCACGTATGCGATTATTAAGCCAGCAGGGATACCCGGTGTTACCAGGGATTAAAACTTGAATGAAATACACATTAACATGGATTGAGATTTTAAAGAAAATCTGTGTTGCCTGTAGCAACCAATTGCAGAGTACAGATGACAAGACCAAAAACGTATAGAACTGTGCCGACACAGCATATTGCTGTTACATTCCTTTCGCTATTTCAACTTTTTGCATTTCAATGGACAGCAAAACCTAGATTAGATAAAAATATACAAACTTCACGTGGACAAAGTTGCAGGTAACAAGCTTATGTGACATAACACAAACTTTGGAACCAGTGGTTCTATTGACATGTACAAGCGCAAAGAAACCTATTAAATGCCCAATGCAGTAAAATATGCTGATGCGTGCAAAAAAACTTTGTTCATTCCCCAAATGCACAGCACTCAGGCGCGCACAAAAACATGTAGAATCTCGTGAAGGGGGCCTTACAGTCATTAGAAAGTAAACAAAGTCTGCCAGCTTCAAAAAATCCATAGACAAGTTCTTTATTATTTGCAGATAGCTGACAAGCATGTATTAAGCAGCAGAAGAAAGGTAGATCCCGATGCTCTAGGTATAAATTTAATAGAAAGAAAATAGTAATAATTCAAGACATTAAAAACAGCAAGTGCACAAGCTAAACACCTCAGGGACAGGCAGCTGGCCCTTAATCAATGCTATGATAAAGGGCCAAAGTGAAGCTCAAAATCACCTTTAGCCAACTTTGGCCATAGGAGGTTATACGCTGTAAATACAAACACCAGGCAATCAAGATGACCTTGTATGAAATATATATAGTCATGACTCTATACTGAATGGATAAAGTTGAGTTTGCTGAACAGATTGGATATGTTTTACGGCTGTAGAGTTTGCTAATATTTCTGACATACATTCCCTCATTATCTTTATACACTAAATACTAAACAACATATGGAGTTTGGATCATAACAACATTTATGTCCGTGTATTTACTGCAATATAGAAACTGGCATAGCCTTTTACATTCATTAAAAAAAATACCCATTTTCAGTGGTAAAAGACTCAAAATTGCATTTTTTAACATAAGCATGGCATCTTCAACATAGCGTTGTATGGTATTTCTATCGGACAAATATAGATTGTTTTTGCCCGACAGAAAATAACACCAATGAATACAAATGCAGAATATAAAGTCACCTTCCATAGACTCTAATGGGCAGATTTTCACCAAAATCTGATAAAAGTATCATATATTTTGTTTCAAAAACATGGCCATGAAAAACACACCCACGTCAAAAGATCATTAGATTTTCATCGGCCTACGGTCCACTCAGGGGCGTAACTATAGAGGATGCAGGAGATGAGGTAGCACCCGGGCCCAGGAGCCTTGGGGGGCCCATAAGGCCTCTCTTCTCCATATAGGGAACCCAGTACTATGAATAAAGCATTATAGTTGGGGGCCCTGTTACAGGTTTTGCATCGGGGCCCAGGAGCTTCAAGTATGCCTCTGGGTCCACTAAACATGGACATAATACGGATTAAGAATACACATGTGTGAAAGTACGAGATTTAAATGTACCTGGATAAATATGCCCAGGCCAGCAGGGAATTTTTAGCTACATTTAATATGCTTTTTATATGTTTTTTTTATTAAATTGGTCTACAGATGGTAGTTTTTTAATCAATTAATAAACCTGTAGCGTAATGTGAAATACACGTTTACCTTCATTAGGATTATTATGTTGAGAATAATGCCTGAGGGCAGTGGCAGCTTGTTTCCTCTACTCCGGTGATATGAAGGTACTGTATGTCTTTTCAAGTTATTTGTTCAGTACCAGAGAATTTAGTAGACTCTGTTCTCCAGACGCAGTCTCGGGAGTACAGACTAGCTCATTCGTTATCAGTACTGTGTATTCACAGCATTATTTTTTTCCGCTTTTCCTTTTATAGCAATAAATGGCTGACCTGAATACATTTTCCGTGTCCAGCTGACCTGCTGGGCATCCATCTTTTTTTGATTTTTAATTGCCACCTGAGTTTTAATGGGCATTGTTACACAGACCATTCAAAGCCCCATCAGGTTTCCAGCTCTCAGTCTGTCCTGTCCATCTACTTTCTTGGTTCTGATGTTCAGTGTTATTCCTTCTCTTGCCACAGGCTCTCCTCCAGGCTATGGTCATTTAATCTATCACTAATGTCCTCTTGTGAGGCCAACAAGCCTGTATTAGATGCTTGTCTTATACTGCATTCTCTTATGCCATGTCTATGTGCAATTTCTGTGATATTGTCATCCAAAACTAGGGCAGGTGTTCCTTTCGCCCCACAGTCTTGCCCAGGGCACTAACATATCAGGTACTGTGTGTGTAGCTATTAGTCCCCTCCCCATGGTCATACCTGCCAGTCAAAAACTCTCAGAAGTTCTCTCATTTATATTAACTTTGTTTCTTTACAAAAAAAATCATGATCTCACATGTCGAGAAAGAGACACATACTAAAGTAGCAGCGGTTGATATAAGCTCTACATAGTTTTTGCCTCAAAGAACATCTGCCATGGGATAAACACAGCGAAGCTGGCTGTATGGCTCAAACTTTGGCCCCACTGACTCTATAGTCATTTTTTAGCATAGTTACCTCAGTTCACCCAGATGGTGTTTCTTAGGTCTAGCTCCCGGCACTGTCAATGTATTAAGTTTGCGGTACTCACCACTCATTTTCCATGGGCTATGTCAGAGTGTCAATTGAGTCTGACATCACCCACTGAGAGTAAGGCCTTAGTCAGACCGGCGTTTTTTCGCGCGATTTGCGTATCGCATGACGGATGTGCATCCGCAAATCGCGTGACCGGTGCGCGCAAGTCGCCCGCAAATCGCCCGAAAATCTGCTCCTAGCCGCGTTTCATTAGAAACGGGCCGGAGCTGTCCAGCGCATTGCATTCAATGGAGACGGCAATAGAGCCGCCTCCATTTAAAGCAATGCGCTGCGGGCGAGCCCGGGATGAATTGTCGGTAAGGGCTTAAATATATAAGCCCTTCCCTGCAATTCTTCCTAAAATGTGTTAAAATAAAAAAAAATTGTATACTCACCTTCTCCCGGCAGCCGGAGCTCCGCGCGACCGTCCTGCAGTGGGTGTGAAGGGGGTGTGAGTCAGACCTGCCCCCTGATTGGCTCAGCGCTGAGCCAATCAGAGGCATGCCTCACTCACACCCATTCATTAATTCATGAATGGATGTGAGTCAGACCTGCCCCTGATTGGCTCAGCGCTGAGAGGCAGCAGTCACTCACCCATTCATGAATTCATGAATGGGTGTGTGAGTGAAACCGGCCTCTGATTGGTCAGGGCTGTGACCAATCAGAGGGAGATCATTCAGCAGGCGGGGATTTTAAAGCCCCGCCGGCTGAATAGTGCCGAGAAGCAGTTCAGGAGAACTGACAGCGGCCGCGGCTGGACTCCGGCTGCAGCGGAAAGGTGAGTATACAATGTTTTTTTATTTTAACACATTTTAGGATGAATTGCAGGGAAGGGCTTATATATTTAACCCCTTCCCGACAATTCACCCCGCGCACGCCGGCAGCCCATTGCTTTCAATGGAGCGGCTGTATTGACGCTCCATTGAATTCAATGGGCAAACATCGTTCTTCTCTGCCACAGCTGTTACAGCTGTGGCAGAGAAGAATGATTTGTCTTCTATATGTTCTCAATGGGGTCGGCGCTGCTGCCGCCGGCCCCATTGAGCGCATATACAGAAGAGAACAGGAATCGCAGATCGCAGATAGGTGCGATCTGCGATTTTTTGTTCTATAATTTATCGGACGAGCGCATAAAAAGCGCTCATGTGTCCGATACCATTGCAAAGCAATGGTTTTATAAAATCGCCGGACGCATGCGCATGCGCAAATCGCGGCTAAAAACGCCCGTCTGACTAAGACCTAAGAGTGGAGTCCACCCACTTGGCACACTAACAGCAATGGAAGACGGATCCAAGATAAGCTTGTCTGAGCAAAGAAAGGGAAATGTGATAAAATGATGGGGAAAGGGTCAGCAGGGTCATGGCTGCAATGTCCTGCAGTCAGCTCCATTGACTTAATCCGATGACAGGTTCTCTTTAATGGCATTTTATATATTCTTTATTTAGAAATGTGTTCTCTTTTTCTCAAAATATCATGGTAGACATTGTTAGGTCATATGAGGGAAATAACCATCCAAAACAAAATTGGAAATTAACATTTTGCATTGCTGAAGTGTAACATAAAATGCTTGGCCAAACCGACCAGATTCAATCTCGTCCAATGAACTAATCAGGAGGGGTAGAGTCACGTATGGGAGATGTAAGCACCTTAGTAGGTCCTGCAGTTTCACTTCTTCAACCCATTTAGGACCAGCCACTGTATATATACGGCGGCTGGTCCTGGGCTTAGAGGACCGC
This sequence comes from Eleutherodactylus coqui, assembly GCF_035609145.1. NCBI lineage: Eukaryota > Metazoa > Chordata > Amphibia > Anura > Eleutherodactylidae > Eleutherodactylus > Eleutherodactylus coqui. The sequence continues at coordinate 280,482,774 of NC_089838.1, forward strand.
CGATAGTAAAAATACAGCGGTGCTCTAAGTCTCCTGCCACTGCAATCAGTCAGAGCAGGAACGGGTTATCAGCTGTTAGTGACAGCTGATAACCCGGAGCAGAAGGCAGGAGGGGTTTTTAACCCTTCATGCCTTCTGCTTCCCCAATATACAGTGCTCAATGAGCACTGTCTGGGCAAAGTGAAAGTAAGAAGTACTTTCACTACGGGAGCCTCGGGGGGTCATGTGACCTCCCGGGATTCCCTGCTACGCAGAGCTGGAGGGTCAGACTAGACCCTGGCAGTTCTGCAAGTGACTAATGTCACTAGAGGGGTTGCTTTCCCCTGTAATTAGGGCTCCTATGGACGCCCTAACTATAGTGGGAAAGTGTCAAATAAAGTTTAAAAAAATGTGAATGTCCCCCAGAGGTCTTACATGACGTCATGGGGGACATAGATAGTAAAAAACACAATTACATACATAAGTAAAACAAAACAACAGAATAAAACAACAATACATACATAAGAAAGAGAATAACACAAAGCAGACGCCAACAAAAACCGTCACCGTATGCGCCCTATAAACCAAAACCGTACATACTATATATCAAAATGTCCAAAACAAATAGAGGAACCCATTTCCATACTTTATTTTAGTGTAAATATAAAAATAATTTTTTAAAAAACTATAAATGTTAAAAAAATCATTTTTTTTAGCATTTTACCCCCAATAAAACTAAAAAACAGGAGAAAAAAGGCAGTGAAAAAGATATTAAAAAAATAATCCTATATGTCACGGAAAAAAAAAACGCAGCAAAAATAATTTTGGTAGCTAAAGGAAAAAAAATGGAGCAGTAAAACCGCCACATGGGTAAAATCCCTAAAAAGTGTCTGGTCCTTAAGGTACAAATCAACCTGGTCCTTAAGGGGTTAAGCATTGAAAGGTGGACCCTAGTAAGATAGAATCCGCCTTCTGCTTCTTTATTTCTAACTTGTGATTTACTTAAACCTATCCAGGAACCTGAACTTTCCCCTACTGTAAGACCCCTGTTCTTATTCTAAAAGCAACTGGTTGTGAGTAAGGGGCAACAGAGACCTAGAAAGATTTGGGGGAGGAGGAAGGATAAGGGGTAAGGCTGAGGAAAGAGAGAAGAAGAAGAGAGAGAAAAAAGGGGGGGGGGAGTTCCTACCTAATGAAGGGTAAGATGTGAGGGAGGGAAGATTACATATAGCCACAACTCCAGCGATGTGACCAAGCTTTACTGGAATAATGCTAATCCCCTTGCTACCAAGAGTTCCCTCTGGCCCTTTTGTGTAATTAGAAGTTGTAAGCATTACAGTATACCATTGTGTCTTGAAATTCAAATCTTTAATGACATTTAACAACATCACATAAGAATGCTTGGAAGAAGTGTTAAAAGAGTAGAAAGATTAGAAAACGTCATCCTTGATACTAACCTTAGTGGGGAAATGCAATAGTCAATACTATGAAGACTATGAATGGATGGTATAATGTGAGAAGTCAAAGCTATGATAATGTTTTTGAAGTTTCCAGTCTACCCTGTTGTACTTTGCAGGTGTATTTTATATTAATTTTCTCTCTTCATTAATCTTTGACCAATGTCTGCATCTTTTCTTGATGTTGGCTTTCTTTACGTGCCTCCCCATTTGGGAATTTTCAAGAGATTGATAAAGCTAGAAGACAATTAATGTCCAGAACAACATATGCAAGGCTAACTCATTTAATACATTTTTTTTATTTGATAGTAGCATATTTTAAGGAGAGGGATTTGCAATGCAAATTTTTGAATTGTCCCTTCTTTGTTTGCATACAAATGGACCAGGATATGCTTTCCCCTCTGTACCCGTTGCATGACTTCTGGGCAAATTAATCTTCTTTTTATTTCCTAAGGCCTTAGTCAGACGGGCGATTTTTCGCGCGATTTGCGGATCGCATGACGGATGCGCATCCGCAAATCGCGTGACCGGTGCGCGCAAGTCGCCCCGCAAATCGCCCGAAAATCTGCTCCTAGCCACGTTTCATTAGAAATGGGCCGGAGCTGTCCAGTGCATTGCATTCAATGGAGACGGCAATACAGCCGTCTCCATTGAAAGCAATGCGCTGCGGGCGAGCCCGGGATGAATTGTCGGTAAGGGCTTAAATATATAAGCCCTTACCTGCAATTCATCCTAAAATGTGTAAAAATAAAAAAAAAATTGTATACTCACCTTCTGCCGGCAGCCGGAGCTCCGCACGGCCGTCCTGCAGTGGGTGTGAAGGGTGTGTGAGTCAGACCTGCCCCCTGATTGGCTCAGCGCTGAGAGGCAGCAGTCACTCACCCATTCATGAATTCATGAATGGATGTGAGTCAGACCTGCCCCTGATTGGCTCAGCGCTGAGAGGCAGCAGTCACTCACCCATTCATGAATTCATGAATGGGTGTGTGAGTGTTTTCAGCCTCTGATTGGTCAGGGCTGTGACCAATCAGAGGCAGATCATTCAGCAGGCGGGGATTTTAAAGCCCCGCCGGCTAAATAGTGCCAAGAAGCAGTTCAGGAGAACTGACAGCGGCCGCGGCTGGACTCTGGCTGCAGCGGAAAGGTGAGTATACAATTTTTTTTTATTTTAACACATTTTAGGATGAATTGCAGGGAAGGGCTTATATATTTAACCCCTTACCGACAATTCACCCCACGCACGCCGGCAGCCCATTGCTTTCAATGGAGCGGCTGTATTGCCGCTCCATTGAATTCAATGGGCAAACATCGTTCTTCTCTGCCACAGCTGTTACAGCTGTGGCAGAGAAGAATGATTTGTCTTCTATATGTTCTCAATGGGGTCGGCGCTGCTGCCGCCGGCCCCATTGAGCGCATATACAGAAGAGAACAGGAATCGCAGATCGCAGATAGGTGCGATCTGCGATTTTTTTGTTCTATAATTTATCGGACGAGCGCATAAAAAGCGCTCATGTGTCCGATACCATTGCAAAGCAATGGTTTTAAAAAATCGCCGGACACATGCGCATGCGCAAATCGCGTCTAAAAATGCCCGTCTGACTAAGGCCTAACAAAGCAAAAGCAAAGGAGATGGGACCAATCAGTGCTGGAATGCCTCACCAAAATCTCTGGACTCTCTAACATATGGGCTGTCTATATGCTATGCGGCTCTTGGTTTTTGGGACTCTCCTAAGACTTAACATTGACCGATTACAGGTATGTTCCATAGTATAAATAAAAAAGTTAAAAATGTGTTTGCCCAAAGCTGATAATTTTTGATATTTTGTTTCCTGTTGATATTTTCATTTGGAGTCGTGTTGATGAAGCCAGTGGTGATTTATAGTTCTGAGTGTATTCTCCATAGTGTTTCCAAATTTTCACTGATATTCGGGTTTCCATATAATATATTGCTTCTGATTCCCAGCAGAATATGAACTACTGCTATGCAGGCCTAATTTCTGACTATGTCAGGGATGCATAATTTAGAGAAGAACAATGTAAGAACTTATGAAAGACAGGTGGATACAAAATACTAATAACATATCCTACAATGAAATATTCAATGGAAGAAGAAATGAACAAAGTGATTTATTTGAAGACAATTTCCTGGATTCTTTATTATTGCACATCCGAGATATTTACAAGGGTGGTTTCACAGTGCATTTTGGGGCATGGATTGGCTAGGAAAGCTCCTGTTATATAGTACATCAAACGTATCTTATAGCCTCCCATCCACATGATGCAGGCCACTTGCCTCTGTTAGGCTGATACGAGACGGTGCTGATAAGTCCTTGGCTTTGACCAAAAAAAAATTACAAACATCAATGAAATTTCATGATTATTCTACAAAGTCTTTTGGCAGCAAACTAAGTGTCACTCATTGCAATTGCTGTAGAAATGGGGGCAAACTTGGTTCCCTTGAAGTTTTCCTTCAAATTAAAAACAGATGATAGTCCGAGGGTGCCAGAACATGGAAATAAGAAGGATGATCCAGCACCTATAAGCCCAGGTCAGCCAGTTTACTCTGGGTGATGGCCGCAGTGTAGGATGAGGCATTGATGTGTAAGAACACGCCACCTTGGGTCAACATGTTGTGCCTTTTAGACTTAAGTGCCTCCTTTAGTTTATCTAAAAGTGTTGTGCAATTCACGGCCCATGTGAATGGACTCTTAGTCAAACATCTGTGTGGCTTATATGAGACCTTCCTTTGATTGCTAATCCCAGCTTGTCAGTAACCATATTTTATCCTTTCTTTTAAAATTCAAATTTAGGGGGAGATTTATGAAACTGACTAAGGCTGCATTCACACGAACGTATATCGGCTCGGTTTTCACGCCGAGCCGATATACATCGTCCTCATCTGCAGAGGGGGGAGGATCGAAGAGCCAGGAGCAGGAACTGAGCTCCTGCCCCCTCTCTGCCTCCTCTCCACCTCCTCTCCGCCCCTCTGCACTATTTGCAATGGGGAGAGGCGGGACGGGGGTGGGGCTAAGTTTTGAGAATTAGCCCCGCCCCATCCCACCTCTCCCTATTGCAAATAGTGCAGAGGGGCAGAGAGGGGGCGGGAGCTCTGTTCCTGCTCCTGGCTCTTCCATCCTCCCCCCCCCCCCCTGCAGATGAGGACGACGTATATAGGCTCGGCGTGAAAACCGAGCCAATATACGTTCGTGGGAATGCAGCCCCCAATAAATTCTGTCTTAATTGCCCATAGTAACCAATCAAAGTGCAACTTTCATTTTGCACTCTACTCTGATTGGCTCTATAAAGCAACTAAGACAGTTTTTCTTTTAGACCGTTTCATAAATCTGCCCCTTGGTGTTTCATAATACAGCCACAACCCCAAGAGGTTTGCAAGCTCGCAATAACATCATGTATTTTTGTTAGCCATTAAAGGTATCATATCTACAAGATTACTTGGCTTCTCTTACTGGGAACAATCACATTTTGCTCTACTGGCTAACACCGTACCGAACCTTTTTCATTATACCGCCATTGTCCACCAGGACTATAAAAAATGCACTCTTTCCATTTATTCAGATAATAGCCAGCTCTAATCATCACTTGTGGATGCTTGTTCTTCAAGAGGGAAGAATAACTAATAACTCCATAAGTAGGGTGTAGCTTTAGGGGGTGCCAGTGTAGTAAGACAGAATAGGGACAGTATTTTGTGGGGTCTGGTTCCCTTGTCTCACAGTGACGAATACTGTGTGAGTCACTCCCCAAATGGCTATACCACAGTGAAATATTGAAGTGATTGTAAAAGGGCTGGTTTCTGCTTCCTGATGTAGTGGTATTGTGTAATGCAAACTCCCATGAAGGAAATATTCCATATAGGATGGGAAAAACAATTCAATTCTCGTTTACTTTTTCCAAAAGTGTAATGGTTCAATATCTAGCTGATGAAGGCGCAATTCTTTATAATACAATCTAATCAAAGTTCAGTCCAGATGGTGGTAGCTACACTGCCCACTACTTTGCTGCCTGGTACTACCTGTCTTGGGTTTCTCACCATGGTCCTGGAGTTTGCAGCCCTCTCTATAAACTATGTGCTCATCGAGAGCCCACAATTTTAAATTTGGTTGTGAGTCACTGATCTTTAAATCAGCTGAACATATTTACACTAGACTGATACTTCTTTGTAACTGCAGTAACTTTTATAAACTGGGTTGTTTTATCCCTCACTGAACTATACTCTGTTTATAGGGGTTGTCCAGTTGTAAAAATAGTAATGGCCTATGTGCAGAATCAACCATTAATAATAAATCAGCAGGGGACTGCCACACAGGAACCCCACCAATCAGCTGTTCCCCAGGCCAGCATGCCCACACACTGAACTGATTTCTGCATGAAGCAGACAGCTCTATTCCCACTGTAGTGGACAGGCGTGGTATTACATGTAAAGTTTCTAGTGAAGTTAATGGCCTGCAATACCAAATGGGGCCACTGCAGTGGGAATGGAGCTGTCTGCTTCCTGCAGAAATCAGCTTTGTGCATGAGAGCACCATCAAACAGTAATCCGTTGTAGTCCCAGGCAGCAAGTTTCCGCAGATCTGCTATAGATAGTTAACAACCTGTACAACCCCTTCAAGCCACCACCTTCAAGGCGCAAGACTGTGATAAGGCGCATGATACATTTAAAGGCACATACGCAAGTCTCCTAGAGATCTTAATTTTCCCATGTAGTAACAGTTCTTGGTCACTACTCCAAGGAACGTGGATTCTGGTACCTAAGGGTACATAAAGTCCTTTCTCTTATAAAGAAGTTGCCATTATTATACTGTAAATGATATATGGTAGGTGGGTGTCTTTGTTTCAGATTTTGCAGCGGGACCCTCTAGCTTTATGTTATGCGTCTCCTCAAAAACTTTACTTTTTACTGTTATTGATCAGAAACCGTTAAAGGGGTTGTCCCGCGGCAGCAAGTGAGGTTATACACTTCTGTATGGCCATATTAATGCACTTTGTAATATACATTGTGCATTAAATATGAGCCATACAGAAGTTATACACTTACCCCCTCCGGTGTTGGCGTCCCCGTCTCCATGGCGACAAACAAACTTCTCTGGTCGCAGAAACAGTCGCACTTGCTCACAGAGGATTCTTCTCCTAGATGGTCCGGGATCACGAGCTGCATCCTGGCTCCTCCCCCTTCTCAGCGTCATCGAGTAGCTCTGTCCCGTCACATGGTGCCGATCAGCCAATGAGGTGGCTGGAATCGGCAGTGGAACGCAGACAGCAGAAGAACATCCACGGTGCACCATGGGAGAAGACCAGCGGCAGCCATCTTGGACAGAAGATTTTTTAAAGTTGCTGAACGGGGATTCAGGTAAGGGAATTTTTTTTTTTTTTACTAACACATGTCAGCGGTTTTCCTTTGCAGGTAGTGGGGGACTGGGCAAAAAAAAAATAATTATCTTTCGGCGTGGGACAACCCCTTTAATCTTGACAGATGTAAGAGTCATCCAGAAGGGGGCAAATATTCACCCAACTGTAAATTCTCAAATATTAAAACTAGGAGTGGTTGCTGTTGCTTTGTATAAAAGGTAGCAGCAATTTTCTGTTTTTTATTTATATTCATTTTGCTTTTTTATTATACATTGACCTTGATTATTCTAGATTTCATGTTTTGGACTTTGAAGTTGTCTTTCATCTAAAGTGTCAGAATTAGAATACTAAATAATTATATAACACACATAATATACACTATAAAAGCAACTAGAAAGCTAATGGAACATGCTGCATTTATTTGATAAAACGTTATTAAAACCCTAGCCTGTAAGTAATTGCATCTATAAAATCACTATGATATGGTTTGCATATAGTTCAGTCTATACTCTTGTTTTCTGTATGAGGAGCACATGCCTCTGGCCATACTGTATTTATTTGGTGGAGGTTACAATTGTTCATCATTGACAATCAAACTTCAGTACAAATTACAGTATTTTTTCATTGAAACCATTGTAGTCTAGGCACTAGAGTGGAGAATGAAATTGCTCAATTTCCCCCCATGCCTGTAGTTGAGATATATGCACTGTGATATGCTGTTATATACACTATCACAAAGAGTGGATTATTTAGAATGTAGACATTGACTATATCTGTACATTTATAGGTATAGATGTGACAACTAGACATTTGTCAGTCGTGTTCCTGACATAAAATAGAGGAGAGACAAAAAGACACATCACCGAGTATCAAAGTTCCTGATGCAGAATAACATACTGTGTTTTCGGTTGCTATTCATGTTGAATAGCATGAGAAATAATGGGTGGTATTATAAAGATTAAGCTGTGAAAATGGCCTCTTATAGTCATTGACTTAAATGCACTCTAAATGAAATCATGCGCAATTTGACACTTTGTGAGACTAACGCTGCATCAATGGATAGCAGTTTTGTGTGGCAAGCTTCCCAGTCAATAGAGAGGTGCCTTGTTGGCCTAAATTGATAGAATAGGTCCAGGTTTGTTCCATAAAGTCCTAGGAACGTTAGCAGAACTATGGAGAGAGGTTTTAGATGGTGCCTGATTGCTCATCTCATCCATTAGCTATAATTTCAGCCTAGAGATTTTAGGTACACTATCCGACCAAAAGCAATTGGACGCCTAAGCAAGAATTAAAAACTGTATTTATTTATATATGTCAACACTTGGTTGGGCTCCTTTAGCCCTAATGACATTGGATACTCTTCGTGACATACTTTCTACTAATCTCTGAGGCATCTTGAGAGAACTCACCAGATGTTTGCAGGATGAATTGAGGGAAATGCTAGATAAAGTGTATCAGCCTGTCTACAATGATGGAAGGAGTGTTGTCACTGGACAGTTGCGCAATGGAAAAACATTCTATGGAGTGATGAGTTGCACTACTCCATCTTCAAATTAGATGGACGCACCTGAGTGTGGAGGATGCCCAGGAAAGGCATTTCGCAAGAGTGTACTGTGCCAACAGATAAGTATGGTGGGGGGTTTATTATGGTCTGGGGATGTTTTACATGGCATGGTTGTAGTGGCAAGAACCATGAACACAGAGGTGTATCTTGTCATTCTAGACAATCTGCTACTGACAATGTGGTAATAATCTGGGAATGGTCGGCAATACTTCCAGCAAGACAACCTGCCTTGTCACAAATCTAATGCTGTTTTACATTGGTTTGAGGATATGGACATTCCACGATTGGACAGGCGTACAGAGATTCCCAACCTAAACCCTACTTAACATCTTTGGGACCACCTGGGACATCAGGTATGGAAATTTGAACAGCATCCATCTTCTTTGAGAGAACTTGCCAGACCTTTGCAGGATGAATATAGGGAAATTCCAGCTGAAGTGTATCAGAGATTGGTAGAAAGTATAGCACGGAAAGTATATGATGTCATTAGGGCCAAAGGAGCCCCCACTAAGTATTATCATATTAAAATAAATAAATAACTACTTTTGATTCTTGCTCAGGTGTCTGATTACATTTGGTAGAATTGTGTAGTTGAGCTTTTACCATACACTTATTCCATTTTAGAATTGTGTGTTTACATAGCATGATCTATGTAAACTCTTGGGCCCTATAAACCATGATATTTTTCATACAAGTGATCACAGGGAGTAGGGTTCATAGTGCAAACTGTACTTCAGGGTACTTCACTGTAAAAAAGTTAGCTGGTTTGGATAAGAACTTTCGAATTACTTTTCCACTATGTATAATCCACACTCACTTGATGAAACAAATGCTAAATATAAACTACCTGCTGTTTCAATCCACAGCAACTCTTGAGTTTGAGTGCCTGGTCACGTGACCCTCTTCTCCTCTGTTTCTTTGTCTTCTGGTGACACATAGTTCCATTGAGAGCACATGGCTACTGGTCATGCCTGAGAAAGATGTTTCATCGCTTTCATCAGAAAGGAGGGCCAGATGTTCCCCTCAGCTGTTGTCACTGACAGAGTTTTGCCAAGATTTTCTCTACCATTGTGCATGTGTGGCATCAGCATCAGGGTGAGCAACTTCCAGAGTTGACAAAGCTGCAAGAGGATATTGCGGCAAGTGACTAACTATGAGTGAGGTCAACCTCCATCTCGGTACTGAGTGTAGTCACTAATAAGGACTGAATTGGTGTAACAAGCCTGTTTTGTATATACAGATTGCAGCATATAACATCTAAAGGGATATCACTTGCAGGGCACAGATAGAGACCAAACAGGGTAAGTCAATGCAAGCCCTTAGTGTAAGAATCCCAAGTACAGTTAATCATACTGGTAACTAAGGAGTGTTAACTTTTCTCTGGGAGACTATATATCATAACATGTGAGCCAGAGACGTAACATGAAGCTCCTAGGCCCAATGGACCACCAACTATAACGCTTTATTCATAGAATGTATCAAGTGGGGTACCACAAGGCTCGGTCCTAAGCCCAGTGGTGTTCAACATTTTTATAAATGATCTGGTGGAGGGAATTGATGGGAAACTGATCAAATTTGCCAATGAAACAAAGATAGGAGGGATATCTAACACTAGGGAAGAGAGAGAAAATATTCAAAAAGATCTAGAAAAGCTTGAACAGTGTGCGGCGACTATCAGAATGGTATTTAACAAGGAGAAATGCAAAGTCCTACATCTGGGGATGAAAAATGAAAGAAGCACATACAGAATGGGAGGAATTGGGCTAACAAGCAGCACATGCGAAAAAGACTTGGGTATACTAAAAGATCATAGACTGAGCATGAGTCAACAATGTGATGCAGCAGCTGAAAGGTCAAACACAATTCTAGGATGTTTTAGGAGAAGCATAGAGTCTAGATCACATGAGGTAATTATCCCCCCTCTACTCTGCCTTAGTCAGACCTCATCTGATATACTTTGTCCATTTCTGGGCACCCCATTTAAAAAAAAAGACATTGACAAACTGGAGTAAGTTCAGAAAAGAGTTACCAAGATGGTGAGCAGTCTACAAGCCATGTCCTATGAGGAACGGTTAAAGGATCTGGGAATGTTTAGCTTGCAAAAAAGAAGACTGAGAGGAGACTTAATAGCTGTCTACAAATATTTAAAGGGCTGTCACAGTGCAGAGGGATCAGCCATATTCTCATTTGCACAAGGAAAGACTAGAAGCAATGGGATAAAACTGAATGGGAGGAAACACTAATTAGATATTAGAAAAAACTTTCTGACAGCGAGGGTGATCAATGAGTGGAACAGGTTGCCATGGGAGGTGGTGAATTCTCCTTCAATGAAAGTGTTCAAACAAAGGCTGGACAAATATCTGTCTGGGATGATTTAGTGAATCCTGCACTGAGCAGGTGGTTGGACCCGATGAGCCTGGAGGTCCCTTCCAGCTCTACCATTCTATGATTCTATAATAGTATTGGGCTCCTTATATGGAGAAGAGAAGCCTTTTGGACCTCCTAAGGCTCCTTCTCCTGGGTGTAACTGCATCCCCTGCATCCCCTGTATCTTCGCCAGTGCTGTGAACCATATAGTTTAGTGTTATAGTACAAACCCTTTGCAACATCTAATTAATACTGTGTTTCAAACACTATTGTTCTTTTACTAATTAAGTGAATATTGCCCATAGAACTGAGTAAGCGCAGATAGCGTTGAGTTACCATAGAGCGAAACTCAGATTGTTTGCTTATTTCCATTGCTTATTTACTCTCAAACCGGTACTGGATACATTTCAATGTTCTCTAATAAATTCTTTATATTGCTTGTGATTCCGTTGGCTCCATCATATCCTGAAACCTGCAATCCCCACCATAATGCGCAACAGTACCACAAAAGCATGTTATCTCTTACCCACAGGATAGGGGTAACTTGCTAATTTATAGAGGTCCAAAGGCTAAGCCTTAGACCCCCAACAATCCTGAGAACAAAGCTTCAGTACATCCAGGAATAAATGGAGTATTAGTTGTACATGTATGATGTTGCTCCACTCATTTTGTTAGGACTACCGGAGATAGCCGAGTGTTTGAACCTGACTCTCTCTGGTAGTCCCACTGAAATGAATGAAGCAGCAGCATGCACATGTGACTCATTCCTGAATGCACCAGACTTCCATTCAGGAGATCAGTGGGAGTCGCAGCGATCAGCCTTTCTCACTGATCAGAAGGTTGTCCTGCATAGTCTGGATAAGGAATACATTGCTTTAGTTGGCCAATCCTTTAGAGCAAATGTGTGATTTGCACAAAAAAACAATATTAAAATCCCCAGAAAACTGTAATCTTTTAATCACAACAGTGAGCATTTATTGCACTGGAGGACCATTGCAGAACACAGAAAGCTTGTTGTTTTACCTTATCTTTACCTTATATAGAAACCGCTTCATTTCCCCAGTGGTGGTGCTACAGATAAATGGAAAACTTATGCCAAGTTCACTCTTAGATTACAACTGGTCGCTGGAGCATTCAGGGAAGGGACACCCTCTGATCACCTTCGGGGGACCCTTCTAACAAGTTAACTACCTCTTTAAGAAAGCAGTACTATGGTCATTTACTTCCTTTTGTTCAATCTGATAGATTTTGTAAAGACCCCAAGTATACAAAAATGTATAGGTTGAAAAGTTAATCTGTAGTAACATCACCATAAAGTAAATTGTATCCTTTTATCTTCATTTATACAATGGGCTCAAAATCTTGTGCCTGTTAATTTCCTGATGTTTTCCAGACAATTTTGCTGATGACCTATTCTCAGGATAGGTCACCGATAGTTTACTGGCAGTGGCCCTGTGCTCGGAACCCCGATCAATCACCTGTTCGGGCACTGGGAAAACACAGTGTATAGAGTGGAGGAAGATCACTTCGACCCCCATGTAGTCGTCAATGCTGGTAATTATAGGCGCAGTTCTCATTGATTTTTATTGGAGTTGCCCCTGTAATTACCAACGCCACCCACTACACACATGTCGGAGTGATCTGCTTCCGCTCCCTACTCTGTGCGTTTTGCCGGTGACAGCGCGTGCCTGAAGATCTGACTATTTAGGGCCATGAGTGGCAGACCCCAGCCAATCAGTTATTGATGGCCTATCATTGGCTTCAACCTCTATGTGATTAGCTGATTGTTGGGGATTTAGAATGGTGGACCCTCACTGATCAACTATTGATGACCTATCCTGAGGATTGCTCATCGATAGTACATTTCCATATATCCCTTTAATGTTATTTTGAAATATCCTGCTTTGCTCTGATATGTAATAGTCTTGTAATGAGCTTATACTGTTTTTGTCATGATCGGCACCACTCGTCACAGTTTACATCACTTCAGCTTTAAGAATCCCAAACAATATTGAGCTGTTGATAGTATTTCATTTTCATTTCATTATCTGAGATGTAATTTTTCTCATCTAAATTCCATTCTAAAAAATATTCTTTTTTATTACCTTGTAAAAGTTTTATTACTAGCAAGTCAAAGATTGGCAATTTATGAAAATGCTCAATTAAATGTAGAATTTGAGCCATCTTACAGTTATTTCTAAAAAGGCTGAAAATATGAAAAATGCATACAGTGTAGTCAAAATGTTAACATATCTTTGTGTGTTTTACAATCCATACCCAAACCTCATTCTCATTTATGGAACATCTGGACTCTATAAAAATAAATAAATTGTAAAATGAATGATCTTATAGAGCTCTCCTCACTTGTCTGCTTTAGCAACTGCAGAACTTCTGCTGTCCGTAATATAGCAGTTCTGAAGCATTTTCTTAGGCGCCTATGTTGTTCTGTTGCTCTGTTATTCCTTCTGAAATGCATGGAGCGTTAGGGTAGGTTCGGACAAAGGGATGAGTGAACTTTTGAAAAGTTCAGTTCATCAGGTTTGATGAACTCTTGCAAGGTTTGTTTCATTCCAAATTAGTTTGAACCAAACCAGAAGTTCACTAAATTCCTAGAACTTTGTTATAACACTGTCAAGAGCCATTAAAGCTGTGTTCAGGATTAGTGTTGAGTGAACTGAACCAGTATAACCCCAATCACAGAAAATGGCCGTTACTTACTGAGTGAGGAATGCATATAGATGCCTCCTCCTCTCACCATGCAGGTAGCTGACTACCAAATGGAGGAGCCAATAACACCTGTGAGGGCACCGATAAAACAACCCCTCACACTGCCTCCTGATAATGAGGGGGGTGGCTGCTTGGTGTACACTCCCACACATAGTGGATACAGGGTGCCAGACCATTCTGATATATGTAGTTCACCATGCAGACCAGCAACCTATTAATAACGCCATGATAATTCGGCGGGTTGCCCTGCATATCCATCAGTGAACCACATTGGTACTACGACCCTGGGCTCCCCCTGGAGTCTTAAAGCCACACTGCATGTGAATGATAGATAATAAATGCAAGGCATTGGTTGGATGTTGGGCAAGATACATGAGCCCACTAACCACTTCATGGTTCCTTGCATTGTAGTGGGTCCCTACACTAGTATAAAGGCATCACAGAAGGGGAAATCAAGAATTAAAAACAATCACAGAAAATGGCCGTTACTTACTGGGTGAGGAGTGCATATAGATGCATCCTCTCACCATGCAGGTAGCTGACTACCAAATGGAGGAGCCAATAACACCTGTGCAGGACACCGATGAGACAGCCACTCACACTGCCTCCTGATAATGAGGGGGGGGTGGATGCTTGGTGTACACTCGCACACATAGTGGATACAGGGTGCCAGACCATTCTGATATATGTAGTTCACCATGCAGGCCAGCAACCTATTAATGACGCCATGATAATTCGTCGGGTTGCCCTGCATTTCCATCAGTGAACCACATTGGTACTGCCACCCTGGGCTCCCCCTGGAGTCTTAATGCCACACTGCATGTGAATGATAGATAATAAATGCAAGGCATTGGTTGGATGTTGGCCAAGATACATGAGCCCACTAGCCACTTCACGGTTCCTTGCGTTGTAGTGGGTCCCTACACTAATATAAATGCATCACAGAAGGGGAAATAAAAAATTAAAAACAATCACAGAAAATGGCCGCTAATTACTAAGTAAGGAGTGCATATAGATGCATCCTCCTCTCACCATGCAGGTAGCTGACTACCAAATGGAGGAGCCAATAACAACTGTGCAGGACACCGATAAGACAGCCAGTATAACTCCATTTCAAGTTGAATTTTGCTAAAAGCTCAGCTAAGGTTTGTGCCAAAATGACCTTTTATCAAAGTTTGACCTGAAACAGGGTTCCACTAGTTCATTTCATTCAACACTATTCACACATAATGGAATTCCTGCAAATGGCATGGAGCTTCACACAAATTCACAGGGAGATCTGTAGAGACAAAGCTGCACCAAATTGTACAGATTGTATAAAAATACAATCTATCCCGTTTGGTACAATGATTCTCTGGTCCTGCATACATCCAGCCTTAGATTGATGCCCACGTGTGTCACAGGGATGTAACTATAGAGGATGCAGAGGATGCTGTTGCTCCCAGGACCAGGAGCCTTAGGGGGCCCATAAGGCCTCTCTTCTCCATATAGGGAGCCCAGTACGATGAATAAAGCAGTATTATTGGGAGCCCTGTCACAAGTTTTGCATTGGGGCCAGGAGGTTTAAGATATGCCTCTAGACTGACAACATTTCTTTGCAGGAGGTGAAACCAGAGAAGAGTTGCCACAAAATTCTTTATTTTATACTTTGCATTTTTTTTCTCTCTTTGACTTTTGATGCAGATCCACAGACATTGGCGCTTATTTACTAACACTGTCGAAAAGTTAGACATTGCAAACTTAGACTAGAATGATAAATCACTGAATGATAAATCTGTCAAACTTTAAGACTTTCTAGTCTAAGTGTAGACCATCTATTAGTTGGCTTAGTTTACACAAAACATTATGCTAAAATTTTGGTGCAATTCGCAGCAATTTAGCGTAATTTTTTTAATGCAATTTAAGCCATGCCCCTTTTTAGTTGCACATGGTAGAAAAACTGTCTGAAAGTATCTAAAAACACATCATAAATGTCTATCATGCTTGCGCCATAAGTGTTCTGGCATTATTTGCCCAGAAGACTGTCATATTTGGAATAGTAAATAAGCCACACTGTGCACAAAAATCTAAAACAATTGAGTTATATTGCGAATTTTGACTTCCCAAGCACAGCAAATGCTTGACCAGTCCGCTTCCGAAATTGACATACTGAGGATTTAACAGTCTGCACCAAAGATCAATTTCGGATTCTGAGGATAGAAACCATTCATCAACTCTGTTTCTACATTCTGCTGTGGATTTTATGTTCGAAAATCTGGTCAGAGAATCCTCAGCAATTTCTCTACATGTGAACCTATTATTATCATTCTGATCATCAGTAATCACAATGTCAGATAGGAGCAATGGTAATCTCACATTGTTTGGCTATTGTCTTGATTATGATGTGACTGTCACAATTTTTCAATGGCTATCATGGCAAATATTTGTCCTGGGCACTGCCCCACAAACGTGAGAATGGCAGTTTTTATTTAACCAGTGCTACCCATTGGATTTATTCAATATATAATGCCTGATATTAAAGGGGTTGTCCCGCATTACATTATTGATGACTCATCCTCAGGATAGGCTACCAGTAGTGCCGCTAGGAACCTCTAGTGTTCAGCTATTTAAGGGGATAGTGTTGTACTGCACAGAGCTAATGTATTGCCATAAATACACAGCTCGGCTCCCACTGCAGTGGACCAGGTTGATATTACAGACAAAACTGGCATTAATTCAGTGGGGGTTTTGACTGTAATATCAATGTGAGCCACTGCAATGCAACCCCAGTGGACCCCTACCAATCTACTATTAATGACCTATATTGAGGATGAACTAGACAAGCCCTTTGTGATAAAAGTCTGATTAGTAGGGGTGTCATCATTGAGACCCCATTGATCCCAAGACTGGCAATCGCATTACCCTCTCTTCTTGTCACTGCAGTCACGCTGCACGCATCCGCAGTGATATGGAGATTGAATGGAGTCATAATTACACATACACAATGTATATCTAATCAATTCAATGTGACTGATGGAAATAGCTGATTATTTTGTGGCAGAACATAAAACGTCTTGGCATTGGTCAGTGTTAGGGTGGACACCCACGGGCGGTATTTTCTTTCTTGCGCTGCGAGAGCACATGAAAACTCTCGCCTCACAGTGCAAGAAAGACGCCGAAATACAACCGGCATATCGCCAGTGTTTTCAATGGGGCCAGCGGCAGCAGCGCTAGCCCCATTGAAAACATAGGGAGAATAGCACGGACTTCTGCCACAGTTGTCACAGCTGTGGCAGGAGTTTCCTTCATCCCCGCGGGGACCGCGGGGATGAGAGAATCCTCTGCCACAGCTGTGGCAGAAGTCCGCGGCATGCTATCCCATTGCTTCAATGGGATCGTACTGCTGCCGATTCCATTGAAAGCAGTGCTTTCTGGCAAGCCCCGCAGTATGATTATTGGGGAAGGGCTTGAAATATAAGCCCTTCCCTGATAATCATCAATAAGTGGTAAAAAAATAATTAAAAAAATTACTCACTTCTCCACCGCTCAGACGCATCCTCCGGCTGGTTCCCCGGTACTGCTGTCCAGCACTTTCAGCAGGCTGGGATTTAACCCTTTCCAATCCAATTTCTATCCTGGTTTTCCTAGGGGCTTACTCTTTTTCTGCCGTTATACAACGGCTCTATATGCTGGCTAAAGCCAGTACTGCATGAGGTGACACATTGGTTAGGCTCAGACAGCTTAGAGGCTGGCAACATACAGAAAGAGAACCCTGATGGATGTCTTCCAACATCGGAGCTGTACAGCCTTAAATCATAATGTCTTCAGAGGTCAGACAGTGGATTGGAAAGGGTTAAAAATTCCCGCCTCCTGAAAGGGCTGTGCTGATTGGCTGAGGGCTCAGCCAATAGCAGCTAGTGCTTAGCTATTGGCTGAGTGCTCAGCCCATGACAGATAGTCCTTAGCTATTTATTCATGAATAGAACTATCTTAGCTATCTTAGCGCCCTCAGAGGGGAGTAATTTTTTAAAATTTTTTTTACCACTTATTGATGATTATCGGGGAAGGGCTTATATTTCAAGCCCTTCCCCGATAATTATACTGCGGGGCTTGCCAGAAAGCACTGCTTTCAATGGGATCGGCAGCAGTACGATCCCATTGAAAGCAATGGGATAGCATGCCGTGGACTTCTGCCCCCGCGGGGATGAAAGAAACTCCTGCCACAGCTGTGGCAGAAGTCCGCGGCATTCTCCATTTCTTTTCAATGGGGCTAGCGCTGCTGCCGCTGGCCCCATTGAAAAGACTGGCGATATCCCGGCGTGATGACGTTTTTTTTCTCGCACTGCGCTGCGAGACTTTTCCTTTACTCTCGCAGCGCAGTGGAGAAAAAAACGCCAGTGGGTGTGAGCCCTTAGGATGCCATGAGTGGCGGCATCTTGACATAATATCCTGTACGCAGGAGTCAGTGCATGTACTAAGGAAGGATAATCCTCATCGTTCATTGATTGAATGTACACATTAGTGTATAGTTAGGCAGACCCCAGATCAGAGCTGTGGGAAGGTGCAGCATATTATAGGAGAGCATTGGCCGAATTACTTTCTAATGCATATGAGAATGGCTTAACTTTCTCCCTAGAGAAACAGTTGGGGAAAAGAAGAAAGGGGACACTAAATTTCAGCCTCTGATGCTATTGTCCACCGAAAGATAAACTGGCACCAGAGCTAACCAGTGACAACTTTACTCCCCAAACCTATGAATGTTCACCCGAACTGAATATTCATGTGTATGGGGGAGCTGGAGGAAACAGCTATTGCATGGACAATCATTTGTCCGATAGTTGTTGAAGGTGTCTGGGCAGCTTAACAGGGGTTTTAATTTTTAGGGGTATACACCAGTCACAGCAAGTAAAGTGAATTTATCTAGGATATGCCATCATTTTCTGATTGTGTCAATCTGACCCAGGCACCTCTGCAAATTTTAGAAAAAGAACAGTCGGCGGCCCTTTGGGCATTTTCTGTGCATTGCATCATCCAACTGATGTGTGGAGAACTGCAACTCTTTACTGGACTGTGTTGATACTGTGCAAAGGTGCAATCTTTCATTCCAACAATTAGTGGTGGCGGTGGGGGGGGGGGGGGGGGGTTACAGTAAAGCTAGAAATACGGTATGCCACCACTTGCCATGACGGAAGTGCCCATTTAATTGGTGTAATAATAACAATAATAATAATGTGCTCTGGTGACACACAGCTGGTCCTGTACTTTCTGGTATCTAAGCACAGACGGGAATGACAGTAGAAATGCAGTAATTCCAAATCATCCTTCATCTTATCAAATTCCATATGAAAAACATTAAGTGAGTAAGCCTATGAATGTGAATTTCTTTGCTACATCCCTAGAAAAATTAAAGAACTCCGAGATGGTTTCACTTCAAATGGTGTCGCATTGGTTTCCTGCATCTCGTCTATGAAAAATAATAAACATGATTACGTTCTTTTGAAACCACTGGTGCCTTTTTGTTTCCATTTTCCTAACTTCACAATAAACCTGGTAGATTATTACGGATAAAGAGCTTTGCATATTCCTACAGTTTTGAAATGAGCATAGAAAATCCATATAAGTCGGAGATACTCTGAATACCCAAGAGAGCCACGAGTAGATTATATCATGTTTTTTCTTTATACAGAATATACATTAAATTGATTACATATAAAAGAGACTTTTGCAGTGACAAACAAACACCGTGTTCCTGGAAAGAATATCTCTCCATTAAAAAAACAAAACTTAGCAATTTGGAGAACGCTATACTGTGGTTACACAACTTGCCTTCGGGGGACCCAGACTGGGCTGCTATTCTGGATTAGTTGTGTATATAAGACCTGTAACAGGAATGTCTTATGTATTTTATTGTAGCTTCATTAAAGGAAAATCACAGAGGTGAGAGAATTACTAAGGACATTATTCACTGAAAAGGAAGCTAGTCATGCGACACCTGATAGACTGCAGGCCAGGCACAATCACCGTAGACCCCAGTAGAATGTAGTGGGTCATACGATAATTTGGAGGAGCTACTTGTTCAATGCAGACTAATAATGCAAGCCACTCACTCAACCCGACCCAGATTGGGGAGGAGTGACTACAAACAAACACAGTCTGCACATGTGAACAGATACCAAAGACACCAACCACCAATAGGTGCGCCACACTATACAGGAGTGTGACAGAATTCTGACAGACACGTGGTGGCCTTGCCGTTGGCCCATCAGCTTATGTGTCTTGGCCAAAATGCAGAACTAACACCAGCATTTATCAGTATTTTTTGCATGCAGTTTGCTATACATTTGGGGGAGCCCAAGATGTCAGCCAGTTCGACCCACTGTGGAGATACAGGGTGATCCACTGCTTTTCAGTGAATAATAGCTTAAATAAAGGGGTTGTCCGAGTGTGGAATGATTCGTTAACCCCTTCAATTCGCGTTATTTAGTTTAGAAAAAAGACAGCTGAGGGACGAGCTAATAACTTTGTATAAATATATCACAGGAGAATACAGAGATCTCTTCCATCATCTATTTATATACAGGACTGTGACTATAACAAGGGGGTGCCCTCTACATCTAGAGGACAGAAGGTTTGTACAGCGACATAGAAGGGGGCTCTTTACCGTAAGAGCAGTGAGACTGTGGAACTCTCTGCCTGAGGATGTGGTGATGGTGAACTGCATAAAATAGTTTAAGAGGGCCTGGATGTCTTTCTTGAGCAATACAATATTATGTTATAGTCATTGAGTACTTAAAGGGGTTGTCCCGCGTCGAAACGTTTTTTGTTTTTTTTCAATAGGCCCCCCGTTCGGCGCGAGACAAACCCGATGCAGGGGTAAAAAAAAAACAAACGGATAGTACTTACCCGAATCCCCGCGCTGCGGCGACTTCTTACTTACCTTGCTAAGATGGCCGCCGGGATCTTCACCCACGGTGGACCGCAGGTCTTCTCCCATGGTGCACCGTGGGCTCTGTGCGTTCCATTGCCGATTCCAGCCTCCTGATTGGCTGGAATCGGCACACGTGATGGGGCGGAGCTACGAGGAGCAGCTCTCCGGCACGAGCGGCCCCATTCAGAAGGGAGAAGACCGGACTGCGCAAGCGCGTCTAATCGGGAGATTAGACGCTGAAATTAGACGGCACCATGGAAACGAGGACGCTAGTAACGGAGCAGGTAAGTGAATAACTTCTGTTTGGCTCATATTTAATGCACGATGTATATTACAAAGTGCATTAATATGGCCATACAGAAGTGTATACCCCCACTTGCTTTCGCGGGACAACCCCTTTAAGAAAGGTTGTAGATCCAGGTACTATTTTGATTGTCAGATTGGAGTTGGGAATTTTTTTTTTCAATTTAAAGGGGGAAAGTTGGCTTCTACCTCATTGGCTTTTTGCCTTCCTCTGGATCAACCATGGGAGATAATAGGCTTCACTGGATGAGCATACATGTTTTTTTGGCCTAACATACTATGTTACTAGGGGCACTCATAAATGAGGACTGACTGAATGTGTATAGTCTAGCTTTGCATAGACATCTTAGAATGTCTGTGCAGAGATCTGCCCTAGAGCCCTCCTACAGTGCAGGAGCTTCATGATCATTCTGTGTTGTGACAACTGAAAACACAGAGGTTTGCCTGGAGACCAATTAGCATCCTCTCCAGACATGTGATTGCTGTGACAGCCAGTCACAGCAACTGCAAGAGACTCACCCAAAATAGTTAAGATTATTTTAGAGATGGATAATCTGAGTCTGTAATGACCTCTAGTGCCTAGTTGAAAAAAATAGCATCCAGATATTGCCTCCTGTGTTCTGTGGTTGGATTGGCTGTTGGGAGATCACATATTTGGAGATTCTGGGGCCATATACAAAACTCTGTAGCTGCATACTGGGGAGAAGGACAGCACAGAGACTGAGTAGGACTGCTGTGGAACATGCACATGCAGTAGCAGCAGGGAACAGAGGCCCCAAAGAGGAGAGAAGCTTGACAAGCATACACAGTGGGAATGAGCAGAAGTGCTGAGAGAAGCCTCCTAGTGCTGGTATTATGGTCTGTAAGGGCAGACTCTGTAACATCCAGAGCTGCAGTGCAGCTGTCAATTGAGTTCAGAACTGTCAACAGAGGACACAAATCCAGTCCCAAATAAGGACATCAAGGATTGCATCCACATTGGGTCGTAAGTGAGGTCAGACTCAGTAAAAGCCAAATCATGTGCATATGAACTGTCATTGTTAGGGATTCAGCAGGCCTGCTAGCAGTGTATTACAACAAATACCAAATTCTGGGATACTAATAATTCAAAGGCTCAAATGCTTAGCAACAAACTGACTAGCACCGTGATCAAACATTGAATTATTGGACATTAGTGTTGGTGTTTTGAACTGTGCCTGATAAGTTGTGAGTATTGCCCTTAGGGATTGCGTTATGGTTCAATTGATGTTGTTTCAAGTGTGCTGCTAACATTCTAATTAACCTATGTGAAGTGTGAAAAGCTGTTCTTTCCTGTTACATATAACAGAACAGTGTTAAGCCTTAGTCAGTCAGAACTACATCATGGTACTGTGACAGTTATGTGTTTTCAAATTGTTTTCTAATTTGCATTATAGTTTTTGAACAATTATTTGTTTAAAATAAAAATTTCAATTTTTGCAATTCCATTTTCTAATTGTGTCACAGCATCACCCGCAATACAATCACAGTGGGAAAGCACTGCTGTGCCCCACCCCCTGTATCTTGAAGCTCAGGCATATCATTTTGCTGGCTCCCCTGCAGGTAGCACTGTGACCCAGCTGTCCCCAGACAGAAGAAGTCACAGAGCTTTGCCCAAAGACTCACAAAGATATATCAGTGTGGTCGCTGGGCATATGATTGCAATGACGGCAAGTCTCAGCAATCCTAGTAAAGTTTAATTCAAAATAAAAACTTTTTTAGTATAGTTTCTCACTTTCTCCCCTTCGCAGCCCATCAAGGAAGGGAGGGAGGTATTTACATTCATTACACACACAGTAAGGTCATGTTGACGAGGTGGAATCCAACGCAGATTTTTCTGAATGGATTCCGCATCTAAAAACCTGCAGCTAAGCTACGTATTTCTGCCATGTATTTTGTCATGGGTTTAGCTCTGTCAATGGGCAAAATGTGTGTGGAATTACCAACGCAATTTTGTGCTAATCTCGAATCACGTTGGAAATTCTGCATACAGATTTTGCCCATTTAAAGGGCTCAATGTGTGTGCTAATCTATGGCATAAATAGGCACCTTAGCTTAGCTAGGATATTGCTATTCATGAATGATAAGCTAAGGGCTATCTGTCATTGGCTGAGCGCTCAGCCAATAGCTAAGCACTAGCTGCTATTGGCTGAGCCCTTAGCCAATCAGCACAGCTCTTTCAGGAGGCGGGTTTTTTTAAATCCCCGCCTGCTGAGAGAGCTTAACAGCAGTACAGGGGAGCCAGCCGGAAGACATGTCTGAGCGCCGGAGAGGTGAGTATTTTTTTTTTTCACCACTTACTGATGATTATCTTGGAAGGGCTTATATTTCAAGCCCTTCCCTGATAATCATACTGCAGGGCTTGCCAGAAAGCAGTGCTTTCAATGGGATTGGCAGCAGTGCCGATCCCATTGAAAGCAATGGGATAGAATGCAGCGGACTTCTGCCCCAGCTGTCATAGCTGTGGCAGAAGTCTGCAGCATTCTCCCTATGTTTTTAATGGGGCTAGCACTGCTGCCGCTGGCCCCATTGAAAGCACTAGCGATATGCCGGTTCTATTCCGGCGTCTTTCTTGCGCTGCGAGGTGAGAATTTTCCTGTGCTCTCACAGCGCAAGAAAGAAAATATTGCCAGTGGGTGTCCACCCTAAAAGGGAGACTCTAAAATCCACAGGGCACTCCTTCATTTCTGTGGCCTGTGTTTGATTCATGCTGCACAGTAGGTCCACGTGTAGCATATTTTCAAAAACTGCAAATTCAGAGCAATAAATATTGAGATTTGTTTTTCTAATAACTCTAGCTCTGATGCAGGAAAAAATTGTTTTTTAATTGAAAATCTGCAAAAAAATTGGAATGTTTAAACTTTCCCCTTACTTGAAACACATGAATATATAAAGGAATTTTATATATCTTTTCAACTACTTTTTTCACCATTGTTGGTTTAATACCTTTTGGGGTGACTCCCTCCTGCTGCATCTCCTTATACCAAGGATATTCGGGGATCTTGCATATTCACCTATTTATTCTACAAGTCCACTAGGATCATCGGTGCAAGCGGGTGTTCCCCTACATTGTAGGGGCCCCGCTTTGCACCAGGTGAGTAAACCCTAAACCTGGTGCCTTCGCATCTTTGTGTGGTGGCGCAGATCTGTATTTATTTGTGAAACACCTGAAAGAATTTACAAACATCCTAAATATGGTTTGGAATACTTTAAGGGGTGCTTTTTTATATAATGGGGTGGTTTACAGGGGGCTTCTTATACATAGGCCCATCAAACCCACTTCATAACTGAAGTGGTCCCTGAAAAAATAGTTTGGGAATATTCTTTCAAATTTGAAAAATTCCTGCTTCAAAAAACAAAGGGGAAAGTTAAAAAATGATGCCAACATAATGTGAACATATGGAAAGTGTTATTTATTAACTATTTTGTATGGTGTGTACCTGTATTTCAAGCAGAAAATGTCAAATTTTGAAAAATGCTAATTTTTTTCAAATTTTCTCTAAATTCTGGATTTTTTTCTAAATAAACACCAAACATATCGACCAAAATTAACCATAGACCTAAAGTAAAATGTGCCATGAAAAAAACAATCTCAGACTTACTTGAATAAGTAATAGCATTGCTGCAGCATTGGATCGCTCTATGATATTATGAGTTTAGATCAGTAGACTAACATTCAGATCGGGACACAAAAATGCACCCATAATATGCTTATGTGAAACTGGCTATATAACAAAGGAATGTAGGTCTTGGTTCTGGTGCTGTATCTATGTACTACAATTTATTCTGGTATCTTATTTATGTAGTAAGCATGGTTCCGATACTGTTTTTATGGCATGAGTTTCATTCTCATTCCATATAATGGGGTTAGTTCTGGTGTCATATGTATGCTAGATAAACAGATTAAAGGTAGAAACACCCAATTCAGCTGTATACTGCCAAATATGCCCACCTATGGTGGCCATTAGTCACACAATATTGACAATAATTAGTGCCACCAATTAGGACATGTGACTGCTCCAACCAATCACTGGGTAAAAAAAGTTACTGCTATGGCTAGTGATAGGCTGCAGAAGTCGTACCCTGGTCAACAGCAACTAGGAAGGACAGAGTGGTTGTGAAGCAATTTTAGGTAATGGAAAACCCCTTTAACTGGCAATGTAGATCTGCAGGAACCAAGTTATATAGCCAGATTAGTTATAGGGGTTGTCCAGCACAGGTCATCAATATTAGATTGGCAGGGGTCTGTCTCCCTGGACCCCACCAATCAGCTATTTGCTGGGTCAAAGCACTTTTGTACTGAGTTGATTTCTGCAGGAGGCAGACAGCTCTGTTTTCACTGCAGTAGTCAGACGTGGTATTCCAGTCCACTCACTTCAACAGGAACCTTGCCTTTAATACCAAGCCTGGCCACTGCAGTAGGAATGGAGCTGTTTGCTTGCTGTAAAAATCAGCTCAGTGCACAAGTACGCCAGCTTAACAAACCGCTGACTGGAGGGAAACACCAGGGCGATAGACCCCTGCCAATTTAATAGAATAGGCCATCAATAATTTACAACCACACAACCTTTAAGACAACCAGACAACCAACAACTGAGATTTGAGAATGAGCAGCAGAATGAACACTTAGGGCACCATTACATGAGCACCATTAACACTCGGTTAATAGCGCTATTTGCCGGGCTTCAACCGTACTTGCAAGTTTAGTCCAGTAATTATTGGGTAAACCCTGTCGCTAGCATTCGTAAAATAGCACCCATAGTAATTAGAAACAAAAGTGCAAGGCAACAAAGCAGAGCTAAGGCAAAAGAAGGAATAGCAGAGCTGAATCAGATGTTGCCAATCATACACACTGACCAGAAGAATGACTGCAGATCAAGGCACTGGTCGTGATAGGAAGCCAGTAGGGCTGGCCACCCTCTCTCATGGCATATGGTCTGCTCACTTGCTGATCCTGTTTTCTGGATAATACTTTAGTAGTTTTCAATAATTCTTATGAAACTTCCATTTTTTTGCAATAGAATACCCGGTGAGCGGGTGAACAAAAGCGGGAAATTTGTCAAGGACTGATATTTTATGTCTAAAGGGCTCCACGGGCCACATGGACTGAACATTGCTTTCCTTTACGATATAAATATACAGGTCAACTCTCTGAATGGCAGAAACACACAGCAAGGAAGAAATGAACTGGAAATTACTTTGTTGTTTGGCTGCAGGCTTCCAAAGGTCCATTGAAAGAGGTTATACAGAAGTCACTCTTACCATTGTACACTGCTACCTGGCTTCACTAAGTATCATGATAACTATTCATTGACTAGAGCATTCTTGTACTCTGCACTGTGACACAATAAGGGGCTATCCACATCAAGTTTTTAATGTATGTTTAGCATATACTTAAAATTGCATATATTTGTATATTTTTTTTTTCATATAGGTTTAAAGTATATGTCTATTTTTTTAAGATAAACATTAAACAAACAGCCCTACAGTTCTATACATTTCTTTCTGTATTTACATTTAAAAAGTATACATTTTTCACTATAAAGTCTTTTTTCTTAAAGCGACTGGTGAGGATCCAGCGGTCATAGTGCACATTGGCACCAATGAACAAATTAGAGGTCAATGGAGGGCCCTCAAAAATGATTTAAGGGACCTACGATCCAAGTTTAGAGCGGTGACCTCCAGGGTAGTTTTCTCGGAAATACTGCCTGCATCATAAGCCACACTAGGAAGGCAGCAGGATCTTAGGGAGGTAAACAAGTGGCTCCGAAGTTGGTGTAAGAAGGAGGGGTTTGGCTTCCTGGAGAACTGGGCTGACTTTGCTGTTGGCCATAGGCTCTACCATAGGGACGGGCTGCATCTTAATGGGGAGGGTGCAGCTCTGCTGGGGGAGAAGATGGCTAGAAGGCTGGAGGAGTGTTTAAACTATGGACTGGGGGGAGGGCAAAAAGAAAAACAGTGGGGTAGACAGTGTAGATAGCGACTTGAAGCAAAGTGATGGGAATGTGGGTCGAGCAGGGGGCAGGGTTGGTACAGTTAGAACTGACAGAACAGCCAATAGTACCAATAGCAGCAAAATGAATTTAAAGAACAAAAGCAAACGTATAAATTGTATGACAACGAATGCAAGAAGTCTGATCGGCAAAGTGGGTGAGCTTGAAACAAGAATGACTGATGAATAGGGATGAGCGAGTATACTCGCTAAAGCACTACTCGTTCGAGTAATGTGCTTTAGACGAGTATCTCCCTGCTCATCCCTGAAGATTCGGGGGCTGCCGCGGAGCGGGAAGTGGCGGGGGAGAGGGGGGAGGAATGGAGGGAAGATCACTCTCTCCCTCTCTCCCGCCCGCTCTCCCTTGCTCCCCGCCGCAACTCACCTGTCAGCTGCGGCAGCTCCCGAATCTTCTGGGACGAGCAGGGAGATACTCGTCTAAAGCACATTACTTGAGCGAGTAGTGCTTTAGTGAGTATACTCGCTCATCCCTACTGATGAAAATTACAATATAGTTGGAATAACGGAAACATGGCTTGATGATAAGTGCGATTGGCTGGTGAATTTTCAGGGTTTCAATATCTTCAGAAGAGACTGTGGGGAACAGAAAGGGGGAGGGGTATGTATGTACGTTAAATCCTACTTAATGCCAAGGCTATGGGAGGCTATAGAGGCAGAAGATGAACACGTGGAATCTTTGTGGGTAGAAATTCAGGGAGAAAAAAATAGTGATAGGGTTTTTTTCTATAGACCACAGAAGAAACTGAAATCTTATTATTAAGGCAAATAGAAGAGATGTCAAACCGCAAACGAAGTAATTATCATGGGGGACTTTAATTATCCACGTGTAATATAGGAAAACGAAACCTGCAAATCTCATAAGGGTGATAAGTTCTTGAGAACAATTAAAGATAGCCACCTTACCCAACTTGTGCGGACGCCAACTAGAGGGAGGGCCACTCTGGATTGAGTATTAACTAACAAACTGGACCAAATAATAGGGGTGCAGGTTGTGGGACACTTGGGAAATAATGACCACAATATAATTAATTTTCAGCTGTCATTCAATAAGAAACCTTATCAGGGAGCGACAAAAAAACTAAACTTTAATAAAGTAAAATTTGATCAGCTCAGAACTACTAACGATAACATTAATTGGGACAACACCCTCAAAAATATCAGTACAGACGACAAATAGGAAATGTTTAAGAACATCCTATTCACCTTATGTGAGCAGTTCATACCCTTTAGAAAAAAAGAACTACAAGTAGAAAGAAACCAATGTGGCTTGACAAGACTTCAAGGGAGGCAATAAGCGAAAAAAATAAAGCGTTTAAACTACTAAAGCAAGAAGGCAGCGAAAAAGCATTAAAATCATGCAGGATAAAAAAAACAAAATATGTAAAGGAAAGATCAAAATTGCTAATGAGGAGGCCGAAAGACTGGTCGCAAAAGACAGAAAAAAAACCCCTAAACTATTCTTCAATTATATTAACAGCAAAAGGATTTGCTTTGAGAGCACTGGCCCTTTAACGAATAATGCAGGAAAAATTATAGAAGACAAATCTATTAAATGATATCTTTTGAAATGTATTCACGAACGAAAAGAAAAAGTCACACGAGATGCAGGGGAATAAAACAACCCCCCCCCCCCCCCCCCGCTAAATATTGCATACACAATTTTTTTTTCATTAAAACAGAGGAGGAAGTACAGAGCCAGTTAAAGAGGATTAAAATCGATAAATCGCTGGGCCCAGATGGAATACACCCAAGGGTTCTAAGGGAACTAAGTGATGTGATAGCGAGACCGCTATTTCTTATATTTATGGACACTATCAAGACCAGGGTTGTAACACTGGATTGGCGAATTGCCAATGTGGTTCCAATATGCAAAAAGGGGTCTAAAAGAGAACCTGGTAACTACAGGCCAGTAAGTCTAACTTCAATAACTGAAAAAATATTTAGGGGTTTCTGAGAGACGCCATCCTACAATACCTCAAGGAGAACAACAGTAAAACTCTTCATCAGCATGGGTTCATGAGCGGTGGATCATCTCAGATCAATCTGATCAGCTTCTAAGATGAAGTAAGTTCTAGGCTGGACCTGAGAGAGTCTACTGATCTCGAATATCTGGATTTCTCTAAAGCATTTGACACCATGCCACATGATAGGCTGATATATAACATAAGGCAGCTCGGACTGGGTGACAATGTATGTATCTGGGTAAAGAACTGGCTCAGAGACAGAAAGCAGAGGGTGGTAATAAATGGTTTGTACTCTAATTGGGCCACCATCGCTAGTGGGGTGCCACAGGGCTCAGTGCTAGGCCCCATTCTGTTCAACATATTTATCAACGACCTAATAGAGGGACTACACAGTAAAATATCAATATTTGCAGACGATACAAAATTATACAATATAATTTAATGCAATGGAGGACAAGCTACGGCTACAAACGGACCTAGATAAGCTGGGGGCTTGGGCAGAATATAACAAATGAAGTTCAGTGTTGATAAATGTAAGGTAATGCATATGGGCAGGAGAAACAGATGTCACCAATATACACTAAATGGGGTACAGCTATGGAAAAGTGATATGGGAAAAGACCTTGGTGTACTAGTGGATTGTAGACTAAACTGGAGTAACCAATGCCAGTCAGCTGCTGAAAAAGCTAATAAAGTCTTGGGGTGCATTAAAAGAGGTATAGGGGCAAGGGGTGAGAACATTATCCTCCCACTATATAAGGCACTTGGCAGGCCTCACATGGAATACTGCGCACAGTTCTGGTCACCGGTGCTCAGGAAAGATGTTACAGTGCTTGAGGTGGTTCAAAGAAGGGCAACTAAATTAATAAATGGAATGAAGGGACTGGAATACACAGAGAGGCTATCAAAATTGGGATTATTCACACTGGAAAAAGGACAGTTAAGGGGCAATCAAATAACTATGTATAAATACATTTATACATATAAATGTATATAAACAATATAAGGATCTCTTCCATGATCTGTTTATACCCAGGACTGTGACGGTAACAAGAGGGCATCCTCTACGTCTAGAAGAAAGCAGGTTTCATCACCAACACAGCAAGGGCTTCTTTACTGTAAGAGCAGTGAGACTGTGGAACTCTCTGCCTGAGGATGTGGTGATGGCAAAATCCATAGAGGAGTTTAAGAGGGGACTAGATGTCTTTCTAGAGTGCTATGATATTACAGGATATAGAAATTAGGTGGCCATTGAGGTTGTTGATCCGGGTCTTGGAGTGAGGCCTAGCGGCGCAGGAGAAGCCGGGACCTCGATTTCTGCGCTGGACCAGAAGTACGCTGCTAACGGGAGCCCGGCCTGCCGCGATCAAGGAGCAGCTGTCGGGGACTCCCTGGGAGAACCCCTACATAAGGTTGGACTAGGGGGTGCCTGGGCTGGGAAGCACAAAGCAGCACAACGGCTGCAGCCTCTTCAGCAGCCTAAGAGAGGAGAGAGGGGAGAGGGCCCACACTGAAGGGCAGAAGGGGAGCTCAGAGGAGGCCTATCTGCACAATGCAAGAAATATCTACCAGAAATAAGGCATACAACAGGCTTGTACTGACGGGCTGACCATTATAACATCTTTCACAGCCCCTCCATCTCACACTGCTCCCGCCTTACCCCGATAGACTTGATCACAATTGTATAACTGCTACCATTACCAGCTCCCCCCCCCCCCTCCCACACACACACACACACACACACACACAGGCCTCAAACCTCATGGATTCTATTCTATGTCATAAAAGGAGCGAAGCCTAAGCTGAGCTAGGAGTGAGGAACTCTGCTCCCTACCTTTACTACTGCACCAAGAGCGCAACTGTATGGACTGTTATAGCGGTCCAGCAACTTTCACAGGCCTTGCCTGACTTTTTCCGGAGTCCCTGCAACGGAGCTCCAACTAGCTATTTTACCACCTGCGCCGTACTTCCATCTCCCCTCACCGCAACTATACGATTTCAGACTCTCATCCAGTCGATTGAGTGCCTCCAGTAGCCACGCTAGGCCACAGTGCTTGATGGCCCCCTGAAAAAGGAAGCACCGCCGGAAGGGCCCCATGGTGTGATTACAATTAAGCAAATAATTGCGCATTATGGGAAAAACTAGCAGAGACAAGAGCAGTGACATTCTGAGCACACCCCAACCTGTGAAGGGGCAATCTGACATGCAAAGGTTCCTCAAAGAAAGAGTTTCCAGATCACCCCACCCCACCAGCAAGAAGACGTTGAACCTAACAGCAACGACATCTCAGGGCGTAGAGAGAGATGAGGAGGCCTCGTCGGACAGGGAGGATGATGAGCAAATCTCTAAGAGCTTTATGAGAGACTTGATCACTAGGGCGCTGGGTCCGATTATGTCGAACCTCTCTGAAATTAAAGAGGAAATGAGATCCATGGGGAAGAGAATCGATCACCTTGAATCCTCCTCAGCCAATATCATTACACATTCGACAGAACTAGCGCAAGCAGTCAGAGACCATCATTTCCAGTTGAACTGTACTCTGATTATGCAAGAAGACCTTGAAAATCGCAACAGGCATAATAATGTAAGGATTAAAGGCCTTCCAGAGACATGGGCGCTAGAAGCTCTGCCCAAGATAGCCACAGAACTATTTGCTCTCCTCCTGCGCCCTGAAAGAGCCTCTCATGTCTCCAAGAACGTATTCACTGAGCTCTGAGATCTCCACCCTTTGGGTCTGACCCCCCAAGGGATGTAATTTGCCAGCTCCTAGCGTTCCCGGACACCCTGGCAATACTGGAAGTGGCCAGAAATAAAAAAGAATTGCAATATGACGGCGTGACCATACAATTCTATCAAGATCTTGCCCTGACAACACTAACCAAACACCGCATGATGCGGCCCCTGCTCGAGGTCTTGAGAGCTAAGGACATCAAATACACCTGGCTATTCCCCTTTGGCCTGGGAATAAATCTCAGAGGCCGGAGAATCAACATTCGCTCCCCAGAGGACCTACAAAAATGCTGGCACCATCTCGAAAAGGAACCGATCGACATACCTTGCTGGCTCCCATTGCCTGAACTCCCTAATTTCCCCCAGTTGCCCTCCGCTGAGGCCGGGCAGCTATTGGGGTACTCCAAATCCCCTAAAGGGAGGAAGAAGAAAAACAAAGAGGGAGCCCTATACGAGGACACTTGAAGAGCTAAACAACTTAATCGGTTGAAACATGAAACCTTTGAAGTGATGTTTGCCATTATATGCCTCAATCGTTCGATATTCTCTCGATACCTCAATGTTTCAATTTCAATTGTTCGTTAGAATGCATCTATTTTCCCATACGGAATCATGCTGTGATGGGGCCTGACCGCTCAGGCCAGGTCTAACTTCCAAGTTTATTGTTATTAACTGTAATTCTAAACCCTTCGGGCAGAAGGGCCATATGAGTTCTGTTTAGTCGCAGCTTGTATCCCCCCCTTTGAGGCGAGGTTGTGCAACCTGCAACTAGACAGATACCTTATTTACTAATTTGTTCCTCTTATATCCTTCTTCCTTTGAGCTCTTCACTCCGCTCAAAGTTCTACTCCTTTCAAAGTTACTCCTCCTTTTTTCCGCGCTCTCCCTCCCTCTTTCTCTCACTCTTTCTCTATCCCCCCCTTCCACCTTCCCCCTTCTAATCACACCTCTTCCCCCCTGTCACTGGGGTCGACTATTTGAGGCTTCATTGGTTGGCTCAAACTCTTAAATACTCGGAGCTTGATTCCTCACTCTTTCTCTCCCCTTGATTGGTATTACAGGCTCTAACCCCTGTCTGCGTGACCTGCATCGCTATGGGTTCCATCCGTTTTACGTCATTCAACATCCGAGGTCTGAACTCACCTGCTAAGAGACACACCTCCCTAAAAAATGTAAAACTAAAATACTATTGCTGAAGGAGACACATTTTAAAAATGATAGACACTGGAGGAACTGACAAGCTGGTCAAGAGGCTCTCATGATAGTTTCCTCCAGATCTGGAGTCCCTGGAGGGAGTTGAGACAAAAGACTTAGCACCAAGAAAACTTCTTCCACTGGATTCAGGAACGTAGGGCGTAATCCCCCCACTCAGGGTATTAGATGCAAGTTAGTCCCTTTGGCAGCAGGATGCGTGTCTGGACCTCGGGCGTTGAACACGGATGTTGAACCCCTCTCTGTGAATGGAACTTCTACTACCAGGGTAAGGGCGTGAGTGACTCCATAGGGCCATCGTCTCATGCCCCCCACCCCTCCTACTCTCCTCGCTTTCTTCATTTCCCCCCCCCCCCTCTTTCCTTCCTCTCTACTCATTCCTTTCAGCTTGATTTCACTTAATCTCCCTCCCTCTGAGGGAATTTTCCTCCATACGGCATGTTTGGCGCTGGAATAGTAGCACGGAGACTGTTTCTTTCCTTCTCTAAGCATCTATATGAGTCTTCCTAGATAATGGAAACAATATAGTTACTATAATGTGAGACTTCATCTGCCTCCATAGTTATATGTTAGAAAACTGTTCGTCTCTGTCAATCTATGTAATGTGGAAATTATTCTGAAAAATCTAATAAAAACTTGATTTAAAAAAAAAATAATAAAAAAAAAATAAATATATATGAACCCCATTCTTTTGAATGGGATCCCAGACATGAGCAATTGTTACCACCATGGCGCCTCTATGTGATGTGGAAACAAAATCATGGCACGTCCTGTCTTGTGCGTGCTCTCGCATCGCACCGCCTATTGTTTTCAATGGGACCTGCGGCAGCATTGCAGCATGTGCAAAGTGCATGCATTGCGAGCTCTCCCATTGAAAACAACAGGAGAAACTGTACCGTTCATCTCTGGACCCAGTTGCAACCCCTGTAGCCACAATTATTACTCCACTGGAAGAATCTAACTTCATTGATACATAAGAAATATCTAATATTATACAGTAAATGGCTTGTGGTAGGCAGTGTTATAGTTTTTTGCATTGAAGCCCAGGAACTTCAAGTTGGTCCTCTGATTTACATCACTCAATCAGCTCTGTATGTGCCAATTAACAATAGCCAATCTCCCTTAAGCCTAAGCTCACAGATAAAAACAAGGAAAGTAGGATACCAATTGATGTGGTCCACTAGGAAAGTGTCTGTGAGCTTAGCCCCAAGAGAAATACATTCCCGAGTTACCCATCTCTCCCAGGTTAAGATTAGACCACCTGGTATTAGCGTTAGGACTAGAGATGAGCGAGCACCAAAATGCTTGGGTGCTCGTTACTTGAGCCGAACTTTTCGCGATGCTCGAGGGTTCGTTTCGAGTAACGAACCCCATTGAAGTCAATGGGCGACCCGAGCATTTTTGTATATCGCCGATGCTCGCTAAGGTTTTCATTTGTGAAAATCTGGGAAATTCAAGAAAGTGATGGGAATGACAGAGAAACGGATAAGGCAGGCGAGGGGCTACATGTTGGGCTGCATCTCAAGTTCCCAGGTCCCACTATTAAGCCACAATAGCGGAAAGAGTGCCCCCCCTCCCAACAATTTTTACTTCTCAAAAACACTCATTAGCAAGGCATACCTTAGCTAAGCACCACACTACCTCCAACAAAGCACAATCACTGCCTGCATGACACTCCGCTGCCACTTCTCCTGGGTTACATGCTGCCCAACCCCCCCCCCCCCTCGCATGACCCAGTGTCCACAGCGCACACCAAAATGTCCCCGCGCAGCCTTCAGCTGCCCTCATGCCACACGCTGGCCTTATAGTCACACCACCCTCATGTCTATTTATAAGTGCATCTGCCATGAGGAGGAACCGGAGGCACACACTGCAGAGGGTTGGCAGGGCCAGGCAGCGGCCTTCTTTAAAAGGGGCGGGGCGATGGCCCACAATGCTGTACAGAAGCAATGAGAAATCCAATCCTGTGCCACCTCCATCAGGAGCTGCACACTTAGGCATAGCAATGGGGAACCCATGTGCCACACACTATTCATTCTGTCAAGGTATCTGCATGCACCAGTCAGACCGGGGTTTTTTATAAATAGTCACAAGGAGGTACAACTCCACAATGGGAATTCCGTGTGCACCCACAGCATGGGTGGCTCCCTGGAACCCACCGGCTGTACATAAATGTATCCCATTGCAGTGCCCTGGACAGCAGAGCTAACGTCAAATTAAATGCAGGTGGGCTTCGGCCCACACTGCATGCCCCAGTCAGACTGGGGTTTTTTTATAAGTAGACACAGGCAGGTACAACTCCCTATTGTGAAGTCCGTGTGGACCGACAGCATGGGTGGCTCCCTGGAACCCACCGGCGGTACATAAATAAATCCCATTGCAGTGCCCAGCACAGCTGAGGTAACGTCACGTTTAATGCAGGTGGGCTTCGGCCTACACTGCATGCCCCAGTCAGACTGGGGTTCTTCATAAGCGGACACATGCAGTTACAACTCCGTGTGGACCGACAGCATGGGTGGGTCCCAGGAAGCCACCGGCGGTACATAAATATATCCCATTGCAGTGCCCTGGACAGCAAAGCTAACGTCAGATTACATGCAGGTGGGCTTCAGCCCACACTGCATGCCCCAACCTGACCGGGGTTTTTAATTCATAGACACAGGCAGGTACAAATCCCCAATGTGAAGTCCCTGTGGACCCACAGCATGGGTGGCTCCCTGGAACCCACCGGCGGTACATAAATAAATCCCATTGCAGTGCCCAGCACAGCTGAGGTAACGTCAGGTTTAATACAGGTGGGCTTCGGGCCACACTGCATGCCCCAGTGTGACTGGGGTTCTTTATAAGTAGACACATGCAGTTACAACTACGTGTGGACCGACAACATAGGTGGGTCCCAGGAAGCCACCGGCGGTACATAAATGTATCCCATTGCAGTGCCCAGCACAGCTGAGGTAAAGTCCGATTAAATGCAGGTGGTCTTCGGCCCACACTGCATGCCCCAGTCTGACCGGGGTTTTTAATAGATAGACACTGGCAGGTACAAATCCCTAATGTGAAGTCCCTGTGGACCCACAGCATGAGTGGCTACCTGGAACCCATCGGCGATACATAAATGTATCCCATTGCAGTGCCCTGCTCAGCAGAGCTAACGTCACATACAATACAGGTGTGCTTCAGCCCACAGTGCATGCCCCAGTCAGAGTGGTAATATTTACCTTAACAGTAACCGCGTTGGTGGGAATGTGGTGGCGATTGCGGACCTACTAGCGCGGTTTTATTTAGTTGGTTTTCGGAATGTGGCCAGAATTAAGTGGCCCGTGGCGGGGGCTCTCTTGTTGTGTCGGTAAAGGTGAAATTCTTGGACTGCCACCAGACGGACCAATGCAAAGGTATTTGCCAAGAATGTTTTCATTGTTGGAGGAGGAGGGGGATGTTTTTGAGGCACTATGTGTCCTCTCCACGTGTCCGTGGTTATATGCACCTTAACAGTAACCACGTTGGTGGGAAATGGCCTCGCCACCATCATGTCTTTGGGAAGCCTCCGTTTCCGCACCCCAGTGACATAGCATTAGCAGCGGTATAGGCAGAGCCCAGAATTAGTAACATTTCAGCCGTAGCATTAGGGACAGGCCGCAGTAACATATCACTAGCAGCATTATAGGGAGAGCACAGTATTAGTTCCATTTCAGTAGTAGTAGCAGTCCAGACACGCCCCAGTAACAATTCCGAAGCAGCAGTATAGGGGGAGCACAATATTAGTTCCATTTCAGTAGTAGTAGCAGTCAAGACAGGCCACAGTAACATTCCCGTTGCAGCAGTTTAGGGAGATAACAGTCTCACATTTCAGGAGTTGCAGTATAGACAAGGCTCCAGTTACATTTATGTAGCAAAAGTGTAGGCCAACCCCACACACCTTGCTGTAGTATGAGTGCAGGCGAAGCCCATAAAAATTACTAGGATTACACTGTAGGCGAGGGCCCAAAAAAATTGGTGTACCAACAGTACTAATGTACCTCAGAAAAATTGCCCATGCCCAACCAAGAGGGCAGGTGAAACCCATTAATCACTTTGGTTAATGTGGCTTAATTAATTTGTAACTAGACCTGTAGGCAGCCCAGTTAAAATAAAAATTGGTTCAGGTGCAAGTTCCAACGCTTTAATGAGAATTGAAACGTATAAACATTGTTTACAAAAGTAATATGACTGAGCCTTGTGGGCCTAAGAAAAATTGCGCGTTCGGCGTGATTACGTGAGGTTTCAGGAGGAGGAGCAGGAGGAGGAGGATGAATATAATACACAGATTGATGAAGCTAAAAGGTCCCCGTTTTTGATGGTGATAGAGAACGATGCTTCCATCGCGGGTGCAGCCTACGTATTGTTTAGGTACCGCTGCTGTCCGCTGGTGGAGAAGAGAAGTCTGGGGAAATCCAGGCTTTGTTCATCTTTATGAGTATAAGCCTGTCGGCACTGTCAGTTGACAGGCGGGTACGCTTATCCGTGATGATTCCCACAGCCGCACTAAACACCCTCTCTGACAAGTCGCTAGCCGCAGGACAAGCAAGCACCTCCAGGGCATACAGCCGAGTTCAGGACACGTGTCCAGCTTCGACACCCAGTAGTTGTAGGGAGCAGAGGCGTCACGGAGGACGGTCGTGCGATCGGCTACATACTCCCTCACCATCCTTTTACAGTGCTCCCGCCAACTCAGCCTTGACGGGGGACCGGTGACACAGTCTTGCTGGGGAGCCATAAAGCTGGCAAAGGCCTTGGAGAGTGTTCCCCTGCTCCGCTGTACATGCTGCCGGATCTCCGTGCCTCCCCTGCTACCTGGCCCTCGGAACTGCACCTTCTGCCACTAGCGCTGTCGGATGGGAATTTTACCATCAGTTTGTCCGCCAGGGTCCTGTGGTATAGCATCACTCTCGAACCTCTTTCCTCTTCGGGTATGAGAGTGGAAAGGTTCTCCTTATACCGTGGGTCGAGCAGTGTGTACACCCAGTAATCCGTAGTGGCAAGAATGCGTGTAACGTGAGGGTCACGAGAAAGGCATCCTAACATGAAGTCAGCCATGTGTGCCAGGGTACCTGTACGCAACACATGACTGTCCTCACTAGGAAGATCACTTTCAGGATCCTCCTCCTCCTCCTCCTCAGGCCATACAAGGCCTGAAAGGATGACAGGCAAGCAGCATGGGTACCCTCAGCAGTGGGCCAAGCTGTCTCTTCCCCCTACTCCTCATGCTCCTCCCCCTCCTCCTCCTCAACGTGCTGAGATATAGACATGAGGGTGCTCTGACTATCCAGCGACATACTGTCTTCCCCTGCCTCCGTTTCCGAGCGCAAAGCGTCTGCCTTTATGCTTTGCAGGGAACTTCTCAAGAGGCATAGCAGAGGAATGGTGACGCTAATGATTGCATCATACCCGCTCACCATCTGGGTAGACTCCTCAAAGTTTCCAAGGACCTGGCAGATGTCTGCCAACCAGGCCCACTCTTCTGTAAAGAATTGAGGAGGCTGACTCCCACTACGCCGCCCATGTTGGAGTTGGCATTCCACTATAGCTCTACGCTGCTCATAGAGCATGGCCAACATGTGGAGCGTAGAGTTCCACCATGTGGGCACGTCGCACAGCAGTCGGTGCACTGGCAGATTAAACCGATGTTGCAGGGTCCGCAGGGTGGCAGCGTCCGTCTTGGACTTGCGGAAATGTGCGCTGAGCCGGCGCACCTTTCCGAGCAGGTCTGACAAGCGTGGGTAGCTTTTCAGAAAGCGCTGAACCACCAAATTAAAGACGTGGGCCAGGCATGGCATGTGCGTGAGGCTGCCGAGCTGCAGAGCTGCCACCACATTACGGTCGTTGTCACACACGACCATGCCCAGTTGGAGGCTCAGCGGCAAAAGCCAGTGATCGGTCTGCTTTGTCAGACCCTGCAGCAGTTCGTGGGCCGTGTGCCTCTTCTCTCCTAAGCTGAGCAGTTTCAGCACGGCCTGCTGACGCTTGCCCACCTCTGTGCTGCCACGCCGCGCAACACCGACTGCTGGCGACGCGCTGCTGCTGACACATCTTGATTGCGAGACAGAGGTTGCGTAGGAGGAGGAGGAGGGTGGTTTGGTGGAGGAAGCATACACCGCCGCAGATACCAGCACGGAGCTGGGGCACGCAATTCGGGGGGTGGGTAGGACGTGAGCGGTCCCAGGCTCTGACTCGGTCCCAGCCTCCACTAAATTCACCCAATGTGCCGTCAGGGAGATATAGTGGCCCTGCCCGCCTGTGCTTGTCCACGTGTCCGTTGTTAAGTGGACCTTGGCAGTAACCGCGCTGGTGAGGGCGCGTACATTGTTGCGGGAGACGTGGTCGTGCAGGGCTGGGACGGCACATCGGGAAAAGTACTGGCGACTGGGAACCGAGTAGCGCGGGGCTGCCGCCGCCATCATGTTTTTGAAAGCCTCCGTTTCCACAACCCTATACGGCAGCATCTCCAGGCTGATCAATTTGGCTATGTGCACGTTTAACACTTGAGCGTGCGGGTGCGTGGCGGCGTACTTGCGCTTGCGCTCAAACAGTTGCGCTAGCGACGGCTGGACGCTGCGCTGAGAGACATTGCTGGATGGGGCCGAGGACAGCGGAGGTAAGGGTGTGGGTGCAGGCCGGGAGACGGTCATGCCTGTGTCGTGAGAGGCAGGTTGGGGCACAGGGGGAGAGGCAGTGGTGTAAACCGGAGGCGGTGAACGGCCTTCGTCCCACCTTGTGGGGTGCTTGGCCATCATATGTCTGCGCATGCTGGTGAGGCTGGTGGTGGTGGCTCCATGACTGATCTTGGCGCGACAAAGGTTGCACACCACAGTTCGTCGGTCGTCTGCACTCTCAGTGAAAAACTGCCACACTTTTGAGCACCTTGGCCTCTGCAGGGTGGCATGGCGCGAGGGGCGCTTTGGGAAAAACAGTTGGTGGATTATTCGGTCTAGCCCTGCCTCTACCCCTGGCCACCGCACTGCCTCTTCCAACCTGCCCTGCTGCTGCACTTGCCTCCCCCTCTGAAGACCTGTCCTCAGTAGGCTTAGCAAACCAGGTGGGGTCAGTCACCTCATCGTCCAGCTGCTCTTCCTCCGAATCCTCTGTGCGCTCCTCCCTCGGACTTACTGAAATTACTACTACCTGACTGATAGACAACTGTGTCTCATCGTCATCGTCCTCCTCACCCACTGAAAGCTCTTGAGACAGTTGCCGGAAGTCCCCAGCCTCATCCCCCGGACCCCGGGAACTTTCCAAAGGTTGGGCATCGGTCAAGACAAACTACTCCGGTGGGAGAGGAACCATTGCTGCCCATTCTGGGCAGGGGCCCGAGAACAGTTCCTGGGAGTTGCCTGCTCCTCAGAATGTCTCATTGCAATGGAGTGAGAAGGCTTGGAGGAAGGAGGAGCAGCAATCAGAGGATTCAGAGTTCCAGCAGTGGACGGCGTAGAAGTCTGGGTGGTCGATAGATTGCTGGATGCACTTTCTGCCATCCACGACAGGACCTGCTCACACTGCTCAGTCTCTAATAAAGGTCTGCCGCGTGGACCCATTAATTGTGAGATGAATCTGGGGACACCAGAAACTTGCCTCTCTCCTAATCCCGCAGCATTCAGCTGCGATACACCTGGATCAGGAGCTCGGCCTGTGCCCACACCCTGACTTGGGCCTCGGCGTCCTCACCCACGTCCACGTCCTCTAGGCCTACCCCTACCCCTCAGCATGGTGTATTACGAGTAGAGCAGAAACAGAACGCTGTAATTAAATGTGCCGCTTATTGGCCTGTGGTTGGAGGCTGACTTCACTTACGGAACGCACAGCAGAGCCAGGAAACAATTTTGTGCAAGTCTGTAGTAAGACGTAGGTGCGTATGACTGAGCTAGTGGAATTCACAGCGCAGAAGCAGTCAAGTGGCCAAAGGCCAGTGGTAGGCCTTAAGTATTTTGCTTCTATTTTTTTAAATGGTGAGCTTAAACACCAGACAGACTCTGTATGCAGCGTATATTATGTATACTGTTTCCCTCTGGCGCTATGACGGCGATGATGTAACAGGCACAGCAGAGCCTGGAAACAATTTTGCGGCCTGCTGTAACGCTTAGCTGGGTATTAAATATGACTACTACTCCCAGCAGTCACGCAGTACACTGAAGACGGTCACAGGCAGTCCAAATATAGTTTTTTTCCTCAATTTTTTTGAAAAAGCCCACTGCCTATATATCTGTTTCACCTTTCCCACTGTCCCTGTCTCACCAGTACTGCCCCTATACTCTGCAAAATGACTGCAGACTGAGGACACTATGGTCTGCACGCGCGATATACAAAAAAAAAAATTGTGCAACACTGCTAAAAGCAGCCTCAACAGTACTGCACACGGTCAGATGTGGCCCTAAGAAGGACCGTTGGGGTCCTTAAAGACTAAAATAACACCTAACACTCTCCCTATAGCAGCAGCAGCATCAGCAGCACTTTCCCTGATATCTGTCAGCATGCATCTGTGGCGAGCCGCGGGCGGGGCAGATTTTAATACTCGGGTGTCATCTGATCTCCCCAGCCACTCACTGCAGGGGGGTGGTATAGGGCTGCAACGTCACAGGAGGAAGTTGTAATGCCTTCCCTGTCTTTCTATTGGCCAGAAAAGCGCGCAAATGTCTCAGAGAAGAAAGTGAAAGTAACTCGAACATCGCGTGGTACTCGTCTCGAGTAACGAGCATCTCGCACATCCTAATACTCGAATGAGCATCAAGCTCGGACGAGTACGCTCGCTCATCTCTAGTTAGGACTCATCTGAAAGCATGGTCACCTGGACGTTGGTAGATGGGCCAATATGATTTGATCAAATTATATACCAAGAACCTTGCATTATTTAATGTGGTGAGTGTATGTACTGTAGTTATGTATATTTCTGATAAAATATGTATCTTGAGTCCTATTGCCACTTTTTGGTTTCTGCTGCTATTGTATGTTGCAGCCCTGGTTTAACGTGCACCTATAGATTTCTATTGGGAAGTGCTGACTTTTTTTTATTTTTCATTGTACGACAAATATAAACTAGACGTCAGCTTCTCAACAAGCTACCTTATCAACACTTTATTGCTGTAACCTTCAATTCTCGCTCATCTTCTTAAAATAACTATAGGTTGAACATGAAGAGTGAAAAAAACATACTACTTATTATTCTACAGCTGGCAACTCCCGGGAGCGCAAAACAAGGCAGATTTAGTGATTACACTGGGCCCGCTCCTCTCCCAGTAATAGAAATTATTGGAAGATGATTCATTAGTTTGAACAAAGTCAATTCTGTTCTACAAAAGAGGAATCATCCTTCCCACGGAGGGACTATTTGCCAGCTTTTTCTTTTTTTTTCATTCAAACCATATGGTAATTTCAACCTACGATTATGATTTTCTGTTAACTCTTCTCGCAAAACAAATGCACATTGTGTTTGATATGTAGTGTTAGCAATTGTGTACAGAAACGAGGAGGAATTTATAT
Organism: Eleutherodactylus coqui; assembly: GCF_035609145.1. Classification (NCBI taxonomy): domain Eukaryota; kingdom Metazoa; phylum Chordata; class Amphibia; order Anura; family Eleutherodactylidae; genus Eleutherodactylus; species Eleutherodactylus coqui. Next base: position 280,524,887 of record NC_089838.1, read on the forward strand.
AGAACCTGCTTAGAATGTAGTTAGTTTAGCTGTATTAGAGTTGAGCTTTCTAAAATAACTGGGTTAAGAAGAGTTAAAGTGGTTGTTTCGCCAAAACGACCCATGCCACCATATACAATATATAAAAAATACAAGTAAAATAAAAAATCTTGTTATTTGTATAGCGTCAACTTATTCCGCAGCGCTTTCAGGTAATTTATTTATTATGTCCCCACCAAGCTGGATAGTCATTTTACCGACTTCAGAAGGAGGGAAGGCTGAGTCAGCCTGGAGCCGACTACCTGAACCAAGCGGGGATTGAACTTGCAACCTTCAGGTCATGAGCGAGAGCTTAGGTATATATATAATTCAGTATTTTATATATTTTTGTTAAATAGACTTTTTGATGGACTTAATATTTTCGAGAATCTCTTTTGGCCTTTATATGGTTTGAAAATAACCAAATATCCAATTCTTGTGTCTAGCAGGGAATTCTGAGCATAAAAAGTAGGAAAGAAAACACAGTCATCTGTTAGTCTGTTAAACTTCTAAAAGGCAGTGGCCACTATTGACTATGGCATCTAAGGGGGTTAAAAGGCTATGGAGCTCCCTATACGGGTTAAACAGTTATTACATCCAGCTCCCGCTGGGCATGGCCTCAGCTCCTAAGTAATATTGCTCACCTTGACCGGTCAGGTGATAAAATCATCATGATATTTTCAAAAATCAAATTGGGTTAGTCTAAAACTATTTTTCGTGAAAATCGTGGGAAAATCAAATTTCCCATAATGTGTGCTACAGAGGTCAGCATGCAGCCAATCAGCAGCCAGGGAGCTTTACTGATGTCACCAAATGTGTCCTCCATCTTGCATATGGACAGCAGTTTAATTAGACATCACATGACCTAGCCAAACATAACATAGGCACAGTGTAACCAGTGTAATGGTAAGTTAGGCACAGGACAGAGAAGCTGCCTTATGTTTATATGCCTATATAACACATGATCTGTTGTTAGGGACAGATATTCTACAAAGGATATATTGCTGCTTGTGTTAATGCTTGTATACCAGCAGGGAACTCAAATGGAGGGAGGAGAGAAAGAAGCTGCATCATGTTTATATGCCTATATGAAACATGGTCTGTACATTAGGATAGGGACTATTTCTGCTTCTGTCAATATATATAGCAGCAAAGCAGGCAGACAAAATACGCTTTGGCATGAGGAATATTGTAGCTCTCTGTGGCCTCAGACATTGTTCAAAGTCTCCAGTCCGGTCACTATGAATTATTTGCAGACTGTACAGAGCTACCAGTGGAGTTTGGGAGATTCAGTTACACTGCGCCAAATAGGGACAGCTCACAAAGATACAAGCTATACTTTCTGTTCTCGCATACGGTGCCTCCCAGGAATTGCCAATTATATTGATGGTGGAGCTTTTTTTGTTTATCTAAGGGCGCCCACCCACTGGCGATTTTTTTTCCCTGCGAAATTCGCAGCGTTTTTTTCTCTGCAGGGGTCTATGGGACTTGTAATGTTAAAATCGCGATCGCGCAAAATCGCGATTTCGCGGTAAATTGCGATTTTGCGCGATCGCGATTTTAACATTACAAGTCCCATAGACCCCTGCAGAGAAAAAAAATGCTGCGAATTTCGCAGGGAAAAAAAAAAATCGCCAGTGGGTGGGCGCCCTAAAACAAAAAGAAAAGCAATTAGGAAAACAGGAAAAACTGTGTATTTCAACAGACTCAGACGTCATCCAAAGTCACCAGTTCGGCCACCACAAATTATTTGCAATCCATACATATCTAGCTGTGGTTTTCTGCAAGCTAAGAAATTAACTAAGTTACATAAAACTACACTAAAAAGTGAACCCGAAAAAAGCTAAAAGAAAAAGCTAAATAAAAAAACAAACATGAAGAAAGCAAGGGTGAGATGTGTCGGTGGTGGTGGAGGTAGTAGAGGATGAACCAAGTTGGCACTTCAAGCGGCTTCCATTGAAGTAACAGCTCTATGTACTGCAGGAGGCAAGGCAAGCCTTTTGCCATTTGTTAGAAGTGGTTCTACCTATGTGTTATATCTGCAGCACGCAGAACAGGTCATAGAATGGATTACACAGCATGCCACTACATCCTCTTCATCCCAGTCACAGGCACACAGCAATCAGTGCATACCAGCCATGAGCATCCCCCTCTACTTCACCCTGTGCCAAATTACCCACAACCTCCGAAGCAGTCCACATGGATTAGTATAAGGAGCTGTTTGATTATTCAGTGTCAGGGATGTCAATGGGCAGTCCAAACAACCAGAGGGAGAAGACCAAGACACTGAATGCATTAATGCACAACCATTTTTTCCTCTGGAGAGGAAGATGAGGGTGAATCAGTGCATGTATACAGTCCTCCACAGGCAATGTCTACTTATGGGGATGTGATAATGGAGGTGCCAGCTCACTGTGCTCACTGTGACACAGAGTCCACTCAGGAGGAGAAGGACGACAAAGAGGAAGAGGAGGTGGAAGATGAAAAGGTGCTTGACCCAACACAGACAGAAATGGAGAGTTATGATAGCAGCTCACAGAAATGCAGGATGGGTGGACATTGCATGGCAGCACCATGCACAGATAGGGAGTAGGCTGTTGCAGACAAACATAAGGCTTGTATATACACCCTCAGGTATTACTAACTTCAGCCTCATCCTGGTCCCTCTTCCGCTGCTTCTTCCTCCATCTCCCTTCTTGTTCATGCAGTGGGCTCTGAGCACAGAGAGGCAGTTTTGTATAGGGACAGTAGTACGCGTAATTCAGGCCTCTCCTCTGCAAATGACGATCGGGCTACAGGCTTCATAGTCAGGAGTGGGAAATATAGAGCAAATGTTGAGCTGTCACCATCACCACCAGCTTCACCAACATTGACATCTACTCCTACTTTTTAGTGTGTCCTAGATCATCGCTCAGCTGTGGTAACATAAAAATATACCACCACAACCATCCTTGAGCACAGAGCCTGAATGCAAACATTGCAAAGTTGCTTGGAATGAACATACAGCCTCTCAGGCTAAATGACACAGATGCCTTGTGCAACATAATGTTCCATGCTAACCCACAGTAGCAGATGCCCAGGCGCCATTTTTTTGCCTAAAATGCCATCCCTGCCCTGCACCGACATGTGAGTGATAACATGTTCCTGGTGTTAAAGAATGCTGTCAGTAGCAGGATGCACCTGAACATGAATACGCGTTCCAGCGAGCATGGGCATGGGTGTTAAATATACTTAAAACCACACTGAGTCAATGTCCTGCAGGTGGGACAAGAAGGCAAAAGTGGCATAAAACCAAAATGTTTCATGGTAAGAGTTGTGGGTCATTCATCCTTTCCTGTACTCTCCTCTCCCACAACTCCTCCTTCTCTTCCTCTAACTCTTCAGTTCGCTTTTCAACAGCCTCCTTTTAGGCACATATATCTGTATATGAAAAAAATCTGACCTGGCGCATGTGTCATATGGCTAGGGAAGCACAGCCACATTGTTGACAGCTCTGCAGGCTTAGGCTGACACATAGCTGACCCTGTACAATGTGAAGCCAGGCAAGTTTTTTGTGTGACAATGAGCCAACCTACTGGCAGTCCTTTGCCTAGGCAATCTCATACACACACCATGCCTGGCCTATGTGACGAACCTGGTAGAGCAGTACTTCCTAATCTATTAGCCAGGTTTACATGCAATGCTGTAAAAAACCAGGAAACTGTGCTCACACCTTTGGCATTCACACCCAGCTACTTCTTGTCTGGCAGAGAAGCAGCAACAGTTCAGGATACAACCCAACCATCTCATCTATGATGTGCCTACTTGGTGGAATTTCATGTTGCACATGTTGCTTTTATGCTGCAGTTCTTGCAGAAGGATTGCCACATAGCCAACATCAAAACATTTGATCATTACTGGATGACCACCCTCCTTGATTCCGCTACAATGCCAAAATGACAACTCTCATTCCAGAAGTAGAGAGAGCCCTGAAAATGCAGCACTAGCAGGACAAACTGGTAAGCAGCTTGAGCACAGCATTTTCCCATAGCTGCAGGGATGCATCTGCAATAGTTTGCGGCTCATGTCAGACAAGAAGGAATCAACTGGTGGCAGGGGAAATCCTCTCTCAGTATGTATGATTGATGTGCCCTGTACAGCAACACAGATCAGACATCCTTACATTAATAGTTCCGCTTGACAGCCTACTGTAACATTTCCCTGACTTGGATGACTACAGCAAAGGTCATCTATCGTGTTTCTCCGAAAATAAGGCACTGCCATATTAATTTTTGCCTCAAAAGAGGCACAGTGTCCTATTTTCGGGGGGAAGGGGGGGTCTAATAATACTCACTTACCGCCAGCATTCTGGTCCTCGCACTGGCTTCTGTTGCTGCTGCAGGCTGCCGTGTCCTCCTTTAAGGTGACAGAGCAGTTCTTCCTGGAAGGGAGGCTTGAATGACCCCGCCTCCAGGAAGCTAATGCTCTGATTGGTTAATTGAGTGCTGCGTTGACTAATTAGAGCTGGTGCATAATTAACCAATCACAGCCATTCAATGACATCATTAAATAGCTGTGATTGGTTAATCCAGTGCCAGCTTTCATTGGATGACACGGCACTGGATTAATCAATCAGAGCATTAGCTGCCTGGAGGCGGGGTATTCAAGCCCCACTTCCAGGAAGAACTGCTCTGTCGGCTTGAAGGAGGACATGGCAGCCTGAAGCAGCAACAGAAACCAGCGCAACAACTGGAACGCCGGCGGAAGGTGTGTATTTTTTAACATGTAGCCTAGCTAGGCCTTATTTTCGGGGGAGGGATTATATTTCAAGCCTCCCCCGAAAATCGAGGTAGGTCTAATTATCGGTCTTACTATTGGGGAAACATAGTACCAAAAAAAACCAAATAATCGGGCACTATCAATAGATCCCACCAAAATGGTTGCACTGAGATCTAACCACTGGAGTAACTATATAGGATGCAGGGGATGCAGTTGCACCTGGGCCCAGGAGCCTTAGGGGGCCCTTAAGGTCTCTCTTCTCCATATAGGGAGCCCAGTACTATGAATAAAGCATTATAGTTGGGGGCTCTGTTACAGGTTTTGGATTGGGGCCCAGAAGCTTCAAGTTACGGCTCTGCGTTAAGAGGTTGAGAGAAGTTGGGGGGCCACAAGATAAACTTTTGCACCCGGGCCCGTGAGCTACGCCCCTGGATCTAACTAATATATGCTGTCTATCAAGCTTTAGTTTACTAAGACATTGTGACTCCCCATAGGGATATTCTTTTGGCTCATGCTTTTTCCGATACCACAAATCCTTTGTTTTCTAGATAAATCATAGATGACATAAAATTATTTTATGCATTGTGATAAATTAAATAAGCACTTAGGTAAATGAATAATTCAAGGGCCAGATAAAAGGAATAGACTGGTTTGGTTATATCACAAGCCTCATCTTTTGATGTATTTTTTCCCACTTTTATAAGTCTTTTTGTACTTACTTTTGTTTGTGAACACCAGAGAAAGAAAACAGCATCTTCTGTACGAAATCACTTAGCACAGTGTTCCGAGGCGTACAATATTCAATTGGTACTCTTAGCAGGAGTCTGTATCTCCATAATATTACATCTGCATGGGTCCTCACAGCAGAGACACACTGCTTAACCAGGCCTGTGATGTACACAAACCAGAGCCTGCGGAGGCTAATAAGATACTCAAACATCTGACTTATAATACATTTATACACACACAGACATGTACTCAAATGTCGCTACCCAAAATTACCATCCCAGACTTCAGAGGAACGTGCAGATTTTTGATCATGTTTCTATAATACCAGCATAACACAATGAATCACTGCACTGTGAGGCATACTGAAAATGTTTCATTGATTCAAAAAAATAGAAATGGTTCAATTGACTTGCCAGGTTAAAGATTTGCATTTTGAAGACTTAACCCCTTAAGGACGAGGCTGTTTTGCACCTAAAGGACCAGGCACTTTTTATGGATTTTACCCATGTGGCAGTTTTACTCCACTATTTTTTTCCTTCATCTACCAAAATATTTTTTTTTTGCTGTGTTTTATTTTCTTGCCACATATAGGTGATTTTTTAAATATCTTTTTTCACTAACTTTTTTTTTCCATTTATTAGTTTTATTGGGGATAAAAAGCTAAAAAATTGATTTTTTAAACATTTAGGCCTCCTTCCCACGAACTGATTTCCGCCGCGTAATTCGAGGCGAAAATCCGCTGCGTTGCCCGCAGCTATTAGGTTCTATTGAACCTAATAACTCAGGGCACACAGTGCGGAATTCCACCGCGGAATTCCGCACCGTGAAATCACCCGTCCTCACCCGTGGCATGCTCTATTTGCCGCGGGTGTACACGCTGACGGCTTCCATTGCAGTAATGGAAGCCGTCTGTTCACGCTATCTCCCGCTGTAACACAGCGGAAGATAGCGTGACAGCGCTTTCCCGCCTACCGCCGCCGCGTCATATGACGGTTGTGTCATGTGACGCGGCGGCGGTGGGCGGGGAAGCGTCATGCGGGAGCGAAAACGCCGGATACGCTGGTAAGTATGGGGTCTTTGGGGGGCGCCGTGATGGGCTTCGCCGCGGAATATTCCGCAGCGGAGCCCATCACGCTCGTGTGCAGCCGGCCTTAGAGTTTGCTTTTTTTTCTGATTAGTAGATTTACGCTAAAATAAAGTATGGGAATGGGTTCCTCTTTTTGTTTCGGAAGTTTTGATATATAATATGCATGGTTTTGGATTACAGGGGGTATAGGTGACAGTTTTGGTTGGCGTCGGCTTTGGGTCATTTTCTTTTTTATGCATTTTTTAAATTTTATTCTGTAATTTTTTTTAACTTATTGATGTAACTATATTTTTTTACCACATATGACCCCCATGATGTCAAGTAAGACCTCTGGGGGTCATTCACATGGTCTTTTTTTTATATTACATAATATTTCACTGTAGCTGAGGCATCCATAGGAGCCCCAGATACAGGGGAAACATCCCCCTGTAGTGACAATAGTCACTGGAAAAGCTGCCCAGGGTCTGCTGGGACCCTGTAGCTCTGCTGTGCCAGGGAATCCCAGCGATCACGTGATTGCTAGGTCACATACTGGAAGAAACACTTCCACTTTCACTTCTTATTACATATGTATCCAGAAAAGAAGAAGGCAGAAGTGGTTGAAAACAACTGAGAACCTGACCTGCTCCTGCTTGATTGTAGCAGCAGAGGCTTTAATCTCACGCAATGTTTTTGCTATCGGCCGGGATTAAAGCCCAGGACCAAGCGTCGTAAATTTACAGCGCTTGCTCCTTAAAGGGTTAAAGAGGAAGATAATATTTAGCGATTCCCTCATCTCTATTCATGATCATCTGTAGGATAGTAGAAAATATTGTTATATACTGCAGGAGTTTCTGTGTTATTCTTTAGGGCAGTTTGCTGCAATCTCACCAAGCAAGGGTGTAGCTATAGGGCGTGCAGAGGTTACAATCGCACCTGGATCCTGGAGACTAAAAGGTCCCAAATGTTCCTCTGCCCCATATCAAGAGACCAGTGCTTTTTAAGATACATCATAGGGGAGCCCACTTACCGATTTTGCATCAAGCATTTTAAGTTACGCTACTGTCTCCAAGCTTTATGCATTAAAAAACTGGGCTCCCTAGGTAGGACAAGGTGTATCTGTTCTTCTTAAAGAGTACTTGTCACCATCCTGGAGTATTGTGATTGTTAAAGGCTCCCCAGTATATAGTGTATAAGTCGGCTAGTGTTATCTTGATTGGTTATTCCCTTCTATTTGAAACTCCCGGACTCCTTTTCCTCATGTAATCTCATTTTATCTAGCTCAGGTTAACAGGCTGTGTGATGCTACATGGACCCTACCACGGACACTTCTATCACAGTGACTGATGATGATCAAACTGCTCCAGTCACACAAGCATAAACGGGGAGATCACAGCTCATCCTCCTGGCTATATAATTATGGTCTGTAGCCTATTTAGGTGAATACAGAAGGTGATGGCAGTTTCCTCCCTGCAGCAGAGATGGTACTGGTTCTAGTTGCTCATGTAACGTCTTCCTGATGCAACATAGGATTGATGTGAAAGTGAAAGCAAAAATCTGAGCATTAAGATAGTGCCCGATAGGTATCAGACATAGGTTGTGTGGCTACAAAGCAGACTCTAGACTACAAAAGTATCTAAACTTGTATTTTAACAGGAAGGAAAATAGTTATGCAGGTGCAGATGATGAGAAAAATCACATAACCGATACAGTTCTGATTCTCAATCCTATCTATCGCTAACTAATGGCACAAATAGGATTATTTCCATTCAGTATTTTCTAAAATAGACATGTCAGGAGAGCTGACAGGTCATATTTAAATTTGTTACAGTGGCTCTTGCCCTATATTTATTATTTCATGTTTGTTTTAATGATTTCCTATTTTTTTTTATTTTCACTTTGATTAATTTACCTTTTTGTTATGAGCTTTTGATCTCCTAGTCCAAATGATGGGGTTTTTCACTTGTGCTGATTTCCTGGTTAGTTATTTTGGCTTTAGCCTGACTATTCTGCATTCTCCACTCCAGAACTCGGCTGCCTGCCCCGACTCCTAGCCTGTTTGTACTGTGCTGAACCTACTCTGTGTGCCCTTACCTCTGACCTGTCTCCCGTGTTGAAGTTTATATTGCCTGTCATGATTCTAGACTCCTCTGTCTACACCTCTGTTCACATGCTCAAGTACCTCACCTTGGTCTGTAATTGCATCAGCAGCCACATAATTGGGAACACTTCTAGTGTAATAGCCTGGGGACCCCACAGCGAAGCTCATATCTCAACTGATGGAGTGAACTGGTAAAGACCATGGTTCCTCAGATATCTTCTCTAGATTTGGACCAAGTCAAACCAATGTGTGATCCACATCCATTGATTCTGACAACTTCCTTATTAGTAGCATAGGCATACCATGAAGCACCGGGGCCTCAATGCAAAATCGGTAACAAGAACACCTATTATTGACCACAGTCTACTTGAAAATGATCATGCTGGACCTTGACCAACTGTTAACCCCAAGGCTTGATGACTACAAGTTTTTCAGCAGTAACCTCTTGCTTTGATGGGTTATCTTCTCAACCGCCAACCAAAATACATTTATTCCAAGAATTTGGAAGAACCCCCAGAGAGCCACCCCAATGACGCAAGCTGAAATCACAAGTCAAGGGAATCCTACAGGTTAATTGTGCAATTTACTAGGATGTTACAATCAGATTAGCGAAAGTGAAACAGAGTCGTAACCAAGAAGTCCCTGGTCTACTACATTACATATAGTATGAATGTATGATTTTTGCTGTAAAAAAATGAACATTGAAATCATTATAGCATTTGTCAAGTAACAAGTGCGAGGCAAAGCAATAGTGCCAGGGGAATTCAATACTAAAGGCAAAAGACAAACACATTATTTGAGTTGGTGCCAGGAGTTGAAGTAGTGCCAAATTAGAATGAGCAGTCTAACAGAGCCAGAATAGTTAAAAAAAGTTATACACACCTGTACCAGCTCCCCGCTAGTTTTCTGTTGGCAGCTCCATGTCTCCACAGTGACATCACAGGCTGCTACAGACAATGACAGAGCTCAGCAATTAATCTATAGTGGATGGTGGTCCATCTACTATAGAATACAACTTAAACTCATTACTTTTATCTATAAAGCTCTCTAAAGTGCTGTGCCTTCCTATATATCCTTCCTCATCTCTGTCTACCACCCTGATCAGGTTCTCCATTCTGTTAATGGCCTTGCACTAAATTCCTCCTTAATCCAAACCTTTCACTCCTGTCACCAAGAATTTTCCCATTTACCCCATTCCTACATTCTCTCTCAGAAACGGATCCCTTCAGTCCACTGTATACCCCACACCCCATACACTCTAATGCACTTCATATCTGTACATGCACAGATACCGGCTGGTGACAGACTCATACAGCTTTATATATACTACCTAGAGATGAGCAAGCATACTCGTCCGAGCTTGATGCTCGTTCGAGTATTAGGGTGCTCGAGATGCTCGTTACTCGAGACGAGCACCACGCGGTACTCGTCTCGATTAAACGAGCACTGACCATTGAATTCAATGGAGCCGGCAATACAGCCGGCTCCATTGAAAGCAATGGGCTGCCGGCGATCTCAGGATGAATTTTCGGGAAGGGCTTAAAAATATAAGCCCTTCCCTGAAAATCATCCAAAATTGTGTAAAAATTAAAAAAAATATATATACTCACCTTGTCCCGGCAGACGGAGTTCAGCAGCCGGGGATTTAAAATCCCCTCCTGCTGAATGAGCTGCCTCTAATTGGTCAGAGCCTCACCAATCAGAGGCAGCTCTCACTCACCCATTCATGAATTCATAAATGGGTGAGTGAGTGCTGCCTCTGATTGGCTCAGTGCAGGGACCAATCAGGGGCAGCTCTCAGCTGAATGACAGTGCTGCTCCTGCTGTTCCTGCTATAGGGAGAGTGTTAGGCTACTGTCAGCATCTTCAAGAACCCCAACGGTCCTTCTTAGGGCCACATCTTACCATGTGCATAACTGTTGTGGCTGCTAGGAGCAGTTTTGCACCAATTTTTTTTTTTTCATCTTGGGCTCTGCAGACTATTGCGTTCTCAGTCTGCAGCCAATTATACAGAGTATAGGGGCAGTACTGGTCAGGCAGGGACAGTGGTAGTGTAGAATCCTTTCAGCAAGTACCCCAAAAAAGCTTCTGCTTAGGGCTACCTGTGCGCGTGTCCAGTTTACTGCATGGCTGCTAGGAGTTGTAGTGGCTCACTATTAGCCAGCTAGGCCTTTCTGCAGCCTAGCGTATAATTTTTTTGGCCTACAGTGTGTGTAACATAACCGCTGTCAGTCTCCAAGTGCAGGCGAATAATTGCCTAATTTTTTACACCGCTCTGTGCGTCCCGTCAACTTCACGCATAGCGTACGCCCACAGCCGCTGATAGAGGGAAAGACATATACACGCTATCTAGGGTACTGTATTTTTTCAAAAACATCTGAAAAAAAAAACCTCCTTAGGGCTACCTGTGAGCATGTGCAGTTTACTGCGTGGCTGCTAGGAGTTGTAGTGTCTCACTATTAGCCAGCTAGGCCTTTTTGCAGCCTAGTGTATCATTTTTTTGGCCTACAGTGTGCGTAACATAACTACTGTCAGCCTCCAAGTGCAGGCAAGTAATTGCCTAATTTTTTACAACGCTCTGTGTCTGCTGTATTTGAAATACGGCATGCTGAGGGGTAGGGTTAGGTCTAGAGAATGTGGCCGTGGACGCGGGTGAGGATGCGGAGGTCCAAGTGAGGGTGTGGACACATGCCGACTTCCTGGTCCAGGTGAATTGTAGCCAGCTGCTGCAGGATTAGGAGAGAGGAAAGTTTCTGTGGTCCCCAGCTTCATATCACAATTTATGGGTCCACGTGGTAGACCTTTATTACAAAATGAGCAGTGTGAGCAGCTCCTGTTGTGGATGGCAGAAAATGCATCCAGCAATGTATCGACCACCCAGTCTTCTACGCCGTCCACTGCTGCAACTCAGAATCATCTCGCTGCTGCTCCTCCTTCCTCCCAGCCTCCTCACTCCATGAAAATGACACATTCTGTTGAGCAGACAGACTCCCAGGAACTGTTCTCGGGCCCCTGCCTTGATTGGGAAAAAATGGTTCCTCTCCCACCGGAGTAGTTTGTCGTGACCAATGCCCAACCTATGGAAAGCTCCCGGGGACCGGGTGATGAGGCTGGGGACTTCCGGCAACTGTCTCAAGAGCTTTCACTGGGTGAGGAGGTCGATGGTGATGAGACACAGTTGTCTATCTGTGAGGTAGTAGTAAGGGCAGTAAGTCCGAGGGAGGAGCGCACAGAGGATTCGGAGGAAGAGCCGCTGGATGATGAGGTGACTGACCCCACCTGCTTCGCTAAGCCAACTGAGGACCGGTCTTCAGAGGGGAAGGCAAGTGCAGCAGCAGGACACGTTGGAAGAGGCAGTGGGGTGGCCAGGGGTAGAGGCAGGGCCAGAGCAAAGACTTCCCCAACTGTTTCTAAAAGCACCCTCTCGCGCCAAGCCACCCTGCAGAGGCCTAGGTTTTCAAAGGTGTGGATGTTTTTCAGTGAGAGCACAGATGACCGACAAACAGTGGTGTGCAACCTGTGTCGCGCCAAGATCAGCCGGGGAGCCACCAGTACCAGCCTCACCACCACCAGCATGCACCAGCATATGATGGCCAAGCACCCCACAAGGTGGGGCGAAGGCTGTTCACCGCCTCCGGGTAGCACCACTGCCTCTCCCCCTGTGCCCCAACCTGCCACTCAGATCCAACCCACCTCTCAGGACACAGGCACAAGCGCCTCCTGGCCTGCATCCACACCTTCACCTCCGCTGTCCTCGGCCCCATCCAGCAATGTCTTTCAGCGCAGCGTCCAGATGTCGCTAGCGCAAGCGTTGGAGCGCAAGCGCAAATACGCCGCCACGTACCTGCACGCTCAAGCATTAAACATGCGCATTGCCAAATTGATCAGCCTGGAGATGCTGCCGTACAGGCTTGTGGAAGCGAAGGCTTTCAAAAACATGATGGCGGCAGCGGTCCTGCGCTACTCGGTTCCCAGTTGCCACTATTTTTCCTGATGTGCCATCCAAACCCTACACCAGCACGTCTCCCGCAACATCAATTGTGCCCTCACCAACGCGGTTACTGGGAAGGTCCACCTAACCACGGACACGTGGACAAGTACTGGCGGGTGGGGCCACTATATCTCCCTGGCGGCACATTGGGTAAATTTGGTGGAGGCTGGGACCGAGTCAGAGCCTGGGACCGCACACGTCCTACCCACACCCAGAATTGCGGGTCCTTCCTCGGTTCTGGTATCTGCGGCGGTCTATGCCACCTCCTCTAAACCCTCCCCCTCCTCCTCCTCCAACAATGAAAACATTCTTGGCAAATGCTTTCGCTTTGGTCCGTCTTGCGCCGTTCCAAGAATTTCACCTCTAGCAGCACAATACAAATGCCCCCGGCCGTCCCTCTTAATCATGGCCCCAGTTCCGAAAAACAACAAAATAGAACCGGGGTCCTATTTCATTATTCCTAGCTGAAGCATTCAGCCGATCCCCGGTATAAGGAGAACCTTTCCACTCTCATTCCCGAAGAGGAAAGGGGTTCGAGAGTGATACAATACCACAGGGCCCTGGCGGACAAACTGATGGTAAACTTCCCATCTGACAGCGCTAGCGGCAGAAGGCGCAGTTCCGAGGGCCAAGTAGCAGGGAAGGCACGGAGATCAGGCAGCATGTTCAGCGCAGGCAGGGGAACACTCTCCAAAGTCTTTGCCAGCTTTATGGCTCCCCAGCAAGACTCCGTCACCACTCCCCAATCAAGGTTGAGTCGGAGGGAGCACTGTAAAAAGATGGTGATGGAGTATGCAGCCAATCGTACCACCGTCCTCCGTGATGCCTCTGCTCCATACAACTATTGGGTGTCAAAGCTGGACACATGGCACGAACTTGCGCTGTATGCCCTGGAGGTGCTGGCTTGCCCTGCCACTAGCGTCTTGTCATAGAGGGTGTTTAGTGCAGCTGGGGGAAGCATCACGAACAAGCGTACCCGCCTGTCAACTGACAGTGCCGACATGCTTACATTCATAAAGATGAACAAAGCTTGGATTTCCCCCGACTTCTCTTCTCCACCGGCAGAGAGCAGCGGAACCTAAAGATTCTTTTTGCTGCAACCGCAGATAAAAGCACTCTTCTCTGTCACCGGTAAAATGGGGCATTTAGCTTTGTCAATCTGTCTCTGACATTAGTCCTCCTCCTGCTACTCCTCCTCCAGAAACAACATGTCATCGCACTGAACGGACAATTTTTCTGCGACCCAAAAGGCTCATCTACATCTACCAATGTTTTTACAATTTTTCTAAGTTTCATAAGTATTGAGACTGTAACATGAACCAATTTTTTCAACAGGGCTGCCTACAGGCTCTGTTACAAATTAAGCAACAGTGAGCTGTATCTTTAAAAAAATGTTTATGGGTTTCACCTGCCCTCTCGCTTAATATATTTTTTCATAGGTACACTTGTACTCTTGGTACATTAATTTTTGGGGCCCACGCCTACACTTTTATCCAACTAATTTTTCCGGCCTTCGCCTACGCTCATGGTATCCCAATGTTTCAGAGGTTGGCCTATACTATTACTACAGAAATTTTACTGGGGTCTGCCTTCCCATACTTCTGCTACAAGAAAGTTACAGGGGTCTTCCTATACTGCTGCCACAAGGATGTTACTGGGGTCTGCCAATACTGCTGCCACGTTAATCTTACAGGGGTCTGCCTATACTTCTACTACAGAAATGTTACTGGGATCTGCCTATACTGTAACTACAGAAATGTTACTCGGCTCTGTCTATACCGTTACCACAGAAATGTTAGTGGGGTCTGTCTATACTTCCGCCACGTTAATGTTACTGGGGTCTGCGTATACTTCTGCTACAAAAATGGTACTGGGGTCTGCCTATGCTTCGGCTACATAAATGTTACAGGGGTCTGCTTATACAGCGGCGACAGACATGTTACTGGGGTCTGCCTTTACTTCTACAGAAATGATACTGGGGTCTGCCAATACTGCTGCTACATAAATGTTACAGGGGTCTGCCTATACTTCTGCTAATGAAATGTTACTGGGATCTGTCTATTCTGTTACTACAGAAATGTTACTGGGGTCTCCCTGGACTTCTGCCACATAACTGTTACTGGGTTCAGCTTATAGCTTTGCTACAGGAATATTACAGGGTTCTGTGTATACTATCGGTGCACTGAGTCTTCCCATCGTGGTGTACTACCTATCTGGCCCGAAAAACAACCCAGACTTACTAGGGCATGGCGTGTGGGCCACAGCCAACATGCATTTCCTCTCACGTAATCACAGCTATCCGGGGCACTGCAATGGGATTTCTTTCTGTACCGTCTGTATGTTCCTGCTAGCCACCCATGCTGCGGGTGCACACAGACTTGCCATAGCGTAGTTGTACCTGCCTGGCACTTTTGAAAAAACCCAGAATGTCTAGGGCATGGCGTGTGGGCCGCAACCAACATGTATTTCCTCTCACGCAACCTCAGATATCCGGGGCACTGCAATAGGATTTCTTTCTGTACCGTCTGTGTGTTCCTGCTTGCCACCCATGCTGCGGGTGCACACAGACTTGCCATAGCGGAGTTTTACCTGCCTGGCACTTTTAAAGAAACCACGAATGTCTAGGGCATGGCGTGTGGGCCGCAGCCAACATGTATTTTCTATCACGTAACCTCAGCTATCCGGGGCACTGCAATGTGATTTCTTTATGTACCGTCTGTGGGTTCCAGGGGGGCCACCCATGCTGTGGGTGCACACAGACTTCCCATTGAGATGTTTTACCTGTCTGTCCCCAAAACACTGACAGACTTGGGTAGGGTGCAGAGTGCAGATTGTTTACCCCTTGCGTTGTCGATGAGGTATCCGACACCCAAACAGAATGAGTAGTGTGTGGACACATGGAGTCCCCATTGCCATGTCACTCGCAGCACCTTGGGCCACACAAGGTGTTTGCTGGGACAGCGGCTGACCCACGGCCTGCTCACATACTTCCCACACCGAGTATTGCTGCATTGTGCAGATGTGTAGAAGTGCTGGGCTGGCAGCGGACTCCCCTTTACGCCCATGTTTGCAGCTCCTGACGGAGGTGGCAAAAGATTGGAATGAAGATAGAACGTCAATCTATTATCAATTCTCAGCAGCATTGTGGGCTATCACCCACACTTTCAAAGAGGGTCGCTGCCTGGCCCTGCCAATCCACTGCAGTGTGTGCCTCCGGTTCCTCCTCATGGCAGACGCACTTATAAATAGACATGAGGGTGGTGTGGCTATAAGGCCAGCGTGTGGCATAAGGGCAGCTGAGGGCTGCGCAGTGGCACTTTTGGGAGCGCTGCGGACGCAGGGTCGTGCGCGTGGGTTGGGCAGCATGTAACCCAGGAGAAGAGGCAGCGGTGTGTCCCGCAGGCAGTGATTGTGCTTGGTTGGAGGTAGTGTGGTGCTTAGCTAAGGTTTGCCATGCAGATTTGCACAAATGAAAACCTAAGCGCAGCATCGGTCATATACAAAAATGCTCGAGTCGCCCATTGACTTCAATGGGGTTAGTTACTTGAAACGAACACTCGAGCATCGCGAAAAGTTCGACTCGAGTAACGAGCACACGAGCATTTTGGTGCTCGCTCATCTCTAATATGGACCCTTATGCAGAACAAATACTTGTACTTTTTCTGTCACCCCTTATTTCCTCATAGATTGTAAACTCTTATAAGCCAGATCCTCACTCTTCAAATTGTCTGTTAATCTAGCAATATACTATCCTGACGAAAGTAATTGAACATCAAGAATCAAAAGTAGTATTTATTTACATATGTTATTACTTATTGGACACCCTTTGGCCCTAATCATGTGGGATATTCTCTGTGGCATACTTTTTACTAACATTTAATTCACTTCAGTGGGTATTCCTCTCAAAGAAGACGCTTCAACGCTTTAGCTTGTCTACAATAGTGCAAGGAACATTGGAATTGGACAGTTGAGCAATGACAGAACATTCTGTAAAGTGATAAATTACACTACTCCATCTTCAAATCAGATGGACATACATGAGCGTGGAGGATGTCTGCAGAATTCTTTTTGCCTGAGTGTGATGTGGCAAAAGTTAACTAGGGCAGAGCTTCCATTATACCCCAGGGATGTTTTACAAGGCAAGGTCTTGATTTTTGGCTAAAGCGGCAAGAGCCATGAAAACAGAGGTGTACTTTGACATTCTAGACAACAGTGCATTGCAGACAATGTGGCAATACTCTGTAAATGGTCAACAATACTTCCAACAGGACAACATGCCTTGTCACAAATTCAACACTTGTTGCTTTGAGGATACGGATATTCCACGGTTGGAGTGGCCTGCACCAAACTCCCAACCTAAACCCTATTGAACATCCTCGGGAAGAACTGGAACATTAGGTCAAGAAAAATGTGAATAGCCTCCATTTACTTTAAGAGAACTCTCTAGATGTTTGAAGGAATAGAGGGAAATACCAACGGAAGTGTTTCAGACGTTGGTAGAAAGTATGCCATGGAGAGCATCCGATGTCATTAGGGCCAAAGGTCCCACTAGGTATTAACAAATGTAAATGCAACTTCGATTCTTTCTCAGGTGTCCAATTACTTTTGGTAGGATAGTGTATATGTAATCTGTACATATGGTACAGCTGTGGGAAACATTGACTTGACATTTAACGCGTTATTATAATTTAACTACAATGTTCTACGTCAGTCATAATAACAATTGCTACATCTGTACATGTAATCTGTAACATATGTTTATCTGTACATGTACCCTCTGATTTGTAAAGTGCTGCAGAATACACTGGCGCTATATAACTAAAGATTATTATTATTTCTCACCTTTTATCACATGTACTGGGACAGTTAGTTAAGACAAGATTTAAAAAAAAGTTTAGTCTCAAAGAATTGCTAACTGTATAGTTTGTGATTTATGAAGAAAATGGTTTTAGAATGTCAGTCTTTGTTGAGAAGCAATTATTACCAATTTTCTCACAACTTGTGCGGTTCTAGCAATCATCGCATACAATGTTACCTTGTGCTTTGTAAAAACGTCCCTTAAACATTCAAGTAACTAGTTCAACTCTCTTTATTTTCTTTCACCGCTGAGCACTTTTTTTTCGATTTATGCTGGAATTTGAGACAGTGATAATGGAAGTTAAACACCGGGGTTTATGCACAACTGAATTGCTTGTAGTATTACGTTTGGTTCTTTAATAGTATGTCTTTTGTTACGTACAGAACATTTGTAGCACGTATAACTGCTTTCTTTCATATTCTTTGCTGATATTCAGTGGAGTAGTTACATGCTATATGATAGATTGCCGCGAATGCACTCATATAATAAACAGAAAAGTCAACTTGGTTGCACTTTGGCAATCTTGGTGTCACAAATGGCTCCAATGGAAGTCAGGTGCATGCATGGGTCCGGTGTCGTGTCATACCTGATGGTTATAAGAATGAACCTGTCGTGGATTTCACCTGACTTCTACACCCCCTTGTTAGATTCCACTGATTAGTTAGTACGCTTTTAATTTTGAATTACATATGACTGAGCCTACATTTATATCAAAGGTCATATTGTGTCCTCAAGGTACTGTTGCTGCTGCTGGTTGTGCTGCTGCTTTCCTTCCACTGTCTCAACCATGTTCCTCATTCCCCCAAAACAAACTTTGTCAAAAGCACAAGAAACAGGTGTACCTCTACAACCTTTCCTTGGAGAAGGTCCGTGCTTGGGTGTTCTGTTAACCTGGTAGAATTTGTCCTTTGCGCAATTTATGACATTGTTTTTAAAACAGGCACCATAGTCATTGTTTCCCTTGGCGTAATTATTTGGTAGCTCTTCTGCTTTTCCTTGGAAGAGGAGGCCCATCCTTGGATTTTCTGTTCACTTGCTGGAGTTTGTGCCATTGCTTTTAAAACAAGCATCCCATCTGCTGTCTTGCTTAACGTAGTTTTTGGTGATATTGTCCCAAACTCGACACAAAGCGATTATTCCACTAAACATTCATCTTTAAAAGTGACTCAAAATAAGAGAATCAACAATTCTTATAACGTTGGTTCAGGTCAATAGACCCACAGACTACTGGCCATTGGTCTATTTGCTCTTGCTAGTGATCTCTTTTCCAGTGACAGCTTGGTACGTGCAGTTGGTAATTGCAGCGGAAGTTTCCTTGGACAATTGTCAGATCTCCCTCCATTGTAACAGGTGGGTAACGCCACTTCAGGAATCCAAGCTGTTCTTTCTCACTCTCGTACAGGAAATCTCAGTTCTCCAATAGCACTGGGGAAGGTCACTCCTCATGGGGCTCTGTGCAAAATCTGCTGCTTTGTCACCAACTAGCCTCGGAACACAATTTGTCTTTTATACCAAGACCATCAGCCAATTAACGGGCAACTCATTTCATCTTAATCCATAGTAACATAACATAATAACATAGTATGTTAGGCTGAATGAAGACAGTGCCCATCTAGTTCAGCCACAGCAGTAAAGTTAGAGTAAAAAAACTTCTAGTAGGAACATATACAGTATAAAGTTCAACAACAATATACCTAGACATATATGCATAGATATTTAAGCCCTTATGTTATCATGATGCATTACTCATGTTAACAATTGCTACATCTGTACATTTCATATAGAAATATTGTTGTACAGGCTTTGTCTACTTAAGACATACAGATATTAATATCAGAAATCCAATATAGTGTTCTTTTATTTTTGCTACTAGAACTTTGGCCATCATGACTTGAGCAATCGGTCTGAAATGAAGACCAAATCCAGTGACTTGAATTATATGACTGTACTGTAATTGAACCCCAAGGATTTTGCAAACACAGCTGTTCTCCAAACTGATCCAGAGGGAAGTTCAGTTGCCATGTAGAGTTCTACCTGTAGAGCGTTTCTCTAAGGATAACTGTATAAAAGTAGAACTAATTCATTCAGTGAGAATTAATACAAAGATAGCAATTAACTGGGAGGAAATAGCTACTTTTTAATATTGATATAACCACTGGAAGATTTAGGCGATGCTTAAAAAAGTTCTCAATTAGTTTTGCTAAACAGAGTTATAGGTTTTTTCAATTG
Source organism: Eleutherodactylus coqui (assembly GCF_035609145.1). Classification (NCBI taxonomy): domain Eukaryota; kingdom Metazoa; phylum Chordata; class Amphibia; order Anura; family Eleutherodactylidae; genus Eleutherodactylus; species Eleutherodactylus coqui. Next base: position 280,544,637 of record NC_089838.1, read on the forward strand.
TCAAGGCAGACTTGACACATCATCTGACAAGTGGAACAAGCTTCATAGCTTGTATAGATGCGTATAGCTTGTATAGATGGTTTATAGATGCGTCCACATTGGTTTCTCTTTTGTTTTTACTTTGTATGGTTTAACCCTTTGCAATCCAATTTTGGATTCAGGGTTTCCTAGGGGATTTTCTTTTTCTGCCATTATACAATGGCGCCATCTGCTGGCTAGAGCAGTATAGGACATGCTGGATAGGCCCCCCGACAGAGCGGCCAGTAATATACAGTAAGAATACTCTGCCGTACGTCTTCTGACATCAGAAGCTGTACAGCCTTCAATCAGACATCAGGCAGTGGATTGGAAAGGGTTAATAGTCTGCTGTTATGTGGGTGGTCTCCACCACCCAGTGTCAACTAAATATCACGTCAGCCATTGATGCTTTGTGGTGGAAACCATGAGTGTCGAACTGGAAAAAATTTATTCTGGGGGGCCAATGAATGTTCAGATATTACTTGTTTGAAGTGCTGTACACTTCCCACCCATATGTGCATGTACTGTGCTAGGCACCATTCATGTGGCAGATAGATGACTGGGGGCCCAATCCTGGCTCAGATGACACTATTGGCTGAGGACCCACCAGAGGATTCACCTGTTCACCTGTAGGCCAGTCTAAGCCTGGAAACTACCAACTTGATAATGGACTAGCGCTGGGTTCTGAAAGTAACATTTGCAGGTAAATAAAAACAGCTGTGAAATCTGCAGAGAGATTTGTGTGATGGTATGTAACTTGTCCAGCTTGTCAGAGAATGTGCCAGGACCTCCTTAAATCCACAGATTCATCTGAATTAACATTTTCCTGGGTGTTTAAATAAATCTTGCTATTTGTATAGCGCCAACTTATTCCACAGCACTTTTGGGTAATTTTTTTTTATTACTCCCCTCCAAGCTGCATACTCATTTTACCAATCTTGAAAAAATGGAAGGCTGAGTCAACCATGAGCCGGCCATCTTAACCTGCAACCTTTAGGTTGTGAGCGAGAGCTTAGGACCGTATTTCTGCTGCCTTAACACTCTGTGTCACACAAGGCTCAGTTTAGATGTATTATTGTAACACAGATTCTTGATAACACTGGTCAACAGTGAAAATCTTTTCAACTTTAAAATTGATAATTCTTAATCATTTCATCATGGAAGAAACAAAAATGACATTAAAAACTTTGATTTAGCTTTTGGCTCTGAGATGTAGCCCATTTAAGTTAAGCCCCCTCTATCATAAAACTTGGACTCCATGAAAGACTTTGTAAGGTGGATGAACCAGGGTGGAAAAGCTTTTCAGTACCTCAGAAGACAATCTCCACAGCTCAGTAATGCTAAAGTTAAAGAAGGCATCTTCATTGGCCCGCAGATTCATCATCATCTTTAAGATAAAAACTTTGAGCAAGTTCTTCAGGGTCGTGAGAAAGCAGCATGGGAGGTAAAGATGTTGTGCATGGCTTCCTGGGAAATCAAAGAGTTAACAACTATGTTGAGATTCTGAATAAACTTCTAGAAAAGTTCCATCGATTAGGTTACAACATGTCACTCAAAATCCATCTGCTACATTCTCAGCTGGACTTCTTCCCTGACGACTGCGGCGCCGCGAGAGATGAAAATGGAGAGCAATTCCATCAGGATATATCGAAAATAGAATGAAGGTTTCAGAGAAAATGGAAGATTCTCTGTTTGTGGACTACGATTGGTCAGTGACAAGAGACGCCCCAGAGAAGGAGTACAAGCAACTAGCAAAGAGAATCCGCTCACGTGATTAAGCCCTTTTATTTGAGGTAAGTGTATCTATAAAACCAGAGTTAGGCCGACTAAACACAATATAATGCCACATTCATTTTCTTCAACCCAAAATTAGGGTAGTTTAGTTATTTTGAGAAAAGAAAGGAATTCAAAGCGTATTTTTGGTATTTTGATTTCAGATAAGTAAATCTTAAAAACCAGAGCTAATAAATAAAATCTATTGTCATATTTGTGTTTCTCGACCCAAAATTAGGGTAGTTTAACTATTATGAGAAAGGAAAAAATTTCAAAGTGCATTTTTGTTCAGTGTTATTACATGCCATAATAAATGTTACAAATGACCACAAACAATAATAAGATGTGCAAATTTCAAAGCACATTTTTGTTGTCCAGTGTAATTTACCAAATGTGTGTTAGCACAGGTGCAAAAAGATAAGACCGTAGCATCAGACTACGCAGGGTTTGTTTGTTGTCTACTACCTTGTAGACACCTGGAGGCATAAAGATAAAGCAATAGAATATATTAAAGTGGTTGACTAGCTAGCATATACAAAGTGCAAGACAGTATATCATGTGTATTTGTGCAATTTACTAATTTATACTGTACACTAAGGCCCCCTGTCCATGGGCGTTGCAAAGTCCTGTGTCGAATCTCCGCCACGGGAGCCGCCGCCGCCCAGGAGCCGGCAGACGAATCTCCGCAGTCAGCCTATCTGACAGATAGGTTGACCGTGGCGAATCGCGGCAATTCACAGCATGCTGCAAATTGCCGGCCGTGAGCAGAGAATCACAATGATTCTCTGCTCGTCGACACGGGGCCAGCACTTTCCATAGCAACGCTATGGAAAGCTTCAGACGGCGTGATTCGCCGGCGATTTACCTACGGCAAAATCGCACCGTGGACAGGGGGCCTAATTCTGCAGCTTTTTCTTAAGCTACACCCCTCACCATCCAAATCTCCTTGCAGAACGGTGCAGCTGTTGACAGAAGGGCACATGACGTGACCCTATCCATCAGTGCTTCCCATATCCTATGGTCTAAAAAATAACTAAAAACTTCTAAACTGTATGGTGACTAATGCTAGAAGTCTAACCAATAAGGTTGAAAAGCTGGTTAATGTCTGAGGAAAACTATGGAATGGAAGGGGTAACTGGTTGGACAGTTGCTCTTGACTGGGCGGTTATAGTATGTTCTGAAGGGATCGTAAAAAACTAAAAGGAGGGGTGGTTTGTCCTTATGCAAAGTCCTATTTAACCTCATAGGGATTTTTCATAGACCACCAAATATAACAAAAGCCAGTGAAAATCAATCACTAAGGCAGAATAGATGAAGTAGCAAAACAAAATGAGGTGATTATTATGGGAGACATTAGCGATCCGGATATAAATTGGGAAACTGAAACCTGTGGATCTCAAAAAGAAAATGAGTTTTTGTCAATAACTAAAGATATTTACCTTACTCAACTTGTGCAGGGCCCAACTGGAACTTAACATTAACCAGTAGACCTGACAGAATAACAGGGGTGAAGGACAGGTGGCACCTGGGAAACAGTGAGTACATTTCCACTTGTCTTTCAATAGGGTTTTGTTGTGGGGAAGGGGGCACAAAAATGCTAAACTTCAGGAAGGCAAATTTCAATCAGCTTAGATATGCCATTAAGCTTATTAACTGGGACAATGTCCTCAGAAATAAGAGTACAAACAAGAAACTGGAAATTTTTACAATCATATTGAATATTCACTGTGAGCGGTTCAGGAACAAAAGGTTTAGGAATAGGAGAAAACCAATGTGGTTCAAATAAGATGTAAAGGGGGCAATAAAAAACAAAAGGAAAACTTTTAAACTGCTAAAACAAGAAGAATAAGGAAAACTAAAAGGTTATAAGGAAAAACAATTATGCAAAAAGCAAATCAAAGCAGCAAAGGTGGAGACAGAGTGTCTCATTGCCAAAGAGAGTTAAACGAACCCTAAACTGTTCTTCAATTATATAAATAATAAAAAAAAAGTTTGAAATTAAAAGTAATGTAACAAGTAAAATTAAAAAGTTATGAGGGAAGAATTGTAGAGGGTGATGAGGAGAAAGCAAATTTGTTAAATAGTTTTTTTGTCAGTGTATTATTTCAAGAAAATGAGATGACAGGTGAAATACAGAGTGATAAAGTCAACTCTCCATTAAATCTCACCAGTCTAACCCAAGCAGGAGTGCAAAGTCATTTAGTGATAACTGACAAGTCGGCGAACAGGGGGCATTGCACAATCATACAACAAGACTTTATCTGATTTTTCATGTTTCATGTCACTGAAAAAACTTGCTTTCGGTCTGGCTTTTAAAAAAATTAAAGCCCCTTACACACACTACATATTGGAGCTAGGTGCTTGAAAATTTGATCATTTGCATATCTTAGCGACACTTTCAACTTCCTCAACTTGAATAGCCCTATCGCTTTTCCTTCTTGGTGTTGCAATTCCATTGTTGAGGAGTGTATTATATATTTCTCTTTAATATCATTTGAAAGATAAAGCATCAGATTCCAGATTTTCGGGATGAAATACATTTTAACACAAAGCTACCAAATTTCCTTTATTTCGTTGTGTTATAGCACAGGGACACTCCATAACAGCCTTCTCAAAAATAACATTAGTGTGCAAACCCAACATTTAATCATCAATAATTCAGTTATGCTTCTCATTAAGAAAAGAGATGAAATTGCTAATTGCTCCCGCATTTTTCCCTTACAATTACATTAACAATTAGTGTTATTACAGTGTCAGCATTCATACAGATTGCACTTTTTTCTTCGATTTTACACAAAATACAAAAACTATTTAGTTATTACAACTGTGAGAGTCGCTTCTAATTAGTTTTCACGCAGGGAAGTCTTTATGTTTATCAGAGGTTCTGCAGTGATTGAGCAAACTACATAGAACTATGAATCCGGATTACAAGATGGAATATGATACTAGGAAAGTAAATGCACTATAACCACAGTCAGATCCTGGGCACAGGGGTTTGGGAGCAGGATATCATTGTAGGATTCTTTATTTACAACCCTAATGTTACTATATCTGTCCATCTATGAATATGACATCACTAGGCTTTCCCTCCAAGAACAGAGAATTTCTGTTTTAAGTTTTCTTCATACCCGCCTTCCAAGACCCATAACCTTTTTTATTTTTCCAGTCAATATATCTGTATGTGGGCTTCATTTTTGCAGAACGAGTTGTATTTTTCAATGGTACCATTTAATTTCTTAGTGACCAAGCCTGTTTGCGCCTTAATGACCAAGCCAAATTTTGGAAATCTGACATGTGTCATTTTAACATAGAATAACTCTGTTACGGTTTTGCATATCTAAGTGATTCTGACATTGTTTTTTTGCCACATGTTGTACTTCATTTGGGTGGTAAAAATAGTCAGATAGAATTTGTGTATATTTATTAAGAGCACCAAAATTGGGAAGATAGTGAAAAAATTGTTATTTATTCACATTTTCAATTGCAATATCTCAAATATGTGCAAACATACTGTACACATTTTTGATAAGATATATATTTCCATCTGTTTACTTTATTCTGGACACACATTTCAAAAACTTTAGTTTTTTTTTTTTTACCATTTAGGAGACGTACAAATTTAACATTGCTTATCAACATTTTGAGGAACACTTTGTTTTTCTGCACCAAGCCAAGATTGTAAAGGCTCATAGGTGTCAGAATGATAGATAGCCCTACAAATGACCCTATTTTAAAAACGACACCCCTTAATGTATTCACTGAGGGGTGTCAGGAGTATTTTGACCCCACAGGTTTTTTTGAGGAGTTAATGCAATTTAGAGTAGAGCAAATAAAATTTCATATTGCAAATATGTAATTTTAAAGGCAATTTTTTTTCTATAGTGCACATGAAAGTGAAGATTTGCACCCCAAAATGGTTCCCTCCGTTTGTCCTGTGTTCAGAAACATACCCATTGTGGCCCTAATCTTATGTCTGTATGCACAACGGGGCCCAAAATGAAAGGAGCAGCCAGTGGCTTTCTGAACAGACATTTTGCTTGAAGGTGTTTTAAGCCCCATTGCCCGCTTGTAGAGCCCTTAAGCAGCTATAACAATGGAGAGCCTGCACAAATGACCCTATTTTGACAACTAGACCCTTTAAAAATTCATCTAGGGGTGTACTGCATATTTTGACTCCCAATAGAGATGACCGAGCATACTCGCTAAGGCAAACTACTCGAACGAGTAGTGCCTTATTCGAGTACCTGCCCCCTCGTCTCTAAAGATTCGGCTGCCAGCGGGGGGGGGGGGGCGGAGAGTGGTGGGGGAGAGCGGGGAGGAGCGGAGGGGAGATCTCTCTCTCACTCCCTTCCACCCGCTCCTCCCTGCTCACTCCCGCAACTCATCGCTCACCCGCGCCGGCAGCCGAATCTTTAGAGACGAGCGGGCAGGTACTCGAATAAGGCACTACTTGCTCGAGTAGTTTGCCTTAGCGAGTATGCTCGCTCATCTCTAACTCCCAGTTTTTGAATGAATCTAAGCAAAGCAGATGGAAAAAACTACGAGTTTTCATTTTTTTGTCAATTGTGTCAATTTTAAAACAGCTTTTTTTGTACAGGATATATATGAATGAAGACTTTCACCCCAAAATGGATACCCCTGTTTGTCCTGTGTTGACTGACATACCCATTGTAGCCCCACTCTACTTATAGGCTAGGGCTATAATGGAGGGAACACCAATTGGATTTCAAGGCACAACTGAATAAATTCCAGGCCCCATTGCTTACTTGTGAAAAAAAAAAAAAGATTCCCTTAAAACAATCCCCCCTCTTCCTTTTTGGCATTCCCTACATCTCAGATAAAAGTAATAATGTAAACTGTGTGGTAAGTCTGAAAACAGGAGTAATTACAGAGGCTTGGTTGGGATGGGCACATGGGGCAATAAAATTTGGTATCACTCATCCTCCCATGCTTGCTGCAAACCTGACACTTTTGGGGGGTATTTCTTGACCTCAGTGTCAGGGATAGGGTGTAAAAAGTGGCGCTATGTGAGGCTTCCTATGCTTGCTGAGGTGCGGCGGTCTCACACAGAAGATGCCCAACAAGCTGCTCCTGGAACTGCAGGAAAGCGAGTTTAAATCATGTGAGGTAATTATCCCCTCTACTCTTCCTTGGTCAGACCTCATCTGGAATACTGTGTCCAATTCTGGGCCCCCTGATTTTAAAAAGACATAGACAAACTGGAACAAGTTTAGAGAAGAGTTACCAAGATGGTGAGCGGTCTACAAATCATGTCCTATGAGGAACGATTAAAGGATCTGGGAATGTTGAGCTTGCAAAAAAGAAAGCTGAGAGGAGACTTAATAGCTGTCTACAAATATCTGAAGGGCTGCACAGTGCAGAGGGATCAGCCCTATTCTCATTTGTACCAGGAAAGACTAGAAGCAATGGGATGAAACTGAAAGGGAGGAGACACAGATTAGTTATTAGAAAAAACTTACTGACAGTGAGAGTGATCAATGAGTGGAGCAGGTTACCACTTCTTCAATGGAAGTCTTCAAACAGAGACTGGACAGACATCTATCTGGGATTATTTAGTGAATCCTGCACTGAGCAGGAGGTTGGACCCGATGACCCTGGAGGTCCCTTCCAAATCTACAATCTATTATTCTATGACAAATATGTCAGCTTACTTGCAATGCAACTGGTTTAGTAGCTGCAGAGACACTGAAAGCTGTCCTTTGAAGACCTAAAGGGTACATCCAAGTTTACAACGATTCTTTTGCTCCAGTGCAACTAAAAGAACAAATATGAAGCAGCAAAAATGTCTTGTTTTTCCAGAGTTCATCTGAAATCATAAGATATATGTTACTTTTTACTGAAGTAGATATGTTTGTTCTCTTTTCACTATAAAAAAATGGTTATCCTCAATGCACAATAAGTAACTGCGACTCTATAAATAAACTCTTACAAGTATTTTTATCATTTTCTATAGCAGGCACTGCATTTTTGATTCCACTGCTATTCTTGTGACCTCTCCAGAATAATGCATTGAGTACCCCTGATGTACAACATTGCTCCCATTGTCTAATCCAGCCCTAAATACCTATAAGCAATCAATTTCTATTGAAAGCAAAATCAATGAAAGCATTAACCAGAACTCTTTGAAACCTGCAAATGACATTGGATAATCTATTAAAGATTTCATCATTTTACTCTGGAATACTATTCTACTACAGAACACAGTCCTGAAAATCAAGATTACATGGTGAGGTTGTACTCACTGTAAAACTACATTTGCAGATTAAAATTAACATACAGGGGGGATATGAGATTGACTCAGCCGAGAAACACACCTGGTGAGGAGAACTACTCAATGACTGCCAAGGTCTCTTCTCCTGCCCAATGCCCAAGTAGGTCTCACTGCACTCAACACACTTTAAAATATGCACCTCAAACCCTACAGTGGAATAGAGCTTCTGGAGCTACAATGTCCAACACTGAGTCAGGTTCAGGGCACTGGGAAAATAGCCCTATATGACACCTCCTTTCCATCTAACAGTCCAACAACACCATTTATGGCGTCATCAACCAACACAGGAATGGTGACACTGTTGAAAAAACAGCCGGCCAGAAAAGATAGCGCATACGGTGCGCATTCCGGCCAGTCATCTGGACCTATCTTTCGGCCGGAATATGCCTGCCGCTACCATAGTCTCCTATGGGAGCTGCCGGAAAAGGGAGATGGGAGAGAGTTGTGCAGCATCTCTGCTTAACTCCCTCCCCCTTCTCTCCCCCTCTCTTCCACTTGCCAGCTGTTGGCAAGGGGAGGGGGTGGAACAGGGTGGGAGTTTAGCAGACTAGCTCCTGCCTTGTCCCCTCTTATTCCAGGCAGCCAGCAAGTGCCGGAGATGGTTGGAAGTTTAGCACACGAGCTCCCGCCCGGTCCCGCCCCCTCCCTTTGCTGACAGCTGGCAAGGGGCGGAGAGGGGGAGGGAGTTTAGCAGAGCTAAACTTTCTCCCCTTGCCTGATGATATCTCGAACTGCGGCATATATACGTTGCAGACCCAGCCATCTGAACGGGCGTGAGAATAGGAGATGCAGCTGTGACTTGGTCATGGCTGCCTCTCGTTCATGCGATTTTCGGCTGGATAAAAATCGCAGTGCCCGTGTGAAGGAGCCCATAAGCTGTTCTCCAGTACTTTTACCATTGATGACCTATCCTCACAATAGGTCATCAATAGTTAACCCCCACCGATCAGCTAATTGCTGGGCCTGATGCCAGTGTGAACAGCACTGGAAGCAGATAGCACTGTCAATATTGCAGCAGCCCATTTTGGTAATGCAGGAACTGTGCCTGCAATACCAAACTGGGCTGCTGCAATACAGATAGTGCTATCTGATTCCAGCACTGACAACGAGCCCTGTGATCAGCAGATTGATGGGAATCCCAAGCAACAGAGCCATGCACATCAACTATTGATGACGTACGCAGAGGTTTGATCATCAATAGTAAAAGTCCTGGATAACCCATTTAAAATAAGCAATGTACCAGTCTGGGCATTGCAATGTTTTCACACTTAGGGCCACTGCACACTAGCGTTTTTCACGCGATTTTGCTTTTTTTTTTTTTTTTTACGAGGAAGTTAATAGGACTTTTTAATGTTAAAAATGCATGACACAAAAATTGCAAAGCATCATCTTGCGATGCGTTTTTAACATTAAAAAGTCCCATTGACAATTGCGTTTAAAAAACGCGGCTATTTTGCGTTGCAACAGTGAGTGAAAACACATTAAAATAAAACCAATGATTTTTAATGGTTTCATTCTCATTTGCAATGTCTTCACTGCACACTCGCAGCGCTAAGAAAAAGCAGTGCTATCGACCATTGGTTTCAATGGGGCCAGCGCCAGCAGCGCTGGCCCCATTGAAGACATAGGCAGTACATCGCGCTCCCCTGACACAGCTGTCACAGCAATCGCAGGAGAGTCCTTCATGCCCACGGGGACCATGGGGATGAAGGAATCCTCTGCCATTGCTGTCACAGCTGTGACACCTGTGGCAGAGGTCCACGATGCTATCTATTGCTTTCAATTGGGCTAGCGCTGCTGCAATAAAAGCACTGCTGCTCAAATATAAGCCCTTCCCTGAAAACCCTCTCTAGCTGTAAAGAAGAGTAAAAAAAAAATTAACTCACCTAGAACAGCCATCCAGCTCTTCTCTGTGGCCTGACAGACGTCTTCTGGAGGCCAGGAATTGAAAAATCCCTGTCCCCAGAAAGTGCTGCCCCTGATTGGCTGAGCTCTGTAACCAATCGGGGCAGCACCCAGGGATCATTGATTGACAGGTGCGCGCTGCCTGTGATTGGTCACAGCCCTCAGCCAATCAGAGGCAGCCCTCAGCCAATCAGCCAATCAGGAGCACTTTCTGGGGGCAGGGATTTTTCAATCCCCGGCATCCAGAAGACATCTGTCAGGCCACAGAGAAAAGCTGGATGGCTCTTCTAGGTGAGTTTTTTTTTTTTACTTTTCTTTACAGCTAGAGAAGATTTTCAGGGAAAATCAGGGATTTCCCGTGGGGATGAAGGAATCTCCTGCCATAGCTGTCACAGCTGTCACAGCTGTGTCAGGGGAGCGCGATGTACTGCCTATGCTTTCAATGGAGCTGTGGTGGAAGTCCAGTATTCCTATATTTTGGGCCTTGGCAGTAGACAGTTGTCAATTGAACATTCTGTATACATATTTCTGTCTTGCTACAAATATAATGTCTTGCTACAAGTTATGCAATAGGTACTTCCGCTTATATGAAATATCTGTTTTATAAACTCTGCTGACAAAGATGGAATTTAGCAATTTAGCCCGTAACCAACATGTATAAATATATTTGACTGTCCAGCTGCATGCACTAATACGGAACTAGGAATCAGACATGGACAACCGCAGAAATTTCCCCAGCGACTTTACTGGAAACGTATGCAAATAACATGGGAGGTTTGTGCAATTTATAGTTCATGATGTAACATCCAATCATATCGAAGGAACCCCACGTGGCTCCAAGACAACCCACTCATTTCATCCACCACCTGATGGCCAATCACAGATGACCGGAGGATGGAAGAATTGCAAGATGCTTATCCAATAATTAAACAATACGTTGTATGCATGTAATTTTTGACCTGCCCAGATGGGCGGATTTGTTAAACTCTTAAAATAGGCTACACGCCGATCATTAAAGTTAGAATTGAGGAAGCTATGCATGCTGAACATCGTGTCAGTGTGGGAACTTCTTATGCGCATTATCAATTCAGAATTAATATGGAGGGCTGTAAACATTCCAAATTGAGTAAGGCGTGGTTCCAAAAGGAAGGTTCCACGACAGCTGGTGGAGAATGCGGGCAGCGTGATCGATAGGTTCCAAAGAGCCCGGACACAAGGCACCGGACAGACAACCTTGGATTTAGTGGGCCCACCACAGAACACGGTAAGATAAATCAATTATCTATACCTGTGTGGCTAGGTTCAGGTTTGCCTGTGTTGTGCCTAGGCCGGACACTTTGGAGCCATACGACAGGTACTTCTTTAAGTCTCGATCATGTGATAAGAACCTGTCATAAAATATAAAGGAATGATTACATGCCTGTTGTCTTGAGAGTACTAGTTAATTGGTGACATCAATAGCTGCCTCGAGGGAGGGCCTGTACGGGGTGTTTCCACTCCCGAGGGAGGAGGGAGCCGTTCAGGTGGCCTGTTGCAGAGACCCATCAGTGGGAGACTGCCAGAGATAAGTCTGATATGGGATTTCCGCTCCTGCTAGGCCTGCTTGTAGGGTCCGGGAGAAGGGAGCTATCAGACAGTATCCCGAGGGGCAGTGAGACTAAGCCAGCCGTACTGGTGCTCTGTCTATTTGTGTGTGTCCACAAATATTTGTTTATCGTTTGAATGTCCACGAGTAGATCCCTCCGTCTGAGGGTAGATTGATAAACTGTATAGCGACAGAAATGCTAGAGACTCTAGGGCGGGGCATATTTATATTGTGCCTGGCGTCTGAGGAGACTTCTATAATCATGAATTTGGCAGCCATGATTGAAATTGCAAGGCAGCAAACAATGAGCCAAGGTTAATTCTTCCATCCTCCAGAAAAGTGTGGAAGGGGTGGAGAGTCAAGTTATCATTGATTAATCAAGCAATCTTTCTGTGTGTCCTACCTATATAAAGTTAGTGTGCTTGTTTGTTGTGTAGAGCTAATCCTGCTGAGTTGTTATATAGGAATAGTTTGTTTGTTGGTCATATAGAATTAGTATCAGTCCTGCTAAACTGTAAGAAGGGAGTGTTAGCAATGAGAATGCATTGGCTGGGTCATAGCCAAGATAATGCACCGTACACAGCGGCGCGCTGTGGGTTTGGACTTTATAGGTTAGGTTGCGTTATTGGATCCCTTCTAGTAAAAGACAGACTACTAAACTGTGTTGTCTTTGAATTGTTAAACGTTAATAATAGCATAGAAGTATAGGCTTATGCCCGTAAGTGTGTTTGGAGAAAGGAAAAAAAAAAAAAAAAAAAGCTGCTAACTACATTTAAAAAGAGGAAGTGGAACTCTTAATAGAAGCGGAGCAATTCCTGTGCTGTAATAAATAACTACTGTTGGATGTTAAAACTACTGCGGATGGCTTGTTATGTAACCTAATCCTTCAGACAAATACATCCGTCATACAAATGTAAAAAGTTGTATGCCACTCACATCCTGAGGGGACTCTTAAGAATACAGACTGCGTAGCCCACCAAATCCCAATACACCGTGCCCACAAGAAAATACGTCTATGTTTGCCAAGTCCCCAATAGGTGTTTAGTCCCCAATTCAATTGTAACCACCGCTGTGACAGAAGTTACAACATAATATATGTGATTTATGCATTAGACGTTAGAATTTCTCTAAGTGTCAGAAAAGAGGAAGTGAAGGTGGGCTGCAATGGCGTCTGTATTAATACACAAAGACACCATTTTAGTGAATAGAGAGAATTGCAGTACATTACCAATCAGATGGAGATGCCCAGCATCTAAGACTGCATCTGCCCGGTCGCCGGAAGTCTGGGACAACAACTGTCTACTGTTGTAGAAGATAAAAATTAGCCACGTACTCCCGTTATCTCCCTTATAATCCTGTCGCTGGGCTGTCACATGAGTAAGAGACCTAAAAAGAGGAAGTTACTTGCCCTGTAGTCCCAGCACAAGTAACGTATATTCACAGACAATATAGAATAAATAAACTACAGGGAGAAAGAGAGACGGTAGAGAAGCCAAGGAATAGGAAACAAGCAGGTAACGATAAGGCCAGGTATCCACAGGAGGAACGGGGCAGATTGACCCGTAATTTGTAAAATGTAAATTGTGTGGTGCATAAGACTTTATCTTTATTGGGTTGTGATGTGTACCCAAGGACTGCCAAACATTGAATGAGGGAATAAGGAAGTAAGTGATTAGCCACACTCAGAGGGGTGGAGCTAGATGATGCAAGAACACGTCTCTTATCCAAGGAGGGGGTAAGAATCATAGATAGCCAGAAGAAAAAGTTTTTTTGTTTTCCCTCCTGTCTCAAACTCAGCTTTCCACGGTTCCTGACAAATTATGGGACACCACAAGACAGGCATAGGGAAATTGAATGTATCGACCATGATGATATACACGAGACCCAGATACACACCCCTGGGTCAAGCAGTATCCCCCTAGATGGAAAAAAAAAAAAAAAAAAAGGGTGAAGGGTCAGCCACACATGTTAGGTGCTGTGTGCTGATGCTTTGGAAAAAACTGCCAACCGGCCACAATTTCACTGTTAATTTCTCTTGCAGAAGGCTGTAGGGCCTGGAGGCCTCCAAGGACTAACCAAGTTCTGCAGGCCATACCTGTACATACACCCGTTGCCAAATTCCGCACCTTTCTGGGCCTTGTTTCGTACTGCTGGCTATACGACAGTATTGACACAAAAGCACGGAGGACAAACACACCAATGAGGTTAGATCCAGTGACTTGAGGAGCTCCCTCATCTGCTTTTGCGGTGGCAGCAGTACAGGCAATGGTTGACAAATCTTCTAAGTTGGTATTGGACTACCCCCTAGTGGTCCACACGCCAAATGACACCCAGAACATACTCATGCAAGTGTAACCCAAGCACTTAGCTCTGGCCTATTAGATCCGACTACAATGTGCTCTTTCCATGCCTCCCCCAATATTGCTCTGAGCTTCCCAATGTTGTAATACCTTGGATCCGGCTACTCTTCTTTTAATCAGGTATTCCTGGGGGAAGGGGAGGCATAGGTGATTTGAGTATGGCGGATCAGCTATTTTTTAAATAGCATTATTGTAGTGATGTACACACTGTTAATGATGCATATTTTGAGTTTTCTTTTGTAGATGGTATCAGGGTGAGGATTGATGATTCCGAACCAGATATGCAGAGGTCACACAACAAGATGTCCTAAACGCAGAAGCTCTGCCTCCGCATGTCTCAGGGCAAGAAGCGGAACCGGAGGCCCTCACTGGGGCGTGTGGAGTGGTAGAAGGTAAGTCGGCAACTTTTTAAACTGACTCCTGGAATGCATTTGGCATAGCTCATGATTATGGCCCAATATGGAAGGCCAGACAGCTTGTTATCTCAGTAGGACAGCCAATTAAGAATGGTGCAGCGGTGCAGAGTCTCATGGAAACCCTACTACTACTACCTGGCAATGGAGAATCCACACCGATTTCTACAACGGAGAAGCGAGAGATGACACCCTCGCCGACAACACAGCAAAGGCAGCGGCCCTCAAGCCGTGGAAGAAAGAAGAATAGATACTGACAGCATGAGTCAGTGATAAAACCTTTGGACTTTGATAAAACCTTTGGACTTTGATAAGACTTTGGACTTTGATAAGACTTTGGACTTTGATATGTCAAGGACTTTACAGTTACAAGTCAACGAGGAAAGAAAGCAGATGGGCTAAAATACGGGAGCGACAGCACAGGACGGCGTATGGCGAACAATCAACAGAACTTGCCTACAGAGGTCCCTGTTCCCCATGATGGCCCAGCTGGTATACAGAATCGAAGCAGCGATGACGGCGACACTGAACAAGAATGGGTGTCACCTGGGTTCTCTGTAGCTGCTGCATCATTTGTCCAGTTAGCATGATCTTTGCCATATGCGAGTCCGGACAGAAGTAAGGTGGCCATATAACACTTGCCTTGACCACTCTACCCATTTCAGAGATTGCCAATTTGACCACATTCAGCTCACACCTGTTGGGGAGTATGAACATGTGCTTGTTGTTGCTCGAGTCTTTCTCAGGTTGGAGGCCCACCCGGATACTAAGGTAAATGAGCAGATAACCACACAGAAATTCATGAATGAGGTAATCTGCAGATATGGGGTACCAGAAGTGATTGAGTCGAACAAAGGTACACACTTCACAGGTGAAATAATGCAACACATCATGTCTGTTTTGGGGTATATTCCAGGCTTTTCACACACCCTACCATCCACGGAGTAGGGGGAAAGTAGATACGAAAGGCAATAGAGAAAATGAGTAAATTTTGAATTGAGTGTCTTTCATTAGTTTTTCTTTTTCTTAGGAGGATACATGCCACAGAAGCTGAATTTGGGGAATGATTTTCTTGTTAATTTTGTCATAGGCCTCTCCAAAGGAATTGTTAGTAATGCATTCTGCAGTCTCTGCTGTCCCCAGGTCCTACAGATGAGTGTCACAATCTAAAACCAGGTGACAGGGTCTATGTGGAAAAGTTTAAGAGAGAAACCCTGTTTGAATGTCCCTACCAGATGTTGCTCACCACCCCAACTGCAGTCAAGCTCAAAGGAAAGCCCACTTGGACCCACATGTTGGCGTTGAAAAAAAAAACAAAAAAAAAACTAATGATCCTGCATATCCTTTACATGCTATAATGTGGTACAATTCCTCTAACACACACCTTTGACTACTGTACACTAGCCCCCTGATTCAGAACAAATTAATACAATCAAATGTGCAATATGAAGCCTACACTGAGGGTGAGAATCTAACACTGCATCGTGCTAAGAGAGACGTTGACGCTCCAGGTGGTAACTTTGATCCACATGTACACATAGATGTAATAGGAGTGCCAAGGGGGGAGCGAGATTAATTTGATTCTAGAGATCAGGTTAAAGCAGGTTTTGATTCCTCATTTGCTTTTGTCACTGTTAATAATAATGTAGATTGGATGAATTATATCTCTTACAATCAGCAGAGGTTTGTAAACTACACCAGAGATGCTTTGCAAGGGTTAGCTGACCAGTTAGGGCCCACTGCATCCATGGCGTTCCAAAATAGAGTGGCCGTGGATATGATTTTCGCAGAAAGAGGTGGGGTATGTAATTTCCTGTACGTGTATTCTCCCTTTAATGTGAGCAATGCTTCCCTTGTTTGAAAAAGATGAAGAGCCAGTTCCGATGATGCCAACCAGGTACGTTACCAGAAGAATGGAGAAATGTACCAGTACTGCACCTGCCTCAGTCTCATAAGATGGACTGTCAGTGGACTTCCCATTTGCCTAGGGAAAGTGCAGAAGACCTTAGGTTCCGGCGAGGGCACACCCTGTGGGGTGGTAACTCGTACAGATAGAGGGTATGGATGCCCGGAAATAAGCCCAGGGAATCCATGGCCTCCTTCTGAGGTGAGGTAGGGATCCCTCCCCTTTTAGGAGTAGGGACTTACGGGCAGTGGGAAAACCCTGACGCAAGGGTGAGGCGACCTGGACGTGTTCACCACTAGGACTATCTCCAGGAGGGACAATGGTGTGGGTGAAGATTAGGGAGTCCCACGCCGTGCGTACCTGTGCACACTACTAGTATGTACTTCTAGTACAGCACATTAGAGTGAGAAGAGAGGCTCCTGGTGATAGTTTTGATCTACACGTATACATTGACATCATAGGATAGCCAAGGGGGGTACCTGACAAGTTTTGAAGGGAGAATACATGTACAGGAAAGTCTGTTTTCCTCAGTTAGGTACCTAACAGGAGAAGGAAAAAATATAGAAAAATAAGTTTTGGAACATTGTGTATTTAGAACACTGTGATAGGGTTTTTGCTAAGATTTTGCTTCATTTTATCTGCAGTGCACTCTGCTTATGTCCACGCAACATGCCGGTGTTACAACGCCCCTGGTCCTGTTACCTTGCCGCCTCTGGAAAAGGGAAGTGGGAATAATCAGCTTGTAGCTCTTTCCTTCCAGACTAATATATATGATCATGCACTTAGTAATGAGACAGGGGTTCAGTCATATTGATCAGTAATTAGATAGCCCTGATTTTGCACTCTTGCTGATGAATCGAGTTAACGTCAAGAAGGCGGGGTTCTATACAAGTTATGCAGTTTTTTACCTGAATTAGTGAAAGTCGCACCTCTCCTAACCTAATTATGGTTGTCACCTTTATAGTCATTCTAATTTCTGTTTGTCGTTGCATACAGTGTATTCCGACCCTGATGACTGCCTGGTCCACCTGTCCCACTACGATGTCCAACAAAAAGCCCACTGTCAGCGCAACCGTCGTCATCATGGATCCAGAATGTGATGATGTCGAACCATCCTATACCCCCATGGCAGTAGTAGGCCTAGTCGTCTACAACACAATACGAGTCTAGGGTCAGCGGTGGGGGATTGGGGTGAAACGGAGCAGGGCGAGTTTAGTGAAACAGATAGTTTCAAGGGGGGTCTGTGGTGGAAGTCCAGTATTCCTATATTTTGGGCCTTGGCAGTAGACAGTTGTCAATTGAACATTCTGTATACATATTTCTGTCTTGCTACAAATATAATGTCTTGCTACAAGTTATGCAATAGGTACTTCCGCTTATATGAAATATCTGTTTTATAAACTCTGCTGACAAAGATGGAATTTAGCAATTTAGCCCGTAACCAACATGTATAAATATATTTGACTGTCCAGCTGCATGCACTAATACGGAACTAGGAATCAGACATGGACAACCGCAGAAATTTCCCCAGCGACTTTACTGGAAACGTATGCAAATAACATGGGAGGTTTGTGCAATTTATAGTTCATGATGTAACATCCAATCATATCGAAGGAACCCCACGTGGCTCCAAGACAACCCACTCATTTCATCCACCACCTGATGGCCAATCACAGATGACCGGAGGATGGAAGAATTGCAAGATGCTTATCCAATAATTAAACAATACGTTGTATGCATGTAATTTTTGACCTGCCCAGATGGGCGGATTTGTTAAACTCTTAAAATAGGCTACACGCCGATCATTAAAGTTAGAATTGAGGAAGCTATGCATGCTGAACATCGTGTCAGTGTGGGAACTTCTTATGCGCATTATCAATTCAGAATTAATATGGAGGGCTGTAAACATTCCAAATTGAGTAAGGCGTGGTTCCAAAAGGAAGGTTCCACGACAGAGCCAGTGCTGCTGGCGCTGGCCCCATTCAAAACAATGGCCGATAGCGCTGCTTTTTCCTAGCACTGCGAGTGTGCAGTGAGGGCATCGCAAATGAGAAAGAAACCATTGAAATCATTGGTTTCATTTTCATGCGTTTTCACTCACTCTCGCAAAGCAAAATGGCCTATCGCCAGTGTGAAGCCGGCCTTAAAGTGGTTTTAATACCAAAGACATTTATCCCCTATCCCCTAAGTGCCCCTGAATGCTTGATATGAATGGAACAAGGGTGTGCATGCTGGACTGCCACTCCATTCACTCTTTTGGGACAGGCAAAGATTGATGCACTTGGCAATCTCCCTCTATCCCATAGAAGTAAATGGAGTGGGGGTCACTTATTCATACTGTCGCTCCATTCACATGTAGCAATGTTCTCAGAGTCATTGGGGGTCTGACTGCTGAGCCAGACATTAAAGGGATCCTGTCATTAACTATAAGCACCATAAACTAAATGATGGTGCTTATAGTTTAGGTAACGGGGAGTCCGGAGAGCTGTGTCTCATATGCACCCAATCCCCCAGCAAAATCGGTAAGTGCACAGCCGGAGTGGCTCTTTTCAGGAAACTCTATAGGAGCACTTCCAAAAAGACAACTGGGGATACGTGCACACAATATCTCAAAAAAAGACTCAAACTTGCTAAATGTGCACTGACTTTGCCGGGGGACACCGCAGGAAGGGGGGATTGGGGGAATATTTGACTCTTCATCATTTGATCTATAAGCAACTCAACTTAGTTTATGGTATTTATAGTTCATGACAGCTTCTATTTAATCGATAGATATATATAAAGGTGAAAGCCTTCACTGACTGACTCACTCGCCACTAATTCTCTAACTTGCCGATGTTGTACAAACATGAAATTTGGCAGGAGCATTCTTTAGGTCCTTAATAGGAAAAGTAAATGGGTCTCAACTTGAAAATTCAATGTTCAATAAGCACTTAATTCAATGTTAAGCGCAAAAGTATTGGCGCCACTGTGTAATGTATGAAATCTGATTCTCTAACTTCCCGATGTAGTACAAACATAAAATTTGAGATGATTATTCTTTAGGTCCTAAATAGAAAAAACAAAGGGGTCACAACTCAAAAATTCATTGCTAAGTGCAAAAGTATTGGCACCTCTGCGTAGTGTACCTAATCTAATTCTCTAACTTCTCAGTGTCATGCAAACATGAAATTTTAGCACAACCATTCTTTAGGTCCTAAATAGGAAAAGAAAAGGGATCACAACTCAACTATTCAATGCTAAGTGCAAAAGTACGTGCACCCCTATGTAATGTAACTTCTTGGTGTCCTACAAGCATAAAATTTGGCACGAGCATTCTTTAGGTCCTAAAAGAGGAGAGTGGGAGGGGTGGCATATTCTGCAGAGGGACATCCATATACATGCTGCCTGAGGAGAGTCTAACGCTCCTCTATGCATATACATATAATAGTCTTCGGTTACTCTAAAGTAACTGACCGTAAAATTTTCCATGCAAACAACGCGTAAACACCAGTATCAAATTAACTCTTGAAAGGCCGGGTATATCAGCTAGTCTCTGATTAATGTCCTTGGTGATAAAAACCCCTTTAACCCTTAACGATGCAGGACACATATTTATGTCATGTATGTTCAGGGTGTAAACGGAGCGGGAGGAGGTACTGACACCTGCTGGCAACAGCAGTAATCAGTGTTAACCCTGTAAATGACGCTGTCAATTCTGACAGTGATATTTAAATCTCCCAATTGGTTTTGCAGGGTCCCAGACAGTCCTCCGCGATTAAATTGCAAGGGGCAGTTCTGTTGCCATGACAATCTTGGGCCTTCCGAGAGCCTATAAGGCTGCTCTCAGGTTGTGCTCCAGGAACCCATGGTTCTCTGGGTTTGCAGGAGCACAATTCCACAGGTGTTGAATGATTGAGCTGGCTGGTTGTGGAGTTCTCCAATCAGCTAATCACCATCCGTCAGCTGCACATAAATACGAGCCCCTCTGGAGCTGGTCATTTATCTTTCTCCTTATTCCTTTAAGGACCCTGGTGTTTTGAGTCTAGCATGTTTTGGTTGGTGTTGCTGTATGCATGAGGTTCTGGGTAGGATTCCCTTGTCTTTTGGTGTGAACTGTGTCCTGTTCTGCTTGTATGCCGTTTACCATCTAGGGCGAGCCAGGCCCCCAGGTTCCAGTGTGGGGCCATTCCAGGTGTTTTGTTAGAGTACGGTCTCACGAGACAACGAGGACCCCTGTTGTGGACTCATGAGATTAGGTATATTGTACAAAATACGAACCAATAGCTCGTATGTACTTTAGCTATTCTATCGGCTTATGTGTGTTTGGTGTTAGTCAGTTGTTGTTGGATGTCTGCTCACAAGTTTCATTTGCAGTTCACTTTGTTTTGGTTTACAGTTATTGCATGCTTGAAGTGGATGTCACAGCTACCATGGCTCATTGCCTGGCAGATATTGTAGTACTAAGACAAAGTTCAAGTTTCCCCTTGGGGGTAAAAAAAATAAAATGTTATTAACTTTTAGAAAAAATAAAATGCATTAAAATCTTTAAATCCTTTTCATTTAATTATTTTAAAAAAACATTTGATTTTCTGCAAATTTATCAAAATAAAACACTATTTGTCCAACATGGTGAATATTGTCCGGAAAAGAAAAAATACACAAAGTCAGAGTTGTTTTTTTTTGGTCACCACGATTCCAAGAAAAACTGTAATAGAAAGCGATAACAATTGTACCAAAATAAACTATGGATTTCCTGCAAAAAAAACAAAAACAAAACAAGCCCTCATACAAGCCGTTAGTGCTAATTCACACAAGTGTATATCGGCCGGACGTGAAAACAGACGGCCAATATACGCTACCGTGTGATGCACGGGGCGGCATATACAGCATTGGGCTGTTTTCCCCTTTCATCCCCCTCACTGGCTCTCTGCAAAGGGAGGAGGCAGGACGGGGCGGGAGCTAGTGTGCTGAGCCCCCCCCTCCCCCCTCTCTGCCCTTCGCCTCTGTTTGCAATGGGAGGGGCAGGATGGGGTTGGAATTAGCTCTGCCCCCATCCCATCCCTTCCATTGCAAACAGCGGCAAGGGGCGGAGAGGAGAAGTGAAGGGGGCGGAGTTTAGCAGTCACGCTGCTAAACTCCCTTCCACCTCCATTTTCCTGCAGCTGTCATTGGCTCCCATAGGACATAAAAGTGCCCGGCCACACCCTCTTACTCTGCGGAGATATACCCCTGTACACTGATGCATTGTAAATCAATGCATCAGAGGGGCAGCGTATATCATCCGGGGCGTGAAAACATGGCTTATATACGCCCATGTTAATAAGCACTTAATGGACAGCTACGTCAATGGATAACTAAACAGTTATGATTTTTTTTTTTTAAAGTGAGAAAGAAAATCTAAAAATTAAAATGAAAAAAATAAGGGTTGCATCCTTAGGCCTCGGTCAGACGACCGTTTTTTGCAGCGATTTGCGGATCGCATGTCGGATGCACATCAGCAAATCACGTGACCGGGGCCGACGATTCGCCGAAAAATCTGCAGCTAGCAGCGTTTTCGGGGAAACGGGCCCAATCAAAGGAGCACTGTCCAGCCCATTGAAATTCAATGGAACCGGCAATACAGCCGGCTCCATTGAAAGCAATGGGCTGCCGGCGAGCGCGGGATGAATTTTCGGGAAGGGCTTAAAATATAAGCCCTTCCCTAAAAATCATCCTAAAATGTGTAAAAATTAAAAATAAAAAAAATTATATAATATATATATATATATATATATATATATATATATATTACACATATACATACATATATACATATACATATATACACTCACCTTGTCCCTGCAGCTGGAGTTCAGCCGCGGCCGGCTGGCAGTTCTCCTGAGCTGCTCTGTGTAGTATTCAGCAGGCGGGGATTTAAAATCCCCGCCTGCTGAATGGGCTGCCTCTGATTGGTCCTTGCGCTGAGCCAATCAGAGGCAGCTCTCACTCATCCATTCATGAATTCATGAATGGATGAGTGAGTGCTGCCTCTGATTGGCTCAGCGCAA
This sequence comes from Eleutherodactylus coqui, assembly GCF_035609145.1. Classification (NCBI taxonomy): domain Eukaryota; kingdom Metazoa; phylum Chordata; class Amphibia; order Anura; family Eleutherodactylidae; genus Eleutherodactylus; species Eleutherodactylus coqui. Next base: position 280,566,918 of record NC_089838.1, read on the forward strand.
GGACCAATCAGGGGCAGCTCTCAGCTATTGAATGACAGCTGAGAACTGCCCCTGATTGGTCCCTGCGCTCAACTAATCAGAGGCAGCACTCACTCACCCATTCATGAATTCATGAATGGGTGAGTGAGAGCTGCCTCTGATTGGTGAGGGCTGTGACCAATCAGAGGCAGCCCATTCAGCAGGCGGGGATTTTAAATCCCCGCCTGCTGAATACTACACAGAGCAGTTCAGGAGAACTGCGGGTTGGCCGCGGCTGAACTCCGGCTGCAGGGATAAGGTGAGTATATATATTTTTTTTATTTTTACACATTTTAGGATGATTTTCAGGGAAGGGCTTATATTTTTAAGCCCTTCCCGAAAATTCATCCTACGCTCGCCGGCAGCCCATTGCTTTCAATGGAGCCGGCTGTATTGCCGGCTCCATTGAATTCAATGGGCGAACATCGTTTTTCTCTGCCACAGCTGTTACAGCTGTGGCAGAGGAGAATAATCTTTGTAGTATATGTTCTCAGTGGGGTCGGCGCTGCTGCCACCAGCCCCATTGAGTGCATATATAGAACACAAGGAATCGCAGAACGCAGATAGGCGCGATCTGCAATTCCTCATTTCCTATAATTTATCGGACATCCGCATAAAAAGCGGCCATGTGTCCGATGCCATTGCGAAGCAATGGTTCTATATATGCGCAGATCGCATGCGCAAATCGTGCGAAAAAACGTCCGTCGGACCGAGGCCTTAAGGGGTTAAAGTCCTTCAACAGTGTGTGCAACTTTGTAAGGAGGTAAATATGAGTGCTTACATCTCTCTCTTCTTCCAAGTGACTGGAAACATTAGTATTGTAACTGCATCTTAACAATAGCTAAAAGAAAGGAACAAAACACCTTTTATTAGAATATATTAGACCGTAAATTGTTATCACAAAACATAATATAGGAAATCAGCTTTTCTCTGCAGGGTGGAGAGGATGATGGCTTAACCATATAGCTACCTGGCAGACTGGCAATTAGAGAAGTTAATGGATAAGTAGCTCACTGCAGGTTAAGAAAAAGCAAGCTGTTCCTAGCATTGCTGCGAATCCCTACAGAAGTGTCACTTTCCTACATTTAGTCTTACAATTATTTTTAATTAATATGCACCGTCTGGGAATTTTGCTAATAGAGAGACTTTTTTTTCCATTTGTTCTTTCTCTACAGAAGGAAAAAAAAATTATTAACATTTTCTTCCAGGCCATTTAACGTCTTATGGTTTCTCTTCTTTTCACTTCCCAAATAATATGTGCAAAAAATTGGAAAGCCTGTAGCTCTCTCAGCATTTTAATGCTCATTTAGGTCAAGTCACTCAGTGGGGAAGGACTAAGCATATCCAGAAACAAAGTTCTGCTAAATGAGCTGCGGTACACCTGTGGACAAGAGAAATTCTCATGTTCCTAAAGCATACTGGGTAGGTAGAAATGCCACACAGATGCTAGACAGAGTCAAGAAAATCATGGCTGCCGGGACAGAGATTGAAAGATAATTATTGCAGGAGCTATGTGAATTTTACTACAACGCAGAAAAGTGAGTTGCACAGTAAAGCAGCAGGTGACTGCTGAGAGAATTTGGGGTGGGCTCTTTAAGAAATTATTTAATATCCGTTATGCAAAAAAAAAGTTAGGTAAACTTGGGAAAGGGGGGAGCAAGAAATGTGAGGGCCTCTGAAATGAAGAAGGGTTATGTAATTACATTAGCAATGGGGTTTTTACTAAATGCTTTCTCCATGTGCAGTCCAGTAGAGTAGTTCTGCATCAAAACATTTTTCATTAAAGGGTTTATACCAAGAACACTGTGCTTGTTCATTAGGGCATAAGACATTCTGTGGGTGTTTAAAACACACAATAAACATCACATATACATGTTTTTGGTACCAGCATTCTGCCACAGCCTCATTTAGCTTAGTAAATTTCTCTAAGTATGCATTAAGCTCCTAAGCTCCCTCTAGTGGTGGCTGCAGGCAGTCAGAATTTGATTATTTCATTCTATATTAAGGTAGATGTTTGGAGCTCCATATTAGAGCTTTGACCCCGTATAAAGCTAGATTATAAATCAGCACAAAATGATGGAATATATGGACTTGGATTAGAAAGGTGTTTGGTGGTGGACATTTACTTTAAAGGAGCAGAAAAGAATACTGATAATGTATTCTAGTGAGTGTCTTTTTTTAGCCATTGCACATTATTGTGAACCTGTTGCATAATACTTGTTAAATACAGATACAGTATATCCATTGCTAATGAAGACATTAACTTCTTGCTTGTGAAACATATTGTGTTCTCATGCACCAGTGCTTGTAGCAGTCTGTGTTACATCTCCATGTGTGTTTGTACAAATTATTACACATAGGACCTAGGGACATGAATGCACATTGCTGATAATGAGTGCAATTCACATATTAGCAGGAATTTCCTGAGAAAGTGTTCAATAAGTACAAATATTTAATTAAAAAGCATTGAGTTGTAGATTTCATTAAAAAATGTAGTCAGTCTTCCATTAGATATTAGGAACATGAAGAAAAAGATATACAGTTGTTGTTAAAAGGGATGTCTCATGAAGGCAGGCCCTTAAGGAAAAAATAAGCAAATATAGCATTCAGCTATTCTACCCCCACCCCACGATTAGCTGTTATAACCCAGGGGCAAAGCTTCAACTAACCTTACATGTCCCCTTTCTCCAGCCACTCACTTTACTGCCCAACCAAACTTTTTTCCATTTAAAAGATGGCATCTCCTGTTCCCAACTCATGACCACCCCCACCTCCCCAATTATAACCCAAAATGGAAAAAATCTTAGTAAATGTTGCTGCCATCCTATCTTGGCAGATCTTCTGCCATCCTCTTTTTACAGAGTCGCCTTTGATATAAATGGCTGTCCTGTAATACTACTACTTCCAAAGCAAGGGGAAATATCAGGCTGGCCACAGCTTTTGCAACATTATCAGCTATTTGCCAGAGTCACTGAAATTGGGACTATCAGTTAATCACTCCAAGCTTTGCATTTTCAAAGAAGTTACATGTCTTGGCACAAACGCTTTAATTGTGTTCTCTGATTACCTAGACCTAGAGGTGCCCTTAAATTGTTCTAAATTGTGTTCCTCACAGCAGAGTGATGCCACCGTTCATATACTTTCACACTACAGAGTTCATACAAAAGTATATGCAAAATACTGGTTTCAGAATACTAGTGTTGAACAAACTGAAAAAGTAGAAGCCTGTTTCAGGTCAAACTTTGCCAAACGTTTGGCTTGTCTCGGCCGAACGTACTAAAATATTTTTCCACTACTGCTCAGTGGTCTTAGGTTGACTTGCAGCAGACTTCATGCAGACCTAGGACTTCAATGCTGCAAGGCAACAGTGCTAACTACAGGAGTCAGCATTATTCTTCCTTCTTCAACCTCCTCCTTCTTTTTCTGTAGGAGAATAAGAAGTAGGATGAAAAGGTCTGGAGGAAGCATGGTGGCACGTTGGTTAGCACTGTTGCCTTGCAGTGCTTTGGTCTTGCAGTGGCCTGGAGCTCACACGGGTAGCCTGAGTGGGCAATCCAGCTTGTCCCATGGTGGTGGCAATCCTACTTTAACTGGTGGCCCACAGCAGGAGGATTGCCAAAAAGGTTGTTATAACAATTGTCACGTGACACCAGTACCTCTGAGACTAATGTTGTTAGAGAATAAAGAGTCAAAGCCAAGTAATCTTTGCAAAACCGGAGGCACATAGTTTTACTAACTCTCGCAGTTTGATGAAAATAATATACATGGAACAGTTCTTCCAAACAGTAGAAACTTCAATAGTACTTTACATCGAATATAACAACAGTCTTTGATTCTCTAATTCTCTCTCCATTTCTCTCTCCCTCTTCGAGTAGATGAATCGGCCAGTCTTAGTTATCTGGTTTGTGGAGGAATTTGTGTAGGGCACACTGACTTATGCTTAAACAGGATTTTCGGAACACTCACAATGACAGGGCCAATTTCCCTTACGCATGCATGGAGTCTGCCATTACTCAGATACCATCTGGTAGAGTGGAAAAAGACTCTCCGGCTCCACAACTTATTTTCCCCCAGGCAAAGCTGGATAAGATCCAGCTTTGGCCAGCTGAACCTGTCATGAGCTGCAATGAGATTTGAGGCTCAGGCTTAACTGGAGACCCCTGCCAGTGTCTGACTTCCCCTGAGGCTCTCCCCTTCGTCTTTTGTTTTCTCTCACTCTCCCACATACACTTCCTCCACTCAATGTCTCACTTTTTATTACCTTTCCTCTCAACCAATCCTAAGCCAATGGAAGTCTCAAAACCCAGTTCCAGGGCTAGCTAAGGGATGAATGGCAGAAAAATAAGTGGGTTAGGATGATTGTGACACAAACAGACACATTTTAGACGACGCCAACACCAGACAATGACATGTTAATGACCTGGATAGGCCAAAACACATAGATTGCTACACATAACAATACAGACAGATGGATAAGTACACACCACATGAGATTAGTCCCATGAGTACTGTGGGGGCCCCACTTCGGGCTACTGCAGTCTTAGCTTCAAATCTGTCCAAGAACAACATCTGCATGGAGTTTGCATTAATGTTTGTCAAAAGCCTCACAAACATCCATGCAGATATTGTCCTTAGTTAGATTTGAACCCAGTGCTAACCACTGAGCCGAATTGGAGGTGGACCTTCATGGTTCATAGATAGTTTTATACAGCAGTTTATGGGGGTATTGGTGAAGCTCTGGCTCTGTTCAAACTAATTCGGACCAAACCAAACTTTTCAGAAGTTTACTCAATACTCCAAAAGCAGTAATAAGATCCACATGGAACTGCCCATACCATTATGCACACTGAACAGAATTTTATACAAAATTGGGCCAGCCACATTGCAGTGACATAAATGATCCATTCCTTGGTTTTGATGGGATTAGGGAGTTAGGAACCACATCAACAAGGTCTCAAACCTGCATGTGGCTCCCAAGCTAATACTCCTGTGGTCATCCTAAGGATACAAGGATGGGTTTAGTTGTGGATTTAGCTATGTAGTAAATACTGCAAAGAGAAGTAGCATCATGAAGTGCTTTGTGTGCATGGCTGTAAGCAAGTCATATGTTGAAGATTGCGGCTTCTCCTTTGATGGTGTGAAGGGTCACATCTGAGGACTTCATAATGTGTTGCATTGGGAACCTCTGGTCTAAACATAAGACCACATGGCATTACTACATGGCAGGTGTAAATGTAAACCTTGCAGAGCCATACATTCATAGTAGGGATATTCCTAGAAAGCGATCATTCATAGCTCGTTGCGAGGTGTCAGTCAGACGTCTCTTGAATCACATCAATAAAATGAGTCAGGATATTTCAACTCAGATGGGAGCGTGCCGGTACAAAATGCTGAGCTGGCTTTGCCTCAGGTCACGAGAACAGAAATTTAATAAGCGCCGAATCCCAGCACACCGAACTGAAGAGACAACAGAGGCAATTTTAAGTGGGAAGAAATAAATGATTCTTGGTCCGTGCTCTGGAGCGCTCGGAAAACAAAATAAAATCAGCTGTCTCAATGTTTTAAGGAGGGGAAAAATCTTACAGGATGAAAATAGTCGTTCATTTAAATACCGCTGCTTGTCTGATGCCATTACCTGACTTTATTGTTTTACATTGCGCTGAGCTGAGGGCTGCGCTTCCATTTGTTTGCAAAACTGAAGAGTTTTTTTCCCTACAGAAATCCTGCAAAACACGTATTGTAAGAAAACAGATAAAAGGCGTCTAATGAATCACACAGAAATCCATAAACTGCAACCTCTAATTTATGTAGATGCCGTATTCCACCGTGTCACGTTTTCCAGGGTAATATTGTCTTAATTCCATGTAAATTGCTATGGAAAGCCTGTTGTTGCATCAGGGAAAGTACTGCTAGTACTGGATTAGACCCAGCAGGAGTCGCCTACTTTGTACAATGCTTCTTTTTTTTAGAAGGGTCCTATATATATATATATATATATATATATATATATATATATATATATATGGTTATCACAGGGTGTTGCACTACTGGGAACCCCAATAAGCTTCTGAAATTTATGGGGGGACTTGGATATAGCAGTCCAGTTTCCCTGCAATGCCATCACAAGGAAAATTAAAGGGGTTTTCCCATCTTAAACCATTGCATATCACTAAGCTATGCCATTACTTTATGATCAGTGGACTCCTGCCTCTAGGATCACCAACAATGCTAAGATGAAAGAGGTGCAGCAACAGTCCCAGCCACTGAGTTGTGAAGGGTAACTGCAACTGGCTTCATTTACTTGTATGGGGCCATGCTGCCGTTCTATGCTGTATGTCCGTGCAGGGCAGATCCCATATGACCTACACAGGTGTAAATGTAATGTCCTAAAAAGATGGATGTACGCAAATTTATTAACGTGGATAACCATGAATAGAGAGATGGATGGATAGATGGATGGATAGAGAGATAGATAGATAGATAGATAGAGAGAGAGATAGATAGATAGATAGATAGATAGATAGATAGATAGATAGATAGATAGATAGATAGATAGATATGAGATAGATAGATAGATAGATAGATAGATAGATAGATAAATAGATAGATAGATAGATAGATAGATAGATAGATAATTACAAAGGGGGTGCAGCAGCAGTCTCAGCCACTGAGTTGTGAAGGGTTACTGCAACTGGCCTCATTCACTTGTATGAGGCCATGCTGCCGTTCTGTGCTATATGTCCGTGCAGGGCACATCCTGTATAACCCACGCAGGTGTAAATATCATGTCCTAAAAGGATGGATATACACACAATTTGGTCTGGAACACTTATAACCCATACTTATTGACATTTCGATACATAAATTTGACTTCAATGGAAACAGAAGCTCAAAAAGTTTTGTTACACAATATCAGAAAGGTTTTCCACATCAGAGGTGTTCAATGTGACCCCCTCTGCCACTCTCCAACATGTGAGTCAGTTGATAACAGGGAATGTGGCAAGGGATACGTGAGATATAAATGTTGAAAGCACAGATGAACAGGGATAAGGTGTAACAGGAATAAAGCCATCACCAAACTAACATAAGCTGCTTTTAGACGAAACAAATATTGTAAAAAAAAAAATTACGTTAAAATGAATGAAAGTGAATGAATATCGGTCAGTCTAAACGAAAGTCAACGACCGGTTGACAAACAATAACCATTCATTCTGCGTCCGTTTTCTTTTTACGCAGGCATAAAGATCATCGTTGGCTCGTTCACTTATCGTTCAGTTAAACAGCGCTCGTTCAGTCCTTTTCATTCACCAATACAGGGAATGTGAAAGGCTGAACGATTCTGAATGATTTATTTATTTGAGCGAGTCAACGATGTATCTGCCTCCAGACCTTCTCATCCTTCTTCTTATTCTCCGTCAGAAGATAGCGGTGACTTCACTTGTTTGTTCAAACGATAATCCGCTCGTCTAAAGGGACCCTTATCTAAGCAGAGGTGCAGGGTAAGATAAGGGACCACTGTATGAACCAAAAACACTTCTAGCAGAGGGTCTCAGACAGGAGTACCCAGGTGTCAGACAGGAGTCAGGCAAGTATCATATAATAATAATAATAATAATCAGGTATTCATTGGAGAGCTTAGACAGCAGGTCACACCAGACCAGCTGAGGCTGGAGTATAAATGATACCCTCTGAGGGGAGGAGCCAGAATAAATATGCACAGACTAATGACAATTGGCTGATTGGGCAGTCCCATCCCAATCAATCCATCCATAAACATCAAGCGATTTGTCACTGTCAGGACTCTGTGCTGAAATGAAAATGACCATGTGCTGGTGTGAGGACCCAGCGAACAGGAGCGAAACTTGTAGGGCAAGACATGTAGACAATGGACATGTCTGCACCTGACTGCCTGATTTATATATAATGTACACCAGAAATTGGTAAATTATGCCAGAAATGTAAACCAAGGCACACGGAGCTGCCGGAGAGGAGCTGAATACATGAAGAAGCGTGAGTCTCCTCATTGTTACGTTCGTGTGGGTAACTAAGCACCGGCCCACACAAACATGACCCGCAGTTACAGGTTAGGGGAAACTGACCCTGTGCTGCAAGAAAGATGACTTGGCCCTTCCTACAAGCAGAGCGATCGCCTCAATAAAAGCGGCCCCACGCTGGAACCTCGGCCATGCTCTCCCTGAAATGGTGACACTCGCAACTAGGCAGAACTGACACATTAAATGCACAAACTCACTTACCACACAACGTCACACACTAAAGCAGATGGTAAAGCTGAATATAAAAGTGAGGGATTAGTTCGTACAATGGCCAATGAATGTAAGCTGCATGGCCTCGACAAGGCTCCTTGTGCTTTGCAGTCCCTACTATAGCAAAACACTAAATGTGCAGCACAGGACACGACACACACAGCAAGCTGCAAGCTGACCAGACACTACTCACACAGCAGATAAGATTAAGGAAATACAGCTTCCTCATTACAGAAGGGTTGGGATTTCAGGACCTGAAGGACCCAGGGATTTCAGTGACCTGAACAACCACACCCAGCCAGGTTACCCTCACCTGACAGATGTGTTCCTGGAACCCTGTAGAAGAACAGACTCCAGCAGCACAACCTAACTCTCATGTATTCAGCGCATTGTGCGCCTGGGGAAATGACACTAATTCTGGCGCAGGAATTGTAGAGCTTAATAAATTTCATTCCTTGTCCTTTAGAAGCATAGTGACAATAGAATCATACATTTCAGCATCTTTTACATCATGTTTTGGCATCCAGCATCCGTTAGATCTCTGCTTTCTGTCTTCTATGGAGAAAACTGCATAGGGATGTGAACCTGGAGGAAACCACAAGGTTTAATATGTGAGATGGAGATGTCTCGGGCCTCTTTCACCAGGTTTCTATCCCAGTTCATCTGTTTAGCTTTCAGCTCTGTCCTTCCCCTATGATTCTGTCGGAGTTCCATCAGGCAGAAAGCCGAGACAGAACCCATGCTAGATGTCAAAACATGTGAAGGAAACCCTACTCTCATATATGATTAGCCAATTCCATATTAATGACAAACAAGTACAGTTTTGTCTTGATGATCCTTCTGTCTCTGTCAATAAACATCATGATTGGAGCACTGTAAAAGAAAGGGAGCCCATTGTACTGGCATAATCACTGGGACTGGTGCCACATTGGAGACAGCCCTGGATTTAACAATGGTCCTCAGGGCTGTTTCATGTGTGTAATATATATGTTTTAATGCTTTTATTGTATTTGATGCTCCCTTTTTTTGCATTTGATAAATATTTTGTTATTTGAGTAATTTTGGGTTGTTCGACCTTTCTGTTATGCGTTTTTTTATTATAATGCAATGATGGTACAAGATCTGCCAGAATGAAAACCTCTCTTACCGAGCAACTCTCTCTTTCGGCCGTAGAATGGGGTTCAGAGCAGGAGACCCCATTCTATGACCTTCATTTGACCTAATAAGGCATAAGAATTGGGGGTGCCTTCTTGGCGTAACCAGTAAAAGCTCATAAAATTGCCATGGTCCTTATAATCAACCTATGTTATCAAATGATTCTCAAACTATATAGTTAGCCTCACTTGTGAGGCACCCACTACTTCTTTTTGAGATGAGCCAGGGAGGCAGCTTCGACACGAGTGATCATAAACTAATTTCTCAAATTGCACAGAACTTTCTCCAGCTGCAATAACATCTGATTTAAGATTTGCTACTTTCCCTTGAGGGTGCATTCCCACGAACGTATATCGGCTCGGTTTTCACGCCGAGCCGATATACGTCGTCCTCATCTGCAGGGGGGGAGGATGGAAGAGCCAGGAGCAGGAACTGAACTCCCGCCCCCTCTCTGCCTCCTCTCCGCCCCTCTGCACTATTTGCAATGGAGAGAGGCGGAACGGGGGCGGGGCTAATTCGTGAAACTTAGTCCCGTCCCTGTCCTGCCTCCTTTCATTGCAAATAGCGCAGAGGGGTGGAGAGGAGGCAGAGAGGGGGCGGGAGCTCAGTTCCTGCTCCTGGCTCTTCCATCCTCCCCCCCCCCCCCCTGCAGATGAGGACAACATATATCGGCTCAGCATGAAAACCGAGCCGATATACGTTTGTGTGAATGCAGCCCTATGCTGTTTTTATACTGTGTTTAGGAGCAAATTAAAATATTAATTAAGCAATATTTTAAAATATTGCCCTGGACCTTGTACATTGGTGAGGTCCAGGTATTGCCACGATCTCAATGCTCAGCATCCCAACAGAAAGAGCCAGAGAAGCCAAGATTGAGTCCTATGCTTATGATATATTTCTTTGTAAACTATTCATTAGAAATACAAGATATATAAAGACATATGTCCGGCAGACATTAGTATATTCCCATTTGAATGTCTTTCAGCCAATGTCTTCTTTGCGCATGACACATCAGGTGTAGACGTGGATCCTCTCCTGCTCGGTAATGCCAGCTCTCAGCCAACAGTACTTGCTAATGACTGTTGTTGATCTTCGTATACAAAGTTTGTTTTGCATTTCCCTCTAATGCCCTCGTTAATGAACTGTGAAAGCTGACATTTCCAATAAAGAACAATTAGGCCTGAAAATGCCTTTAATGAACGAATTCACTTAGAAAATAATAGTTAACCAGCTAACGGATTGCGAAAATAATTTCTGAAATTGCAAACCTCTGGGAAAATGATGATGTCTTAAATTAGGTTTGATGGTCAGAATATGTTCCAGTGATTTCAAGAGATTAACTCTTTAATTCCTTCACTGCCCAACATTACTTTATTATTGTTTACAGTTCTGTAAGTCGAGGATTAGAAGGCAATCTTCAGGCTGTCTTTGGGTCTTACGTGCACCATGTAATGTATGTGCATTCTTTGAACTTTTTTCTTTCATTCATCCTCAAAACCACTAATTTTCCTTTATTTAAAGTGGTATACTCCCTTTACAGCAAATAAATATTATTTTTTTGTATAATGAAAATTTAAATAGTTAGTTTTCCATTATACTAACTGTATCAATTTATTTGCTTGGAGCCATTCAATGGAGACCTTCATTCTTTCCTCACAGAGGTTACAAATCAGTCCTGGTGATGTTGTAGAGTAGACACTCAATAGAGACTTTGGAATCTACGCAGTTAGATAAAGGGAAGGGGCTCCCTCTTTCTCCTCTTCCTGATATGGGGGAAGGGGTGGGGCTATGGGTTGCCATGGCAACCATGAGACTAATTAAGTTCTCTAGCTCTGTAATCTTACTACTCCAGGTAGGCAGAGCTTCAAAAAATGATGCTCACAGTCACAATACATTGCAATACAGAAGTTGCAAAATCTCCCAGAGGAACTAAAATAAAACTGTAAAAAAACTTGGATAATTGGCATGTTCATATTTGTAAAAGTATGAATTATTAAAATATCACATTATTTATACATACAGTGATCATAATTAAGGAAAATGTCAGAATTGCTGTTTTTTCGTTACCTTTAGAGATGAGCGAACGTACTCGTCCGAGCTTGATATTCGTGCGAATATTAGGGTGTTCGGGATGCTCGTTACTCGTAACGAGTACCACGCGGTGTTCCGGTTACTTTCACTTTCCTCTCTGAGACGTTAGCGCGCTTTTCTGGCCAATTGAAAGACAGGGAAGGCATTACAACTTCCCCCTGTGACGTTCAAGCCCTATACCACCCCCCTGCTGTGAGTGGCTGGGGCGATCAGATGTCACCCGAGTATAAAAGTCGGCCCCTCCCGCGGCTCGCCACACATGCCTTGTGAGTTAGCTGAGGGAAAGTGCTGTTCTATTGGAGTTGCTGTAGGGAGAGTGTTTGTAGTGAGTGTAGGCTTCAAGAACCCCAACGGTCCTTCTTAGGGCCACATCTACGTGTGTGCAGGCTGCTGTTAGCAGTGGAGAAATTTTTTTTTTTCTCAAAATTGGCAGTGCAGAGCATTGCACCCGGCATTAGGGACAGAAGTGGTGCTTAGGCAGGGAGAGTGTTAGGAGTGAGTGTAGCCTTCAAGAACCTCAACGGTCCTTTCTAGGGCCACATTTAACTGTGTGGAGTACTGTGCAGGCTGCTGTTAGCTGTGTTGCTTTTTTTTTCTTTCTCAAAATCGGCGGTGCAGAGCATTGCACCCTGCATGGATACTACAGGCACAGAATTGTGTAGGCAGGGCCACAACACAGTTATTAGTCATTGAATAGGCACAGTGGGCCTTTCCTTTTAAACAAAAGGGAAAAAAGTATATTTGCCCTGCCTCTGTCAGTCCTAAGGGCTCTGGGTACGTGTGTGCTGCGTGGAGAACGTAAAAAAATCAGACGCAACCAGCTACGGTTGAGTGCAGCCTTGCACCAATTTCTTTCCTGCCTGGGAAATACCTGCTCTGCCACAGTTAAAGGGGTTGTCCCGAGGCAGCAAGTGGGTCTGTACACTTCTGCATGGCCATAATAATGCACTTTGTAATGTACATTGTGCATTAATTATGAGCCATGCAGAAGTTATAAAAAGTTTTATACTTACCTGTTCCGTTGCTGGCGTCCTCGTCTCCATGGTGCCGACTAATTTTCGCCCTCCGATGGCCAAATTAGCCGCGCTTGCGCAGTCCGGGTCTTCTGCAGTCTTCTATGGGGCTCCGTGTAGCTCCGTGTAGCTCCGCCCCGTCACGTGCCGATTCCAGCCAATCAGGAGGCTGGAATCGGCAGTGGACCGCACAGAAGAGCTGCGGTCCACGGAGGAAGAGGCCATCTTCAGCGGTGAGTAGAGAAGTCACCGGAGCGCGGGGATTCAGGTAAGCGCTCCGGTGAGCTTTCTTTACCTCCCTGCATCGGGGTTGTCTCGCGCCGAACGGGGGGGGGGTTGAAAAAAAAACAAACCCGTTTCGGCGCGGGACAACCCCTTTAATAACTCTGTAACAGTAAAGTTCTGTGACACTTTTGCAGGGCCGCAACACAGTTATATTAGTCATTGAATAGGCACAGTGGGCCTTTCCTTTTAAAGAAAAGGGAAAAAAGTATATTTGCCCTGCCTCTGACAGTCCTAAGGGTTCTGGGTACGTGTGTGCGGCGTGGAGACGTAAAAAAATCAGACGCAACCAGCTACGGTTGAGTGCAGCCTTGCGCCAATTTCTTTCCTGCCTGGGAAATACCTGCTCTGCCACAGTTAATAACTCTGCAACAGTAAAGTTCTGTGACACTTCTGCAGGGCCGCAACACAGTTATTAAACTTAGTAGTATTCATTGAATACACGCAGTGTGGCTTGTCCTTTGAAAAACAAGGGAAAAAATTGTATTTTGGCTGCAGGCTCGCGCCACTTTCTTTCCTGCCTGGGAAATCAAATCACTGGTAATACACCATGCTGAGGGGTAGGGGTAGGCCTATAGGACGTGGACGCGGGCAAGGACGCGGAGGCCCAAGTCAGGGTGTGGGCACAGGCCGAGCCAGTGTGGTGGCCAGGGGTAGAGGCAGGGCCAGACCGAATAATCCACCAACTGTTTCCCAAAGCGCCCCCTCGCGCCATGCCACCCTGCACAGGTCAAGGTGCTCTACGGTCTGGCAGTTTTTCACAGAGACGCCTGACGACCGACGAACAGTGGTGTGCAACCTTTGTCGCGCCAAGATCAGCTGGGGAGGCACCACCAACAGCATGCGCAGGCATATGATGGCCAAACACCCCACAAGGTGGGACGATGCCCGTTCACCGCCTCCGGTTTGCACCACTGCCTCTCCCCCTGTGCCCCAACCTGCCACTGAGATCCAACCCCCCTCTGAGGACACAGGCACTACCGTCTCCTGGCCTGCACCCACACCCTCACCTCCGCTGTCCTCGGCCCCATCCAGCAATGTCTCTCAGCGTAGCGTCCAGACGTCGCTAGCGCCACAGTTTGAGCGCAAGTACGACGCCACGCACCCGCACGCTCAAGCGTTAAACGTGCACATTGCAAAATTGATCAGCCTAGAGATGCTGCCGTATAGGCTTGTGGAAACGGAGGCTTTCAAAAGCATGATGGCGGCGGCGGCCCCGCGCTACTCAGTTCCCAGTCGCCACTACTTTTCCCGATGTGCCGTCCCAGGCCTGCACGACCACGTCTCCCGCAACATTGTACGCGCCCTCACCAACGCGGTTACTGCCAAGGTCCACTTAACAACAGACACGTGGACAAGCACAGGCGGGCAGGGCCACTATATCTCCCTGACGGCATATTGGGTGAATTTAGTGGAGGCTGGGACAGAGTCAGAGCCTGGGACCGCTCACGTCCTATCCACCCCCAGAATTGCGGGCCACAGCTCGGTGGTGGTATCTGCGGCGGTATATGCTTCCTCCACTAAAGCACCTTCCTCCTCCTCCTCCTCCAACGCAACCTCTGTCTCGCAATCAAGATGTGTCAGCAGCACGTCGCCAGCAGTCGGTGTAACGCGGCGTGGCAGCACAGCGGTAGGCAAGCGTCAGCAGGCCGTGCTGAAACTACTCAGCTTAGGAGAGAAGAGGCACACGGCCCACGAACTGCTGCAGGGTCTGACAGAGCAGACCGACCGCTGGCTTGCGCCGCTGAGCCTCCAACCGGGCATGGTCGTGTGTGACAACGGCCGTAACCTGGTGGCGGCTCTGCAGCTCGGCAGCCTCACGCACGTGCCATGCCTGGCCCATGTGTTTAATTTGGTGGTTCAGCGCTTTCTGAAAAGCTACCCCCACTTGTCATACCTGCTCGGAAAGGTGCGCCAGCTCTGCGCACATTTCCGCAAATCCCACACGCACGCTGCCACCCTGCGGACACTGCAACATAGGTTTAATCTGCCAGTGCACCGACTGCTGTGCGACGTGCCCACACAGTGGAACTCTACGCTCCACATGTTGGCCAGACTCTATGAGCAGCGTAGAGCTATAGTGGAATACCAACTCCAACTTACGCGGCGCAGTGGGAGTCAGCCTCCTCAATTATTTACAGAAGAGTGGCCCTGGTTGGCAGCCATCTGCCAGGTCCTTGGAAAATTTGAGGAGTCTACCCAGGTGGTGAGCGGCGATGCTGCAATCATTAGCGTCACCATTCCTCTGCTATGCATCTTGAGAAGTTCCCTGCAAAGCATAAAGGCAGACGCTTTGCGCTCGGAAACAGAGCCGGTGGAAGACAGTATGTTGCTGGATAGTCAGAGCACCCTCCTGTCTATATCTCAGCGCGTTCAGGAGGAGGAGGAGGAGCATGAGGAGGATGAGGAGGAGGGGGAAGAGACAGCTTGGCCCACTGCTGACGGTACCCATGCTGCTTGCCTGTCATCCTTTCAGCGTGTATGGCCTGAGGAGGAGGAGGAGGAGGAGGAGGAGGAGGAGGATCCTGAAAGTGATCTTCCTAGTGAAGACAGCCATGTGTTGCGTACAGGTACCCTGGCACACATGGTTGACTTCATGTTAGGATGCCTTTCTCGTGACCCTCGCGTTACACGCATTCTGGCCACTACGGATTACTGGGTGTACACACTGCTCGACCCACGGTATAAGGAGAGCCTTTGCACTCTCATTCCCGAAGAGGAAAGGGGTTCGAGAATGATGCAATACCACAGGGCGCTGGTGGACAAACTGATGGTAAACTTCCCATCCGACAGCGCTAGTGGCAGAAGGCGCAGTTCCGAGGGCCAGGTAGCAGGGGAGGCGCAGAGATCATGCAGCATGTACAGCGCAGGCAGGGGAACATTCTCCAAGGCCTTTGCCAGCTTTATGGCTCCCCAGCAAGACTGTGTCACCGCTCCCCAGTCAAGGCTGAGTCGGCGGGAGCACTGTAAAAGGATGGTGAGGGAGTACGTAGCCGATCGCACGACCGTCCTCCGTGACGCCTCTGCCCCCTACAACTACTGGGTGTCGAAGCTGGACACGTGGCCTGAACTCGCGCTGTATGCCCTGGAGGTGCTTGCTTGTCCTGCGGCTAGCGTCTTGTCAGAGAGTGTGTTTACTGTGGCTGGGGGAATCATCACGGATAAGCGTAGCCGCTTGTCAACCGACAGTGCCGACAGGCTTACACTCATCAAGATGAACAAAGCCTGGATTTCCCCAGACTTCTCTTCTGCACCAGCGGACAGCAGCGATACCTAAGCAATACGTATTATGCACCCGCGGATGGAAGCATCGTTCTCTCTCACCATCCAAAACGGGGACATTTCTGCTTCATCAATCTGTGTATAATATTCCTCCTCCTCCTCCTCCTGCTCCTCCTCCTGAAACCTGACGTAATCACGCCGAACGGGCAATTTTTCTTAGGGCCACAAGGCTCACTCATATAATTTTTCTAAACAATTTTTATACGTTTCAATGCTCTTACAAGCGATGAAACTTTAACTTGAACCAATTTTTCGTTAAACTGGGCTGCCTCCAGGCCTAGTTACCACTTAAGCCACATCAACCAAAGCGATTAATAGGTTTCACCTGCCCTCTTGGTTGGGCATGGGCAATTTTTCTGAGGTACATTAGTACTGTTGGTACACCAATTTTTGTGGGCCCTCGTCTACAGTGTAATCCAATTAATTTTTTGCCCACCTGCATTACAGCTGACGTTACATCAGCTGTGTTGGGCACTGCAATGGGATATATTTATGTACCGCCGGTGGGTTCCAGGGAGCCACCCATGCCGTGGGTCCACACGGAGTTGTAACTACATGTGTCCACTTCTAAAGAGCCCCAGTCTGACTGGGGCATGCAGTGTGGGCCGAAGCCCACTTGCATTAAACATGACATTACCTCAGCTGTGATGGGCAATGCAATGGGATATATTTATGTACCGCCGGTGGCTGCCTGGCACCCACCCATGCTGTGGGTCCACACGGAGTTGTAACTGCATGTGTCCACTTCTAAAGAACCCCAGTCTGACTGGGGCATGCAGTGTGGGCCGAAGCCCACCTGCATTAAGCACAACATTACTACCTCAGCTGTGTTGGGCAATGCAATGGGATATTTCTATGTACCGCCGGTGGCTTCCTGGCACCCACCCATGCTGTGGGTCCACAGGGAATTATAAATGCATCTGTTTCCACTTGTAAAGAACCCCAGTCTGACTGGGGCATGCAGTGTGGGCCGAAGCCCACCTGCATTAAGCACGACATTACTACCTCAGCTGTGTTGGGCAATGCAATGGGATATTTTTGTGTATCGCCGGTGGGTTCCAGGGAGCCACCCATGCTGTCGGTCGACAGGGACTTCACAATAGGGAGTTGTACCTGCCTGTGTCTATGAATTAAAAAGCCCAGTCTGACTGGGGCATGCAGAGACACCTTTACAGAATGAATAGTGTGTGGCACATAGGTTCCCCATTGCTATGCCCACGTGTGCAGCTCCTGATGGCGGTGGTACAGGATTCTATTTCTCATTGCTTCTGTACAGCATTGTGGGCTATCGCCCCGCCCCTTTTAAAGAGGGTCGCTGCCTAGCCGTGCCAATCCTCTGCAGTGTGTGCCTGCGGTTCCTCCTCATGGCAGACGCACTTCTAAATAGACATGAGGGCGGTGTGGCATGAGGGCAGCTGAAGGCTGCGCAGGGACAATTTGGTGTGCGCTGTGGACACTGGGTCGTGCGGGGCGGTTGGGCAGCATGTAACCCAGGAGAAGTGGCAGTGGAGTGTCATGCAGGCAGTGATTGTGCTTTGTTGGAGGTAGTGTGGTGCTTAGCAAAGGTATGCCATGCTAATGAGGGCTTTTCTGAAGTAAAAGTTGTTGGGAGGGGGGGGGGGCACTCTTGCCGCTATTGTGGCTTAATAGTGGGACCTGTGAACTTGAGATGCAGCCCAACATGTAGCCCCTCGCCTGCCCTATCCGTTGCTGTGTCGTTCCCATCACTTTCTTGAATTGCCCAGATTTTCACACAAGGAAACCTTAGCGAGCATCGGCGAAATACAAAAATGCTCGGGTCGCTCATTGACTTCAATGGGGTTCGTTACTCGAAACGAACCCTCGAGCATCGCGAAAAGTTCGTCCCGAGTAACGAGCACCCGAGCATTTTGGTGCTCGCTCATCTCTAGTTACCTTACATCAACTGCAAAAACTGGAATAAAAAAGGATTTAAAAAAATCATATGTACTCTTAAATGATACCAATAAAAAACTGCAAGGAACAAGCCATTATACAGCTACGTTGCAAGGAAAATGTAAAAGGTATGGATCTCAGAATATGGCAACACAAAGCAAAAGATTTCCTTTTTTTATAAAAGTAGTAAAACCTAACAAAAACTATATAAATTTGGCCATTATTGTACTAACCCAGAAAATAACATTAAGCAGTCAGTTTCAGTACACTGTGAACTCTATAAAATTGAGACTCAAAAAACTATGCCAATTTGTTTTTTTTCATTCAACACCGCTATTATATGGTAAATGGTGTGACAGGTGTGATAGATTTGGCTGGCTGATGGTGTGAAGCTATCCAGCCAGCCAATCACCATCGGTCCTGTGTACTTATGTTTCTTTTATGTCAGTTTGGTGTCTGACTCTCTTTCTCAGGGTGCAGGCATTTGAACTAGCTCCTTTTTTATTTATGCATCTATGGGATTCTGAGTGGGGTTTTCTTCCTTCTGTGAGATGAGCAGACTTCAGGTATGAACAACGACTTGTTCAGTGTATGTCTGTAGGTGTTGACTACACTAGGTGTGAGCTGTCCTATTCCATGTGTATGTTATATTTCCCTTGTCTGGTGTTCCTGCCTGCTACCATCTAGGGTGAGCCAGGCCCCAAGGTTCCTGAGTGGGGCCGTACCTATTTGGATGATCGCCCTGATTGAAGGCTGGGTTCCCTTTTGTGCTTTCAGTTGTCTTGTTAGAGTAGGGACTCACAAGACGACAAGGATCCTTGATGTGGGCTTCATAGCTGACACTTCTTGACCAAAATACAAACCAATACTTTATACTTATTAGCAATTCCATCTGTTTGAGTTGTAGTACGTGTGGTAAATATTTTGCTGGCTGGTGTTGGTATGCATGTTCGGTTTATGTTGTTGGTGTCCATTCCAGTGCATATTCTTCCCTTCTAGCCCACGACCTGCCTAGACGTAATGGATAGAGAGATACTGTAGATAGATAGATATGAGATAGATAGATAGAGAGATAGATAGATAGATAGATAGATAGATAGATAGATAGATAGATAGATAGATAGATAGATAGATAGATATGAGGTAGATAGATATGAGGTAGATAGATATGAGGTAGATAGATATGAGGTAGATAGATATGAGGTAGATAGATAGATATGAGGTAGATATGAGATAGATATGAGATAGATATGAGATAGATATGAGATAGATATGAGATAGATATGAGATAGATATGAGATAGACAGATAGATATGAGATAGATAGATAGATATGAGATAGATAGATAGATAGATAGATATGAGGTAGATGATCGATAGATAGATAGATAGATAGATAGATAGATAGATAGATAGATAGATATGAGATAGATAGATATGAGATAGATAGATAAATATGAGATAGATAGATATGAGATAGATATGAGGTAGATAGATATGAGGTAGATAGATAGATATGAGATAGATATGAGATAGACAGATAGATATGAGATAGATATGAGATAGACAGATAGACATGAGATAGATAGATAGATAGATAGATAGATAGATAGATAGATAGATAGATAGATAGATAGATAGATAGATAGATAGATAGATTTCATTACAAGGTAAGAGGAAGAAGTGGAACGCTGCTGCAAATTTTTTTTCCCACCTCATTCTCTGTTATTTGTGTTCCTTAACAAGAATCTAATCTTCCTTGACATATTTATTTTAGATATTTCTTTGGTGCTCAGAGAAAATGCCTTAAGTGTAATTGAGGGGCTGGGTGTTTGCGTGAAACAAGCCTCTAATTCCACTCTTCAAATATTCAATAGTCCTTGTGAAATAACTGTAATAATACCCTTCTCTCCTCCACAAGATTACTTCTGATGGCTGGGAGAGCCTCACTTCTGTCTTCATGGGGAATTCAAACATTTAACCTTTAGGGTACCGAAAGGGTTAAGCGAATATTGAAAAAAATGTTTTCCCTGTGTAACAATTTGATTGCAGACATATTGGCTATTAAAGTGAGGTAGAGTTTTACGAAGATTGCTTCACCTTCTTTTCTAAGGAAATTGCAGGTGTAGATTTGCCAAAGTGCAAATACATCACCATGCACTTATCACTCAGTAACCTGCAGCGGCAAATGGTGACAGATGCGCAGGATTGATCAATTATAGGTTACATTAGGATTGTAGGTGAGTGAAGAAGAGAGGAGATCTAAAGTAAAAATCTAGTTTTTTCAAAGAAAAAAGATGTTTTCAGTTGGATTACACACTGATCATCCATAACGTAAAAACCAACTGCATAGTATTTAGTAGGAACATCTTGTGCCGACTAAACAGCTTTGACCAGTCAAGGCATGGTCTCTACAAGACCTAAAGCCCAGTGTCAACGTGCGGATTTGATTTATTAAATCAGCGCGGATCTCCAGCATGGGAGATCTGCAGCTCTAGCCGCTCATAGGAAATAATGGGGCGTCCGCAACTCAAATAAACCCTGCAGATTTGATTTTTAGGTGCTTTTCAGATGCCCCACGCGGATCTAAAATTGCAGCATGCTGTATTTTATTGCAGATCCTGCACAGATGTGGCTCCATTAATCTCCATGGGAGATGAAAACACACAATCCGCGATCACCCGTTAGCCATTAAAAATCATTTTTAAGATGATCCGCAGTGCATCCACTGTGGATATCCACATTGAAAATCTGTGCATGCCGTGGACATTGGTCCTTAAGGTCTCTTATGGTATTTGGTACTAAGATGTTAGTAGAAGAATCTTTAAGACCTAGAATTTATGAGGTGGGGCCTCCATGGTTGAGACTTCTTTTTTTCAGCACATCTCACAGATGTTAAATTTGAGATCTGAAGATTTGAAGGCCCAAGTCATCACTTTGCCTCATTGTCATGATCTAAAACAGAATAGCTCCCTACCTAGTATACCCTTCTAAATGTACTCCCATTGAAAGGGATTTTCAAGAGAGGTTCCACAAGGCTCTCTGTCACTTAGTGCCTGACAGCAACGGAGTTTGTCATTTCATGTGATACATGCTACAACTGTTTATGTTTTCCCTTTCTCCTCCATTTAACTCTTCTCCTTTGCTCTACTCCACACGGTCATGCAGACAAGCATTACTCAGTGTGGGCTCCTTCTCCATGTTGGGGAAAGGTCTCTTTATGACCTCTCAGCACCACTGCCATGACAAAAAATGCTTAGGCTATTTAGGACCTACTGCTCCCTTACCTGCCCCATCACCGCAACCCTGCTCATCCTTGCTGTGCACCGCAAAAGGGTAATCCCAATGGCCCACATGATGTAAAACAAAACATGATTTATCAGACCAGGCCACCTTTTCCATTCCTTCATGGTCCACTTCTGATGCTTGTGCGACCACTGTACGTGCTATCTGTAGTGGCCAGTGGGCAGCATAAGCATTCTGATCAGTCTGGAAGATCTGATGTGCTGTGTGTTTTGACTTCGTTTTATCATAGCCAGCAATATTTTGTTCGGCAATTTAAGCTACAGCAACTATTTGTGGGATAGGACTAGAAGGGCTAGTCTCTGCTTCTTACAAGCATCAATAATCTTTGGGTACCCATTAAACAACCATGACTCTTTCCGGGACTCCCATAGGAGTAAATTGAAAGAGCCACATAAATGCACAGCCTCCTCTTCATCCATTCTCTTCCTGAATGTTGTGGCCAACTTAAGAGGTGGGATAGGAGTCAGAAGATCCTAGTTCTAGAGATAGATGCAGGTCCTAGAGCTGAGAACAATATATATGAAACACGTATGGCATATCCTATGCATACGCCAAAAGTATCTATGGTGTAAGTACATCTGTTGGTTAGAAAAGCTGAACCTACGGTATGAGGTAATCGTTGAAGCTTGATCCTAAGGAGTTTCCAGTTTAGAAAACCCTTTTAAAGGGGATGAGCTCTTCAACATACATTATGTAGTAGACAACCTGACTCTGGTTGGACATCTGTTTTTGGCAGGTAATATTTTAGAATGTAGGGGACTTTTTATTGGTGAAGCTTATAACTCGTCCATAATATCTATAGCACGACCTAAAGTAGGTATCTGCTGTTCTCTCATACAGCTACATCTCCTACCACTGCTGCTGCTGTCTGGGTGACAGGTGCCAGAAGTGCCGCTTGGCCATGTTCCATATATAATGTACATTTTTAAAGAGCTTTGTTGTATGCAGATTGTTTTCTTTTTAATGTAGAACCCAGTAGAGTTTTATTGTCACCACAGTGTTAATTTTAATGAATGCTGCAAAACAAAAGATGTTCTCTTATTTGCATCAGGTTTGAGGTCAAACTTCTTCAAGAACTTTGAGAAGAAAATTACAAGCGATAAAATATAACTTTGAACATCAAGTCACGGATGAATTCTAGCAGACTACATGCCAGATGGGTTTAATATACTGTGCTAAATCAGCTTCATTATTACTTTAGATAATTAAAACACATCACATATCTCCTCACTCCCGAGGAATGTGGTCCTGCTCACATTCCTCAGGAAATGTCACATGGAGTTGATTGAATTATTTGATTGTTTTTGTTCAATTTTTTTTATTTGATTTCCACAGTTATATTGACTATTGCATTTTTGATTTCCTGCTAGACATAATGAATTGGGGGCTAAAGGGAAAATCTCATGTAATTAACTTTAGTTTCATTCATTTGTATGTAGAAAAAGATTTTAAAGGGAACTCGTCAGGTCCTATGAACCCTATTAACTAAGTTTATGGGCTCAGAGGACTAGGGGTGCTGAGTGCAGGATAGTGATTGGTATACTCACTTGCCTCCTCGCCTCCTCACTGTACACCTGCAAAGCTGCTCTATGTGACATATTGCGGTCTATTGTGCTTTTACTGGCAGCCACAGGCAGAGCTTAATAGCCTTCACAAGGCCCATAAAAAATATTGGCTGTCCACAATTTTTGGATACATTTTTCAGAAAAATTAAAAATTCAGGTTGGCAAACATGCCACTGGGTATGAAGTGGACTCAACTCCCGAGCCCACTCTATACCCCATTCCTGGTGACCCATGATAGATATATCTATCATAGAAATAGACATATAGGCACCTTTTCTATTAGTCAAAACTTAACTTTTAAAAATAAAATTGAAATGCAAATAAGTTAAAAAATATTATATCCCTAGTCTGATAAAGGTGACTCCATTCTCCAGTCTCTCCCTGTTACACCCTTCTCTAGGAATAGAAAGGATAGGTTTCTTCTACCACAATATTTTTCCCTATCCCCAAATCTTTTATACCCTAAAAAAAAAAAAGACAGAGCAAAAATTTTCCTGAAAATAAGGCATGGTCTTATATTAATTTTTGCCCCAAAAGAGACACTAGGTCTTTTTTTCAGGGATATCCTATTTTATTTACCTAGTAGGCTCCTCCCAGGTCCTTCCTGCTGCTCTCCACAGCCCCGCTGCAGTTTTCAGTCCTCGGGCGCCCACACAGGATTACTTCCTGGTTAAGGATTCATAAATCTCACCTCAACGACGTGATGGCTGTGATTAGTTCTTCAAGTGCTGCATTGATTGGCACAGCTGCGGTGCTCAAAGAACCAATCACAGCCATCATGCTGCGGCTCAATCAATTCATAGATCCTGCCTCCACGACACGATGCCTGTAATTGGATCTTAAAGCCCTGCTCAGCCAATCAATGCAGAGCTCAAAGAACCAATCACAGCCATCACTTTGTAGAAAATTATTTATGAATCCCATAACCAGGAAGTAATCTTGTATGGGCAGCCAAGGACTGCGGATCCCGTGTCGGGGCTTTGGAGATCAGCAGGAGGGACCTGGACCAAGCCTGCTAGTTAATGCATTCCTATATCTTCTTTACATAATGTAACTAGGGCTTATTTTGGGGGTAGGTCTTATTTTCCTGCAAACATGGTATGTATGTATACCAAGTGGTTGAGGTAAAGAAAATTAAAAATGTCATATCCACTGAAAAGAAAATAAGAGATCCTAAGAAAGTTCTCACTGCAATGTAGAAAAAAAATTATTAGCCATTTCATAGCTGTCAAAAAAGCAAAAATCTGCAAAATTTATAACATCATAATAATCATATGTGAACAACTATGATCCATAGTTTAGAATAATAAGGCCTATAAAGCATATAGTGTACTTTTACACAAGCCAATTATTGAGCTGGAGTGTTCCTCTGAACATTCGTTTGACTGACAAATCGGTTGTGTAATTGTAGTGACCCAGAATTGTCACTACAAAATTACACTAATAGTTCTGGGAAAATTCTCTGACTGTGACTTTAAATGTGCTTTTAATATCTTGTGAAATGTCTCATCTGGAGAATTGTGTCAGGTATAGTTTAATTTAGTTGGAAGAATAGAATTGTCTAGTACCATAACCCGTTAACTCAGTTCCTCTAGTTATCCAATCAGCACTAAGCTGAAGGGGGGAGCAAAGGTTATACGTGTATCAGGGGCATACCTAAGGGCTCAGGGGCCCGGGTGCAAAAGTTCAGCTCGGGGCCCCGCCTGGACCTCCACCCCACACTCCCCCGTACCCATACCTAGATCGTGCTGCATACATGATCTGCCCCTTGGCGTAATCTTTCCAAACATGATGCATTTCCTGCACATGAAGATTTGTTTGTAGCCCCGCAGGCCACTCTCACACACACCGCTTTTTACCGCTGTTAGCGCGGTGTCCCGAGCGCCGTACTAACCGCAGTACAACACTTCCAGAGATTTTAATGAGCTTACCTAAACCTGCGCTGGAACGCGGTGTCCCTATCGCTGTGATTTTCGAGAGATATCTGTTCTATTTTTGCGTTGCCGTGGTTTTTAACACACCTCCTTACAACGATGGGGTGCATTAAAAAGCGCCGTCAGACGCTGTAACCTGTGTTCGAAAACGCTGCTCAAAATTCCACGATTTCAAGCTGCGTTTTCTGAACACATGTCTATCTATCTATACATCTATCTATCTCATATCTATCTATATACTATCTATCTATCCCATATCTATCTATATACTATCAATCTATCTATCTACTATGTATCTATATACTATCTATTCATCCATCTATCTATCCACTATCTATCTATATACTATCTATCTATCTATACACTATCTATCTATCTCATATCTATCTATCTCATATCTATACACTATCTATCTATCTAGTTATCTATCTATATATACACTATTTATTTATCTATACACTATCTATCTATCTATCCCATATCTATCTATATACTATCTATCTATAATGTATCTATATACTATCTATCCCATGTCTATCTATATACTATCTATCCCATGTCTATCTATATACTATCTATCTATCTGCTATCTGTATACTATCTATTTATCTTATATCTATCTAAATACTATCTATCTATCCCATATATATCTATACACTATATCTATCTATCTATCTATCTATTTATCTATCTATCTATACACTATCTATCTATCTATCTATTATCTATCTATCTATCTATCCACTATATCTATCCACTATCTATCTATCTATCTATCTATCTATCTATCTATCTATCTATCTATCTATCTATCTATCTATCTATCTATCTATCTATCTATCTATCTATCTCATATCTATCTGCTATCTATATACCATCTATCTATTCATCCATCGATATATATACTATTTATCTATCTATATACTATCTATTCCTCAATCTATATACTATCTATCTCACATGAGATAGATAGTATATAGATAGCAGATAGATAGTATATAGATAGATGGATGAATAGATAGATAGTATATAGATAGCAGATAGATAGATAGATAGATAGATAGATAGATAGTATATAGATAGATACTATATATGGGATAGATAGATAGTATATAGATAGCAGATAGATATATAGTATATAGATAGATAGACAGCAGATAGATAGATAGTATATAGGTAGATAGATATTATATAGATAGATAGATAGTATATAGATAGCAGATAGATAGTATATAGATAGCAGATAGATAGATAGTATATAGATAAAGGAGGGAGACAGACACACACATATGCACTTATCCCAGGGCCCGGTCCACTTCTCCTCCATGTGACAGCAGCAGGAGAGGCAAACTCATAAGCTTCCCATTCAGCAGGAAGCAGGGGGCAGCACATAATCACTGTGCTCTGCCGGGCCCATGTGACTTCTTCCCTCCTCTCCTGCCGTCCCATGTGACTTCCTCCCTCCTCCCCTGCTGGCCCATGTGAGTTCCTCCCTCCTCCTCCCTGCTCTGCCTTCCTCTCAAGCTGGCCGTTCTGGCTGCCGCATGATGAGAATTTTGCTGCAGTCAGAACGGCCAGCCATTAATGCACTAAATGTGCATGTTGGTATTGCGGAGGGTGGCCTCGGGGCCCCCTGAGCACAGGGGCCAGGTCGCCATGGCGACCCCAGCACCCCCTGATGCTACGCCTATGATGTGTATATATTCTTAGAATATTCCAAACATTTTGGTGAAGTTCAGTATAGGAGAAGAGAGCAGATAGTGGTGCAGTATAAAATGTTATGTAAGACAGTTGGCTTAGAGCAGTGGTTCTCAACCTTTTTCAGGCCAGCGCCCGCTTTAGGTATTGGGATGGTGGCCAGCACCCCCCAAGCATTACTAGTTTAAACCCAGTCAAAGTTTACCTTGTTTACAAAGTTAAAAGTACAAATTAAAATACTGAAATACTTTTTTGGGAAAATTTGATAGTGTTTAACAGATTAGCATTAATTATGAAAACATGTCTCTAAAAATTACCAAAGAAGGATTTTAGTCAGCTGAATCTTAGCTGCTAAAATGTAGGTGCAAAATATTTAAAAATGGGTTAATTGTGGATACAATAAATAGGTTTTATCGCAGAAGATAATTTTTTTGGGAAGTAAGCAATAATACCATCTTTAATTATCATTTCATAGAGGCATACATCGTATAAAGAAAATGCAAGATACACCTTAATCCTAACGGTCAGAAAACTAATTAAAATGCCAGAACAATTAAATTTGACTAATACTAATAATAATAATGTTTGCCACAAATAATCTGTGTCATTAATGGCTGCCTTGGGCCTGATGAGCAGATGCCAATTTCGCAATATCTTGTCCTATTTTCGTCAACTACAGTCTTAAAAGACACTTGGCATCCACTAAGACTACAACTCCCAGAGACCCACACAAGTGAAGGTTTGAAGCGGTTCCAGCCAATCAGCGGTATTATGGAATACAGCAGGTTAGGTTGTGCTGTAGGTTATCCAGTGTTATAAAGTGGGATTGATCTGTAGTGGAGTCATAGAGTTATAAAAGTCAAACATTACATGATAGAGGCGCGCAGGCTGCAGACAACTCCTATTACTTGTAAGTGCTTCATAGGCAAATAATCGCCTCGGTTTTCGTCGGTTTTGGATTTCACCGATTGTTTTCGGATGAATTATCCGGAAACTGAGGTATTGCTACTAATTTTTAGAAAAATGTAGTTACTAGACGAAAAACAAACAAAGCAAACACAGAATGCCCCCCTACCACCCACTTTATGTTCCAACGCCCCCTGATTTTCATTCCACTGCCCCCATGAGAAGCAAAAACGCCCTCAGGGGGCAATAATGCCCACGTTGAGAACCACTAGTTTAGAGGACAGATCCTCACTAGAGATGAGCGAACGTACTCGTCCGAGCTTGATACTCGTTCGAGTATTAGCGTGTTCGAGATGCTCCTTACTAGAGGCGAGCACCACGCGATGTTCGAGTTACTTTCACTTTCATCTCTGAGACGTTAGCGCGCTTTTCTGGCCAATAGAAAGACAGGGAAGGCATTACAACTTCCCCCTGCGACGTTCAAGCCCTATACCACCCCCCTGCAGTGAGTGGCTGGCGAGATCAGGTGTCACCCGAGTATATAAATCGGCCCCTCCCGCGGCTCGCCATAGATGCATTCTGACAGAGATCAGGGAAAGTGCTGCTGGTGCCGGAGCTGCTATAGGGAGAGCGTTAGGAGTGATTTTAGGCTTCAAGAACCCCAACGGTCCTTCTTAGGGCCACATCTGACCGTGTGCAGTACTGTTGAGGCTGCTTTTTGCAGTGTTGCACTTTTTTTTTGTTTTTTTTGTATATCGGCCGTGCAGAGCATTGCGTCCAGAGCATTGCGTCCTGCAGTAATTTTACATAGTCCAGGGCCAGTAGTGGTGGTGAGGCAGGGACAGTGAAAGACATATACAGTCTATATAGGCAGTGGGCTTTTCCAAAAAAATTTGGGAAAAAAAATCTATTTGGGCTGCCTGTGACCGTCCTCAGTGTACTGCGTCTCTGCTGGGGGTAGTTGTCCTAATTCATACGCAGCCAGCTAAGTGTTACAGCAGGCTCGCGCAAAATTCTTTCCTGGCTCTGCTGTGCGTTCCGTAAGCGAAGTCAGCCTCCAACCACAGGCCAATAAGCGGCACATTTAATTACAGCGTTCTGTTTCTGCACTACTGGTAATACAGCATGCTGAGGGGTAGGGGTAGGCCTAGAGGATGTGGACGCGGGCGAGGACGCGGAGGTTCAAGTCAGGGTGTGGGCACAGGCCGAGCTCCTGATCCAGGTGTATCGCAGCCAACTGCTGAGGGATTAGGAGAGAGGCACGTTTCTGGCGTCCCCCCATTCATCTCACAATTAATGGGTCCACGCGGTAGACCTTTATTAGAAAATGAGCAGTGTGAGCAGGTCCTGTCGTGGATGGCAGAAAGTGCATCCAACAATCTATCGACCACCCAGAGTTCTGCGCCGTCCACTGCTGCAACTCTGAATCCTCTGGCTGCTGTTCCTCCTTCCTCCCAGCCTCCTCACTCCATTACAATAACACATTCTGAGGAGCAGGCAGACTTCCAGGAACTGTTCTCGGGCCCCTGCCCAGAATGGGCAGCAATGGTTCCGAATCCTCTCCCACTGGAGGAGTTTGTCGTGACCGATGCCCAACCTTTGGAAAGTTCCCGGGGTCTGGGGGATGAGGCTGGGGACTTCCGGCAACTGTCTCAAGAGCTTTCAGTGGGTGAGGAGGACGATGACGATGAGACACAGTTGTCTATCACTCAGGTAGTAGTAATTGGAGTAAGTCCGAGGGAGGAGCGCACAGAGGATTCGGAGGAAGAGCAGCAGGACGATGAGGTGACTGACCCCACCTGGCTTGCTACGCCTACTGAGGACAGGTCTTCAGAGGGGGAGGCAAGTGCAGCAGCAGGGCAGGTTGGAAGAGGCAGTGCGGTGTCCAGGTGTAGAGGCAGGGCCAGACCGAATAATCCACCAACTGTTTCCCAAAGCGCCCCCTCGCGCCATGCCACCCTGCAGAGGCCGAGGTGCTCAAAGGTCTGGCAGTTTTCACTGAGAGTGCAGACGACCGACGAACAGTGGTGTGCATCCTTTGTCGCGCCAAGATCAGCCGGGGAGCCACCACCACCAGCCTCACCACCACCAGCATGCGCAGACATATGATGGCCAAGCACCCCACAAGGTGGGACGAAGGCCGTTCACCGCCTCCGGTTTGCACCGCTGCCTCTCCCCCTGTGCCCCAACCTGCCACTGAGATCCAACCCCCCTCTCAGGACACAGGCACTACCGTCTCCTGGCCTGCACCCACACCCTCACCTCCGCTGTCCTCGGCCCCATCCACCAATGTCTGTCAGCGCACCGTCCAGCCGTCGCTAGCGCAAGTGTTGGAGCGCAAGCGCAAGTACGCCGCCACGCACCCGCACGCTCAAGCATTAAACGTGCACATAGCCAAATTTATCAGCTTGGAGATGCTGCCGTATAGGGTTGTGGAAACGGAGGCTTTCAAAGGTATGATGGCGGCGGCGGCCCCGCGCTACTCAGTTCCCAGTCGCCACTACTTTTTCCGATGTGCGACCACGTCTCCCGCAACATTGTACGCGCCCTCACCAACACGGTTACTGCCAAGGTCCACTTAACAACGAACACGTGGACAAGCACAGGCGGGCAGGGCCACTATATCTCCCTGACGGCACATTGGGTGAATTTAGTGGAGGCTGGGACAGAGTCAGAGCCTGGGACCGCTCACGTCCTACCCACCCCAAGAATTGCGGGCCCAAGCTCGGTGGTGGTATCTGCGGCGGTGTATGCTTCCTCCACTAAATCACCCTCCTCCTCCTCCTCCTCCTCCTCCTACACAACCTCTGTCTCGCAATCAAGATGTGTCAGCAGCAGCACGGCGCCAGCAGTCGGTGTCGCGCGGCACGGCAGCACATCGGTGGGCAAGCGTCAGGAGGCCGTGCTGAAACTACTCAGCTTAGGAGAGAAGAGGCACACGGCCCACGAACTGCTGCAGGGTCTGACAGAGCAGACCGACTGCTGGCTTGCGCCGCTGAGCCTCCAACCGGGCATGGTCGTGTGTGACAACGGCCGTAACCTGGTGGCGGCTCTGCAGCCTCACGCACGTGCCATGCCTGGCCCACGTCTTTAATTTGGTGGTTCAGCGCTTTCTGAAAAGCTACCCACGCTTGTCAGACCTGCTCGGAAAGGTGCGATGGCTCTGCGCACATTTCCGCAGGTCCCACACGGACGCTGCCACCCTGCGCACCCTGCAACATCGGTTTCATCTGCCAGTGCACCGACTGCTGTGCGACGTGCCCACACGGTGGAACTCTACGCTCCACATGTTGGCCAGGCTCTATGAGCAGCGTAGAGCTATAGTGGAATACCAACTCCAACATGGGCGGCACAGTGGGAGTCAGCCTCCTCAGTTCTTTACAGAAGAGTGGGCCTGGTTGGCAGACATCTGCCAGGTCCTTGGAAATTTTGAGGAGTCTACC
The DNA here is from genome assembly GCF_035609145.1 of Eleutherodactylus coqui. NCBI lineage: Eukaryota > Metazoa > Chordata > Amphibia > Anura > Eleutherodactylidae > Eleutherodactylus > Eleutherodactylus coqui. Next base: position 280,597,788 of record NC_089838.1, read on the forward strand.
CAGATGTGTGCGGCGATGCTGCAATCATTAGCGTCACCATTCCTCTACTATGCCTCTTGAGAAGTTCCCTGCAAAGCATAAAGGCAGACGCTTTGCGCTCGGAAACAGAGGCGGGGGAAGACAGTATGTCGCTGGATAGTCAGATCACCCTCATGTCTATATCTCAGCGCGTTGAGGAGGAGGAGGAGGAGCATGAGGAGGATGAGGAGGAGGGGGAAGAGACAGCTTGGCCCACTGCTGAGGGTACCCATGCTGCTTGCCTGTCATCCTTTCAGCGTGTATGGCCTGAGGAGGAGGAGGAGGAGGATCCTGAAAGTGATCTTCCTAGTGAAGACAGCCATGTGTTGCGTACAGGTACCCTGGCACACATGGCTGACTTCATGTTAGGATGCCTTTCTCGTGACCCTCGCGTTACACGCATTCTGGCCACTACGGATTACTGGGTGTACACACTGCTCGACCCACGGTATAAAGAGAACCTTTCCACTCTCATACCCGAATAGGAAAGGGTTTCGATAGTGATGCTATACCACAGGACCCTGGCGGACAAGCTGATGGTAAAATTCCCATCCGACAGCGCTAGTGGCAGAAGGCGCAGTTCCGAGGGCCAGGTAGCAGGGGAGGCGCGGAGATCGAGCAGCATGTACAGCACAGGCAGGGGAACACTCTCTAAGGCCTTTGACAGCTTTCTGGCTCCCCAGCAAGACTGTGTCACCGCTCCCCAGTCAAGGCTGAGTCGGCGGGAGCACTGTAAAAGGATGGTGAGGGAGTACGTAGCCGATCGCACGACCGTCCTCCGTGACACCTCTGCCCCCTACAACTACTGGGTGTCGAAGCTGGACACGTGGCCTGAACTCGCGCTGTATGCCCTGGAGGTGCTTGCTTGTCCTGCGGCTAGCGTCTTGTCAGAAAGGGTGTTTAGTGCGGCTGGGGGAATCACCACAGATAAGCGTACCCGCCTGTCAACCGACAGTGCCGACAGGCTTACACTCATCAAGATGAACAAAGCCTGGATTTCCCCAGACTTCTCTTCTCCACCAGCGGACAGCAGCGATACCTAAACAATATGTAGGCTGCACCCGCGGATGGAAGCATTGTTCTCTATCACCATCAAAAACGTGGACCTTTTAGCTTCATCAATCTGTGTATAATATTCATCCTCCTCCTCCTCCTGCTCCTCCTCCTGAAACCTGACGTAATCACGCCGAACGGGCAATTTTTCTTAGGCCCACAAGGCTCAGTCATATAATTTTTGTAAACAATTTTTATACGTTTCAATGCTCATTAAAGCTTTGAAACTTGCACCTGAACCAATTTTTATTTTAACTGGGCTGCCTCCAGGCCTAGTTACAAATTAAGCCACATTAACCAAAGCAATTAATGGGTTTCACCTGCCCTCTTGGTTGGGCATGGGCAATTTTTCTGACGTACATTAGTACTGTTGGTACACCAATTTTTTGGGGCCCTCGCCTACAGTGTAGTCCAATTAATTTTTTGCCCACCTGCATTAAAGCTGACGTTACATCAGCTGTGCTGGGCACTGCAATGGGATATATTTATGTACCGCCGGTGGCTTCCTGGCACCCACCCATGCTGTCGGTCCACAGGGAGTTGTAACTGCATGTGTCCAGTTATAAAGAACCCCAGTCTAACTGGGGCATTCAGTGTGGGCCGAAGCCCACCTGCATTAAACATGACATTACCTCAGCTGTGATGGGCACTGCAATGGGATATATTAATGTACAGCCGGTGGGTTCCAGGGAGCCACCCATGCTGTCGGTCCACACGGAGTTGTAACTGCATGTGTCCACTTCTAAAGAACCCCAGTCTGACTGGGGCATGCAGTGTGGGCCGAAGCCCACCTGCATTAAACATGACATTACCTCAGCTGTGATGGGCAATGCAATGGGATATATTTATGTATCGCCGGTGGCTTCCTGGCACCCACCCATGCTGTCGGTCCACAGGCACTTCACAATAGGGAGTTGTACCTGACTGTGTCTATGAATTAAAAACCCCGGTCTGGTTGGGGCATGCAGTGTGGGCCGAAGCCCACCTGCATTTAATCTGACGTTAGCTCTGCTGTCCAGGGCACTGCAATGGGATACATTTATGTACAGCCGGTGGGTTCCAGGGAGCCACCCATGCTGTGGGTGCACACGGAATTCCCATTGCGGAGTTGTACCTGCCTGTGACTATTTATAAAAAAACGCTGTCTGACTGGGGCATGCAGACACCTTGACAGAATGAATAGTGTGTGGCACATAGGTTCCCCATTGCTATGCCCACGTGTGCAGCTCCTGATGGCTGTGGCACAGGATTATATTTCTCATTGCTTCTGTACAGCATTGTGGGCTATCGCCCCGCCCCTTTTAAAGAGGGTCGCTGCCTAGCCGTGCCAACCTTCTGCAGTGTTTGCCTGCGGTTCCTCTTCATGGCAGACGCACTTATAAATAGACATGAGGGTGGTGTGGCATGAGGGCAGCTGAAGGCTGCGCAGGGACACTTTGGTGTGCGCTGTGAACACTGGGTCGTGCGGGGGGGGGGGGGGGGTTGGGCAGCATGTAACCCAGGAGAAGTGGCAGCGGAGTGTCATGCAGGCAGTGATTGTGCTTTGTTGGAGGTAGTGTGGTGCTTAGTAGAGATGAGTGAGCACCAAAATGTTCGGGTGTTCGTTATTCGAAACGAACTTCCCGCGATGTTCGAGGGTTCGTTTCGAATAACGATCCCCATTGAAGTCAATGGGCGACCAGAACATTTTTGTATTTCGCCGATGCTCGCTAAGGTTTTCATGTGTGAAAATCTGGGCAATTCAAGAAAGTGATGGGAACGACACAGCAACGGATAGGGCAGGCGAGGGGCTACATGTTGGGCTGCATCTCAAGTTCACAGGTCCCACTATTAAGCCAGAATACCGGCAAGAGTGGGCCCCCCCCCCCTCCCAACAACTTTTACTTCTGAAAAGCCATCATTAGCATGGCATACCTTTGCTAAGCACCACACTACCTCCAACAAAGCACAATCACCGCCTGCATGACACTCCACTGCCACTTCTACAGGGTTACATGCTGCCCAACCGCCCCCCCTCCCCCCCACAGCGCACACCAAAGTGTCCCTGCGCAGCCTTCAGCTGCCCTCATGCCACACCACCCTCATGTCTATTTAGAAGTGCGTCTGCCATGACGAGGAACCGCAGGCACACACTGCAGAGGGTTGGCACGGCTAGGCAGCGACCCTCTTTAAAAGGGGCGGGGCGATAGCCCACAATGCTGTACAGAAGCAATGAGAAATAGAATCCTGTGCCACCGCCATCAGGAGCTGCACACGTGGGCATAGCAATGGGGAACCTATGTGCCACACACTATTCATTCTGTCAAGGTGTCTGCATGCCCCAGTTAGACCGGGCTTTTTAATTCATAGACACAGGCAGGTACAACTCCCTATTGTGAAGTCCCTGTCGACCGACAGCATGGGTGGCTCCCTGGAACCCACCGGCGGTACACAAAAATATCCCACTGCATTGCCCAACACAGCTGAGGTAGTAATGTCGTGCGTAATACAGGTGGGCTTCGGCCCACACTGCATGCCCCAGTCAGACTGGGGTTCTTTACAAGTGGAAACAGATGCATTTATAATTCCCTGTGGACCCACTGCCTGGGTGGGTGCCAGGAAGCCACCGGCGGTACATAGAAATATCCCATTGCATTGCCCAACACAGCTGAGGTAGTAATGTCGTGCGTAATACAGGTGGGCTTTGGCCCACACTGCATGCCCCAGTCAGACTGGGGTTCTTTACAAGTGGACACATGTAGGTTACACTCCGTGTGCACCTACAGCATGGGTGGCTCCCTGGAACCCACCGGCGGTACACAAAAATATCCCATTGCATTGCCCAACACAGCTGAGGTAGTAATGTCGTGCTTAATGCAGGTGGGCTTCGGCCCACACTGCATGCCCCAGTCTGACTGGGGTTCTTTAGAAGTGGACACATGTAGGTTAAACTCCCTGTGGACCCACTGCCTGGGTGGGTGCCAGGAAGCCACCGGCGGTACATAGAAATATCCCATTGCATTGCCCAACACAGCTGAGGTAGTAATGTCGTGCGTAATACAGGTGGGCTTCGGCCCACACTGCATGCCCCAGTCAGACTGGGGTTCTTTACAAGTGTACAGATGTAGTAAAAACTCCGTGTGCACCTACAGCATGGGTGGGTGCCAGGAAGCCACCGGCGGTACACAGAAATATCCCATTGCATTGCCCAACACAGCGGATGTAACGTCAGCTGTAATGCAGGTGGGATAAAAATTAATTTGATTACACTGTAGGCGAGGGCCCACAAAAATTGCTGTATCAACAGTACTAATGTACATCAAAAAAATTGGCCATGGCCAACCAAGATGGCAGGTGAAACCCATTAATCGCTTTGGTTAATGTGGCTTAAGTGGTAACTAGGCCTGGAGGCAGCCCAGTTTAACTAAAAATTGGTTCAAGTTAAAGTTTCAACGCTTTTAAGAGCATTGAAACATATAAAAATTGTTTAGAAAAATTATGAGTGAGCCTTGTGGCCCTAAGAAAAATTGCCCGTTCAGCGTGATTACGTGAGGTTTCAGGAGGAGGAGCAGGAGGAGGAGGAGGAATATTAGACACAGATTGATGAAGCAGAAATGTCCCCGTTTTGGATGGTGAGAGAGAACGTAGCTTCCATCCGCGGGTGCAGCCTACGTATTGCTTACGTATCGCTGCTGTCCGCTGGTGGAGAAGAGAAGTCTGGGGAAATCCAGGCTTTGTTCATCTTGATGAGTGTTAGCCTGTCGGCACTGTCGGTTGACAGGCGGGTACGCTTATCTGTGATGATTCCCCCAGCCGCACTAAACACCCTCTCCGACAAGACGCTAGCCGCAGGACAAGCAAGCACCTCCAGGGCATACAGCGCTAGTTCAGGCCACGTGTCCAGCTTCGACACCCAGTAGTTGTAGGGGGCAGAGGCGTCACCGAGGATGGTCGTGCGATCGGCTACGTACTCCCTCACCATCCTTTTACAGTGCTCCCGCCGACTCAGCCGTGACTGGGGAGCGGTGACACAGTCTTGGTGGGGAGCCATAAAGCTGGCCAGGCCCTTAAAGACTGTTGCACTGCCTGGGATGTACATGCTGCTCGATCTCCGCACCTCCCCTGCTACCTTGCCCTCGGTACTGCGCCTTCTGCCACTAGCGCTGTCGGCTGGGAATTTTACCATCAGCTTGTCCGCAAGGGTCTTGTGGTATAGCAACACTCTCGAACCCCTTTCCTCTTCGGGAATGAGAGTGGGCAGGTTCTCCTTATAGCGTGGGTCGAGCAGTGTGTACACCCAGTAATCCGTAGTGGCCAGAATGCGTGCAACGCGAGGGTCACGAGAAAGGCATCCTAACATGAAGTCAGCCATGTGTGCCAGGGTACCAGTACGCAACACATGGCTGTCTTCACTAGGAAGATCACTTTCAGGATCCTCCTCCTCCTCCTCCTCCTCCTCAGGCCATACACGCTGAAAGGATGACAGGCAATCAGCCTGTGTACCGTCAGCAGCGGGCCAAGCTGTCTCTTCCCCCTCCTCCTCATCCTCCTCATGCTCCTCCTCCTGTACGCGCTGAGAAATAGACAGGAGGGTGCCCTGACTATCCAGCGGCATACTGTCTTCCCCCGCCCCCGTTTCCGAGCGCAAAGCAGCTGCCTTTATGGTTTGCAGGGAATTTCTCAAGATGCATAGCAGAGGAATGGTGACGCTAATGATTGTAGCATCGCCGCTCACCACCTGGGTAGACTCCTCAAAATTACCAAGGACATGGCAGATGTCTGCCAACCAGGCCCACTCTTCTGAAAGGAATTGAGGAGGCTGACTCCCACTGCGCCGCCCATGTTGGAGTTGGTATTCGACTATACCTCTACGTTGTTCATAGAGCCTGGCCAACATGTGGAGCGTAGAGTTCCACCGTGTGGGCACGTCGCACAGCAGTCGGTGCACTGGCAGCTTAAAGTGATGTTGCAGGGTGCGCAGGGTGGCAGCGTCCGTGTGGGCCTTGCGGAAATGTGCGCAGAGCCGGCGCGCCTTTACGAGCAGGTCTGACAAGCGTGGGTAGCTTTTCAGAAAGCGCTGAACCACCAAATTAAAGACGTGGGCCAGGCATGGCACGTGCGTGAGGCTGCCGAGCTGCAGAGCCGCCACCAGGTTACGGCCGTTGTCACACACGACCATGCCCGGTTGGAGGCTCAGCGGCGCAAGCCAGCGGTCGGTCTGCTGTGTCAGACCCTGCAGCAGTTCGTGGGCCGTGTGCCTCCTATCTCGTAAGCTGAGTAGTTTCAGCACGGCCTGCTGACGCTTGCCCACCGCTGTGCTGCCACACCGCGCGACACCGACTGCTGGCGACATGCTGCTGCTAACACATCTTGATTGCGAGACAGAGGAGGAGGAGGAGGAGGAGGGTGCTTTAGTGGAGGAAGCATACACCTCCGCAGATACCACCACCGAGCTGGGGCCCGCAATTCTGGGGGTGGGTAGGACGTGAGCGGTCCCAGGCTCTGACTCTGTCCCAGCCTCCACTAAATTCACCCAATGTGCCGTCAGGGAGATGTAGTGGCCCTGCCCGCCTGTGCTTGTCCACGTGTCCGTTGTTAAGTGGACCGTGGCAGTAACCGCGTTGGTGAGGGCGCGTACAATGTTGCGGGAGACGTGGTCGTGCAGGGCTGGGACGGCACATCGGGAAAAGTAGTGGCGACTGGGAACTGAGTAGCGCGGGGCCGCCGCCTCCATGATACTTTTGAAGGACTCCGTTTCCACAACCCTATACGGCAGCATCTCAAGGCTGATGAATTTTGCTATGCGGACGGTTAACGTTTGAGTGTGCGGGTGCGTGGCGGCGTACTTGCGCTTGCGCTCCAACAGTTGCGCAAGCGACGGCTGGACGGTGCGCTGAACTACACTGCTGGATGGGGCCGAGGACAGCGGAGATGAGGGTGTGGGTGCAGGCCATGAGGCGGTAGTGCCTGTGTCCTGAGAGGGGGGTTGCATCTCAGTGGCAGGTTGGGGCACAGGGGGAGAGGCAGGGGTGCAAACCGGAGGCGCTGAATGGCCTTCGTCCCACCTTGTGGGGTGCTTGGCCATCATATGTCTGCGCATGGTGGTGGTGGTGAGGCTGTTGGTGTTGGCTCCCCGGCTGAGCTTTGCGCGACAAAGGTTGCACACCACTGTTCGTCGGTCGTCAGGCGTCTCTGTGAAAAACTGTCAGACCTTAGAGCACCTCGGCCTCTGCAGGGTGGCATGGCGCGAGGGGGCGCTTTGGGAAACAGTTGGTGGATTATTCGGTCTGGCCCTGCCTCTACACCTGGACACCGCACTGCCTCTTGCAACCTGCCCTGCTGATGCCCTTGACTCCCCCTCTGAAGACCTGTCCTCCTGAGTAAGCGTTGCACACCAGGTGGGGTCAGTCACCTCATCGTCCTGCTGCTCTTCCTCCGAATCCTCTGTGCGCTGCTCCCTCGGACTTACTGCCCTTACTACTACCTCACTGCAAGACAACTGTGTCTGATCGTCATCGTCCTCCTCACCCACAGAAAGTTGTTGAGACAGTTGGCGGAAGTCCCCAGCCTCTTCCCTCGGACCCCGGGAACTTTCGAATGGTTGGGCATCAGTGACGATAAACTCCTCTGGTGGGAGAGGAACCGCTGCTGCCCAATCTAAGCAGGGGCCCGAGAACAGTTCCTGGGAGTGTTCCCGCTCCTGAGCAGGTGTCATTGTAGTGGAGTGAGGAGGCTGGGAGGAAGGAGGAGCAGCAGACAGAGGATTCGGATTTGCAGCAGTGGACGGCGCAGAACTGCGTGTTGACGATAGGTTGCTCGAAGCACTTTCTGCCATCCAGGACAGGACCTGCTCACACTGCTCATTTTCTAATAACCGTCTCCCGCGTGGACCCATTAATTGGGCGATGAATGTGGGGACGCCAGAAACGTGCCTCTCTCCTAATCGCGCAGCAGTCGGCTGCGACACACCGGGATCAGGAGCTCGGGCTGTGCCCACACCCTGACTTGGCCCTCCGCGTCCTCGGCCGCGTCCACGTCCTCTAGGCCTACCCCTACCCCTCAGCATGCTGTTTTACCAGTGATTTGATTTCACAGGCAGGAAATAAATTGGCGCAAGACTGCAGCCAAATATAATTTTTTCCGTTTTTTGAAAACGAAAGGCCCCACTGCCTCTAGTGAATGAATAATCTAAGTTTAATAACTGTGCTGTGTCCCTGCTAATGTGTCACAGAACGTGAGGGTAGCAGAGTTATTAACTCTGGCAGAGCAGGTATTTTCTTTCCCAATTAAGGAAAGCAAATGGCGAAGCCAGGAGTAAAACGTAGCTGGGTGCGTCTGATTTTTTAACGTTGCACATGCAGCCGACACGTGTCCACCGCCCTTAGGACGGACAGAGGCAGGACAAATAGAATTATTTTCAGTTTTTTTCCACCAAAAGGCAGCACTGCGTATATTCAATGAATAATAACTGTGTTGTGGCCCTGCCTACACAATTCTTTCCCTGCAGTATCAATGGAGGGTGCAATGCTCTGCAGAGGCGATTTTGAGAAGAAAAAAAAAATGCAGCACAGCTAACAGCAGCCAGCACAGTACTGCACACGGTTAAATATGGCCCTAGAAAGGACCGTTGAGGTTCTTGAAGGCTACACTCACTCCTAACACTCTCCCTGCCTATGCAGCACTTCTGTCCCTAATGCCGGGTGCAACGCTCTGCAGAGGCGATTTTGAGAAAAAAAATAATTGCCACTGCTAACAACAGCCAACACACAGCTATCAGTGGCCCTAATAAGGACCTTTGGGGGTCTTGAAGCCTACACTAACTACCAATTCTTTCCCTACAGCAGCTCCGGTACAAACAGCACTGTCCCTCATCTAACTCACACGGCATCTGAGGCGAGCCGCGGGAGGGGCCGACTTTTATATTCGGCGGACACCTGATCACCCCAGCCACTCACAGCAGGGGGGTGGTATAGGGCTGGAACAACACAGGGGGAAGTTGTAATGCCTTCCCTGTCTTTCAATTGGCCAGAAAAGCGCGCTAACGTCTCAGGGAAGGAAGTGAAAGTAACCCGAACACCGCATGGTGTTCGTTACGAATAACGAACATCCCGAACACCCTAATATTCGCACGAATATCAAGCTCGGACGAACACGCTCGCTCATCTCTAGTGCTTAGCTAAGGTATGCATTGCTAATGAGGGCTTTTCAGAAGTAAAAATTGTTGGGGGGGGGGCACTCTTGCCGCTATTGTGGCTTAATAGTGGGACCTGGGAACTTGAGATGCAGCCCAACATGTAGCCCCTCGCCTGCCCTATCCGTTGCTGTGTCGTTCCCATCACTTTTTTGAATTGCCCAGATTTTCACAAATGGAAACCTTAGCGAGCATCAGCGATATACAAAAATGCTCGGGTCGCCCATTGACTTCAATGAGGTTCGTTATTTGAAACGAACCCTCGAGCATCGCGAAAATTTCGTCCCGAGTAACGAGCACCCGAGCATTTTGGTGCTCGCTCATCTCTAATCCTCACACTTTCTAGCAGACAGTTCTGAATTTGACTTCTGGAGAAGAAAAGGTGCATAGTGCAGTCTGGAGATTTTCTGAGGCTGTGATGAAAACCCACTTCAGCAGTATGAAGCACAACTCACAGAAAAAAAGCCAAATATGCATCACCTGATATTGCAGGGCTGTGTCCCCTAGTAGCATGCAGAAAGCCAGATTGCAATATGATGGAGCTAAATGTTTGTCACACCAAACAGGAATACAATGCCTACTTGCAAAGCAGTGGATTGTCCTGTATCACCTCAGTGTGCCACACTGGCAAGACATCTTGGGCTCCCCCAGCATCTATAGCACACTGCATGCAATAAAAGCACTGATAAATGCAGGTCTTAGTTTGCATTTTGGCCAAAATATGTAAGCTGACGGGCCACAGCACTTCAGCAGTATGGAAGCAAATAGATAGGCAGAAGAACTTGCAGCCACTACCTTTAGCACAGAAGTTCTGCAACTGGATTATAAAGGAATTTTGCTACATCATCAGGTTGCTGAATAAGGATGAGTTAACCGATACCTTTCCTGTCTCTTTGGATTCTCTGACAAGGAGTGTGTTGTGTTGCAGGGAGACCTCACACCACGGAGCAAAGATCAGCTTTTACAAACAAACCCCAATCTTTCACTGTAGTTTAGCCAGGTGAGAGAGGGACATATAACCGCCGCTATGACTGTCACCTCCCACTCTTACTTACTACATAACTGGACCATTAATGCCCTGACAAATGGGCAAACACTCATTTGTCGGCTGATCGGTTCATTTATGTGAAAATAAATATGCTCTCTGATTTGCAGTAAATATTCCCGTGTGAACAGGGAGATGTACAGCTATCCATAGTCATTTATTGGTTTTAGAAAATGTTTTTTAAACCCTGACTGTAACAAAAAAACTTTTGCTCTTTATATTAAATCACTCAATGTTCGCTTAAGAACTTTCTATTTTCATCTATGTACACATTGCAGTAAACTTGGACCTTGAAACAAATAGGCTATTGTTAATGTACCAGTAGTCTATCAATGATGGCAGGAAAAGAATGCCACAATACTAAGGAGCGTCTGGTTGCCATATCATACAACTTTGATAGGACTTAGTCTCACAATAGTAAGAGTAAAAGTACAGGTTTCCACATTGGTCATTCAAGCTCAATATCTGACTATGAGAGGAAAAAGTTTTCAGCGACTTTTAAAAATTACAAGAATTCGGACCATATCGAAATTCTTGTAAATGGTTTCAGCCAGTTTTACACCAGTGTATTAAGGGTGCATTTATGTGCCAGTAATGTATAAGAACGTCCCAGCCTGACTGCGGAGCTACTGACCCAAACTCAGAGTATCATAGGGATCAATGATACACTGAGTTTAGTTCAGTGGATCTGCGATCAAGCTGGGACACTTGCTCATGTGAAACTGGCTTTAGACCGCTTTCACACATCCATGCAAATTGCGCGAGATTTGTGCATTGGAAGACGTACAAATCTTGCATTAATGTGAACCCCATTCTTTTAAATGCATTGCAGTGCGTTAAAATATCGTGGCGCGTCCTATCTTTGGGCGTTCCCTCAGAACGCTCACCAATTGTTTCAATGGGTACAGAAAACACATTGTATGGCATGCGATGTGAATGAGATTACAATGCGAGGTTTCCCATTGAAAACAATGAGATACACTTGCCCATCCACTGGTGCGTCTGGAAGCATCGCTACTTTCCTGATGTGATGGGAGGCGTTTTACACAAAAACTGCTTACATCTACGGGGTCATCACACATGCTGAATATCAATCCAAATGTCACGGCCCAATAACGCACTTAGCTATTTGTAGGAAGCCTTAGGGCTTATTCAGACAACCGTAATTATGCAGGTATTTAGCCGCGTAAAAAAAAAAAAAAAAAAAAAAAAAAAATCGCCAAATTTGCGACAATGCAATGTACTGGGTTCCAATGTATTCATTCAGAAGAATGATTTTTGGCCATGTAAAAAAAATTATGCTGGGAAAAATAGCACAAACACGACCATTTTCAGTCGATGATTTTTTTTATGCTGCATGAAAATATAGGTCCTGCCCTATCTTTTACTGAAATACCCAGAAAGCTGCCATTGACTTCAATGAAGGCTGGAAAAAAGGGAGGGGGGTGGGGAGCTATCCAACGCTTGGAAAAGAACACCACTGGCCCTAATTAAACATTATTGGTCATTCCGAGCGTTTTACAAGGATCAATGTTTTTTTTTCCGCTTCTGCATATTTTTCGGATGACGTACAGCAGCGGCTTATGTGAATGGCTGAAAACACGCTAATAAAGAGCGCTGCATATCTTCATTCTTGCGATTATAAGGCACGTATGGGCGAACATCTGAATGCATACGGTCATGTGAAGGAAGGCTGAAGGGCTATTTCACATGAGCATAGGCATTTTTACATTTTCTGGTCCACACCGTTTATTGGCATGAATGGCTTTTTGCCGCGCTCACAGACAGCGTCTTCTCACTCATTCACACAACTGTAAGCGTAGTATTTAGCAACAAAAATATGTTGTGCCCTGGAAAACCCTCGCTCAGCAAAAATCCTTTCCATTCCTATATAGAGGCACCTGTAAGCTTTTAACAGCATTGGACGCTGTTAAAATGCCTTGCCCTCCCTTTCTTTGTCTAGCTCCCATAGGAGTCTATCGGAGCCACAGCCATATTTTAGGGAAAATATAGTTCCAGAACTATCTTTTTTGCCCAGCATATATGCATCGGCGTGTATTTCCGCCGCGTATGTTCCATTTTTCACGGTTCAACAGTTTTACGCGCTGTATATTTCATGTGAATGAATGCATTGGAAACCAATGACTCAGATGGTCATGTATATTGGTCGGGCGTAAAAACGTCAACGTTATGCGCTCACATGAATGAAGCCTTAGGGCTTATTCAGACGTGCGTATATGGGCCGGGTTTTCATGCCCGGCCGATATATGTTGTCCCTCCCACTCCCCGGCTCTCTACTTCTATCCTCCCCTCCGAGCTGTTTGCAATGGGAGTGGGTAGGATGAGGGCGGGGCTAAGTCCCCTCCCCACCCCTTGTCCATAGCCAGCAATGGGAGTGGGCGGGGCAGAGCGGAGCCTAGCCCCACCCCCACCCAGCCCCTCTAATTGCAAACACAGGAGTGGAGGAGAGAGGCAGAGAGCCAGTGAGTGGGAGGGAAGGGGGGACTGCTCAGATGGAAACGTATATTGGCCGGCTGTGAAAACGCCAACCGATATACGCTCGTGGGAATAAACCCTTGGGGTGAGTTTTTGTGACTGTTGAAGTTATTACTAATTTTACTTCAATCATTGCAAGATGATTGTCGGTCACCCTTCAGACATAGTTGGATACACGCTGAGGAGTATCAGAGAGGCAGAGAACACATACCAGAGGAAATATGCCTGTAGAGCAAGTGAGCCACAAAGAGACAGGATTTTAATCTGCAGACCAGGTTGAGAGTAAAAGTCCAAGTGAAGCGGTCTGCTGATGTGCCACGGCCACAGCTGTTAATTGTAACCTGAAATCCAGAAACTCAAGCGTTGTTTGTTGAGTTTTGGCATAATTGCCCAGAATGAAAGTATATTCCAGCAGGGACAGTGTGCTGTCCTACTTACCATCCGTGACTTCCAATTCTGCAGCCGAAGAACCACCTGGTACAATTACATAACTATAATAACAGTGCCCTTTTGTATCATTCTGAGTTTTTTGTAATTCAGCGGTGTCGATCCGTTCCACAACCCATAGATGAGCCTACAAAGCCTAATTTCAAACATAGAGAAAGTCTTAGGCCTTGTTCACACGGGCGAGTGCAATTTTGGTCAGTGAAAACTTACAGATTTCATCCATTACAAGTTTCCTTCGTGTTTTACATCAGTTCTTGTACAGTTTTTACATCTTTAGGGCTCCTTCACACGTATGTATTTGCACACGCAGAGAATTGAACCCATTGATTTCAATGGATGTGTTCTCACTTTTGCCCTCTCATAAAATAGGACATGCTCTATTTTCCTGCACATTTGCTCAGCAAAGGTCCCCATAGAAGTCTATGGGAGGTGTGCAAATGTGCACTCAAATGTGCAATACACTGAGCAATTCCACTGGGAAAAAGAACACATGTGGACCTCATTAGGCTAAAAAGCTATTTAAATTGGGGCATGTCCATCTGCCATGCACAAATGAACATGCCCTGCATGTGAAAAAAGTATATTATAGTGTGCCGATATGCATGCAAATCAACCTCATTCATAGTGCAAATACATTGTGCTGAAGCGTGCACATTTGCTCATATGCTCATGTAAAGGACCTCTAAATGTGGGTGCCATCTGATTACAATGAAAAAAATGGAAGGTGCCCAAATTAATATCATTGGCTGGGTGCGTAAAATGACATTAAAGACTATTAATGCCTCCCATTAACTTTTATGGGTCCAAGTTCTGCCTGAGTTCTACCAGTCTCAAACTCGGACATTAAAATCATCAATAAAGTCTTAATCAGATTCCTGTTTGCAACATCTTCTCCCCACCTTCCAGCTACTTTTTATCCACTTCCACTTTTACCCTTTTCCTGGCCGGACTAAGAAATGTTCCTCCCCCCCTCCCCCCCCCCCCCCCCCCCTTTATATCTGAGTTTTAGCCCCTCGTCTCTGGGCTGTTGTTTTCTCATTTCTTTTTTTTTTCGTTTTCCCTTTAACTTTTTTTATTTGATATTTTTTTCCTTTCTTGTCATGTTTTTCTCTGCCTCCTGCGCACAGCAGGAGGTTAAACAAAGGGGCACGGAAAATATCTAAAATGCGCTGGGCTCAGGTGACAGAGAGGGGACAGTGACAGGAAAATCAGTCATGGTGGAATGAACAAACAGGAGAGAGAAAATGGGCTGTGACCAGTTAAGGTGACGTGAGGCGCCAAGTGTTCGCTTTGTGTTTATCACATCAAAATGTAAAAATTGCTCCAGATTTATCTTTTTTGCTGGATAGTCTTCTTGCTGTGATTTATTTTTTGTTTTTGCATGAACTGATGCATGCCATCAGGCATAATGTGCCCAAGATCTGTACAAAACAAGTAGATTGTAGAACTGCTATATACGGTACAGCTTCTGTATACGGTACATTTCCTATATACAGGGTGATTCAAAAAGAATGGTGCAAAAGTAAAGCAAAACCTCTTCATACAAAAAACTAAAGCTGATTTCTTTATACATGAAGTGACATACAGCAGCCAGAATGACATGAAAAGTTAGAAAAACTGTTCAAGCTTTTATTGCACCTTACGGATGACCAATGTGGGCACCATTTGTGACACTAGATGATCTAAAACAACACATCTCTGCTGCAGTGGGATCAATAACATGGAATATGCTGGGGCAAGTCTGGCAGAAGTGGACTACCGACTTGGCATCTGCCACATAACCAACGGCACAACATTGAGCATCTGTAAGGTGCAATAAAAACTTGAAGAGTTCTTCTCTCTCTTCGTGTCATTCTGGCTGTTATATGTCAATTCATGTATGAAGAAATCAGCTTGACTTTTGTACCATTCTTCATTTAATCACCCGTACATTACATCTCCCATAGAATTATGTTCATCCCATTGCTACATTGACCAATCATAAAGAAATGAGTTGATCCCACTAGTTGGAACACATATGTTATATTCAACTATTTAAGGCTTTGTACAGAACATAATTAAGTATTAAGCCAAATGTACCCTTGTAAATCAAACACCATCTGTAGATATAGGTCAACGAATGCCCTTCTTTTTAGTTTCTATTGAAATTCTACTGATATACAGTACACTGGTTTTTGGAAAGTTATTTGACTATCAATATTAATGCTAATACAGATCCCACAGCGGCTGCTTCCTAACACTCCAGAGCTCTTGAGCATCTAAACTACTATATATGTAGCAGTATGGATTAGGTAGGATGGATGTATTACTGCATAAAGAGCCTAAATTGCAAGTGAGGAACACTGTGTAAATTCGATTTGGAGTTGGAATAACAGCCATTTTGGATATCACTCTGGAATTATGGAAGTATGCTGTAGAAATACAGACTAGCGATAATATTAAAACTATCGACAGGTGAAGTGAATAATCGATAATTGTGTTACAATAGCACCAGTCAAGGGATGGGAAGTGACCAATTAATTCTTGAAGCTGATATGTCAAATGTACGAGGATGCAGGCCACTGGGTTGGGGCTTTCCTGGTTCTCTGTGTTGGTGACAGCCTTGTTGGCATAGAGTAGATCCAGTTCAGAAGCAGGAAGCATAAGGCCGTGGAGTGCAAAAACTACATCTCCCACAATGCCTCATTGCTAGGGATGAGCGAGTATACTCGCTAAAGCACTACTCGCTCGAGTAATGTGCCTTAGCCTAGTATCTCCCTGCTCGTCCCTGAAGATTCGGGACCCACCGCAGCTGACAGGTGAGTTGCGGCGGGGAGCAGGGGAGAGCGGGCGGGAGAGAAAGATCTCCCCTCCATTCCTCCCCGCTCTCCCCCGCCGCTCCCCGCACCGCGGCGGCCCCTGAATCTTCAGGGACGAGCAGGGAGATACTCGTCTAAAGCACATTACTCGAGCGAGTAGTGCTTTAGCGAGTATACTAGCTCATCCCTACTCATTGCTAGTTACAGACGAGTGCCCATTTATGACTGTACAAACTGTGTCATCGTTGCAAAATGTAAAGACACTGAGCATGCCTGACCAGTAAAACTGCGGAGCCTACAGGACGTAACCACTAGATACCAATGGAGAACTAAGCAGAGGAGAGACCGTAGGGGAAATAATATCTCTGCAGCTTGTAATACTAGTTCTAATATTACAAAATTATGTTATCACCTTATGAAGCATAAAACTTTCCCTTTGAATGATCAAAATACCCCCTTAAGTTTATTGACAACTGAGTTGACCAAGGAGGTAATATTTGAGGGCACATTGTACATGGTGATTCTTAAGGAGTACAGAAGGCATCAAAACTACTGATCCTGTAAATGTGGAAGGTTCATATCATATGCTCTAGTAAAAAAGTAAGAACAGAAATTAAGATACATATTTCCATACTTAGTTTACGATCAGGGGCATACCATATCTACAGGTGGTGTAGAGGTAGCAGACAAGGTTCCTTTTACTGTATTCTGAGTAGTATCTTATCTATTACTAGACACTATTAAATACTCACTTTCTTTTGAGAGTACAGTGTTGTCTTTGAAAACTCATCTCTTGGCTTTAAACGTCTAAGATCCACTGAATCCTTGTCTTATGTATCCATGGCTGTGCTGTAACATTGATCACAGTCCTTGATAGAGATCACTTTGACCTACTCTATAAAACCTCAGACCACTATGTTACTACTACAGCTCTGAGACTCCCTGGCTACTCTACAGCTTTCATAGGAAAGCATCAGCAACTTCAGTGCAAAAAGGCCAAGATCTGACCTTAGTATTCAAACTCTATGATGTTTGATGGTTCTGAAACCCTAGAAAAGTCAGAGGCAGCAGTTATTTCTAAGATGCACAAAGGGGAAAGAAATTTCAAGGCATTGACACTCTGTTGGGGTGGTAAAGCACTACCTCTACCATTTAATGAATGACTGTGTAATAACATTCCCATGTGGAAAGGATTTTTTTAGTTGTAGCCTGGCACAAATCGCATGTACAGTATGTCATCACCAGAAAGCAACCCAGGTCTCATCATTCCTGAACACTCATTCCTGAAAAGGCTGGGCCCCTATAGCAAAAGTGCATGGGCCCTCCCTTTGAACATAAAGATTTACCAGACCCATTTAAAGTTATGTAAAGTTCATGCAAGGGCACACTTTCATATCCGGGCACACACAAACCCATCTGCTCCCCCAAAGTAGGTCTCTGATTACTTTACAGATGTAAGAATAGTGTACCAATCTGCTAAGCACTGATGTGTTTGCCCAAACCAGACCCCAAATAATATCACATACAGTATGTGAAAGGGCAAATATTATCACCATTCATTTTACCTCCATAGTGTTACTGAACAACACCTACTATACCAAAACCAACATACTAATAATAACACTACATTTTAGCCAAATAATACCAACACACCAGGAACACATATTAACACAATATAGTAATAGAATAATACTAACATACTATAACCAAAAAACGTTATGCAAAGATCAATATTGCCTCCATACAGTGATCATATAGTGATAGACACCAGGTCTGCACAGGCACTCTTCAGAGCCTATAAGTAATTACAGTACAACTGATTGTTCACACTATCTTTTTTTTTCTCCATCCGGCTCAACCCACCATAATGACTTCTCCCAATCAGAACTTGTCTCTGCAGAATTTGACCTACAGACATCTTTGGGTTCTTACTTTTCTAGCACCCTCCCTACATTCTCCAAATCTCTACGCAATCTCCCCAGCTATAGTACCAAAGACAGTAATTAGGCCTCACACAGTAGATACTGCTTTTTGTGTCCTCTACTCAATGAAAGTGAACTCTTTCATTCCGCGACACAGTAATAATGCTGCCTTATGCCACATCAGTCATAATGCAGCTTTTTATGCTGTAAAATAAAATAAACAATATACTCTTTTTCTTTGTACCCTTCCCCCATTTCCCCTTTTCTTCCTCCCCCTTTCCCCTCCACTTTCTAAAGATTTTCTTAAGCGAGAACCCAAACCTCAGGCCGTTCATTTCTGCCAAAGTGGAAGTTCCTAAAACTCCTGAAACAACTATTGAAGGTTGTGGTGGTCTTTCAATGGATGTTGCAATATGAGGGTCCTAGGTTTAAATCTCACCAAGGACAACATCTGCATGGAGTTTGTAAAGCCCCATAGAGATGTTCTTCTCGATCAGATTTAAACCTACTACTCTTCTGTGTGCGCAAAAAAATGCAGCATGCTCTTTTTTGTGCACATTTATTTATGAAGGGTCCCCATAAAAGTCTATTTGCGCATTCGATATGTGTGCAAATCCACAATATGATGCACAATTCAGCAGGAAAAAGCATGTTCATTTGCGTGTCACAAAAACGCACTAATTTAAATGGTAATTACTCTTAACCCTTTCCAATCCACTGTATGACATCTAAAGACATTCTGATTAAAGGCTATAGAGCTCTGATGTCGGAAGACGTCCGGCAGGGTATTCTTACTGTAGATTACTGGCCGCTCTGTTGTCAGGGGCCTCTCCAGCATATCACATACAGCAGTACTGGCTCTAGCCAGCAGATGGCGCCATTGTATAATGGCAGAAAGAGAAAGCCTCCTCGGAAACCCTGAATCCAAAATTGGATTGCAAAGGGTTAATGAGTTGCAGATGTTTTCTTTTTCTCTATGCAATTATGCAATGCTTCTTGCATCTCCTAGCGCATTGCGTGTGCATTTGCAAATCCCCATTGACTTCTTTGGGCACTTTGTTTCCGCAGATGCGCAGGAAAATAGAGCATGCTGCTTTTTTTTGCACTACCAAAATGTGCAGGAAAATACGTGCATGTGAACGATCCCATTGAAATGAATGGGTTCTATTCTCTGCGTATTGTGTGTGCAAATTTTGTGCGAGCAAATAAGCCCTTGTACAGGGGGCCTAAACAGATATGCTGCAACATGGCAGCTTTCATGGCGTAGGCAGCCATAAATATCTGTCACACAAGCATATTAAAACACAGAGTTAAATATGGACACCTAATATGGATTGGCTTGACATGTTTACTTCCATATTCCTGTCTGTATTGTGTCCTCATTGATTTTTTAATCTCTGCGTTGTGTCAGCGTTCTGTCAGTTTTGTTTTCAGATGTTTTCCCTCGGGCAGCGGTACCAATGTGAAAACCGATCAAAATAAGACACTGCATATTTATTACAGGGTCTATTGATTTCTATGGAAAGAATACAGTATAATATACAACATGCTGCTATTTACAATACAAATGCAGAAAATCCAGCTGTAGGGATAATTACTGTATAGTGATTTATGCTAATTGTATGTAAATAAGGGAGATGCAGAGGTACTGTTCCATCTCCCTTATTTGCATATTACCCAGAGGAGCATAAATGGCCTTATAAGTATCCTCACTCACCTTCTAGGTGAAAAGACAGCGTTCCCAATTCCAAGTAAGTGACAGTCGAAATATGTAGCTGTGCTAGAAGAATGAGGACTGGTTCTATATAGCTCGTCTATAAAAGTGGACTTTTTTATGACAGCATTCTACAATTATTATTTTTAAGTCTACCTATCTATATCAAAGCTAGATTTACCCTATAGACAAGCCGGCTTAGTGCTTAGGCCGTATTCACACGGCCAATATTCTCATGTGAGCTCTGCCCATGCTCAGGACAGACAGATGTCACACTGAAAATTAATCTATTCGCTCAAATGTGTTCATTCACATGAGCGATTTTTCACTTGACCGATGGTCCGAGTTTGAAAAAGCGACACATAAACCTACGATAATAAGACATGCGATGTGCAGGGTCCCGCACCTCGCATGGAACTCAGAGTCCATGTGCTGTATGATGCGAGTTGCGACTGGGAATCTTGGGCGTGGCTCATTGTCAGCCATGTGCATACTGCCTAGCAAGGGGCGTAAGCATATATATGCTCGCTATTGCGGGACATATATGCGCTATGCAGGGCACACGATCTCAGGCTATTGTAGCCACATTGGCAAATTTTACTGTACTCTATTGTGTACTGGCCCAGTGCATACTTTCCTGGCCCCCTCCATAATGTCATACATGTCATGTGTTATGCTGGTGCACTGTGCAAATCTGTCTAGTCATTCTGTTATATGTATTGCACAGCTGCAGCGTGTGATCGGTTAAGTGTCTGCAAAAGCCTGAAGATTGTATGCAAATGTATCAATTTATGTCCTGTCACATGGTATAAGTGTGATTATAAATAGGGCTGTGTGAGAGCGGGAAAGGAGTTCCATTTCTTCTGAGTTCCTGAGGTGTCAGAGTGCCAGCCACATGGGGGTACCTTTAACCCTCATGTGGTGAAGATGGAAGAGGAAGAGAGGTTCCCTAGAGTACATGTACCAGTGATGAGAGAAGAGTGAGTCCCAAGTGGAGAGAGAGCGTCAGCCAGAATTAAGTGCAATTTCCAAGGCCTAGTGCAGAGGTACTTTCTGACCTGTTTTTCTACGCAGCCGTCCATAGTAATTGGATCGCCGTGTAGAGGTACTCTTCTTCATTCGTCACACCTGGCTGCCCTGAAGTCTGTGATCATCGGGTGGAGGTACTCCTAAGTCTGTTGTTCACACACGGCCGTCCTAAAGTCTGCGATCACCATATGGAGGTACTATTACTCAAGTCTGTTTAATACCTGCACTTCAAGAACTGTCAATTGTGCCTTGTGTTAGTCTGAAGTTATTCAAGAAAAGTTCTTCCGGGCCCTTACCATTTCCAGAGACTAGAAGTACACCAAATCTGTTTGTGGCTTCATTTGTTTATTGCCGAGGGTCATACTGGTGGGTAACGGAACGTGGCATCACCCATGACAACCTCTATGGGGCTCCAACTCTGAGCCACTACACTAACTGACCTAAACCTGATATATCTGTCTCGGTATGTGGTACTATCAAAACTCCTAGGCAGCGCACTCACTGTCTTAGGGTCATATTGGATTCCGAACTTTTTTTTTTACTCCCTATATTCAATCACTTGCATGCTCAAGTCACCTGTATCTCAAAAACATCTAAAGAATCTACCCTTTCTCACACAAGAAATAGCCAAAACTCCTATTATTACCCTGATCCATTATTGTCTTGACTACTGCTTCTTTCAATATGGTGATTGTCATGTTTGTGGTGTACAATCAAGGCCACCATGAACACGTCAATTGTTGAACTCAAAGAAGTGGTGAAAGACAGGAATGTGTGGAGAACATCGATCCATACAGTGACCAAAGGTTGGATGCGACTGAACAGATAATCATCATCATCACTGTAACTCACTATCGAGCAGTCTTCCCCTCTACAATCCATCCTGAATGTAAAAGTCAGACCCATCTTTCTGTCCAATCACTACATTGCTGCTTCCACCCTGTTCCACTCACCACACCAATGCCTCTACCCTGAGCCAGTCACACCAATGCATCTACCCTGAGCCAGTCCCCACACCAATGCCTCTAGCCTGAGCCAGTCAACACACCAATGCCTCTACCCTGAGTCCATCATTACAGTGATGCCTCTACCCTGTGCCACAGTGCTGCACCGCCCTACATCTACTCCCTCATCTCTGTCTACCACCCTACTCATGCTCTGCGTGATATTTGACCAAGTTGACTACAGAAGCCCCAGTCCTAGCCACTCTGCTCCCAGAAGAAGCTGCAGACGTCCTGTGATGTTCATTGTACATGCGACTGCTCAGTCAATTACAGGTTTCAGCAGTAATACTGCCATCAACAGCATGTGATTGCTGAAGCCTGTGATTGGTTGCGCGGTCATGTGTACAATGAATGACACATGACCACAACAGCTTCTTCTAGAACCAGAGTGGCGGAAACTGGGGCTCCTGCACTGGAGCTGAACAGTCCAATGGGCGGGGCTATCAGTGATTGACAGCTATTTGTGTATAACTGTACATACAGGGGTAGCTGGTAATCACTGATAGCCCCGCCCACTGGACTGTTCAGCTCAGAATGTACAGAAATATAAATGAATATAATACAAGTTTTACTGAATCTTTTCCCATAAAACTATATATCAATCTGCTCAGCTCCTCCTGCTCTATAACATCATGCCTGCAGTTTGGACTGCATATTCCAGCCGACAGACTCCCTTTAACCCCTTAACGACTGCCCCATCGGGAAACTACGTCCTCAGAAAGTGGGCCTTAATCCTAGAGGACGTAGTTTTATGCATCCTCTTTGGATTAATGCCCACTGGCCTGAGGACGTGACAGCTCCATGCTGTCGGTGCCCGCAGGTAGCCGACAGCATGGAGCTGTCATCCCAGGATGCGGGCAGTCCCCCCCGGCATTGCGATCGGCGCTAGCCAATGGCTAGCGCCGATCGCAAAAAAGTAAAGAAAACTGTCAAAAAAGTTAGTTCTTCAGCTGCCCTGCTGGATCGGCTCCACCAGGGCAGCTGAAATTACTTACCCGGCTTGTCGGCGGTGTCCCACGGAGATCTCGTCCTCCCGGACCCGCCGGCGGCCTTCTGCGCATGCGCGCCAGACGATAACGTCACGCGCATGCGCAGAAGCCCGGGAGCCCCCGGCAAATTTAAAATCTCCTGGCTCCCGGCTCCTGAAGGTAGCCGGGAGCCAGGAGGTGTTATCGTGGTCCCCGGGCCCGCGATCGCCGCTATCGATTAGATAACGGCGATCGCGAAAAAGTTGAAAAAGTTAAAAAAAAGTAAGGTTTCACATCCCCTCATGGATCGGGTCTAGTTTTTAAAATGGGGTCATTTGTGGGGGGGGTTTATCGTTTTGGACGCTCAATGGCTCTATAAGTGGGCAATGGGGCCTGGAATTTATACCGTTGTACCCTAAAATCCAACGGGTGCTCCATCCATTATAGGCCTAGCCATGTGTCCTTTAAGTAGATTAGGGCCACAAGGGGTATGGTTCTGAACACGGGACAAACGGGGGTATCCATTTTGGGGTGAAAGTCTTCATTCCTATGTGTGCTGTACAAAAAAAACTGTTTTTAAATTGATACAACTGCCGAAATAATGAAAATTGTAATTTTTCTCCTACTGCTTTGCTTAGATTTATTCAAAAATTGTAGTGTAAAAATACACAGTACACCCCTAGATAAATTCGTTAGGGGGTCTAGTTTAAAATGGGGTCATTTGTGGGGGCTCTCTGTCGTTTTGGTCGCTCAAGGGCTCTACAAGTAGGCAATGGGGCCTAAATCACCTTCATGCTAAATTTCTGTTCTGAAAGCCACCGATTACTCCTTTCATTTTGGGCCCCGTTGTGCATCCAGACAAAAGATTAGGGCCACAATAGGTATGTTTCTGAACACGGGACAAACTGGGGTATCTATTTTGGGGTGCAAGTCTTCATTCATGTGTGTGCTGTACAAAAAAAGCTGTTTTTAAAATGACAGAATTGACAAAAAAACGAAAATCACAATTTTTTCCTTTTGCTTTGCTTCAATTCTTTCAAAAACTGTGGGGTCAAAATGGGCAGTACACCCCTAGATAAATTTGTTAAGGGGTCTAGTTTTCAAAATGGGGTCATTTGTGGGGGTTCTCTTTGGTTTTGGCCGCTCAAGAGCTCTACAAATGTGCTATGGGGCCTAAAACGCCTTCAAGGAAAATTTATGTTCTGAAAACCACCGACTACTCCTTTGGTTTTGGTCCCCGTTGTGCATCCAGACATAAGATTAGGGCCACAATGGGTATGTCTCTGAACACGGGAGAAACAGGGGTATCCATTTTGGGGTGCAAGGCTCCATTCATGTGTGTGCTGTACAAAAAAAGCTGTTTTTAAAATGACAGAATTGACAAAAAAACGAAAATCACAATTTTTTCCTTTTGCTTGGCTTGAATTCATTCAAAAACTGTGGGGTCAAAATGGGCAGTACACCCCTAGATAAATTCATTAAGGGGTCTAGTTTTCACAATGGGGTCACTGGTGGGGGCTTTCTTTGGTTTTGGCCGCTCAAGAGCTCTACAAAAGTGCTATGGGGCCTAAAACGCCTTCAAGCAAAATTTATGTTCTGAAAGACACCGACTACTC